>NC_067433.1:2899879-3567496 GCF_009764475.1 Pristis pectinata
TTCATTCCAGATTCGTCAAGATGATACCAGTTCATCTATTAACTTTTTAACAAGAGTGACTGGAATAGGGTAAGTTCTAAAGACAAAAACGTCTATCAGAGTGGGACTTCTGTTATTTGGCAAAATAGAGAGGATTCCATGTATCCCAATCATTTCATTTGTGTGATTTCCCCAGTATTTAATCCTGAATCTACTTTATTAAAAAATCCCTAGAGGCAAAATGTTGACAGAACTGGTACAAATGACAGGAAATTAAATACACTGCATTATTTGCTATCAAAAGAGATGAAGTTCTTTTGAAGCACTAGCAAGCTATCACTTGAGGCAATGTGTCATTAAGGATTATCTAATCGAATGCAGACAATCAGAGAGTGGTTAATGAAAGCTCCAACGTCTCACATCGACGAGTAAGAATGCTTTAGCGATGTGTGCCGATATAAACTGAGATGTCTGTCTCTTCTGGGGTTGGTAATATGGTCACTGCTTCTCTTGTATATATTAATAGATTTTGCATCTTTTGAAATTTGCAGATGATACAAAACTGAATTCAACATTTTTAGATAATCAGCTATTTCAGTGTTAAGTCCCGAAGGCTCTAATGTGCTAAGTTGAGTATGGTTCCTCAAGTTTATGTTGAGCTTCGTTGGAACTGCAAAGGATGTCAGAGGAAGAGGGGTCAGAGCGGGAATGGGGTAGAGAATTGAAATGACAGGCAAGTTGAAGCTCAAGGTTATCCTTGGGGAATGAACAGATGTTCTGCAAAGTGTGCATCTAGTCTGCTTTTGGTTTCCTCAATATAGAGGAGACACATCTTGAATGCCAAATGAAGTGTACAAATTGGCAGAAAATAAAAGTAAATTACTGCTTCACCTGCAAGGAAGGATGGCACAGCAGCTGGCTAATAGCTCCATTACTTGGGTTTGGTCCTGACTCCGGGTGTGTCTGTTTGAAGTTTGCACATTCTCACTGTCTGTGGGTTTCCTCTGGGTGCTCTGGTTTCCTCTAATATTCCAAAGACCAATGTGGGTTGGTAGAGTAAATAGTCATAGTAAATTGCCCCTCGTATGTGCGTAAATGGTAGAATCTGGGGCGAGTTGATGAGAATGTGGGGAGAGTAAAATGGGATTAATGTAGGATTAGTGGAAATGGGTGGTTGATAGCTGACACAATGAGCTAAAAGGCCTACTTCTCTGTTGCGTGACTCTGATTGATTGGATCGCTGGACAACAGGAAGGAAGAAAGGAGATAGAAGGGCAGGTGTTGCTTCTCCTGCAGTTGAATGGAAAGGTGCCATGTGAAAGGGAACGGCTTTTGGTTGAGATGGAAGAATGGACCAGAGTGTCACAAAAGGAATGGTTCCTTTGGAACTGTGAAAGGGGAGGAGAGGGAAAGGTTTGTCTCATATGGCATTGTGGAAGAAGACCCATTGAACATGGAGGCCAATGGGGCAGATGGAGAGGATGGAGGAGAGCTTTCTTTGTTCAGGGTTGTGATAGATAAGGTTGAGAGCCTGTCACATGGTGGAGGGAAAAACAGAGCTGAAGGAAAAAGTAGGCACATTGGAAGGTGGCCTTGTCAGAACTGATGCAATAGAGATAGAAAAACTGGGATAATGATATGGTGTCCTTTCAAGAAATAGAATGTGATGAAGTTTAGTCAAGGTTGATGTTGGGGTCCTTGCGCTTGTAGTGGGTACTGATTGTTAGCTTGTTCTCTGAAATGAAAAGTCAAGAAAGAGAAGGGAAAAGTGAGAAATGGACTGGTGAAAGTGAGAGCAAGGTGGAACTGGCAACAAAGGTGGGAAACTACACTGAAATGGTTGCTGATATACCAGAAAAGGAGGAGAGGGAAAAGGCTTGAGCGGGACTGAAACAAAATATTCCACGTATCTGACAGAGCTGGATGTAGCTTGGACCCTTACATGTTCCCAGTGGTATGGGAGCAGGGAGCAGCACAGATATAGAGATGCAAATGTGCAGATCTTTGAAAACTGATGATGTGGTTTAAAATATGTATGGGATATTTAGTTTTGTAACTAGGAACATTGAATGCAAAGTCAACTAAATCCTTGACAAATCATTTGTTAGGTCACAGCTGGAATGTCATGTATAGTTCTGGTGGGATGTCAAAACCTTGGAGAAGGTTTGAGGAGATTTACCAGGATGAAATTTGAAGAGATTGGAGAACCTACAAGTTTGTAAAACTTTCTGAACAGAAAGGTCCCAGTCATGTATACTGATATATGTTGCCATTTTGCAGACCTGCAGCAGCAAGAAAGTTTGTGGAGGAAGGAATCAAGACTTTAGATGGTATGATTTTTAAGCCTCATTAATTTTTGACTAAAGTAGTAGGTCTTGACTTTGTGAAATTATTCATAAAATTTAGCTACCAATAAATAACCAAGAGTATGAACATATTCCTTTAATTCTTTACCATGTATCTATAATTCATACTTTCAAAATGCAGGGTATCCATTTCACTTCACATACTTTAGTGTTAATGATTTAATGTATCCATAATGAAAAGCAAAAACCTGCAGTTGCTGGAAATAAGAACAGAAAATACTGGAGATACGTAGCAGGCCAAGCAGCATCTGTGGAGAGAGAAACAGAGTTAATTTCATCTACTTCATGGCAGTGAAGTCTTTATGTACTTTGAAGTTTAAGTGGTGGTTAATGACTTGAAATGTAATTTCTTTAATATATAGATTTGAGAGAAAACGAACACATACTCAATTATCATCAGCGGATTGGTGTGAAGTAAGTGTTTTTGTCATGGAGCCTTTTCATAACTGAAATGAGATGTGGCATGGGGTTGAACATTAATGGCTTAAGATTTGGTGCAATGGGAAACTGTTTGCCTGCTATACGTTATTTGTAGACATCTCAACCAACATAATATCAAAAATTAATCCAAAATCAAAATACTGCAAATGCTGGAAATCTGAAATGAAACAGAAAATTCTGGAAATACTGGAGAGTCAGACAGCAGAGCAAAGGTCTTTCATCTGAGCTGGAAAAGTTAGAGGTAAAAGATGTATTCAAATCCAGTGAAAGGTTGGGTGGGGGGGTGGGGTGAAAGGTTGGGTAGTTTGGTGGAACAGAAGTAGGATGGAACAGAGAACCAAAGTGAAAATCTATGATAGAATATACTTCCTCTTGCCTACTTTTTTTGTTAATCACCAAAGCCTTTACAATCCTCTTTGGCTCTGCTCTGTCATCTTATTTGTCATTTGATCTCTCCTGTATCACACGCCTTTTCTTAAGTTCTCTCTGCAATGTGTAATTTTATATCTACTGGTTATCTTGAGGAAAATTATTTTGAAGAGGCAATAAAAAAGGCACAGTATTTGTGGTCAAAATGATCTTCACATGATCTTACACAAAAGTAAAATTGAGCTGAAATAATGGTTTTGGAAAACCGACAGGCAGGTGTATATTCCTTTAAATCTAGAAGTGTAGGGTGAAGTATATCCTAGTAATCACAGCCTTGCTACTAATTGTTAAAGCTTCACTATACCTGTTCTAATTTCAAGTGGAAGGAAGGTCAAAGTTTTATTTGATATCAAGATTAAGCCTTGTTTTACTCCTTGATTTAAGTAAATTGGTCAGAGTCGTTTTCCCAGGGTTGAAGTGTCAAATATTCGAGGGCATAGCTTTAAGATGAGTGGGGGAAAGTTTAAAGGTGGTTTACAAGACAAGCTTTTTTTTTTACAGAGTGGTAGATGCCTGAATCATGGTGCTGGGGAAGGAGTGGGATCAGGTATGACAGCAACATTTAAGAGGCATTTAGACAGGCACTTGAATAGGCAGGGAATGGAGGGATAGAGACCATGTGTAGGCAGATGGGATTAGGTAAAATTGGCATGTTCGGCACAGACATTGTGGGCCAAAGGGCCTGTTCCTGTGCTGTACTGTTCTGTTCTAAAAGTAAGGCCTAACCTGACTGAAGCAGCACAGTATAAGAGAGGGAACCGTTACCATTTAATCTCTCAACACTATCTTTAACAAGCAAGTTCACATTGAATCTCTTTCTCATAGTTGTTTTATTGATCTCTGTAGGTATTTTGAGGACTTTGAAAAGCGAATTCCTCGGGCAGAAATGGTGAAGATGCAGGTAAGACAAAGAGCTCAAACTGCACCTGGTCATGATGCAGGGTCTCGACTTGAAACACTGACTATCCCTTTGCCTCCACAGATGCTGTTTGACCCGCTGAGTTCTTCCAGCAGTTTGTTTTTTGCTTTAAGCTGCACCTGATGTATTCAGTGGGCACTGCTTATGGAAGTTATACCTTTGATAAGCCTTACTACTTGGATAATAAATTATAACTGCAAATTATGAATCCTAATGGGTAGAAAACATTGGTACAAATATGTTAGCTGCTTTCTTTTGAACACAGCTTGTCCAGCTGATACCCCTGTCTTGCTTTCAAATATTAGCACTTCAGTCATTTATAAAACTGTTGTTGAAAGCCATTATGTGCAGTATTGTAGTACAGCACAGATGATTTATTTAGCCCATAGATGGTGCAGATCCTTTGAAGAGCATTACTTCTTGACTTGCACTGTATGCCTTTGTTTATAAAGTCCAAGGTCCTATAAGCTTCTTTAACTCCTGTGCTAATGAGAGATGCCATCTTCAAAGAATTGTATGCAAATCATCCCTTTATAATTGTAGCAATTAGCTTTGATTGCTTCTCCCTATAATTCCTACTAAGAAGTGATGAGGAAGGTTGACGAGGGGAGGGTGGTAGATGTAGTGTACATATGGATTTCAGTAGGCTTTTGAAAAGGTTCTGCATGGTAGGCTGCTGTGGAAGGTTAGATCACATGGCATCCAAGGCGAGCTAGCAAACTAAATTTGTTAGGATACAAAATTGGCTCGATGGTAAGAAACAGAGGGTGAGTGTGAGTATTGGTGTGCCCCAGGGGTCTGCGCTGGGCTTATTGTTATTTGTCATCTATGTTAATGATTTGGATGAGAGTATATGAGGAATAGTTGGTAAGTTTACAGATGACACTAAAATAGGTGGTGTTGTAGACAGTGCAGTGGAGTATCAAAAATTGTAGCTGGGTAGGTGGGCTGAGGAATGGCAAATGGAATTTAATTTGAATAAATGCAAAATCTTACATTTTGGAAGGACAGATCAAGGTAGGACTTTTACATTGAACGGAAGGGCCCTGGGTGCTGTTGTACAACAGAAGGACCTTGGCGTACAGGCTCATAGTTCCCTTAAAGTGGAGTCACAGGTAGACAGGACAGTGAAGAAGGCTTTTGGCAAGCTGGCTTTCATCAATCAGGGCATTGAATATAGAAGTTGGGGGTTTATGTTGCAATTGTACAGGATGTTGGTGAGGCCACACTTGGAGAATTATGTTCAGTTTTGGTCACCCTGTTTTAGAAAGGATGTGATTGTACTGGGAAGAGTGCAAAAAAGATTTACAAGGATGCTGCCAGGACTCTGGACTGAGTTATAGGGAGAGGTTAGGCTGGGCCTTTACTCATTGGAGTGTAGGAGACTGAGGGGTGATCTCATAGAGGTATATAAAATTCATACGGGCCATAGATAAGGTGAACATTTTTTTCCAGGGTTGGGGAATCAAAAACTAGAGGACATAGTTTTAAGGTTAGAGGTGAAAGGTTTAATAAGAACCTTGGGGGCAACTATTTTTACACAGCAGGTGATAGATATATGGAACCAGCTACCAGAGGAAGTGAGTGAGGCAGGTACGTTAAATACATTTAAGGAGTATGTGTACAGGTGTATGGATAACAAGAGTTTAGTGGGATATGGGCCAAGTGCTAGGAAATGGGATTACCATGAATATACATCTTGGTCAGCATGGACACGTGGGGGCCAAAGGGTCTTTTTCTATGCTGTACAACTCTATGACTCTAATTATCTGATACCTCCCTTCACCTCACACTTTGCTTTGTGTTGAATTTTCACTACTATATGTGCACCAATTCTACAAGTTGCATGTGGTGACTCCAGTTAATTTCTGAGGGATGCTACATAGTCAGAGATTCCATGCAGGAGGGACTAGATGTGACCTTAGTATTGAATGTATGTTCCATCTCTCTCAGGAGGGAATATCCGCAGTTACAATGTTAGGATATTTTGAAGAAGAGTTATTCCTGATTAAGTCCTTAATTAGCTTTACTTAAAAAAGATTATCTAGTCTTTATCACCTTGCTATACAGAGAGGCATGATGCATATAATATGTCTGCTCTGTTCCTGCACTATAATGGTGACCTTTGGCTATGAATGAGCTCTAGTCTGCTACCATAACATAGATTCCTTGACAGAAAGGTTGTGCAAATTTATCAATAGTGTGATAGTGAGGTTGCCTTTATTATTTAACATGGATCTCAACCTAGGTATTTTGCAATATAATATTGTTAGTACTTAAAGTAGCTTTTGAAAGAAAATGATCCGAAGCAATGTCAAAGCAAGCTGCCTAAAGTAGACTTTTTCCTCTGTTACAAGTCCTTCCGTTGAGATGGTTGCAGTTAAGATTGCTGCTCCGTCTCTTTAAATCTTCTGAAATTGCTCTCTCCACTGGTTCTATGTGCCTCAAAATCCTTTCTTTCTCAACCACCCCCCTCCACCCCCGCCCAGCTGGTTTGTAAAGTACGATCCAATTGTTCTGTGCTTTTCATTGATTCATCTGAATATATTATGAACCATTATCCATTGTTAAATGGATTTCATATCCTCTCTCCACTTTCCCTTATCGGTGCTAGTGAAAACAAAAAAGCATGAGAACCATAAACAGCAGTAGGCCTGACAACCCCCTGAGTCTGCATTGTTATTTAGTCAGGTAATGGTCCCCTAATCCAAACCATTTTCCCAGGTGATCTCTATATCCCTTAATATCTTAAAAAAAATCAATTTTGGTCTTGAATATGTTCATTGACTGAATATCTGCAATCCTATGGGGAAGAACATTCCCAATTCACCAACCTCTAAGTAATGTGTCATTATTCGCAGTTCTAAATAGCCAACCTCATATCCGGCATCTATCCTCCTCATTTTAGTCACTCATCCTAAGGAAATAACTTCTCACTGCCTATCAATTCAATCCTTCTCGGAATTTTCACCCTGATGTCTTGTTCTTCAGTGAATATAGGCACAGCTTACTAAAACTCTCTTCGCAGGGAAACTATGAAACTGAGATTTTAATACTTCAGAGTTACAGTGAGTTGAAGATCACCGAGAATGTCACTTGGCCACCTACTCTCATGAATTTTAATTATTTTTGTCTCCCTTTGCTCTTTAGGCGATAGTTCTGCAGGAAGTGGAAAAACTAGATCCTAAATATGTCGCCACCGTTTGTGGCAGTTTCCGACGAGGTTGGTACATTCTTCTTTCAGCATTAGCAATACTTTTTTTTAAAGAAAAAGCAAATGGGATACTTGCTCTTGTCCCCTATGGCGAACCCAGAATCTTATTGATCATTTAACTGTTTTCTGAACTCTTCTTTGCAGATAATTGGAAATGTCACCAATTCTTTTTATGTTGTCTGCTTTAAAATTAATTAAATGAAAAGTAGATTTTACAAATAGAAGTTACTAAAAGTGGAATGGCTTCACAGAGAATAAATATTACAAACATTTCTCATAAGGAAGTTACTTTTCAGCATAACTCTAACTCTAGAAAATCTTTTTCCATTATATTAGATCACATAGAATTTACAGCATAGAAGCAAGCCATTTTGGCCTTCTGAGTTCGTGATGACTATACAAGAGCAGTCTAGCTTGACCGTGCCCATAGCCCTGCAAGTTCTTTCCTTTCAGATATTTACTCAGCTGCCATTTGAAAACTACAATTTAATTTGGTACACCTTAACTCCTTCCCATGGCAGTGTGTTTTAGAACCCAAGCAGCACTCACTGCATTAAAAAAAATAATCATGTTTTCTTTTATTCTTTTTGACAGTCAAGTTCATTCTATGTCCCTTGGTTAAGTACCCCTCCACCAATGAAACAGTTTCTTTCTGCCTGCTCTGCTTGTACTGTTCATGACTTTAAATACTTGTTTTTTCAGGTTCCCTCACAATCTCCTCTGTTCCAATGAGAGCAATCCCAACTTCTCCAATTTGTCCAAGTAACTAGAAGTCTTTATTCAGGGAATCACTTAAACACATTTCTTCTGCATGCACTCTTAAAGCTTTTACATCTATGTTAAAGTGTGGTGCCCAGAGCTGGTCACCATGCTCCATATGTGACTGAACCAGTATTTTATAAAAGTTCATTATGACTTCCTTGCTTTTATGCTCCTATCCTCAAGCCAAGATCCCATTTGCTTTTTTAACTACTTTCTCAACCTTTCCTGGCATTTTCGATGAACAATGCACCTATAGTCCCAGATCTCTCTGTTCTTGTACCCCTTTTAGAATTGTGCCCTCTTGTTTATTTTACTTCCTATTCTTCCTAACAGAATGTAATAGTTTGTATACCTCAGCATTACAGTTCACCTGCCTCTCGTCTCTCATGCACCAGCCTGTCTATACAGTGTCTCCTTGCAGTCTATGATTATGTACCTCACAGTTTACCACACCTCCCAGTTTTGTATCATCTATACTTTTGGAATGTACATTTAAAAAAGTGGTTGTTTTAGTATCAAGCTCTGGGGAAGTCCTCTGTACTTCTCCCAGTCTGAAAAACAAGTTTGCTATATGTGCCTTGTCATGTATGTACTGAAGAAAATAGGAAGTAACTTAATTATTTAAGAGCTGTGAATGTTGGAAATCTGAAAGAGCACAATGTTTCTGACTATGAGAACCAAAGGATATATATATAAGCTAAGCATAACATTTTGAAAATAAAACAAAAAGCTGCAGATGCTAGAAATTCCAAATAAAAATAGAAATTGCTGGAAACACTCAGCAGGTCAGGCAGCATCTGTGAAAAGAGATACAAAATTAATGTTTCAGGTCAAAGACCTTTCATCAGAACTGGGAAAGAGGGAAAATAAACTATTTTTTTCTCTTTCTCAATTCTGACAAAGCATAAGGTTCTGTTTGCAGAAAGATTTTTGTTTGCAGGGAATCATGTGCCTCTGGATCAAATTGTCAGCATTTGCTTTGAGCACTAATTCACTGTGTGTAGAAAAGGAGACTGGATGAGTTTTGATGATGGTTGATCATGGTGTTTAAAAAGTCAGATGGGTTATTTGAAATGCAGCCACAATTGCTGGTTTGGAAGTGTTTTGGTTAACTGTGAACAAAGAAAATGACTTGCATGTTAGAAAATTTATAATCCTTATAAAATAATGGAGCTTAATAGGTGATGTGATGCTCAGTTTCATGTGGAGTAGGCATAATGGACCAGTTAATCTTTACCTGTCCATTATCTCATTTGTTTACTGACTAGTAAATGCAGAAATTGTGAACCATGTGGATTGGAAGAAACATTCCTTTTTCTCTCCTCTTGTTTTCAGGTGCTGAGTCCAGTGGTGATATGGATATTCTTTTGACTCATCCAGACTATACTTCAGAATCATTAAAAAGAGTAAGTTTTGATTACTAGACATGTCAGTTTACAATAGCCACAATTTCATAAGTTAGTTATTCAGCATGTGCGTATTCACCAAGTCATGTGATGGAGTCTCAGATGATGCAGTTCTTGTAGTCCAACACTGTCATTGACGTTAAGCCATGTGGTTCTTATTTTTGCTTTACTGCAGTCTGAGTTCTTGCAAAGATCCAAACAGTGAGGATTAGTTGTGCACAAACTCTTGCCCTGGTCTGGAACTTATTCAGCAGGTCCTGATGGCTTGACAGGTTGATAGAATATTGTCCACTTACCTGAATGGGTGCAAGTCCAATACCTTTCAACAGCATCCAGGACAAAGCAGTCCATTCAATCAGCACTTCATCCACTAGCTTAAATAATCACTTTTTCCCGCCACCTGCACAATGTGATTGCACAGGTACCACCTATAAAATGCACTCTGGCAGTTCAAGATGGTTCAACAGCACCTTCAAAAATCATGAAGGACAATCTGGAAGGAGTAATAGGCATGTTGAAACTTTAAAACAAGTTCCCATGAACTTTGGGGCGTAACCTTCATACAGTTTGCAGCAGTTCAAGAAGATGGCTCGTCTTCACAAATGCAGTTGGGGATGAACAATATGTGTTGGTCTTGGATGTGAATGAATAATAAAAAGCTGTTCTTATTTCTAATGGCCTGCTTCATCAGTAGGAGTGTTGACTTCTTTGCTTTGTGTGTGCAAGTGTGTAAATCCAAGTTGTAATTTTTAAAATTCTGTAAATGCACATCAAGGAGTTGATGGCCAGCTTTAAGAGCTTAAATCATTGTCTACCTCATCCAGTCTCCTTTTGAACACAAAGTAGCACTTACTGCAAATGCTGACTTATTCCATTTGTCAATGACGTAGTTTTATGCCTTGTTTCTTTTGCACTTTTTGTCTAGACTTGGCTGTATCAACATCCAGTTACCAATTGGTCAGTGGCCCCATTGATTAAATACATCTGATCTTGGTCAGTCATAGATTGAAGGAGGCAATGAGTCTTCAATGTGTATCAGGACTGGGTTTCAAGACTGTTGTATTCTCAGAGTATGGCTGCTAGTTGGATTCTTGGTTTGATTGCTTAACCCTTCTAGTGTCTCTAATTGCCAGAGTTCCTCCAGAGTTAACTTTAATTGTGACCCAGATTCCATGTTGAAATTGCCAACTGTTTTTAGAATGGAATGGGTTTTTGGACCATTGGCTGAAATGCTGAAAGGAGTTGTAGAGGTGTACACTGAGGTTTGACACTGCATAACGTAATAAGATGTTCCAAATGCATCTTAAAAGAAAATTACGAGGCAAAAGAAAATACAATACATACACAATGGCCTAGAATCTCTTGAGTCACAATTTATTTTATTCCACTTGCCAAAATGTCCATTATTCCTGATTATTTTTCCCCACATTCAAGGCCTCTGCCTGCTTACCATTGTTCTTTCCTCAAATTGCACCAGTTCCCTAATTTATTTGTTTTAGCTTTGAATGTAATTTCTTTCTTGTTTTTCACATTCAGCCAATTTCTGAGTAATGTAGTGCCTCACTTATCCATACTATATCCTAATACATTACTCTGTGTGATTCAGTTGAACACTAAGCTGGGGCATATTGTAATGTGTCCAAAGCTGTTCCTCATCTTGTTTACCTTTGAGCTTTATATTCCCTGCTTCCAATCCAATGATTTCTATCTGTAGGCAGGGTTCTGTGTTATGGGAAAGGACATGTGAAATTTGGACTTTTAAGCCTAGAAAGAGTCTTGAGCTGATTTATAGATTGACATAAACTTTTAGAAACACGATCTAAAATATGGCTAATTGCACTGTTGGATTGGAACAAAGTCAATAGTTTCAAAATAGTGAAAGAGATATTTGGGGCCCATCAAGACCAGCTTCTTGATGTTAGGAGTAAATTTCCTGAGAGAGGAAAATTCTCACTCTGAGAATTATCAGATGTACAATACTACACCTGAAGTATAGGTGGAATATGATTCCATGGATAACTTTAAAGAAAGTTGGCAGCATTACAGACAAAGAATGATGTGGGACTAAGGACAGTTGCTCTTTGAAAGAACCAGCATACACAGAAGTGATTGAATGGCCTCCTGTGCTGTTATTGTGTATGATCTATGATATAATTTAGGTGTTACACCAAACAAATCAAAATACTGCTGTTGCAGGAAGTGTAAAATAAATGCTATGATTTGGGGAGCTGGAATTATAATCCATGAATAAATTAAGATGGGTTAATTGAACTCTTTCCGTTTTACTTGTGACAAGGTGTATGCCTCCCATACCCGGTCACAATCATGCATTTTCTTTAGATTCAGTAATTGTTCTGGTAAATAGCAGAGGGCGCTGTGTTCCTTCCTTGGGATGCAGACAGACTAAAAGCTCCAACATCTGAGGTTAACCAGAAGAACGAGATGGTTGTGCAAAACTCTTTGTTTTTTAATATTTTTAAATTGCTGAAAACAGCATCTTTGCAACACGATGCCCACCTTCTTCACGTTGCCAGATTAAAATATAAAACAAAAGCTGGATGCTTTAATGTAGGAAACAAATCCTGCAAACCAGGCTTAAATTAAGACAGAGACGCAAGAGATTGCAGGTGCTGGAATCTAGAGCAAAATCAAGCTGCTGGTGGAACTCACGTCAGACAGCATCTGTGGAGGGAAGTGGACAGTCGACGTTTTGGGTAATGAGTCTCGGAAGATGAAGGATCTGGACCCGAAACATTAACTGTCCACTTCTCTCCACAGATGCTGCTTAACCTGCTAACTTGCTCCAGCAGCTGGCTTTTTTTTTCAATTAAGTTGCTTTTGGTCACCTTCTGAAAGGATTTGTGGAAAAGAGAGCACGTTACTTGCTACTGTTTTGTATGAAGGATGTACATTCTTAAAAACGGAATCAATCAAATTGTCAAAATTTGGAGGTATCTATATACAGGTTTAGTAGTGGTAAAACAATTCAAATTGTTTAGAAGAAACCTGACTCGAGGAAAGTATTTTGAAACCTTGTTATAGCCCAATGCAATAAAAATAGAAAATGTTTGAAGTACTTAGCGGGTCAGGCAGCATCTGTGGTGATGTAAATAGCATTAGCAGTGACTTTTCACCAGCATGATGTTTCATTGATCTGAGCAGGTATTTCTGTACAGGTCTCCCCTTTTTGTGAACATTCACTTAACAAATCTTCACTATAGTGAAAGGTTTTATTTAATCTGATTCATTGCTTAGCGAAGACTTTGATCTCTACATTTAAGGATGGGGAGCACATTTCACTTCATGTGACACAGTTGGACCCAATAAACTCGTATGTGTACTGCCACTTGGCAGGAAGCCTCCATCTTGAGAACGATGGGTGCATGTACAATGACATCAGGCAGTGAGTTGTCTACCTGGGAATCGAAACTTGTGCAATGATGTCACTGCACGGGGAGCAACTTTAGCAGGAAGGCAGCGACTTCCCACTTTGACTAACTAGCAGAGCAAAATTGACTGGCTATTGAGGGTCTGCAAACTGGATCTGCTCTGAAACCTGGGAGTGTGGGGTCAGTATACTGCTTCTGCTTCCTCCTTTCTCCACCACTGCCTTCTTAGCACTAGGTACCAAATTGAATTTTTTTCTACAGGAAATAATGGAAAACCAAGACCCACTTAACAGAATTTCACATAATGAGGGGTTCTTTAGGGACATAATCCTTTGTTAATAGGGAGAGATCTATAGAAAGATGATGCCTCACCTGTTTCCGGCAGTTTGTTTTTATTTCAGATTTCCAGCAACTAGCATATTTTGCTTTTGTATAACCTTTAGTGCCCTCACAATGACCCATACAGTTACCTTGCTTACTTTTGTGAATGATGTCGGTTAGTTTGATGGATTCCTCTGCTGAGTTTTGGGGATGGAATCCATAATCGGATATAACTGCTTTACACAAACACCTAGCACAGTTCTAATCAGTGGATGGAAAATGGAAAGCTTCCCGATCAAACCTGGAGTTAGGCAAGGCTCCCTCTCTCCTCTGTCTTATTTGTGTGTTACACAGCGCTTTCAGCTGAATCTAGATGTATGAGGCATGAAAAGCCCAGGTAGCAGTGACACTCTGGTCATAGCCTCCCTGTATAAGGATAACGTCACTACCTTCTGCTCAGACAGTGCTACCGCCTCAGGTGGGGCTGGCATGCCAGTAGGACAGGAGATACCTAGGAATCATTTATGGAGGAGGATGGCAGTGTGGATCAATAAAGTATGATTCTGAGTGGGGCAATATCAGGTCATTGCTTGACTAGTCTGTGAACACATCTCCCAATTTAGACACCAATCTGTAGATGTCAGTGTGCCGCTGTGGAGTGCAGTACTGTCAGAATGGCTGCAGTGGAAACTGAGATCTTGGGAGAATGAAGTAGGGTCCTCCTATAAGGGAATTCTAATCAAGTTAGTTTTGGGAGTCACTGGTGTTATAGTAGTGGTTGATGGCCAATCCTCAGGAATAAAGATTTAGTAGTTGAGGAAGGGGGAATTGACAATTGCAACAAAGGATTGATTTTGCAGTTTGAGATGAGAACAGGACATGCAGGTAAAGGACGGGACTTTTGTTGGTCTGGAACAAATGGCGCTCTGCCAGAAGGCAGGCATAACAAGGATCTGTTCAGGTTCTCAGTGATTTTTTTCTTAAAGGAGTAGAAGGAGAAATTATTTCCATGTTAGACATATAGATGTTCAAACCTGGATTTTTAGGACTTAGCACATAGGAAGAGCGAGGACATCAGAAGCATCGAGGATGTGGGTTGGAAGAGAATTGGGGAGAACTAGATTCCATGTGGTAACAACATGCTTACATTATAGATGTCATGTTTGTAGATTTTGAGAAAGAGATAGAGGTAAATTGTGCACTGCAGGTCTTAGAGGGAATATCTCCATGTGTGTCACTGACACAACTACCTAGCACAGCCACAAGGGTGCATTAGAGTATCTCTCTCACTGTGCCACAAATATTTCCTACTATTGCCTGATAAAAACAGAAAATGCTGTAACTACTCAGCAGGGCAGACACTAGCGGTTAGCATAACGCTTTACAGCACCAGCGACATGAGTTCAAATCCGGCCACTATCTGTAAGGAGTTTGTACATTCTCCCTGTGTCTGCGTGGGTTTCTTCGGGTGTTCCGGTTTTCTCCCACATTTCAAAGCCGTACGGGTTAGGAAGTTGGGGACATGCTATGTTGGTGCCAGAAGCATGGCGACACTTGCAGGCTGCCCCCAGAACACTCTACGCGAATGATGTATTTCACTGTGTGTTTTGACGTACATGTGATTAATAAAGAAATCTCATCTCATATATCTTACCTGTGAAGAGAGAAATAGAGCCAATCTTCAGCACAATGACCTTTCTTTGTTTTCCTGTGAAACCTTCTGCTTTTCATTTCTTAATGCTATTACTGATGTTTACTCTTTTTTTTAATTCTAGATTTTCACTTTAATTAAGAAACTACTAATCCCTGATTATGTAATTGGGCCACTACTTAAGAGGCCTTGATAAATAGGTGGAAGATAGGAGATGGAATCTCATCACAGTAATTGGGGAATTAAATTCATAATTAGGGACATGGGAGCATGGTGGTATACGTAAAACAAGTATTCCTGAGCCTTGGATTAATGACCTGAAGATACGAGTTCAGATCCCACCACAGAAGATGGGAGACTTAAAACAAATTAATTTTTAATAAAATGTTGATATTGGTTAAGGTAACTGTGACACTACTGGATTGTCATTGAAAACCTATCCAATGCACTGACATGTTTTAGGGAAGGAAATTTGCCTTCCTACAACATAAGAGCATAAGAAATAGGAGGAGGCGGCCACCTGGCCCATCGAGCCTGCTCTGCTATTCAATAAGATCATGGCTGATCTGGCCGTGGACTCAGCTCCACCTACCTGCCTTTTCCCCATAACCCTTAATTCCCCTACTGTGCAAAAATCTATATAACTGTGTCTTTAATATATTTAATGAGGTAGCCTCCACTACTTCCTTGGGCAGAGAATTCCACAGATTTACTGCTCTCTGGGAAAAGCAGTTTCTCCTCATCTCCGTCCTAAATCTACTCCCCTGAATCTTGAAGCTATGTCTTCGCATCCTCTGCACAATTTGGTTTTCCACTCAATTTGGTGTCATCAGCAAACTTAGATACGCTGTACTCGGTCCCTCTTCCAAATCATTGATGTATATCGTGAACAGTTGTGGGCCAAGCACCGAGCCCTGTGGTACCCCGCTCACCACTGATTGCCAACCAGAGAAACAACCATTTATTCCAACTGTCTGCCTTCTGTTGGTTAACTAATCCTCTATCCATGCTAATACGTTACCCCCAACTCCATGAATCCTTATCTTATGGATGTCTTTTATGTGGCACCTTATTGATTGTCTTCTGGAAATCCAAGTATACAACATCCACCTGTTCCCCTCTATCCATTGTGTTTGTTATATCCTCAAAGAACTCCAGTAAGTTTGTCAAACAGGACCTGCCCTTCCTGAATCCATACCTCTGCCTGATGGAACCACTTCTATCCAGATGTCTCGCTATTTCTTCCTTAATGATGGCTTCAAGCATTTTCCCGACTACAGACATTAAGCTAATTGGCCTATAGTTACCTGCCTTTTGCCTACAGCCTTTTTTTAAACAGTGGCATGACATTCGCTGTCTTCCAATCTGCCAGGACATGCCCAGAATCCAGAGAATTTTGGTAAATTATCACAAACACCTCTGCTGTAACTTTTGCCATTTCTTTCAGTACCCTGGAAAGCATTCCATCAGGACCAGGGGACTTGTCTACCTTCCTTATCTAGACTGGCATATATATGGTCCCAAACCCATAGTAATGTGGTCTGGTTTCAGTCTAGAATCTTAACTGCCACCGATGACT
This sequence comes from Pristis pectinata, assembly GCF_009764475.1. Classification (NCBI taxonomy): domain Eukaryota; kingdom Metazoa; phylum Chordata; class Chondrichthyes; order Rhinopristiformes; family Pristidae; genus Pristis; species Pristis pectinata. The sequence continues at coordinate 2,916,336 of NC_067433.1, forward strand.
TCTCAAAACGATTCTTGATTGAGAATTCTGTGAAAATCAAAGTAGTAAATCTCCAACATTGATTTGTATCATTATCAATCATCTTGTTTATATTTCCTTAATATTCTCAGAACATCAGAGGCTATTAAAGCTCTCCTTGTTTGTGGCGTCAAAGTCCTGATACGGAATTCCAGGACTTTGATGCAGCAAAGGTTAAGAGTTGATCTTGTACAGGTTTACAGGGTTGTGAGTCACTTTATTGGAATACATAGAGGGAAAAAAAATTCTCTGTGACTAGGCTGATAGACGTCATAGATTTAAAATCATTGACAAAATGATGAGAGGCATAGATCGAGTGGACAGTCAGAGACTTTTTCCCAGGGCGTCAATGACTAACATGAGGGGACATAATTTTAAGGTGATTAGAGGAAGGTATAAGGGGGATGTCAGAGGTAACTTTTTTACACAGAGAGTGGTGGGTGCATGGAATGCACTGCCGGCAGAGGTTGCAGGGGCGGATACATTAGGGACATTTAAGAGACTCTTAGGCTCATGAATGATAGAAAAGTAAGGGGCTATGTGGGAGGGAAGGGCAAGATAGATCTTAGAGCAGGATAAAGTGTCGGCACAACATTGTGGGCTGAAGGGCCTGTACTGTGCTGTAGTGTTCTATGTTCTATGACAAAGGATCCAGAGGGGAAATGAGCTTTATCAATGTTGTTGGGACGAGGAACACTACTGTAAGCAAGTTTAAAACTGAATTTGACCATGACTTTAGGATGAGGAACTTACAGTGCCATGTGTGAAAAGCATGGAGTAAGCATGACTGCATTTTGAAAAGTCCATTGCATCAGTGATGAGCAGAATGGCACAAGGTTGTCTCCAGTTTTGTTCTTACTGCCTTGTAAGCAACCTTATCTAATGCTTTCTGGAAGTTCCCTTAGGCAGCATTCAAGGATGCTTCATTCAAAGCTATCTCAAAATCATTGAACAGTCAATTATGATCTGCCTGTTGCAAATCCATATTATCTGTTGTCGTTCATCTCAAACATCTGCATTGCTGTCCGTTCCTGACAATATGCTCCAATGACTTCCTTGTAACTGATTTAGCTTGGCAGTTTGTTAGTTGGTTTCTCTATCCTTCATTTCTTGAATAATGAAGTGACTTTCACAATTTTGTAACCTTTAGACAGAATTCCTGAATCCAGTAAGGTTTGGAAAATTACATGTTTGATATCCTAGAGCATAAGAACATAAGAAACTAAGAGCAAGAGTAGGCTACCTAGCCCCTTAAGCGTGTCCCTCCATTCAATATGATCATGGCTGATCTGCCCTAGGCCTAATCTCTTCGGTGTCAGTTCCTAATCATTAAAAAAAATGTTTCTATTTCCTCTTTTAAATAAGGAGGTTCATTACCATCCTGTTTTATTTTTATACAGTTGAGTGACATTCACAAGTTTAATTCAATGTGCACAATTCCTGAATTTAGTGAGGTTTGGAAAATTACATCCAGCATGTTTGATATCCTTCCATTTCTTTTTGTATTTCAAGATGAAAGCCAAGTCCTGAAGATTTGTCTCTTAAGTACAACTTATTTTCCCTGTCAGCTTTTTAAAAATTTGTATTAAATTCTCTATTCTGAATTTTTAGCTTTTTTTTTCATCCTTTGAGTATTTTGTCCTATTTCTACAGCAAGAATGGATACAAAGTACTAGTCTGTGGCCTACCATTTTCTCATTGTCCATCATCTGTATCTATCTTTAAAGAGCCTACATTGCTCTTTACTACTCTTTCTTTATTAAAATATTTATTTTGAAAAGAAAACTATTGCTGTTACCTTGGATGTTGGAGGTTTTTCTTTCCTTTTTTATAGGTACATTAAATATTATAGTTAGAGTATTTTAAATGGCCTGAATGTTAATAATAGGTGGTTGATGAGAGGCTGGTCATGTGATCCTTGAAAGAAGTCAAGTCTTGAAGTGAGACTCAAGAGATTCTGCATATACTTGAATCTGGAGCAACACACACAAAGAGTGCTGGAGGAACTCCATAGGTCAGGCAGCATCTATGCAGACAAATAAACAGTCCACATTTCGCGTCAAGGTTCGACCCAAAACGTCAACTGTTTATTTCTCTCCGTAGATGCTGCCTGACCTGCTGAGTTCCTCCAGCAGTTTTTGTGTTTTAAGTCTTGAAGTGACTTGGGCATGGTTATCTATTTTAGAAAAAGGACCAGGTCAGGTGTGGAGGTAGAAGTTGGTAATGTTTCAATGAAATGGATGTAAGATCACGTCAGATTTAGTCTGATAAATTAGCTAGGAGGAATGGAGGGAGTTCTAATCAGTGAAGAGGACACTGAGATTGGTAGAACCTTCAGCTAGAATGAGTCTGTGAAGCTGGCATCAGCAATATGTTGTCTTCTTGTGACTTGGGAATCTTTTCTAGTAGTGAATTTTGCTTAACAGATGAGATTCAATCATGACTTTGGGTAAATAATTTTATTCCAAACCACCGACACTATTAGAATTCTCGAGGGAAGGTGAATGGCTGCCCTGATAATAAGGCTGCATTTGCCTGAGTAAGGCTTCAAGGTACCCAGTAAAACTGAAGACAATGGACATTAAAGGGAAAACATTCGTGATTAGAGTCAAACCTTGCACAAAGATGATTATGTTTGATAGAGGTGAATCATTCCAGGATGTCACTACAGGAGTTTCTCTGGGCAGTGTTCTAGTGCCAACCATCTTCAGCTGCTTCTTCAGTGACCTATCATGAGGTCAGAAGTAAGGATGGTCTAACAACCTACCCTTGATGTTCAATGGTATTACCATTGCTGAGTCCCCCACCGTCAATATCTTTTGAGTGCATGTGGGAGGGGTTGTTCACCATTGACTAGAAACTCAACAGGTCCAGCTACACAAATATAGTGGATACGAGCAATTCAGGATCCATGTATCCTGTGATGGGTGACTAAAGCCTTTCCACCATCTGCAAAGCATGTGTCAGGAATGTGATAGAAAATTCTCCATTTGTCTGGATGAGTGCAGCTCCAACATCTACAAAGCTTGATATCATCCAGGACAGTAGCATCCCATCAACCACCCAAAACATTCATTCTCTTCATCACCAGTACACAACATTTATTAGTTCAGGCTGCTCTGGCAGCACCTTCTAAATCCACAATCTCTGCCAGCAAGAAATATGAGGGCAGTATGGGCACATCTACTCATGATCTGTTGCATGTCATCCTGACTTGGAAATATATTGCTGACCATTGGCACTGTCCCTAAATCTTGGAAATCCCTACCTTCACCAGAAGGACTGTGGCATCTCAAGAAGGTGGCTCACCACCACCTTCTCAAGGGGAATTAAGGATGGCCAATGTCCAGATCTTCAAAATGAATTTTTAAAAAAAGTGTACTATTCATTGTGTTATTTCAGCATATCTTTTTATTTCATTACTAATTAATAGTTGTGCCTGTCCTGCCAATTTGATTAAAGTTGAGGTAGAGTAAATATTTAAAATGAATCTTTGTAATGTAAGGATATCATGTCATGAATTTAAAAACTATCCACACGTGATTAGTAGGCAGTATTAGGCCTACTGCATACACTGAATAGATTGTTGAGATTCCATTTTTAGGTATCTTACATAAATGACTGTCACAAGGGTGATCACTTCCCATTGAGCAGTACCTTAACAGAAAAGGTATGAGGGAATTAGCTGAAAAGGAAAATTGACAAAATTGCAGAACTAGTTAAGAGATTTGCTTTAAATCCATTAAACATTTTGGGTGGTTTCATGCTAACATCATGCTGAGTAAATTTACCACATTTGGAAATAAATTTTATAAATGTTGAGGCCATGTGCATTCAATTTTAATCCCACTTCACTGGAGGTGGTGAGGAACTAATTCCCATCTGACCTTCTACCTCATTAAGTTGTGCATAATAGCACCATTATTGTATGTCAGATAAATGGGATTCTGATTTGAATTTTGAGGTTTACTCATATCACCACGAGGGAACAGAGCAAGGAAAATAAATCTAAACTGGTTGCTTTTCAGCTATTTATTAAAGTGCAAGAAGAAGAAAATTGGGAACAAAATTACTTGCACTGCCCTTTAGAAGTCATATTTTGATTCCTTATTTAATAATCTCAGCATTCTTCTGCTGGGAGATTTTTATCTGATTTATCATTGTAGGCCACTGTATTCTGAATTGTGCAAGATGGTTGGTCAAGGCCCTTTATGTAAGTGAAGAATAAAAGTGAAATTGGGATTGAGTACTGGATGTCAACTTCCAGTTTCAGGATGGGAAGACTGAAGGAAATGATGGGTTCAATGATTGAGGTTCAGAAAAATTACAGAACGGTGTGAAGAATTTTCATTTCAGCCAAGTGAAACTGAATCCTAGAGCTACAGAGCATGGAAACTGGCCCTTTGGCCATCTCCATGCCAACCATCAAGTACCCTTCCTCACCAATCCCATGATTCTCCTGCCACCCATCTACACTAGGGGAAACGTGCCGCGGTTAGCACAATGCTATTACAGCGCTAGCGATCAGGGTTCGATTCCCGTTGCTGTCTGTAAGGAGTTTGTACGTTCTCCCGTGTCTGCGTGGGTTTCCTCTGGGTGCTCCGGTTTCCTCCCACATTGCAAAGATGTACGGGTAGGTTAATTTGGGTTTAAAATGGGCGGCGTGGACTCGTTGGGCCGGAAGGGCCTGTTACCATGCTGTAAATAAAATTAAAAAAAAATTAAAATTTACACCAGCACATCTTTGTCAATTGGGAGAAAACCAGAGCACCCAGAGCAACCTATAGGCGCACAGCGAGAATGCATAAACTCCACACAGACAGCACCCAAGGTCTGGATCATATGTTGGTCTCTGGGACTATGAGACAGCAACACTAACCACTGTGCTGCCTAAGGGGTAGGCATATATTAGGCCAGTTTATTGCAGCTCAAAAGATTATAAGGGGCTAAATTATATGAGGCACTGATTGTAGTAGTCTTGATAAAGGAGAGATTGAAGAATAACAATGAGAGGGATTTTCTAAATTATGTTGTTCTGGATCCCATCAAACTATTTATTTATCTGTTATGGGGACTAGGTAGGAAAAGTTGATTGGACCACAAAATGGGTTTAAGGGAGCTGTGTGGATAACTTCTATTTCTGACGTTTTTACACAAGCAATCCTTGATATGGAAGTAATATTCATGAATGTACTTCTCTTGATGAATTAAAATTCATCTTTTTATGATTGAATATTCAGCATTGCCCAATTTGAGTTCAATTTCTCTTTCAAAGACTAGGTAAAGATTGCATTTGACTATATGTGCCATCATGGCTGGTAAAACTGAAGTCAATGGGTATCAAAGGGAAGACACTCCACTGACTAGACACATACATTGTACAAAGGCTGATTATGGTTGTCAAAGATGCCAATTATTTTGGCCCCGTCACTGCAGGAGTTCCTCAGGGCAATGTCCTAATGCTAACCAAATTCACCCTTCATCAATGACCTTCCTTCCATTGTAAGAACAGAGGTGGGGGTGTGCAATCATCAGTGAACAAAGTTCAATTCCATTTGCAACTCCTGAGCAAATGAAGCAGCCAGGCCTGCATGCAGCAAGACTTAGACAACATTCAAGCATGGTCTGATAAATGGCATGTGACCTTCAAATCACCAAAGTTCCTGACAATGACCATCTCCAACCAGAGAGAGTCCAACAACCTATCCTTGACATTCAATGGCATTACCAACACTGATTCCCCTACCATCAACGTCCTGGGAGTTACTGTTGACGAGAAACTTGATTGGACCAGCCACAATAATCCTGTGGCTAGAAGAACAGGCCAGAGGCTGAGTATCCTGTGATGGATGACTCATCTCCTGACATCCCAAGGCCTTTCAGCTGTCTACAAAGAAGAAGTTTTTTTTGCTTGCCTGGATAAGTGCTTGCTTCAGCAACTCTCAAGAAATTTGCCACCATCCAGGACAAAGTGGCCTATTTGATTGGTACCATATCAAGCCCCCTGAGCATTGATTCTTTCCACCACTAGTGGCTGCGATATGTACCATCTACAAAATGCGCTGCAGTTACTCACCCACCCAAACTACTCTGATAGCACCTCTCCAACCTGTGACCTCCACCACTGACGGCAGCAGGCACAAAGGAATACTATTACCTGCAAGGATCCTTCCAAGTCAAACATCATTGTGATTTGGAAATATATTTTTGCTCCTTCATGGTTGCGCGGTATAAATTGTGGAACTCCCTACCCAATCTTCACCAGAAGATACTGCACTGGCTTAAGAAGACAGCTCATTCAAAACCTTCTTGAGGGGAATAGGGAAGACGTAATAAATGCTGGCCTTTACAATGATGCCCATGTCCTGAATATAATTAATTGGAATAAAAAGCACTTATTGAGACAAAAGAAAGACATTTATTTAAATTTTTCATGACTACAGACAAATCCATTTCTGGTTTTTTTCAAGGAAACTAAAAAATTGGAAACTAGGCATCAAGAAGGTTTAAGATTGTTTCAAATGTGTGTAGGAGAGAAATTAAGAAGGAAGTTAGGAGGGCAAAAGGGGTCCATGAAGTATCCTTGCAAGTTAGATTAAGGAGAATCCCAAGACATTTATAGAGTGTACCAGGAGCAAGAGGGTAGTCAGGGAAAGAGTGGGTTCCTTTAGGAACTAAAGCGGTAATCTGTATATGGAGTCAGGCGGTGTGGGCATAGTCCGAAATGAATACTTCTCATTAGCATTCACCAAGGAGGTGGATGTGGAAGATGGTAAGTTCAGGGAGGGGTACGTGGATAATTTGGAGCAGGCCTGTATTGAGAAAGAGGAGGTGTTAGAAGCCATGGGATGCATATGGCCTGATAAATCCCCAGGGGTAGATGAGGTGTATCCCAGTTGCTATGGGGAGCAATGGAGAAGATACCTGGAGCCATAATGGAGATCTTTGCATCTTTGTTACCCTCAGGTGAGATTCCCAAAAATTGGAGTATAGCCAGTGTTGTTCCTTTATTTCAGAAGGGCAGCAGGGATAAGCCAAGTAACTACAGGCCGGTAAGCCTTCTGTCAGAAGTAGAGAAATTACTGGAGAAAATCCTGAGGGATAGAATTTATGTACATTTGGATAGTCAACATGGCTTTATGTGAGGGAAATCCTGTCTCACTAATTTAACTGAAATTTTTGAGGAGGTAACGATTGATGAAAGTAGGGCAGTAGACATTGTCTATATGGACTTTAGTAAGGCATTTGACAAGATCCTGTATGGTAGGCTGGTTCAGAAGGTTAAGGCATATGGGATCCAAGGCGAGTTGGCTAATTGGATCCAAAATTAGCTCGGTGATGGGAGGCAGAGTGTAGTGGTGGAAGGATGCTTCTTTGATTAGAAGTCTGTGACCAGTGGTGTACTGCAGGGATTGGCACTGGGACCCATTTTGTTTGTGATATATATATTAATGACTAGAGTGTAAATGTAGGAGGTATAATTAATAAGTTTGTGGATGACATGAAAGTTGGTGGCATTGTGGAAAGCAGGGAAGATTCTCTCAGGTTATAGCAGGATATAGATCAGATGGAAAGTTGGGCTGAGCATCGGCAGATGGAATTTAATCTCGACAAGTGTGAGGTGATGCATTTTGGGATATCAAATAGGGGTAGGACATATACAGTAAAAATTACGGCGCTAAGGAAAGGTGAAGAAAAGAAGAATCTTGGGGTTCAAGTCCATAGTTCCCTGAAAATAGCAACACAGGCAGTTAGGGTGGAGAAGGCACATGGCATATTTGGCTTTATAGGTCAGGGCATAAGACCATAAGACACAGGAGCAGAATTAGGCCATTCAGCCCATCGAGTCTGCTCTGCCATTTGATCATGGCTGATTTATTTTTTCCCTCAATTCTATTCTCCTGCCTTCTCCCTGTAACTTTTTACGCCCTTGCTAATCAAGAACATATCAACCTCCGCTTTAAATATACCTTTATTTAAGTATAAAGGTTGGGACGTTAAGTTGCATCTTTACAAAATACTGTATTATGTGCAGTTTTGGTTGCCACACTACAAGAAGGATGTGGTTGCACTGGAAAGAGTGCAGAGGAGATTCGTCAGCATGTTGCCTGGATGGAAGGCCTTTAATTATGGAGGAAGATTGGGTAGGCTGGATTTGTTTTCCCTGGAGCAAAGGCTGGACATAAATAGCATAGATAGTCAGAATGTCAAATAGTCAGAATAGTCCTGATGCTTCAAACTTGAATTTTAATGGAATATCATTTGGGATAAGGGGAGATTTACAATACAATTACAAATGCAATGGTGATAAAGGATTCCGTATTTAGAGGTGCTGATCTTTTACAGTCTAGAATTGACAGTACAGAATGCTTTGCAGTTTTCCATTTGTTAGAGTAAAGGACAAATTCCATACACTGGATGTACAAAAGGATGTACTAATGAAGAGAGAGGAAGCAATCATTCTCTTCATGTTTACAATAATATAATTTAAGTACCAAAAAATCCATTTACACTAGGAAACACCTTTAGGAGCAGCACCAACAGGTGGTGATCTCAAGATTACTTCCCTAACTACTCTCTAGAATAGAAAAGGGCATGGTAATGTGGGAACTCACTGGACTGCTAAAGAACTGGAACCAATTCTTGGGCTATTTCTCAGGCGTGTGCTCTGTCTGAATAGAGAGAAAGCTGGTGAAATGGGAAAATGGTTAAACAGGAAATAAGGAAACTGGAGTTCTGAATGTCAGGGCCACAATGTGCTGCTTCTCAAGAAATAAGTGGATTATGTGATCTTGTGCTGTATTCACGGCATCTGTGCAAGAAGCATGTTTTTGTTATTTAGCCCTGGGTGCTCTTTCTTGCATGCTCTATACCTTCTGTGGATTGACTGAGCAAAAACCCCTTAGAAATATAGTATGCGGTTTATGGTATCCACTGTAGTTTGTTGAACTAACATCAGATCTACCACTGCTACCAGTGTTATGGAGAGCAAATGAAATTCCTACCTAATACCCAAATGAATTGTGAAAAAGACAGCAACAATACTAAAGATTTGTTTAATTTTAAATTTGCATTGTATTTGATGAAAACCTTTTGAACTCTGTAGAGTAACATGCAAATGTACTGGTTTAGCCTCAAAGTATTGATGGATGCAAATGAAATTGTTCTTGCAAGCTAAATACACTTACTAACTGCACTGAATAGTAATATCTGCATAAGAAATCCACCACAGCTCAATTACTGAAATTGTTATTGGATCTTTTTCAGCCAAAGCTTCTTAATAAAGTTGTGGAATGCCTGGAAGCAATAAATTTTGTCACCAACACACTTTCCAAGGGAGATGCCAAATTCATGGTAAGTAATATTTCTTCAGATCCTGAAATTAGAAAATGATGTATGAATACTGAAGGCTTTAGTCTGGAATTTTCTTTCCTTTACCTGTTGTATTAAAGTCACAACTAAAATAGTGGAAGAGTGAATTTTGAATGACTTCTTTAAACATTTATAGCTGCTACCTATTCTACAGTATAGTTTTGGGATTTTGCCTTTTTAATTATGAAGTATATTGCCATTATTTACCACCTTTTGTACACAAATAATACATGAGTGGATTAACTGCAGCCTCTCTCTCAATCAGAGGTCTTGCTCCTGATCATCATGCAAATATGTCTTTGATGTGCAAATTGTGTGAGAGGAGAATCAATAGCAAAAGGTTTAAGATCTCAAAACTTTAGATTGTTGCCAGTAACACAGTGATTTCAGTAAAATGTTTATAGGATTATACAGTATATACTATTGCTTTATAATGTTTACTTAAAATTATATAGCTGTGTGCTGTGGAGCAGGAGAATGGCTCAAATATCGAAACACAGTTCATACAGAAATTTATTTACATGATTTGATATTTCACGTCAAGTAGGGAGAAACAGAGAGTGGTCCACTTATTCTCTCGGATTGTATAAAACATGGCATTTTTATCCACATTTAGAAATAAGGTAAAGCCTCTCCACCAATCCATAGATGTTCAGCTATCGACTCTTGAACAACGTAAGTTGAGAACTTGTGATCAAATTCTTCTGACATCACCTTCCCTGCATGATCTTCTTGTAGATTCCTGTCTGGTGGTTTCATGGCCAACATAGCCCTTTGTTCATTTAAGGCATTGATTACTATGGCGATGATACTAGGACCATGCTTATTATTTTTAATTACTACATTCCTCACAAGGGTCTTCTCATATCTTTTGAGCTTCTTTGCACTTAACAGATTTGATTTATTTGTTGTGATAGAAATGCACTTTGTTACACTGTGCTTTTATAATGTAATATGCAAGTCAATCCTACAGGCTATGTTCCTGTGTCTGACCACTTCATGTAAAATTCAAAAGAACTGCAGGTGCTGGGAATCTGAAATGAAAACTGAAAATGCTGGAAACACTCAGCAGATCAGGGAGCATCTGTGGAAAGAGAAACTGTTAACATTTCAGGTACAGGACTGTTCATCAGAACTTCATCTAATGAAGGTCCAAAACATGAAATATTGACTTTCTCTTTCCACAGATGCTGCCTGAACTGTTGAGTGTTTCCAGCATTTCTGTTTTTATTTCATGTGAAATGACAGGGTTTGCAATAAAAATCTTCTTCTGTTTTATTTTCAAATTATGGTTTGTTTTATCTTTCCAATCATATTTCTTTCCAATTGAGAAGTTGCTGCATTTATTTGCAAGTCCAATTCCACAGGTTCCAGCTAACCAACATCTTGCCTACTTTCATGCTCAAATTTAGATGGTGAGAATTGATTGTTAATTGACTAGAGCACATCACAGTTGAGTTAAGCAGTTTAGATGTCAGAAAGATACTTGGATAGTGATAAGGAACAAGAATCTTTACTGAGCTGTGAGAGAGTATGAAGTTGATCCTCTGTTTCAACCACAAAGTTGAATTATTTTTTGTTTCATGCTTTTCAACTTTTAATTGCTAAGGGCTTGATTTTAATATAGCTAGGGTCATCTATGATTAATACTTTTACCTACATTTCAGAATTGGTTACATAAATCTTCCCAGTAGTCAGCACTCTATAAGACCTTGCCTTAACTTGATTAATGTAATTATAAAATTCTCCATATTTCAGCAAAAAATGCCCTTTGAGTGGTGTAATGCAAACGTGCATAATGATAGCATTATACATGCAATTTATCTGAATATTCAATTTAATAATGTATTAATTCCTTTAGAAAGCATTAAATGGCATGAATTGTATTGCACCTTTCTGTCCATATGGACCTGAGTAGGTATTAAAGCTATTGTTCCATATCTTTGTATTCAAATTATCACCATGAATTCTGCATAACACAGTCTAATTCTTATTCTTAAGTCGTTCACCATGGTCAAGAATAACTTCATCCACTTTAGTTCTGTAGGTTCTGAGGTGGTGAAAGTGTCCAGTGTATGGTGGGGCAGATAGTACTCTATAAGGCAGGTGGTTTGGTTGCTTGGGATTGTGCAAAATCATTTCCTGTGTGCCCATTTAGACATTTGAGATCCTGACATTACAAAATCAATCCGAGATGGTCCATCACCATTTTGAGTGGCCGTGGGCCAGAGGTTGTTTTAAAGCCAGTGAAGATGTTATGGTTTTATGAGGATACTTTGAGAACATCCCTGAAACCTGAGACCATCTCCATGAAACTAAGTTTGTCTTTGGAGTCTGGTGTCAGGCATACGAACAATGCAGCCTGCCAAATTGTTATCATATAGATGCTTTCTGGGTGAAATAAAATCAATGTAATCTGACAGCTACTTGGTAATCATGTAAATAATTGAGTACATTCTGGCATAGTAGGAGTTTATCACACTATAACTATACTAAATCAGTTGTCATCAGATATAATAGTTTTCTTTTTGCATGTAAGTATCTGGCACATCTTTAGGTGTGACTTTTTTATTTTAATCATGTAATTCCTGTTAACCATTACTTCAGAAAATGATCACAGTCATCTCTTTGAGTATTCATAGAAAACACACATTTTATATTGAAAGAAAGAATTTCTAAGTTTCTCATTGGATCCTTCCCCCATCACCCCTTTCTACCAAAAATATTTGTTGGAGGGGTATAATTATGCTAATGTGTTACAACTCTTGTACCACATCAGTGCCCTTAGGTGTGAGCCTTGAAAGTGTACCACAGGCAAATCATTCATTTTCAAAAGAATTTGTGGGAAACTACCTTTCAGGACCCATTCTGTAATACCCCTTCAGAATTCTATGATTCAATAAGGTCCATCTCTTATTGTTCTAGACTCCAGAGAATGTAAGTTAATTGTGCTTGAACTTTCCTTATTAAGACAGTCCTCTTATCCCAGGAACCAGTTTAGTAAATCTTTGCTGCATTGCCTTTGAGCATAACGTCTTGCTCCTGAGGCACAGAAATCAACATTGTGCATATTACTGCAGAATCCAAAGTCCTGTATTACTGCAGAAAGATGTCCATTGACCATCTTCTTTCTGACTACTTAATCTGGGATTCATTGGTCTGTATTGTTCAGTGCTCCCCTGAATAAACTTGCTGAACAGTGGGTAAGCTAACCAATCTATATTTTTTAACAGCTATTTCAAGCCACAGCGATGGAATGGTTAATTTTTTCTTCATTTGTGCTTCTTAGCTTTTAACCGGGCAATGATGAATTTCAGAAGCTAGGGATGGATATTTCGCCAGTTAACCCTAGGGAAGCATCTTGCAGATGTGCAAGAAGTAATCTGCAGGAAATGTGGATGTCGTAGATAATTTAAATACCATTTGATTTTTAAATATAGAAAGGAATTGTCTGTAAATTTTCTTTATGTAGTAAATATTTTGGGGAAAAATACTTTGAATTTAGCCTTATTTTGGAATCCTTCACCCAACCATCACCATTTTGTTAAAAGGGTAGTTTCACTAATAAATTAAAAAAAAGCCTGGCTCCTTAATAAATATGAAAGAGATTGACTTCATTGCTAGGAATTGACATTTTATAGAATTACAGTCATCATGTACATGACTGATGTACTCAGGGCAACTTTGGCTTTGTTTGTTATATGTGATTTTACACATCTGTTTTCAGAACATCTTGGCTTGAAATCTGAGCACTGAAACTGCCAGTTATAACATTACATTTTGAAAACTGTGGTCTACTAAAGACTTTACATTAAATTAAATATGGTCTGGAGAAATGCCATCTGGCCCAACCGTTCCATGCTGGTGTTTATGCTCCACTTAAGCTGCTGCTTCAGCTAAATCTGTGAACATTCCTTTCTCCCTCACGTGCTTGTCCAACCCTGTAATAGAGTGTTGCATATTCTCATCACTCACTCAATACAAAAATTTCTTTTGAATTTCTTAGTGGATTTCTTAGTAACTATCTTGTAGTGATGGCCTCTGGGCATGCTGTTTCCCGTGTAGGAATATTTTCTTAAATCCACTCAGTCAAAACTTTTAATATTTTTGAAGACTTTTATTAATTTATCCTTTCAAAAGAAAAGAGACCCTTAAAACAAATGAATTGAGTTTGAGTAATTGTTAATCAAACTGCAGTCCTACAAAGGAATGTAAGAGGATGCACTTTGGGTTTCGCCCAGATCTTTGAAATCAAGTCAGTAATATTTATCTTAAATTGCTTCCTGTGTGTAAACTGGCACCTTCATTTTATCATTTCAGTCCTTGCTATTCTTTTAAATTTAAAGCACCTGATCTGAGGGAGGTTTTGAACTTTTAATCACATGTTTTCCTTCTGCTTTTGAAGTATTCTGACAAGTGTGGTAAGGTTTCTATAGGAGTGGCAGAACACGGCTGGTTTACACTTCAGAAGTCTGTTCATTGATCTTGGTTTAAGATCATCATAAAAGACCTGTCACGTCTGTTCACCTGTAACTCTAGTGGCTTTTGAAAATGTGAGTTAGTTGTACTCCTAAAGAGGTGTGAAGTACATTTTGATATAAACATCAAAATTAATTTTGGTGTTGAATTACAAGCACAATTACAGTGACTTCCAAGCAGAGATCTTATTATCTTGTCAGGATATTAAGTGATTTTGCTTCTCTTTATTTAATAGAGAATGTAGGTGTAGGAGGGGTACCTGCGCTTAAGGACAAATCTAAATGTTATATTGTAAAAGATAAACTGCACAAAGTATGGAATAATATTAAAATAGTCAACTTCCTTTCCTGCTTTGAATCGTACAATTATACAGATGACGCTTGTGTTTGTGCATGCTCAGAGGCTGAGCTCTGCCATTGTTGCCACTTCCGCTGAAGCGTGCAAGATGATAGGCTTTGTGCTCAACAACTGCAGGACACAGGGCCTTTACTGAGCTGTCCCTGCTGCACTTCATTGCCCTCCAACAAAAAAGGTTCACGGTGAGACCCTGTAAAATGTAGACTACCTACAGCAGGCATTATTACAAGGCACTGAAAAAATACCACCCAATGTGTCTTTATAAAATTCTCCGAATTCACTGGAAGGATAAACAAATCAACATCAATGTCCTCTTCCTGGCCAATAGCCCCAGTATTGACACCTTAGTTACATTGAGCCAGCTATATTGGGCAGGTCATGTTGTTCACTGCCCAACACCAGCCTCCCTAAACAGAAACTATTCCAAACTTTGTCTTATGAAGATGTTACCAGTCAGACAGAAGAAAAGGTTCAAAGCCTCTTTGAAGAAATGCAACATCCCCGCTTAGTCCTGGGAATTTCTGGCCCATGACTGCTCAAAGTGGAGAAGGAGCAAAGGGGATTGTTTCAAGTACATCAAAAGCACACAGAGGCCCTGAGTAAGAGGCAGAAGTGTGGACCAATTCACAAATTATCCACTTGCCTGTCCCTTCAGCCTGCATCGTCTCTGGGGAAAACTCTGCAGTTCCAATCTTGGCCTCATTAACCACCTCAGAACCCACAAACTGAAGTGGAAGTAAATCATTCTTGATCCTGCCTAGGAAGAAGTAGAACAGGTTTAATCCTTCCTCTCAATGAAGCTTCACGATTTTACCAATAAGGAGTGTTTTTGGCAGTTGTGAAATCATTAAATCCAAGCCTTCAAATTGTCTCTGTAATGAATATGGAGTATAGATCTTGAGTTCCTTTAACTCATCCTTCAGTCATCTCATGCCCTCATCAACCTTCAATCCTCTCTCTGACCTCAGCATTCTGCCCACCTGTCGCACCCCCCCACACCCACCCACCCAACTTCCTCCTCAATCTCCACTCTCCACAATGGGGTTTAGGCACTGTATGATATCCACACCTAGAAGTTATTCACTGGACCTACCAAGCTATATAATTGTTTGGACATTCCTGCTGTACGAAGTAAAATAACTAACAAAATGACTTGTAAGCAAGTGCTTCATTCTTCACAAATAGAAGAGATTTGGCATTTTAGGCTTCTTTGATGTGACACTTATAACCAGCTTGTTAAATGAATATATTCCCATGAGTATTAGCATGGAATGCCAAGTGTGAAGCACAGAAAATCTATGAAACTTCTAAAACATTGTGTGGTTTTCAGCACCGCTCTCGATATTAGCACCTACAGTAATTGTGGAGTTCCTGGGCTTAACTATTCACTGGGACTTTGTAGATCTTGACAGCACATTAAGGAAATACTTAGTGCAATGCACATATGTTATAAATTTTTAAACTTGATGTTCCCCACCCCTCATTAAACTGCTCATGTACCCTTGCTTAATTTTGTAATGTTGCAACTTTCCACCATTAACACCTTTTTGTTCTGTAATATGGGCAAATGATTCAGGATTAAGAAAGAATATTATAAAATAAAATTAAAACAAAAACTGCTGGAAATGTGAAATAAAAATAGGAAATGCCGGAAACGCTTAGCAGGTCAAAACGTTATGGCAAAGGGCCTTTGACCTGAAATGTTAACTCTATTTCTCTTTCCACAGACCAGCTTTGTATTTATGAGCATTAACTCATCTTTATGAAACCAGATAAATTAGGGCTTTTGCAGTGAAATGTACACTTCCATTAGGAAATCGAGGCAAAACCTGGGTTTGTGAAACGTACCTTAAAAATTATAGCATGTTTTTTTTGTGGAACAAAATTTAGGATAATTTACCCTTGGTGCTGTTTTCCAAATTGTGTGAGTGACATATGATTAAAGATTACTTCAGAGCACTGATATTTATCACAAGTCTTGACTGGGTACTCTTTTTTTGTCTTTAACTCCTGTTACAATCCATCAAGTGAATTATAATGTTTTTATAGCATAGAAACGGGCCAGAACTTTTTGCACCTGTGGGATGATCCAAACAAGATTCTAAGCCAGTTTAATATGTCTGCTTTCTCTCTTTGGAAATAAACCCTTAAGGTTTGTCTGCTTTTTTAAAATGTGTTTATTAACTCATGTCACTACTTTTTAGTGATTTGTGGATCTGGATCCCTCTGCCCACTTTGGACAGATGTATGAAGCTGCCTTATTCTTCCTACAAAAATGGATTACCTTACATTTATCTATGTTGAAAATTATTTGCAAATTACTCCCTCTCCAAGTTTATTAACATGAACCTATATTTTTATGCAGACCACTTTCATGTAAATCGACCAGCTCCCCAGTTTAATTGCATCGACAAATTTTGAAATTGTATATCCAAATGCTCAATATGGAGTATCCATTACTCATCTGAGTTACCCCTTCTGTTTTCTTTTTTGTACTCAGCTTGCTTTCAATTTTGCTACTTGTCCATTGACCCCAAATGTTCTACCATGTCTGTGCAGTACCTTTGAAGTCCTTTTGAAAATCCCCAAATGGGTGTATTTACTGCATTTCACAGTCAGACCTAGAAATCCTTTCTGTTTCGTATTCCAAGTTTTTAGCAGGGTTGCTGTTCAGAACTTGTGCACTTCTACTGTGGAGCTACAACTTTTATTTCTAGTGCTTTTTCTTTGTAAGTATTTTTGATATGTTGGGAAAATTTTACTTAAATTTCATTGTGACACTCAGGAAGAAGTGCCATATTTAATACCTATACTTACCAATGAGCCACCTCATGTCCTTTGTCTCAGGAATTTCTTGTCAGCTTAACTAATTAATATTTAGGTATTTAACCCAAGATGAAAAGATAACATTGAAGGACACAAAAATGTTCCAAATTCCTCCTCGTTCTTTGTAGCCGTTTTATGAAATCAATGTAGAAGGTAAGCATTCAAATAAAAATAAAGTACTGGAAATTTTAATTAGCATCTCCAGAGAATAAACAGTTTAATGCTTAAGCTTTCATCAGCTGTCACCTTGAATCATTGCGGTCCTTCTGGTGAAGGAACTCCCACAATGTTTATAGTCAGTCAGTTCCAGAATTTAGATCCAATGACAATGAAGACATAGCCATATGTTTCCTTGTTAGAATGGTATGTAATTTGGAAGGGCATCTACAAGTGGTGGTGTTTCCATGCACCTGCTGCCCTTGATCTTGATGGCAAGAGTCACAGTTTTTGAGAGTAGTCTTCTATTTTGCTGTTTGTTCAGTAATTCTAAATATTAAATAGGGAACACCTAATTATAGCTTTCCAATTTCACAGCTGGACCTGGAACTGACGAGAAGTTGTGAAGATCAATGGGAAGAATATTAGTAGTAGATCACAGTGTGGACAACAGGACGTCACAGGGCAGACATGCCAACTAGTGCTCTCTTCACTTAGGGGCATAACACTACCTTTTTAAAAAAAAAATTGAGAAGTGGCTTTTGGAGAGTGATGACATATTAGTATAAAATGAAGGATAATTTTATGCAGTAGACCCATAACCATATGAAACAGAATTACAAAAGCTCAAACTCATTTCACTTAGAATCCTTGCAGCCAGTTGGCCAAGTACTTTCGTCCCATTAGTCTGAGGATTCTGATTTAATGTTTACGTTCAAATGCACCAAATTCTTGCTGTAATTTGTTGGAAATATTACTATGGTGTTAAAAATAAGTAAATGATTCGAAATGGACTTGTAGTATCTGTGAAAAGAGACACAAAATAATCACTTCAGTCAGTGTCCTTTCTGATGAAATATCATTAACCAATTATATTAATTCTTTGCTCTGTCCACAGGGCTGGCTGGCCTGATGAATATTTCCAGCATTTTCAGTTTTATTTCAGGTACTGCATCTGCAGTATTTTGCTTTTGAAAAGGTTTGAAATTCATGCTGCTTACAAGCCCAAAGGCATGAGCTGATTTATCAAAAACTTAAAAAGAAAATGTACTTGTTTCTGGAAGTGGGAGGGATGAAGATCATAAGGGATCAGTGGAAACTAAATGATCAGTACAGCTGCTTTCATGCCTGAGGCTATGGCTGTGGAAACAAATCAAACTATAAAATTGTCATGTGCTACTGCTCACCTATTAAAACTTTTGGTTTTATGCCATGTACAACTGGATGTGCTTAATGCAGTTATGCAGTTTCGTAACGGAGCTTTTAATGTGTTTACTTTAAACTGGTTTTAGATGGTGTTAAGAGAGAGGAAATTTTCAGAAACATTTTGAGTGTTCATGTGAGGTTTGCAGCTGTTACAATATGTGCTCATGGTCTGTAACCGATGAACAGCGATGGATTGGTTAAAAGCAGGAATTTAATAAGTGCAGTGGACACACACTAGGTCCTCCTAGTGTTCCCCAGTGCCTTGGATGGCATGCAAAGGATTTGTTCTCATCCTCTGTGGGTGCATACAGTAATTTGGGCTACACCATGGATTTGAATGCAGTCCTGAGTAATGTGCCCTTCCTGGATAATATATTTTCCATTTATTGACTTTTCTCAAGCAAAACTGAGAAGTGATTATGTTATAGAGTCATACAGCACAGAAACAGGCCCTTCGACCCACCATGTCTGTGTGCCTGTTGTACCTATCTACATTAATTCCAGTTACCTGCATTACCTATGGCTTGGCGATTCAAGAACTTGTCTAGATGCTTCTTAAATATTGTGAGAGTGTCTGCCTCCATTACCTCTCCAGGCAGTGTATTTCAGTCTCCACAACCCTCTGTGAAAATGTTCTCCCTCAGTTTCCCACTAAACCTCCTACCTCTCGCCTTAAACCTATGCCCTTTACTACTACTTTACCTATCCCCCTCCTAATTTTATAAACCTTTATCAGGTCACCCCTCAGCCTCTGCTGTTCCAGGGAAAACAAACCCAGCCTATCTGGTCTCTCCTTGTAATTGAAATGCTCCAATTCAGGCAACATCCTATGAATCTGTTCTGCACCATCTCCAGCACAACCACATCCTTCCTATGGTGTGGTGACCAGAACTGCACACAATGCTCCAGGTATGGCCAAACCAAAATTTTATAAAGTTGTTACAGCTCTTATATTCTGTGCCATGGCTAATGAAGGCAGGTATCCCATTTGCCATCTTCTCCACCTTATCACCTGTGCTGCCACACTCAGAGATCGGTGAGCTTGTACTTGGCCACATGTTGATAGGGTGGTAAAGAAGTCGTATGGCATACTTGCCTTTATTAGTCGAGGCATTGAATTCAAGAGTCGGGAAGTTATGTTGCACCTTTATAAAACTCTGGTTAGGTCGCATCTGGAGTATTGCATTCATTTCTGGTTGCCCCATTATAGGAAGGATGTGGAGGCTTTGGAGAGGGTGCAGAAGGGGTTTACCAGGATGCTGCCTGGATTAGAGGGCATGTGCTATAAGGAGAGGTTGGACAAACTTGGGTTGTTTTCTCTGGAGCGGCAGAGGCTGAGAGGAGACCTCATGGAAGTTCATAAAATTTTGGGAGATATAGATAGGGTAGACAGCTGGTATCTTTTTACCAGGGTCAAAATGTCTAATACTAGAGGCCATGTGTTTAAGGTGAAAGGGGGAAAGTTCAAAGGAGATGTGCCGAGCAGGTTTTTCCACACAGAGAGTAGTGGGGCCTGGAATGCGCTGCCAGTGGTGGTGGAGGCAGATACCACAGAGGCATTTATGAGGCTCTTAGATAGGCACAGGAATCTATAGAGAATGGAGGTATATGGATCATGTGCAGGCAGAAGGGATTAGGTGTAATTATCTTAATTAGTTTAGCACGACATGGTGGGCCAAAAGGGCTGTTCCTGTGCTGTCCTATTCTATGTTTACCCCAAGGTCCTGCTGTTGATTAACACTCCTTAGGGCCCTGCTATTTACAGTCTACATCCTCCCCTTGCTTGCCATCCCAAAATTGCATCACATCACATTTGTCAGGATTAAATTCTGTTTGCCATTGCTCAGCCCAAATGGATCTATATCCTGCAGTAGCCTTAGACAAGCTTCCTTGCTGTCTATCATCTGGAGCTAGCTTATCATACCTCATAATTCACATCCAAGTCATTAATGCATATCACAAATATCAAAGATCCCAGCACCAATCCTTGTGGTACACTACTGGGTCACAGACTGGAGCTGGAAGGTAAACACTGCACCCATGATTTTATAGCCTGGCAACACACCATCCTATTTCAGCAAAACTAAAGTTTAATTCTTACCTTGATTAGGAAAACCTGAATCCTTAGAATATCAAAATTATTGAGCAATTTGTAACATGCATTTTTACTGACCTACTCTAAAATAGTTCCCAAACAGTTTGGATCAACTAAGTTTGACCTGCAGCTCCAACTGTGAAAGGCTTGATGCTGTTGCAGTTGACTTCCTGAGAAGCTTTTGTGCCACGGAGCATTACAGGCATGGACTAAGGGGCTGGGCATCTCCCACTCAGCCTTGAGAATTACATCATACAAGGGCTCAAATGGATGGACAGGATCCTTCAAAATAAACTAAACCTCAATTTATGAGTGTGCTATTTAAATCTGTTTGCCATGTAAGCATGTAACGACTCTGTAGGTATGCATGCCTGTAGGATGAGATGAGGAAGTGAGATTTGAGTGCTACATAAGAAGGGATTTAAGAATAGAAAAATGAATTGCAGGATGTGGTCTCTCCAAAGCCTGATAATGGAATGCTCTATAGGAAGCATGAGACTTCAACCTAATTGTCTGCAGGTCTCATTTTGGGCTGATAATTGATTTAATTATGACTTTGAACTCTACAGCTCTTTCTGGAAGTAGAGGTTTAATGAAATGCATTGCTTGCAGCTGTAATTTATAAGGTTGATGGAATATTTTGTACAAATTGTTTGGCAGTAATGTTTGTTAAAGTTAAGTCTATGGTACATTCACTTTTTTATATATAAGTACCTCAAGACAGAGGTGCCAAGTGTTAATTGATTTCACCTTGTACAAGTGCAATCGCAGCTGCTCAAACCAATTTCACTTAGAATCTTGGAACAGAAGGAGATTTTGATTCCATCAGTCGTTTAAAGATTCTAACTTATTTGTATTATTATTGTCACTTGTACTGAGGTATAGTGAAAAATGTCTTGCATACTGATTGTATGGGTCAATTCATTGCACAGTGCAGTTACATTGAGTTAGTACAGAGTGCATTGAGGTAGTACAGGTAAAAACAATAACAGTTAAAATTTCAAAATTCATCAAAGCTTTCAAATGAATATGTTAATACTCTTCGGTGCGGTAGTAAAATTGTGGTGCTCAAAATATTTTACCTCGTTTTATGGGTCTGAATGTGCTGGAACAGCCTTCCACCTAAAATTGCTGCATGCCCATACTTAACAACGCTATATGGAGGACCAATATCACTTGCCTTTTGTACCCCTGTTGGGAAGTGAGGTCTCAGTGACAACTGGGTTTTAGTGATGTAGTGCTGAATGTCGTGGATGGGCTCTGACAGAAGATTAACTGGGATGCAGAACTTTATCTTCTGTCAAAGCTGTCAAGAATTCTCAACATTTAAAATCTCTGACGTTCAGAATACAATATATTTTGTTTCCTTTAAAGTAAAAAAACAGTTAATTAAAAACACAAAATACTTAAAAAAAAATTAACTGAAACACTGAAGTTTTTTATTTAATTATCTTACATTTCTCTTTGCCTCCTAATCCACAAGACTAGAATCTCCATCAAAGTCTTTAGAGTCTCAGATTCTAAACCAGGTCTGAGTGTCGATTCAACCGTGTAACGGAGGGTAGTGATGAATATGTTGCCATGTATCAGTCAGTATGTTTTGGAATTCTGCAATTTTCAGCAAATTCTGTCTAATACACTGAAATTTAAACAACTGGTTACTGATGGTTGCCAATTTTTGATGTAATATTTAACCCAATAATTTGTAAGGGATCTGTTTACCAGAAGCACCAAGATACAGACTACATTCCTCCCATTAGGCTTCCACCTTGCGACAAATTTGAAATGGTTCTTATCAAAGCTACAGATGCCATCCTGTGACTGTGAGAAATGTAAATTATCCCTTCTCATCAACCACACCTTCTGCCTCCAAAACTTTCCACTGTCAACTCTATTTGTGGGACTGCACTTTCCTGTATCCATTCTTATTTGGACATGGCCAGGGAATCACCTGCGATGACTTTAAGTTTCTGCACTTCACCTCTGACTCTCCCAAGGATTTATCCTTTGTCTCTATACCCAAGGCTGTTGCCAACAAGGCAGGAGGACCACATTGATAGCTTTGCTTAGGTGTAAACATTGTACTGAAACTGGTAAGACAGGGAACAGAATGAAATAATTTTAAGCTTCTGGAGAGCAGCTGCTTCCAGCTAGTACTGGTTGCACAATGGGTGTAAAAGTGGAATGCCTTTTGGCACAAGAACAGTGGGGTGTGTACTGAGATTAAGTTGAAGCCATGAGAATACATTACATTGCAGTCACATAGTGCAGTATGAATAGGAAAGAAGGGAATCTACCCCAAGACATGACTTACAGAAATGCCAAATTTTAAAATGATCTTTGGAATGTTTACCTTTTGCACATATTTTCTTTCCTAAAGTCACTATTTAACACATGTAAAGCAAAAAATTATAGGTGCCAGTAATCCCATAAAACATTACTGAAGCGTCTACTTCTTGCATCAATCAACAAGTTCATTTTGACAGGCTAGCATAAAATACGTTATCCAAAATCCAAGTTAGTACTTGTGCAATTTGTAACTCGTGTCCTGTCCATTAGCTCATAAAATAGTGACTCAAAATGAAAACCAGATTGATTATCACAATCAGCTTTTCCTCCATTTCCCGTACTCCAGAATGGCTGAGGCTAGTTATTACCTCCATCTGCTCCCCCCCCCCCCCCCCCCCATTCACTGTGGAAGAGAAGTATTAATTCTTTCCTTTTGAGTCAGAAGATCAAGAGGTTCATGTTCAACTCTAAGGACTTGGGTACAAAATCAAGCTTAACACTTTGGTGCAATATTGAGAAGGATCCCATCATTCAGATGCTGAGGTCACTGAAGCTCTGTCTAGTTCTCAGGTGGATGTAAAAAATCAAATGGCATGATTTGAAAGAGATGGGGAATTATTATTGATATCCTGATTAATATTTATCCATAAGCCAATGCTGTTGAAACAGATTATCTGACAATTAGCACATTGATGTCTGTGGGATCTTGCTACATATGAATTGGCTGCTGTATCCTTTTTACTGTATTGAAATACACTTCTTGAAAAGTACTTAAAACATCCATGAAGCATGTCACAATAGTTTGAGGTTTTGAAAGGTACTTAAAGCACATTTTCCTTTCTTCCACATATCTTTTCCTTCCTCCCCTCAACCCCACTTCCTCATTATCTTCCTTTCTGCTACAACATTGAAAAGTTAGGAGAGTTTTAGATTCTTGATGAAACAAAAAATTGCCACTTTTGTCACTTTCTTTTGCTCTAAATTACTATCGGAACTTGTTGATTAAGGTTGATTAGCCACTGTAAATTGGCCCTAGAATGTAGGTGACTGGTAGAATTTTAGGGGGGTGGGGTGGAGTTGATGGGAATGTGGGGAGAATGGGTATTTGATGATTGCCACAGATTCGGTGGGCTTCTATGCTGCATTTGGGAGTGAAGGAGGGGCATAATAGGGGAAATAAAGGAACTAGAAATTGGTCTAGAAATAGTACAAATGGAAAAAACAATCATTATCCTCAATTAGGAAAGGAAAATATTGTAGATGCTGGAAGTCTGAAATCCACCCAGAATTGCTGGTTACCTGAATTATTGATTGCAGTGGCAAGTCTAGAAGTCTGTGATTTGACCCATTTGAAGATGAGGTGTGTTGAGATTGGGCTTCATTAGAATAATGTAGGTAGCTGAGCGTGACATCTGATGCAGCGTCTCAACCTGTATTGTCGACAATTCTTTCCCCCCACAGATGCTGCTCGACCCACTGAGTCCTCCCAGTAGATCATTTTTTGCGAAGTATCAAAAACCTGGCCTTTCTCTTAGAATCTATCTCAGGTGCTATTTGTATCCAACATCTTTTGTTTTAAGTTATTAGTTTGAATTTGTTTTTTCTTCTTTTTTTCAAACCTTACTAGAGGAACCACTCAGTGGATGCAGTTTAATGCAAAATTGCTACCTTGCTAATTTCTGTTCAGTGGAGTAGAGATTCTTTATTTTTAAATCTCAAATAAAGAAAAGTCTTTATAAAAAAAACAGAAAAGTGACAAAATTGATGGTCTTTCATTCTTGGCTCTTCCTGTTCAGGCAATTTATTCGATAAATTTCCTTCTAAAATGAAAATCTGGAAAATTCTTGTGTGCAAAACACAGAAATAATAGATTTGTTGCATATAATCGTAACTATACACTATCATTTTTTATTATAACCCATTTCTGAGCAGAATGAGCAGTGAGTACCTCTTGTAATAAATGTGGAAGCCGGGTGGTATGGATTGTGGTTAATTGTAACTGAGTTAAATTAAATACATTATTATTAGTGGTTAGGCAGCAGCTGCCTCTTGTCTGTTTAGAATGAACCATTATCAGATAGATATGCATCTTTGAAGTACTGTTTCAGACTTTGCCCCAAGCTTTGATAGTGCGGAGGCACCGGACAATAGTCTGTTTTACTACCTAGTCTGAATATTGCTTGCTTGCTGAGTCACCAGCATTGTAAACTGCAGTCTTTGCTTCCTTGCCTACCTGCTGGAGCAGCCTACCCATTTTTTTTTCCCTCAGGAGTCTGTTTGTGACAGCTGCTTTGGAGACACTGATGACGAAGTATTATTAAGCTTTGAACAACAGAGCCTTTGTAAATGTTATTTGACTCAGACCAAACCTTTGCTTACTGTGGTATTAAGGCATGTTTTGTTAAATTAATATCCTGATTAACCCATAAGCTTCCAGATCCTTACTGTAATAATGATCACTGAATGGTTGGGTGAGAAATTGGGTCTGTGATATGGTCTCCTAATTTGATCAGAATTTTGAGCATCTTGAGCTACTCATCAAAGTGTTTCCATGCAGGCAGAGTGCAACTGCCAGAAATATGGGTAAGTAGTTAGTGGCATCAATCATTGAAAAATGCTGGCTTGATACCTGGCCTGCTAAAATGGGCCACATGAGCACACCGAAAATACTTTTTTAACCATATAAATGAACATGGATTTGACAAATGGATAAAGAAAATCTATTTAATAGGATCTTCAATTACTTGCAGGTTTATTAAGGATTTAGTTGTAGGTGAGCTAGTTCTGCAGAACTGGTATGTATGCAGCATGAGTATTAAGCTTATTTTCAAAATTTGGGCTATCATCTTTGGCCAAGAAGGCCTATCCTTCAGGAGCTTTTTTTTTGGTGAGCAACAAAACTATCTCCAGAAACAAAACTTTTCAAAGGATTTTCGAAGGTCAATGAGATTGCTAGTTGCTGAAGGCAATATTCCAGTCATGAAGCTGTGTCTAGAGTACACTGCCTTTAACAAAGTCCAGGACCAGAGGGCACAATCTTAGAATTAGAGGGTACAGTTTCAAAACAGAGATGAGGAAAAATTTCTTTAGCCAGAGGGTGGTGAATTTGTGGAACTCCTTGCCACGTACAGCAGTGGAGGCCAGATCAGTGGGGGCGTTCAAGGAGGAGATAGATAGATATCTAAATAGTCAGGATATCAAGGGATATGGGGATAAGGCCGGTAATTGGGATTAGAATAGTTTTTTTTTCTTCTTCTTCTTCCCCCATTCCCCATTTCTCATTTCTATTTCCCTTTCCTTGGAGCAGACTCGATGGGCCGAATGGCCTGCTTCTGCTCCCTTGTCTTGTGATCTTGTGAAGTACCCCTGAATTACTTGGCTTCTGGATCATTTCAGGCTAGTAACTACTCTACATCCCAGTTTTCAACCTACTATTTCATAATGAATTTTGTGAAGGCTGGGAACAGAGAATTCTGCTCCTCCTCGTACAAAGAGCAGCAGGCAGTGTGGCCACAAGTGTTTCCCAAAATAGTGGGTTTGTCATGAGGTGGAGTGTGATAGACTGAACCCATGTGATGCCAAAAGCTCCATATATAAACCACGGGTGGTACATCTAATTGACTACCTGCTTTGAAAATCTTAGCCCCACACATTAGTCCTTCATGAGACTGACATAAGCTCATTGCTCACAGAAGATTCTTGGAGGATCAGCCCTCACTGTGTACAAATTGTTAGATGATCATGGTGATCAACTCCATTGTCAACAGAATTGTGTTGGTGATGTAGCACATCCTCCCACAGCCAATTCACATGCTTTTAATGGCATTCTAGGCTCCTGGGAATGCTGTCCTCTCTCTATATATGATCAACACTTCAAATGCAGCCCTTGAAAACTGAATTGACTACTTGTGTTTCTTGTCTAACATGGCTTTCAGCGAACTTTTTAGAGCTGCGGAGTGACTTGCAGCAGCTGCTGGAAGTAATAAGCATCTCCGCTTCCCCTTTGAGAAGCACAGGTATGACTTCAATAGGTTTTTTTTAGTAATGAGAACCCTTCTCAATTTCTTCTGCACACAATAGTGTGAAAGCAACACTTGCGAGGTTCTTAGAAAATTTATGGGATCCTTTTCATGGATGTTGAAATATGGTTTAGATCCATTCCCTGCAAATCTTAACCAATTCAATGAAATTGTGCAGAAAAATGAAGCTGCTTGGAATTCTGTACCAGGCAAACAACATTATTCCTGCACGTTCCATCCAGCTCAAAGATGAAGAAAAGATTTTGTTGCAACGAGGTAAATACAGTAGTAATTTGTATTTATATAACACCAACTGTAAAAATAAAATTGCTAAGAGGATGATATAAGGTCTATCAAACAGCACGAATAAAAACTGGCAGCTCTCCTATAGGTGGCTTTTAATGAAGAAGCCAATTAATTACAGGCAGCTGCATGCAGGTGCACTGTTTTTAAGTATTCCATGTAAGCGCACATTGAGGATGATGCATGTTTGAAGTTAGTAATAAAACAAAGTTTGATTTTATTTTTGTAAAACCCTTTTGTTCAGTACGTAAATTGTGAAAAGTAAATATCAGCACAGGCAGTTCAGTTTTTTAAAAAAAATATATGGATTTAACAAAATAATGTCATACCCTAATTGAATACAAAAGATCACAGGCAAAACCTGGAATAAGCTGTTTCAAACTGTAGTAAATACATTAGATATTTTGATGTGAAACTATTTTTCTACAAGAAGTATTGCAGAATATCTCGTCTTTTTGGAGCGGCCATTGCGAGAGCAGCTGTTTTGAGGTTGCAGTGCTGTGTGTGAAGTGTGAGTGCTGAGAACACTAATACCACTTAAACAAAAATTCAGATTTTGGTTTAATTTATCAGTGTACCTGAACATGAAAGAAATGCAGATGCTAGAATGTGAGGAAAACAATTAAAGTTGCAGAGGGGATGGAGAGGACAAAGGGAATGCCTTTGGGGCGAGTCCAGGTTTACTCAAATGATCCAGATGTTTTTAATCTGTTTGATTAATGAGGACAGTTGGAGAGAAAACAAACAAAGGGACATGTTAAAGATTTGAAATGCAGGCCAGCTGTGGCTGAAACTTGAAATCAAAAGAAGTTTGTTGGAAATGTCCAGCAAACCAGGCAGTGTCTATGGAGAGAGTTAATATTACAGCTGGGTAACCTTACAGCAGACACATTTCCCCAGCAAATTGGTCACTGACTTTCGTTTTATGGAATAGATTTAATTATGAATATAATTGCCATTCAGGAGGGTCTCTACACTTTTAGTTGGTCATTCAAATGTGGAACATGCAGTAATGAGATGGGTCTGATGGCTGCGTAATGTGAATGCAAACCCTTGGGAATATACGTTTGCAAATATTGTGTTCCAATTAACATTTTGTTTAAAGCAGCTGCAGTTGTTTGAAAATCTGTAACTTCACTCTTTAAAGCTAATGCCATTATTGAAATGTTGCCAAGATGCTGTCCTCTTACAGTGTTGCTCTTTCAAGTATATGTTGTCCAAACATTTGTTTTACAAATGAGCTCCTTCCTCCTTGCAATTTTGTCAGCTGAGAGACCGTTTACGTTTAATTACTGTTTTGGTTTCGAGTATTTCCAGACCAAACTGTAGAATTTAATTTATGTGTTGAGTTAATCTGAAGTGTAGTAGATTTCCTCATAACATCAAGGTCCATGTGGTCAAATGATGAAATGGGATTTGCCTCAAGAATGATTTATGCAAGAGATCAGGCTGCGTTTTAGCTCTAGAATTTGCCCAGTTTGGGGGGGGTGGGGGAGGCTTTTGTTGGAAAATAAACTGTCTGGACATCAGGCTGTCTGTATGACAGAGACCAGTCTTGAGAACTTAAAGATTTTTACTGAGCCACCTCCAATAAGAGTCACTTCAAAGTGACTCCATACAGTTGCTTTACACTTGTCGTTTTATAAGAAAGTGACACTTTCAAAACTTTTCATCTACTTGTCATCGGACTCCAGCGTGGCTTTTTGGAGTGGCAGTGATGTGCATGACTGCTGGCGAAATCCTATTTGTTCCAATAATTGGTGTAAAAGAGAGAAGTTTATCATTTAAAAATCATATAAACAACAGTTCGTCCAGTGTAAATTTTATATTCTATATTGCCCTTTTGAATTATAGAATGTTGTTCGTAACTTTAAATGATTAGCAAAATTACAGAATGATCCATTTTTGATTAAGCTGTATTGTTAAATTCATTCTATTCACTAAATGTTTTTAAAGAATGAGCCAACTTTCAATGAGTGCAAAACTTTTAACTTGCAATTATATCCCAAGTTCATCTCATATGTTTGAGAACACGTTTGTGGGATTGATTCAGAGATCTGAGGTGGGTTAAAGTGCATGGATATGAGAAGGCTTTTTCCATTGTGAGATGCACTATAATGTCATGGAGTCATAGAGTGTGACAGCACAGAAACAGACCCTTCGGCCCATCTACTCCATGCCGACCTGATATTCTACCTAGTCCCATCTACCTGCACCCAGACCATATCCCTCCAAACCTCTCCCATCCATGTACCTATCCAAACTTCTCTTAAATGTTACAATTGAACCTGCATCTACCACTTCTGCTGGCAGCTTGTTCCACACTCGCACCACTCTCTGAGTGAAGAACTTACCCCTCAGATTCCCCTTAAATATTTCACCTTTCATCCAAAACCTATGTCCTCTAGTTCTAGTCTCACCCAACCTTAGGGGAAAAAGCCTGCATTGCATTCACCCTATCTATACCCCTCATAATTTTGTACACCTCTATAAGATCTCCCCTCATTCTCCTGCGCTCCAGGGAATAAAGTCCTAACCTATTCAACCGTTCCCTATAACTCAGGTCCTCACGTCCCGGCAACATCCTTGTAAATTTTCTCTGCACTCTTTCAAGCTTATTGATATCTTTCCTGTAGGTAGGTAACCAGAACTGCACACAATACTCCAAATTTGGCCTCACCAGCGTCCAGTACAACTTCAACATAACATCTCAACTCCTGTACTCAATACCCTGATTTATGAAGGCCAGAGTGCGAAAAGCTCTCTTTACGTCCCTATCTACCTGTGATGCCACTTTCAAGGAATTAAGGATCTGTATTCCCAGGTCCTTTTGTTCTACTGAACTCCTTAGAGCCCTACCATTCACTGTGTAAGTCTTACCCTGGTTTGTCCTCCCAAAGTGCATCACCTCACACTTGTCTACATTAAATTCCATCTGCCATTTTTCAGCCCATTTTCCTAGCTGGTCAAGATCACGCTGCAAGCTTTGATAGCCTTCCTCGCTGTCCACTACGCCCCCAATCTTGGTGTCATCTGCAAATTTGCTCATCTAGTTTACCACATTATCATCTAAATCATTAATGTAGATAATAAACAACAACAGACCCAGCACCGATCCCTGCAGCACACCCCTAGTCACAGGCCTCCAGTCAGAGAGACAACCATCTACTACCACTCTCTGGCTTCCCCTGCTAAGCCAATGTCGAATTCAATTGACTATTTCATCCTGAACACCAAGCGACTTAACCTTCTGGAGCAGCCTCCCATGCGGGACTTTGTCAAAGCCCTTGCTAAAGTCCATGTAGACAACATCCACCACCTTTCCCACATCGACCTTCTTGGTAACCTCCTTGAAAAACTCTAAGATTGGTTCGAGATGACCAACCATGCACAAGCCATGTTGACTATCCCTAGTCGGGCCCTGTCTATCTAAGTACTTATATATCCTGTCCCTTAGAATACCTTCCAATAATTTACCCATGACTGACATCAGGCTCACTGGCCTATAATTTCCTGGCTTATTCTTAGATCCTTTCTTGAATAACAGAACAACATTAGCTATACTGCAGTCCTCTTGCATCTCACCTGTGGCTAAGGATGTTTTCAATATCTCTGCCAGGACCCTGCAATTTCTGCACCAGCCTCCCACAAGGTCCGAAGGGACACCTTGTCAGGCCCTGGGGATTTGCCTCAAGACAGCCAGCGCCTCCTCTTCCGTAATCTGGATCCGGACCTTGACCTCACTACTCGTTTTCCTCAGTTCTATAGTCTCTGTGTCTGTCTCCAGAGTAAATATGGATGCAAAAAATTCATTTAAGATCTTCTCCCATTTCTTTCGGCTCCATGCATGGATGACCGTGCTGATCTTCAAGTGGACCATTTTCGTCCCTTGCTACCCTTTTGCCCTTAATATAGCTATAGAAACCCTTTGGGTTCTCTTTCACCCTGTCTGCCAGAGCAACCTCATGTCCTCTTTTTGCCCTCCTAATTTCTCTGTTAAGTGTTCTCTTGCATTTCTTATACTCCTCAAACGTCTCATTTGATCCCAACTGCCTATACCTGATATGAACCTCCATTTTCTTTACCAGGGCCCCAATATCCCTGAGTAACCAAGGTTTCCTAAACCTGTTAGCCTTGCCTTTTATTCTAACAGGAACATACAGATTCTGTACTCTAAATATTCACTTTTGAAAGCCTCGCACTTACCAGCATCTCTTTGCCAGAAAACAGCCTATCCCAATCCATATCTGCCAGATCCCTTCTGATGAAATCAAAATTGGCCTTCCTCCAATTTCGAATCTCAATGTTCATTGCTACTACACTAATATGTGGGCTGGTCTGATTTTTGTTCCAGTAATCATTACTTGACAAGGAAGACTAAAATTGTTAACCATCACCATAAAAGAATGTAAAAACTAATATGCCAAGAACAAACATAAAGTTGTAAAAGAGAACATCTGTAATAAAACATAAATGCAAGATTTTTAACTAGTTGATTTTGCTGTTTGAATGCCTCTGTTATCCTGTAACTAGTTTAAAGGGGACTGCCAGAAGATACTGGGTAATAAAATATACTTTTAAAATTGTCCTCCATTGGGCTTCCACTGAGTGGGTCCAGACGAATTTTAAAACTAAGCAGACATGCTTTAATTGCTGTTTCCTATGAGTGTATAGATTACAAGCTACCTTCATTTTCTTTTGACTCGCGGCTTACATGCTGGGCTGTAGTGTTGTTTTCCTCCTTTGAAATTAAGGAGAATGAGGAATGAACTTATTGAAAGGTATTAGATCCTAACGAGGATGACAGGGTAAATGTTGAGATATTTCCACGTCTCAAACAATGGGTCATAGCTACAACTTAAGGGTGCAGACATTTAAAACCGAGATGCATAGCAATATCGTCTCACGGGGTGATGAATCTCTAGAATTCTTTTGTGGAAGTTTGTGGAAGCTTGATCACTGAAGGTAGTTAAAGAAAAACTAGATAAATTTGAGAAAGATTGCGGAATTGAGGGCGTTGTGGAACTGGCACAGAGGAATTGAAGCTTGGGATAGGTTAGCCATGATCACGAGGAGAGGTCTGCTGGTCTACTCCTGCTCCTGTTTTCTTGAGTGCCTGTATACTCTATGCCTCTTGATAAAGCCTAGTATGCCATAGTAGTTGCTTTCTCAACCTGTTCTGCCATTTCCAATGGTTTGTGCATCTATGCTTCCAGTTCCTCCTGCTCACGCACCCTTTTCAGAACAGCATCCTTTCCTTTATGTTGTCTCCCCTCATTCTTCCCATGGAAATGTATCACCTCACATTGAAGTTCACCCACCATGAGTCTGCCCATTCGAGCAGACTGTTTTTATCCTCCTGCAATTTATCGCTATTCTCTTTGCAGTTCACATTACTGCCAAAAATTATCCCAGGAATTATTTTAAAAAGACCTGCATTTGATTGAAATGAATTATTTGGGAAGACTTCAATCTTAAGAGAACAGAATTGTTCATTTTAAGTGGTTACTAAATTAGTGTTGTGCTTATTGTTTGAGTAAGTTTAAACCATTTCCCAGTTGGAGGTTGGCAGTAACTATGCTGTTTATAGATGTTGTGGCTTTTGATGGAAGATAAATATTGAACCAATCTGCATCATTCAGCTCATAAAGTCTATTCTTTTCACAGACACATTGATTTCACTGCAACTTATCCAGTTTTAAGATGTGGCACTCTACAAAGTTGTTGACTGATCACCAAATCCAGCAATTGGGAAATGAGGAGTATTAGTCTGTCCATATTGCTAATTTGAGCTGTAAAATGGTAGTTCTTAAACTTGTTTACAAACTATAGACAACATACGAATACAGTTAATTCGCATATTGTTCTTCCATTGCCAAGGTACCAAAAAAAGTTTGGTTGATTTATATTTTCTTTTGCCATACTGTTCTGACAATGATTTCCTCCTGTGCTGTTTTTACAATAGTTGCTAAAGATTGGTATATTATTGTATGGTGAATTCCTAACTCTCTTTTCACCTATCTTTTTTGAATAGGGTGTCTGCCGGTTGCCAGATGACAGTGATGGCAGCGAGTATCCTTTCAGGAGAATTGACATTAGGTGAGTTAATTGCAGAATATTTAAACTTGGCTGGAATAAGTAATAATTCTATCATGCATCTATCTGATCATGTGGTCTGTATCTCAACACAGTCTGATTTCATGTGAACAAATATTTTTTCAGAAAATATCTTGGAAACAGCTGTTTGGTGAAGCTGTTGTGTAATGTCTTTTGTTTGACTTGTTTTTTCTTTGGATTTTTTCATGCAGTTTTTGACCATTCTGCTTTGCATGCTTTGGAATTGTTAAGCAGTTAAGGAACTAATTTAAATACTAAATTAATGGACTGGAATTTACCAGGGAATGTCTTTGCCAAACTGCTGATATTCCCACTCAAACAAGAAGTTCCACACTTGCTAGCTGTTCTTCGTTGGTGATTCCTCAACATTACTTGGGCATTGGATTCTTCATGGAGTCCAAAGTCAGAAAGCATACTTGTCGCAATTCCTCAGTACTCATGTTGCGGTCCATCCAGCAACGTCATTCCTTTCATAGTAATGGAAAGGGACGGCTGTTTATCTTTGTTTAATTAATTGAGATTACTTATATGTTTCAATTATTTTCAATCTTTTAGGGGTTTATAATTTTTTGCATTTTTCATATTGTTTGAGATGTTTTAATTGAATCAATGAAATTGTTTTTGAATGTTTCTGAATGGCAGGGACATTTGGAAATGTTTAAAGGCCTTGCCAGATTTGACATGTGCCTATCTTTGTAGCTTAGCTTATTGACAACCTATTTTTTCCAGATTTTTTAGTGGGTAGTTTTGTTCCTACACCCTCCCTCCATTCATATGATGACATTACATTATGCAACATAGGATCTTAGCATCTAGGATTAAGATGGCACCTACCGACAGGTTTACAATGGAAGGTTCACAAAAGGTAAGTACATACCTACCACATGGATCAGCAGTAAGTGCAAGAGACTCACTGCTAGCAATAAATTCTGACCCATTAACGACAATTGCAAATTTCCCATCATTAGGAGAAAAGTGAGCGACCAATTAATGTGGAAGTACCATAATATTCTCCTCACCGTACAACCGGTGAAGAACTTTTCCATGTGCTTGACACTTTTTTTGTACAATCGGCACTGGTGTGGACACAGTGTATTGGAAAGACAATAAACTTGTCTTGCATACTGATCGTACAGGTGAATTCATTACACAGTGCAGCTACATTGGGTTAGTACAGAGTGCATTGAGGTAGTACAGGTAAAAACAATAACAGTACAGAGTAAAGTGTCACAGCTACAGAGAAAGTGCACTGCAATAAGGTGCAAGGTCACAACAAGGTAGATCGTGAGGTCATAGTCCATTCTCATCGTATAAGGGAACCGTTCAATAGTCTTATCACAGCGGGGTAGAAGCTGTTCTTAAGTCTGGTGGTACGTGCCCTCAGGCTCCTGTATCTTCTACCTCAGAGGTTTTCAACCTGTGGTCCGTGGACCCCTGGGGGTCCGCGGCAGGTTGCTAGGGGGTCCGCGAGCAAGCCAAGAAAAAAATGGAAAAGCGACCTTTTACAAAGACGTAGCTTACTTGCTTGCTCCAGTTTTCCACTATTCAGAAAATCGGCCATGTCTATTCTATCTGTTATAGACGACAATCTTAGAGACTTAGATGGTGTTCCCTTCTGGTAAGCTGTTGCTTAATATTCGATTTGTGTAGTCAGAGTAGTCAGTAGTGTTCACTACTCACTACTATTCTGTTGTGCACTGTAGTGTTAGTGAGGCTGAGTGACGTTGTTGGTGTGCCTTAATAATATTGCTTACTTACTGTGCATTTACGCCACAGTGACGTCACTGTTAAACGAAAAGTGCGCAGGCGTGTAAATTTTAGATTAGTTTTGATAATTTTGTTTATCAGTAGTAGTAATTAAACTGTCCAACGTGTATTGCTGAGTATGGAGAAATTTCTGAAGAGAAAAGCTGACCAGAAACCGGGAGATTCTGACAACGAAAGGGATAAGGGTGACCGAAAGAGAAAACAACAAAAGTACGATCCAGAATACATTTCATATGGCTTCATCGCAGTGGGGACAAATGTGGACCAACCTCTCTGTGTTATGTGTTTGCAAACACTGTCCAATGATGCAATGAAACCAGTGAAATTGAAGCGCCATTTAACAACAGTGCATCCAGATATTGCCAGTAAGCTGAAGGAATATTTTCAGCGGCAAAAGGAGCTGTACCTCAAGCAGAAAGTCAAAATGACAGCCTGCGCCACTAAACGAGAAGGCTCTTCGCGCATCATATTTGGTAGATTTACGAATAGCACATTCCAGAAAGCCTCACACAATTGGAGAAGAGCTTATACTGCCTGCAACAGTAGATATGTGCGAAGTTGTACTGGGAAAAGAATCCAGTCAAAAACTGAAAGCCATTCCACTGTCTGATAACACAGTAAGCAGAAGAACTGGCGATATGGCGGAAGATATACAGAGCCAGCTGATAGCACGTCTTCAGCAAGTCAGATTTGCAATTCAGCTTGACGAAAGTACTGATGTTGCCAGTGCTGCGCAGTTGTTGGTTTATGTTCGATATTGCTGGGAAGGAGAGGCTTTGGAAGAATTTTTGTTTTGCAAGGCGCTTCCAGGGCATACAACTGGTGAAGAACTTTTCTGTGTGCTTGACACTTTTTTTGTATAATCGGCAGTGGTGTGGACACAGTGTGTTGGAGTATGTATGGATGGTGCTGCCGCAATGACGGGGCGGAAGTCAGGTCTAGTCGCACAAGTGAAAGAAGTAGCTCCACATGTAGCAGCAACCCACTGCATGATTCACCGTGAGGCTTTGGCTGCAAAGGATATGGATGAAAATCTTGTGGATGTGTTTTCCATGTGCATTAAAATCATTAACTTTGTCAAAGCCAGGCTGCTCGATCATCATTTGTTTGAAAACGTATGCCGTGAAATGGAAGCCGAGCATAAGCATTTGTTGCTACATACAGAAGTCAGATGGCTGTCACGAGGCCGCGTTGTGCAGCGTGTATATGAACTGCGAGATGAACTGCTCATTTTTCTAAATGAGCGTAACAGATCATTGGCACAGTTCTTGACAGATGAGACGTGGGTTGCCAGATTAGCTTATCTTGCAGATATTTTTACAATTTTGAACAGCTTAAATCTATCGTTGCAAGGACCTGGCTCAAATGTTCTGAAAACGCATGACAAAATCAATGCCTTCCAGAAAAAACTCCGTATCTGGAAGGGAAGATGCGAGCAAGGCATCTATGATATGTTTCCGTTGCTGGCTGACTTTCTGACAGTGAACGAGACTAAGACAGAGGCCATTGCAAGCCCCGTTTTGAACCATATTCAACAGCTGTCACATTATTTCCATGAGTATTTCGGCAACGATGACACGAGCATGTTTGATTGGATTTGAAATCCGTTTGAATTCATGCTTACTGATTTAACTGGACGTGAACAAGAAGAACTGGCTGAACTGTCATCTGACAGGACTTTGCGCTTGCAGTTCAACTGAATGTCACTGTTGTCGTTCTGGATAGCATGTTCCCAGGAGTATCCACTGCTGTCCGGCAAAGCCGTCAATGTTCTGTTACCATTTGCAACCACTTACTTGTGCGAAATAGAATTTTCTGCAGTCACTGCCATGAAAACCAAATACAGATCAAGACTGAATATTGAGGATGACATGTCGCATGTTTGTCACACATACCACCACGTTTGGACAAACTCTGCAGTGCAAAACAGGCACAACCTTCACGTTGATCTGAACACTGAAAGACACCACTGGTAATTATCGGTGATTGAAATAGTCACTATTTCAATAGGGCCTATGTGCAGTAATTGAAGTGTTGTATGCATGAATTATCGATTGTTTGATATTGTGGACTTTGGCGGTCCACCATCTAACAAGGACATGTTCTGGGGGTCCGCAGCATGATAAAGGTTGAAAACCACTGTTTTACCTGATGGAAGAGTAGAGAAGAGAGAATGTCCTGGGTGGGTGGGGTCTTTGATTATGCTGGCTGCTTCGCCAAGACAGCGAGAGGTAAAGACAGAGTCCAAGGAGGGGAGGCTGGTGTCCGTGATGCGCTGGGCTGTGTCCACAACTCTGCAGTTTCTTGCGGTCCTGGGCAAAGCAGTTGCTGTACCAAGCTGTGATGCATCCAGATAGGATGCTTTCTGTGGTGCATCGATAAAGGTTGGTGAGTGTCAAAGGGGACAAACTGAATTTCTTTAGCCTCCTGAGGAAGTAGAGGCGCTAGTGAGCTTTCTTGGCTGTGGCATCTATGTGATTAGACCAGGTCAGGCTGTTGATGATGTTCACTCCCAGGAACTTGAAGCTCTCAACCCTCTTGACCTCAGCATCGTTGATGTACACAGGTACATGTACACCACCCCCTCTCCTGAAGTCAATGACCAGCTCTTTTGTTTTGTTGACATTGAGGGAAAGGTTGTTGTCATGACACCATTCCACTAAGCTCTCTGTCTCCTTCCTGTACTCCGACTCGTCACTGTTTGAGATACGGCCTACAACGGTGGTATCATCTGCAAACTTGTAGATGGAGTTAGAGCAGAATCTGGCCACACAGTCATGAGTGTATAGGGAGTAGAGTAGAGGGCTGAGGGCGCAGCCTTGTGGGGCACCAGTGTTGAGAATAATCGTGCCAGAGGTATTGCTGCCAATCCTCACTGATTGCGGTCTGTTGGTTAGAAAGTCAAGGATCCAGTTAGAGAGGGAGGTGTTGAGTCCTAGGTCTTGGAGTTTGGTGACAAGTTTGCTTGGGATTATTGTATTGAAGGCAGAGCTGTAGTCAATAAACAATAGTCTAACGTAGGTGTCTTTACTGTCCAGATGCTCCAGAGCTGAGTGTAGGGCCAGGGAGATTGCATCCACTGTAGACCTGTTTCAGCGATAGGTGAATTGCAGTGGGTCGAGATTGTTTGGGAGGCTGGAGTTGATGCGTGCCAGGACCAGCCTCTCAAAGCACTGCATGATGGTGGATGTCAGAGCCACTGGTTGTTAGTCATTGAGGCATGTTACCTTGCTTTGCTTCAGTACCGGCATGATAGTGGTCTTCTTAAGACAGGTGGGAACCTGAGATTGAAGCAGGGAGAGGTTAAATATGTCCGCAAATACTTCTGCCAGCTGATCAGCACAAGACCTGATCACACGGCCAGGGACACCATCTGGGTCAGACATTTTCTTCGTGTTCACTCTCCAGAAGACTGATCTTGCGTCCTCCACAGCGATCACAGGTTCAGTTGCATTGCAGGCTGTCAGGGTGGGTGGTGACGATCCACTTCCCTTCTGTTCAAAATGCTCATGGAATGCATTGTTCATCAGGAAGGGATGCGCTGTTGTTAACTATGCAGCCCATCTTCGTCTTGTAGCCTGTTATGGCATGTAAGCCCTGCCATAACTGACGGCTGGTCTGGGACTATTTTGAGTCGGTATTGCCTCTTGGCATCCCTGATAGCTTTCTGAAGGTCATATCTTGATTCCTTGTACAGATCAGGATCACCAGATTTGTGTGCAGCAGTCCTTGATTTCAGTAGGGAGTGGATCTCCCGGGTCATCCATGGTTTCCTGTTTGGGAACACCCATATTGTCTTCTTTGGTACACAATCCTCCACACACTTGCTGATAAAGTCTGTGATGGTGGTGGCATACTCATCAAGGCTGGCAGCTGAGTCTTTGAACATGGACCAGTGCACTGTCTCAAAGCAGTCACGTAGGAGCTCATCTGCTTCCTCAGACCAGCACTGCATGGCTCTCTGTACCGGATCCTTTCATTTCAGTTTCTGTTTGTATGCAGGGAGGAGGAGCACAGCCTGGTGGTCTGATTTCCCAAAGTGAGGACGAGGGGTGGCTCGGAAGGCATCTTTGATGATTGTATAGCAGTGGTCAAGGGTGTTAGCGCCCCTGGTAGGGCAGGAGATGTGCTGGTAGTATTTTGGTGACACACTCTTGAGGTTGGCCTGATTGAAGTCACCTGCAGTAATGAAGAGGGCCTTAGGGTATCCTGTCTCAAGGTTGTTGACCATGGTGTATAGCTCATTGAGTGCAGACTTCATGTCCGTCTGTGGTGGGATGTAGACTGCCATCATTATAGCTGAAGTGAACTCCCTTGGCAGATAGAATGGTCGACACTTCACCGTTAGATATTCCAGGCTGGGTGAGCAGGAGCTCGCCAGGACCGTCACGTCCGAGCACCACAAGTTACTGATTAGGAAGCAGACCCCTCCACCTTTATCTTTGCCTGAGGACGCTGTACAGTCCATTCGATGAATTGAGAAGCCCTCAGGTTGAATAGCACAGTCAGGTGAGGCAGGTGCAAGTCACGTTTCAGTGAGCCATAGTACACAACAGTCCCTCAGTATGGCTGGAACACATTCTCAAGTTTCTGTTCTGATATTTGCTTTATTTACATCTTCAAGTGGCTATTCAAATAACGGATTGATGGTGGTCCTATAGTGTGGTCTGGATCTCCTAGCTGGATGTGCTTTGCCTGATTGGCCTGAAGGGAACAAATAAAAAAAAATGAACCTTTTTATTGCCAGCTACATTCCTGTTTACATGGCAATAAAAGTCTAGAACATTGGCAGAGTGCCAGCGTCACAGTTCAAACCATTTTTCAGGAAGCTGCAAAGATTTCTGTGTTTATAAGAATTCTGGTTTCTCATGAATAAAAGATGTAATGTAAAGTAAGGAAGTTCTTGGGATATAGGCCAGAGTGACATATAAAAAAATGGAGTCTATAAAACAGAACAATAAGTAAAGCAATGCAGTCTTTTCCACAAGATCTCAGATCAAAGTCTCAAATCCTACTATTAAAGTGCCTTGTGGTGGTTCAGATTCACAGCCACTTTCCCAAGGGCAATTTGAACAATAAGTGTCATCCTTGCCTTGCCGTATCCTGAGAATGAATCTCTATACCCTCAGCAACTTAATCTCCAAATTCTAAGTTAACAAAAACCTTTGTTACTGCATTTCTTTTGACAAAGTCTTTGAATGCTCACTTTTTTCTTCTTTATTCAATGATGCATCTTTCAAGCATTTTCATTAAATTCTCTAATTTGTTCATCCATTCTCTATTTAAATGTTGGTAACATTAACAGTATCTGCTTAATATTATCAGAGTGTGCAGTATTATCTTTTAAAAAGAACAGAATTTGGCAATCTCCATGTTGAACATTTTTTTATATTGTACAAGTGCACCAATTCTGTATAACATTCCTACCAGCATTAATCACTAATTTATAATATCTTTGTTGAATTTATCCAAAGTTTTGTCAAAGTATATGCAATGGTTTCCAACTGCCAACTCGTATATAAGGATTTCCTCATGTAAAGAACAGCGTGAGATATCATCATTAGACTATGAAATATCTGTTCACTGTGCATTCCAGCAAACTTCAATTTATATAGCCAAAAATATATCAAGGTGTTACACAGGAGAACTCAACAAAAAGACAGGTGCCAAGGCACAAGCGCTGTTAGACCCCTTGAACAAAAGCAGCCCAAAAGCTTGGTTTTAAGCAGCATCTTAAAAGAGGATAGAGATATGGAAAGATGGAGAAGATTTAACAGTGAACATCAGAGCTTAAAGCCTTTACAGCTAAAGGCATGGCCACCAATTTTAGAGGCCAGACTTGGACAACGTCAATATCTTGGGATGTTACAGGCCTAGCGTTTGCAAAGATAGGGGTTTGCACAAACAGAAGGCAAAGTAGAGCAGAGCAATGATAGACTGAAACTTTATTCAAGTTGGGATATGGAATGGATCTTTAAAAAATGCCATTTTGATTTTCAGCTGTACTAATTTTGCTTGTGTTGCACTTCTTGATTGAGGTTAGAGAGGATCAAGGATTGAATGTTCAAAAAAACTGATCTGTAATTTCAGGATGCATAAAATTCCCAATGATGGAGGGGAGATTTCCATGAAGATAGCATCTCTTCAACTGGCTGCAATTGTTTAAAGTTTTGACTGTTCCACGTAGGCACTTGCTGTGTCTGTGGCTTTTAAATTTAATAATGCACCTCCTGTTTTGTGTTTGCTAAAAATCTTATTGTTTGGCATTCGGATACTTTGCAGACCTTCAGTATCTGCATGTTGCCTCTGAAGTGCGTTGACAGCCTTCTGAATATTTTAAAGAGTCTTAAATAATTTTTCAAAATAATTAAAATATAAATCATATAGGAAATTTAATTGAGCACACCCTAAAGTGCTTGAAATTAATTAAAGCATTAAGATAAAAATAAAACCAATTTTAACATTGGAATAAAAACAAAAATGAATGCATGAAGCAAATATCTAACAATGTGGTTTAGGTAGTATATTGTGCATAGGGGAAGAATTACAGATGAACAAGTGGATTGCTAAAATGCAGATGAGATTTGAACATTATAATTTTTTTAGTGTAATAAAAAATGTATAGCCAATCATTATGTTTCATTGGCTGCTTCAGGAAGATAAGAAAAAAGTGTTCAAATGGTTTCATCTCTGTGATCATGGAGGGGCCGTTTGTTGCTTCCAACTATACTGACTGCTATGGCTGGTTTTACCATTACCTTTACCATTCTCGTGCTAATGAATATCCTTTTTGCTTTTAGGTAAAGTTATCATTCTTGTTATTTTCCAGTATCATTTACCTGTCTAAATTGTCATTAGTTCATTGTTGTGTTTATCTTTGTTTTTTTTTTAGCTTAAGCACAGTGGATATCTTGAACTCAGTATTCTTTGCTAATTGAATTCACATCAGATTCAGTTCCATTTGATACTATAGGCGGAGCATTTTCCACCAGCATTATGCAACGAGCAAGTTTCAATATGAAGTCAATAAAACCAGCTTGAAACTTACTCAGTATTTGATTATTCATAAATGAAATGGAGTTAATGAAAACTTAATTAATTAGGATAAAAAATAACAATTAATTAAGAGCTTATTAGGCTGTTCAAGTGAGGACTTTTGATCTGGCAACAAGAGTAACTTCTGTAAATGATTTATTCAGCTTTAAATGATTTAAATGAAATCCTATTATCTCTAATATAAAAAGTTTTGCTTTTTTTCTCCTACTTTGTTTTTAAACAAATTAGGTATTTATTTCTTGGATCTGACCCTGCTACAATTGTTACACAATGGCTTACCCTACAGGAAATTAAAGCTACTTGACAGAATTTCTTTCAAGGAGAATATGAATAAAATAATCACATATAATCTTTTTGCAAAACTCTTGTGTCTGCAATGTGCATAATTAATAGTATCAGCCTTATTTTGCTGAGTGTGGAGTGCTATTCAGCTGAAAATAGTATTATGAAATGGATCATTCAGTGATACTGATTTAGCAGCATTTCCATCATTTAAAGTCAGTGCTAGAAGCATCCGTTAGAATTTGTTCTCTCTGTAGAGCAGCTACAGTCTAATCCTTCGAAGAGCACCAGTCTCTATACATGTAGCTTGACTGCAGATACTCTGGATATAATGCTGGAATCAGGATCCGTGGATCAGCAGTTCAGAAACGATGCTAAGGAGGATACAGGTGTGCCTCTGAAGAGAGTTTTGGTTGTTCCTGTTATTTTTAGAAGTGAAGTTCCAGTTGGGATTATTTCAGAAATTGATCGAGTTAACATATTACCCCAGTATGAGTAAGTTTAGGATTCAAAATTCTCCATTATCTGATAACTTATTGTCATGTGGCTTGTGCTTTTCCTCTTGCAGGCTTATTCCAAAAGATCAGTATTTCTGTGGTGTGCTTTACTTCACTGGCAGTGATCTTTTTAACAAGAACATGCGGACCCAGGCACTGGAAAAAGGCTTCACATTGAATGAGTACACTATTCGCCCACTGGGAATCACAGGTAAGCGCTGAATGATATTGGAAGCCTCAATATAACAGAACTTGAATGTTCCTTTAATAAATTTATTTTAAAAAATCAAAAAATTAAGCTGCTTTAAAAGAATAGATCAACTACAAAGTTAATTTTAATTATGAACCCCATGGTAAATGACAATCAATAAAGAATTCTGATGGCGAGCTCTTCAGAAAATATAAAAGTCAGGAATTATTATCAACTAGATGCTTACAACTTGAACCCATTTATCCTCTCCATGATTGATGTAGAAAATATTGCTTTGTGTCCCGTCAAACCAAATCACCTTGTGCTGTTTTTCAACACATTGGATTGGAAATATTTCACAAGTACTTTTTTTTAAATCAATGTTGGTGATTTTTGTGCAGAATGTGCAAAGTTATAATTTTATCAGTTATTCTTATACGATAGCCAAAACCATAAAAGGATTGTAGCCAATGTTACCAGTACCATGAGCTAGCTCATTTTGCATTATTATTTTAATATGTGTAAAAGGGGACAGAGAGCAAGGGAGTGTTAAAATACTGTGTCTAAGTCAATAAATAGCTAACAAAATTATGTATTCTCAATGCTGGCAGTGGTGGAAAGCAAATTAAGATAATGTGGTGAGAGTCTGATACTCTAATCAGTTCCATTTGCAAATGAAAAGATATGATCAAGTATCAAAAATGCTCCACAAATATTAGTTGGGGCCTATATAAAATACTGTATATAAATCAGACTTCCTTTGTTC
The DNA here is from genome assembly GCF_009764475.1 of Pristis pectinata. NCBI lineage: Eukaryota > Metazoa > Chordata > Chondrichthyes > Rhinopristiformes > Pristidae > Pristis > Pristis pectinata. Next base: position 2,960,131 of record NC_067433.1, read on the forward strand.
TGCAAGAGGGATTGTGGAAAGAAATAAAAAGCTGAGCTCATCTTTTCTCCTATACTATTATCAAAACATGGAGTTTGAAATATATTCTAACTGTGTGTCAATGGTTGTAGAAACTCACATGAAATCAAATTGGCATTTTCTTGAGACTACTTCCTGTGAATCAGAATCAGGTTTATTATCACTGATGTATGTTGTGAAATTTGTTGTTTTGTGGCAGTAGTACAGTGCAAGACAAACACGTAAAAATTACTATAAGTTACAAAAATAAATAACTAGTGCAAAGGAGGAATAACGAGGTAGTGTTCATGGGTTCATGGACCGTTCAGAAATCTGATGGCGTAGGGGAACAAGCTGATCCTGAAACGTTGAGTGTGGGTCTTCAGTCTCCTGTACCTCCTCCCCGATGGTAGTAATGTGAAGAGATCATGTACCGATGCTTGAGGCACCGCCCCTTGAAGATGTCCTCGATGGCGGGAAGTGTTGTGTCCATGATGGAGCTGGCTGAGTCTACAACCCTCTGCAACCTTGTTCAATCCTGCACATTGGATCCTCCATACCAGGCAGTGGTGCAACCAGTCAGAATGCTCTCCATTGTACATCTGTAGAAATTTGCAAGAGTCTTTGGTGAGATACCAAATCTCCTCAAACTCCTAATGAAGAAGAGCCATGGTGTGCCTTCTTCATCATTGCATCAATGTGTTGGGCCCAAGGTAGATCCTCTGAGACGTTGACGCCCAGGAACTTGAGTAATAGTAATTGCACTTCTTGTTGTGCTGCCGACACTGACCCTTGCATGTTTAACTCTAGCACTGCACTTTGCTTTTAATGATATTTGTCAGGTGTATCTCTAAATTCTGAGGTCTTAGAATCATAAAATAATGCAGCACATCTTTGAAAAGATGTTAATTCCACTCCATTGCTTTCTCCTTTCCCTAATATTTTGATTTTATCCGGGTATTTATTCGGTTCCATTTTGGTTACCATCGTTTCTGTTTCCATCTCCTTACTGGACAGAGTGTCCTGGATCACAAGTTTCAGATGAAATAAATATTTCAAATGTCAGCTGTACTCCTGTGACAAAATCAGATCTGTGTCCTCTTCTTACAGGTTCTTCTCTACTGGAAACTGATTCTCTTTAATATTTCAGTTGAACAACTATGATTATTGGCTTGTTTATTAAAACTCCTCTTAATCTCACCGAGTCTAAGAAAACAACTGCAGTTCTCCAGGTCTCTTCACATATTTGAGGTCACCCCTTCCTACAGTTTATTCAGTAAATCCCTTCTACACCCACTCGAAGACTTGCCGCCCTTCCTAATCTGCTTTCATCCACTTCCCTTATGCCTCTTATTCTTTTTCTGAACAATAGCAGTTTGTTCTGTGCCATTTCATAAGTAATGTATTTGACAGATAGTGTTTGCTAACATTAATAAAAATATACCTTCACTAATCTTCCCAACATCAGTTTGAATGAAATGCTGGGCAATTGCCTGATCTAAATGTCATTATGTAGGCAATTAATGATTGAGATGTTAAATGGTTGAGATGATAATGTGGCAAACTGTAAAAATGATTTAGATGGTAATATGGTAAACTGGATCAGCAAATTTTCAGATGACACCAAGATTGGGGGGCATAGTGGACAGCGAGGAAGGCTATCAAAGCTTGCAGTGTGATCTTGACCAGCTGGGAAAATGGGCCGAAAAATGGCAGATAGAATTTAATGCAGACAAGTGTGAGACATTGCACTTAGGGAGGACAAACCAGGGTAAGACTGGTAGGGCACTGAGGTGTACGGTAGAACAAAGGGACCTGGGAATACAGATCCATATTCCTTGAAAGTGGCATCACAGGTAGATAGGGTCATAAAAAGAGCTTTTGGTATATTGGCATTTATAAATCAGGGTACTGAGTACAGGAGTTGGTGTATTTTGTTGAAGTTGTACAAGACGTTGGTGAGGCCGAATTTAGAGTATTGTGTGCAGTTCTGGTCACCTACCTACAGGAAAGGTATCAATAAGCTTGAAAGAGTGCAGAGAAAATTTACACAGATGTTGCCGGGACTTGAGGACCTGAGTTATAGGGAACAGTTGAATAGGTTAGGACTTTATTTCCTGGAATGCAGGAGAATGAGGTGAGATCTTATAGAGGTGTACAAAATTATGAGGGGTATAGATAGGGTGAATGCATGCACGCTTTTTCCCTTAAGGTTGGATGCGACTAGAACTAGAGGACATAGGTTTAGGATGAAAGGTGAAATATTTAAGGGGAATCTGAAGGGAAACTTCTTCACCAGAGTGCGAGTGTGGAACGAGCTGCTAGCAGAAGTGGTAGATGTGGGTTCAATTGTAACATTTAAGAGAAGTTTGGATAGGTACATGGATGAGGGGGGTTTGGAGGGATATGGTCCGGGTGCGGGTAGATGGGACTAGGCAGAAGATCAGGTCAGCATGGAGTAGATGGGCCGAAGGGCCTGTTTCTGTGCTGTAGTACTCTGATTCTATGACTCTAACTAGCCCTGACCACAAAATCAGAAAAAAAAATGGCAGTAGACTCAGACAGGTCCCAGTCGTAACTTGACTGATTGGAGATTAAACTTCTCAAATGTTTCAGAAACATTAAAGAACTTTAAAAGTTTTAAACACTTTATAACATTTGGCCGCTTTGAAATATATAAATTACAAAACTATTAGAGACTTTTAAAAAGTCCTAAAAAACATTTACAAAACCTTTTGTAATAGTGTATTTCAATTAATAAGCTTAATAAGCTATTGAAAATCTGCTTCCTAAATCTCTTCCAGCTACATCTGACATAAATTTATTTTGATATAAATTTATTGTTATTTCTCTGAGTGCAGGACTTATTGTTTATTAAGTTTAACCTTCAAAGGAAACTTTCAGTCTCTGCGTTACAGCTGTTGTGAGTACAAAGAATGTGACTAGAATATTAGACATGAATAAATTTGCTGAATAAGCACGAAATTGGTCAATGAATAAATGTAAGATGATGCTTTTTGAATAAAGAGGTCACATATGGAAGCTTGAATTTAAATGGGATTGAGGAGAGAAAGGAATTACCTATACATGTTCATAAAATATTGCAAGGCCACAAAAGCTTTTTTGAAAGGGCTTAATCTAAATCCCATAATTTTCTATTTTTATTGCTGTAGTTTTTTTTTACATTTGATTTACTTTGAAAAGGAAATTAAGTTGGAAGTTAAAAGTATAAAAATTATATTAAATGCATCAAACCACAGTTAGATCCCTCTGTGTGTACTGCACATAGTTTTTGTCTCCAAATTGTAAAAAAAAGGAAATGGAGAAGATGCAAAAAAGATTCACGAGATTGATACCAGAACTGAGAGGATATTACTTAGCAGGTAAGTATGATTAAATTCAGTCATTTGGCTTAGAAATACCAAGATTTTGTAAAAGAATTACACAATGCTTTTGTGTAATAGAATAGTTGAATTTTTTCAAAAGCTGATCAGATATTCTTAGTGTGCCAGTAGTGCAGGGCCAGTTCTATAGTACAAGGCTCAGGGTAGAATTTAACTGCTAAGGAGTCTCGCACAAATCTGGGTAGATCCCCTGCAGAGTGACAGATCAATGTGCCTTTTAAAGTGATGTAAAATTTCCAGTCCTGTATTTCCTGAGAAATTATGGCTTTTCAGATAATGAATAGGTTTGATAGGGTAGGTGTAGAGAAAATGTTCCCACTAATGTGGGAGTTTAAAACAAGAGACGTTAAGTGTAGGATGGTCACTAAAAATTCATTGGGAATACTAGAGAAAGTAATAGTATGACATGTTTATAGTGTTACAGGTAGAGAGTGGGAGGCATATATAGAGCATGAAAACTTGGTTGAATAGTCATTTTGTTGTAGACTTGATGCAACTTCATCATATAGCATTTGAAAATGGTTTCAATAAAATATAAGCTTCAACGATTCTTCATTCAAGGAAACCTTCGTGAGAACTTTTGTGCTGTGGTAGGATAAGTTTTTGATTATGATGTAAAAACTTTCCAATCTTGAAAGGGTATATCTGCTTCAAAAGTTTGGACACCCCAACTGAAGGAAATTTAATTTGAACAGTTTCATACTGGGTGGTAAGAAATAGATGTTTGTGCAGAAGGCCAGCACTGGGAGGGACACTATATACAATATTACAAGTGTTAATCTCATTGAAAACAGAAAGGTCTGTTTCATTATGAAGTACCTTTATATGTTTGGGAAGAGAGTTTCGACTCCAAACTAACAACTTTCTATTACAAAGTCAGTGTTAGGCCTCAAAGATTGCGTTGAATGTAGAATATTAAGTCTGTCTCCAGACCTACTGGTGAGGCTTTCAGATCCTTTGTACAATATAAACTAATCTTTGTGGAGCAAGTTGAGGAAGTCTGGAGTTCGTGCAGGGTAGGCTAGATGGCTGATGAGTTTCATTTATCTCTGCTCATTTATTGAAGACCCAACAGCACATCATATTTGTCAGAATCAAGCCAACTTCAGCAGTGAGACATTGAATAGTATTCATTTTTTTACATGGCATTCCTTGCGCATTAAATTGTCACATTTGTTACTGATTTATACTTGTGTTGTCCAATCAATGTGCACGGATTAACAGTTTTTCAAAGGGATGCATTTCAAAAAATTGATATCACAGATAGCTGCATGGTTAAGGTGGCAGAGAAGGAGCTGTTGGCAGGACTGCTGCTGGGTGAACATAAGAAATAGGGGTAGGAGTAAATGTTTGGCCTTTTGATCCTTTTCTGCTATACATCACGATCTTCTACCTCAATGCCATTTTCATGCAGTCTCCCCATATCCCTTAATATCTAGGAATCTATTGATCTCTGTTTTGAATGAACTGAATGACTAAGCCTCTATAGTCGTGTGGAGTAAAGCATTCTAAAGATTCTCCAACATGTGCATGAAAAAAATCCTGCTCATCTCAGCCCTAAATAGCCTATCCTTCATTCTGAAACTGTGACCCCCTGGTTCTGGACACCTCAACAAACAGAACAACTTCTCTGCATCCAACCTGCTACTAGAATTTAGGTAGCTTCAATGTGATCTCCTCTCATTTTTCTTAACAGTAGAAAATACAGGCCTACTCTACTCAATCTCTCCTCTGGGCAAATCTATTGAATCTTCGTTGTATTTCCTCTTTGGCAAGTATAATCTTTTGTTTAGGTAAGGAGAGCAAAACTGTACACAACATTTCAGATGCAGTCTCGCCTAAGCCTATATAATTGCCTATATACTCAGATCCTCTCATAATAAATGCCAACATACCATTTGCCATCCTGATCACTTGTTGGCTTTCAGTGACTTGTGTATGTGGATACCTAGCTCCCTTTGAACATCACCATTACTCATTCTCTCATTAAAAAAAATACTCTTCACTTCTGTTTTGTGCATCATAGTGGACAACTTTACATTTTTCCACATTGCATTGCATCTGTCATGTTCTTGCCCACCTACTCAATTTGCCTATATTCCCTTGAAGCCTTTTTGCATCTTCCTCCTCACACTTCTAACTCAAATTTAGAAATGTGACATTTGGTCTCCTCTGCCAAACCATGGATATAGATTGTGAGTATCTGGGGCCCACACATCATTCCTTGTGATACCCCATTAGTCCCAGCCTACCATTTTGAAAGATCTGCTCATTTCTATACTTGGCTTTCTGTATGACAAACTGATCTCAATCTATGTCAGTATGTTGCCCGTGTGCACTCACCTGGTTACCCCACCACCTGTTGGGAACCCTTGCAGAAGTCTTCTGAAAATCCAAACACACCATATCCATTGGTTCTCCCTTATGTATTCTACTAGTCATATCCTCAAAGAACTCAAGTAGATTAGTCAAATGTGATTTCATTTGATAGATAAGTTCTTGATTCTGTTATTCTTTTCAAGATGTTTTGTTGTTACATGATTCATTATAGACTCTAGCATTTTTCCTGCTACGGATGTGGCTAACCAATTGTTTAGCTCCAGGCTTAGTCTCTCCCTCACAATTTAAATAACGGGGTCACATTCTCCAATCAACAAGAACAATTCAAGGATCAATAGAACTTTGGAAGATGAGCATTCATTATCTCTAGAGCTACCTGTATGGAGGTGACAGTTGAATTACTTTGATGAATGTGGGGATTCGCAGTTTAGACTACAAGTTCTAAAATTCCCTGAATGTCAGTACCTTTATATCTCCTCCTTTAAATCTCTTCAAAATCCATCCCTTGGACTAAACTTTTAGTTACATCTCCTTTTGACTTTTATCTAGTTATGTTTATCTGCTTTTGCTGTTTCACATGCTTATTTTGGAATTTGTAGGTACCACCGTTATCAGAACTTGACTTGGTGATGTTTGTTTCCATTGTGCACTAGACTTGTACCTTCTCTGTCAGCTATTGGGTTGCTCTTACTTTGACTAATATCTGTATGTGGAAAAAAATACATGATTTCGGGTCTTAAATGAATGAGTTTTACTTTTGTTTTTCCACTGAAAGTTGCATTAACTTTAGTGTATCAGCTGCTGTTGGTGCATTCTAGCTATCCATTATAAGAGGAAGAATAGGACTCTTATTGCCTTTTATCTACCTTTTTAGATCACTTGCTAATCAGTGGTTGCAACTGGAATTGTAATAGCATTTGTGGGTGGAAAAGAACGGTCAGCTTAGCTGGTTGATGATTGGCTGTTAACACCAAGAGGAAAGGGTGAAAACTACCCCACACTGAGATCTGACCTGAGCACAGGGCCGTTTCTGCTTATGTTAGCATTTAACTAGTTCATCTTGCACTATCATACTGTGAATAAACATTATTAAATATTCTTTTCTTAAATAGATCAATATATCAATTGTTAATTGTGTCCTAAAGAGAAAGTTATGTGATGGATTTGAAAGTAAATTAAATTTATTAAGTCTTGCACACTATGAAGTGACTGAATTTAACTTTGGTCTCTGTTTAATTAGCTGATTTTTTTTCAAGGTTTCTGTTCCTCAGTATTGTCTAGTGACACTTGTTGGGAAGTCCAGGTATAAGCATCAGGGTTCTGCTATAATTACTCCTGTGGTAAAATAGCCTGTTGTGGCTCACACATGAAGTATAAGTATGTCCATTTGAATGGGGTATCACACGCAGGTCTACCACAGATCTCAAGATGCTATGCCACTTGCAAAAAAAACTCTGGAAGAACTCAGTAGGTTGAGCAGCATCACTGGAGGCAAAGAGATGGCTGATGTTGTCTACCACCCTCTGTCTCACCCTTCCCTCTCATTTCTATATATTGGCTATCCTCTACACTCTCAGTCCTGATGCTATGGCATGTGTCTGACTTGTACCATGAAGTGAAGTATTTTATCTCAGAAATGCAGATAAATTGCAAGGTTTGAAGTTAAAATACATAACATTAAATTAGCTTTTATTTTTGTTCCCTGGTTAGTTTTAATATTGTACATGAATGCCCAGGTCCACCTTATTGACATCCTCTCCAGGTGAATCATCCTTCACCAACCTTTCTGTGTCTCATTCAGTCTCTCTTGGACCACACCCTATTTCAGACATCCCCATTGTGTTCTCTGCACTTCTCCCTATTTTGCAACTGAAAACGTATTTGATTTTTAAATTTTCTTGGCTCAGATAGAAACTGATTGTTCTGAAACATTGAATCTTTCTCTATCTCCACAGATGCTACCTGTCCTGAGTATTTCTGGTTTTAGTCCATTCTGACTTGATATTAGTAAAATGGTTCTTGCATCATTAATGTTGTGCTGTCTTGACCGCAGGAGTCCCAGGTGAACCACTGCCTGTGGAAAGTGAAAGGGACATCTTTGAATACATTGAATGGAAATATCGAGAACCTAGAGAGCGAAGTGAGTGAGTGTCCCCTGAAGTTCAAGCTCAGAACCTCCTTACAGAAGTCCAAACGTTCAGTGGGAGTGAGAATGTGATGAGCCCTGATAAGTGAAGAACTGAATGAAAATTTCCAGAAGGAATTCGCCATTCCTTTACTCATTACATATAGCATATTTGTGGATGAACTTACTATGTATTTGTAGAGATCAGCTTTTGTATAAGGTCCAGTGCAGTAAAATCAATAAACCACATTTGGGATACATTGGTGTAGTATTTAATAATGAATGAAAAATAATAAATACAAATATTACACACAATAAATTGTAAAACAAATAAGACAGAAGGGATGGTCAGGTGACCTCAAATGTTGCAAACTACAGTGACGTTCACAATTAGACCTTTTCCAATCTGAAGTTAATAGCACTGAGAATTTTCAGACAATACCCTTTAGCTTATGTGATAAATGAGTACCGTATGTAGATTAAATATTTAGTTGACTATTGCAAAGCCAATAAATCTTAGTGTTCTATTCGCTAGTAGGCCTGTGTGCGGTATACTCTAGTAAAAAAAATTGCAAGTGTTTATTATGTAGTGGCAATATAGGTCTTTCATTGCTCTGGTTAATATGGATACTCTGAATAGAGGGTAACACTATGCTCCCACCTGGCTGTATGTAGCCCTGTCAGTCTCATAAGCTGTAGGTTACTTGCGGCAGTGCTTGGAACACAGCTTCTATACATTTGGCACAAACACCATTCAGCTCCTTTGTAGTGTGCTGTGACAGAGTGTAAACTGTTTCTGGGAGAGTTAGTTTTACTAACCTGTTTCTTAATCTATTCCAGATGTTATAGTGCAGTGCATTAAAAGTTGGGTAGTTTGGAATTAGATTTTTGATATTAAGGCAGAATTGTATTTTTAATTTTATTATGTGCTTAAATTATGGATAATCTGCACCTATTCCACAGGTGAAATGTGGATCAGCTTTATTTCAGCTTTTATTTTACAATAACTTTGAAGTTAATAGAGGAGAGTTTTAGAGGTGCAGTTACAATAACATGACTTAATTTACTGTTTTGGGTGCAATCATGTGCAATTTTTTTCACCATGCTTTTTTAAAAATTGTTCTTTTTTTCCTTCAGTTAATAAAATATTAATTTGGATTAAAATTGGGAGAAGTTGTATGAGCTTTAATTTCAAAATTTACTGACAGTAGTTAATTAGTGGAGTAATCTACAGCTGGGGAGAGCTTGACTGTCATTTTACTGGAAAAAGTATTTTTTGAGATCCATGAATTATGCCTAAATTAAACTGTTCTGTCTGATGTCTTTGGAATGCAGAAAGAAGCTAACCCTTTCCACTGACAGTTCTTAGTTCAGCAGACAGTATTAACTGATGATGTTAAGATTAATATTTTTAACTTTAGATGGAAATTTCCCTGCAGGACATGGATTCTGTGTTTTTTAAATGGGGTGATAATGGCTTTTTGAACTATAAGGTTGTTGATAAAACATAGCAAGAGATCCAGAAGTTTTAAGAATTTAGGAACTTGAGGGCAGACGTCGAATGACACACCACTGTAATAACTTGGACTTCAGAATGTGTCTATCCAAGACTTAGAATTAATACATTCGGTGTTATTTGTTATTGTCAGAACATAATCCAAAAGAAATTTACTTGAGTCAAAGGGAATAGTCAAATTTTGATTGAAAGTGACAAATGTCTGATGAAAAGTCGTCGACCTGAGGTGATTTTGTTTGTTCAGTCTTTTTGGTTGGTTTGGAATATCTTAAAGTTGTAAATCACTTTTAAAACTTGTTTAAAAAGTTTAAACCCAATTGCATCCACAGCGCTGCTTGACCTGAGTATCTCTAGCAATTTTTGTTTTTATTAAGAAAATAAATGCAGGTTAGGGGTTTTCCTAATGTTGGAAAGAGTTATAATTGGGGCAGTAAAAATTGAACTATGTGTTTGACAAAACTATCAATAACTTCCTTTTGGAGATGATTGGGCCCTTGTCTGTAAACATTCTAAAAGAATAGCCTTTAATATCCTGACCACTGCCTGAAATATTGAGATTCAGAGAGTCAAGCAAAGACCTTTTGACAATCCCTGGTCTTTAATTAAGACTATTTTAATGTCAAAAGATTACTTGTATTGGCTGACACCTGCCATCCAATTTAAAAAAAATTCAGGCAGGAAGAGCAGAAATCCCTAAAAAGCCATCAGCTGGATTGATGTGCAAGATAAGTCGGAAAAACTGAAGATAGGGATCCAGGCCAACTGGAACTTGCAATTGTGCTGCCATGATCAAATACTCCTCACTGACCTAGTGGTTAGATTGGGTATTGGCCAAGGAGATTAATAAAAAGTTGTTAAAATATTCACCAGCTGTTCTGCCTTACTGTGGTGCAGGTCACATCTCACTTTGACTGTTCTGCTCTAACTGTTGATTGATTGTGTAGCTAGTCAGTATTCATTGAAAGAGGTTTTCAGGTCAGTCATTAAAAACTTAAACCACTTGTGAGTGTGGTGGGCTGCAAGTGTTCATGGAGTTGTATGCATTTTGTCTTTTAACAATGGAAAGCAAATCTGTGGCTCAGCTAGAATTTGATTATAAGACCACACAGAGCAGGGGCTGCCAAGGATCTTGATTAATTTTGATTATCCAACATAGAAAATTTATGAGCTGGAAAGAGGTCATTCATTACAATGAACTATGCTGGTCAAAAAAAGAACTACACAGGTAATCCCATTTCAACTTGGACAGTAGCCTGCACATCCTCACTATTTATGTACGCACCCAACATTTAACTGACCACAGAGATGGCAAAAAATGAACTTTGTTTGGGAACAGGAGACTTTGAATTTTTATTAGAATTGTTTAAAATAATTGGATGCTTTTTAAGTTTTGGTGGAGAATGAATGATTTCTCAAGTAATTATTTGCTTATATCTATAGAATTTGCAGACTTCTGTGCTGTTTATCTCACATACAAGTTGAAGGAAGTTTAAATCCAAAATAGGGTAACGAGGACAGAAGATTTCTGTTATTACTAAAAATTACAAAACTTCCTTGAGGAGGAGTTATTACAAAACTTCCTTGGAGTGGAAGCAAATTGGATTTGTACTAGTTTGAAACACAGAATTGGTACTTGAATTGGAAATAGTTAAATATTTGTTCAGAATTTTACTCTGCAATCTCTGAACAGAACCTTTTACTGCAAAGACCAGAATTCATGTATTACACTAGTAATGGACCCTAAATCTATCTTCTATGTTATAGCCATTTTCAACCATGTGTTGCATATAATCTCACTGTGCAGTTGATGGGATATCAGATTGTACTATTATCCCTTGCTGTAATTATCCCTAATTGTTTTGCTGTTTTTGCAGTTTCAACAGTTCACGCTTTTTTTTTGGAATTAGATTTTTAAAAATTTCTGTGGCCTGCATTGGTTTTGATACAGTTGCTATACAAGAGAGAAATGGTTGTCAAAGGTGGCTGTGGAATATTTCAACAGAAAACGGTTATATTTTCTTTATATATTTAAAAAAAAATCAGAATGTCCATAATCTGCTTTTTCAAGTATAGAAACTTTTCCAAATTATATCCAAATTAATCTTCACTGTTTATAAACTGGTTCTTTTATTTTCTGTAATGTGGCTATGCACAGCTTTATGGCTTTGTAACTGTCCATCTGGGAACAATACCTACAAAGCTATTGACTATTAGGTTACAAACAAAAATAGGTCTTTAGAGTAAAGAGAAAAAGCTGCCAGCACTGGAGATGTGAAATAATGCAGACCATGACGACTTGAGAGGTTTGAAATAATGCTTTCCCCACAGGTCCTACATCCACTCTGACAAAGGGTCCCAATGTGAAGCAGTCTCTTTTTTCAGTTCACATTTGCTATTTATCCTTGAGACTGCTGCCTACAGGGACACCATCTCTGGCCATCAATACTTCAATCCATTAATTCATTTAACACAATCACCCAGTCAGACACACTATGCTGCAGTTAAGTATTACCCCTCACAGAGCACATTTTAATACTTTGTGCCATTTGATGCACAAGGTTTGGCATTTTTGGATTTGTTTAATGGTGTGGTTTTATTTTAACTGGTGCAGTATCTGGCCCTGTTAATTTGTGACATCGTTACAGCAAGTGTTCAGGCTTGGACCTTTCTAGATACGTTGGCAGACCCGTAGCCTGGAGATGCCTTGGGAAGAGTCTTGGTTTTGGTTACGACAGGCTAATCCTGGTTCACAGGCACACCGTTGGAAGATCTCTGGCCTTTGAGGACCCTCCTTCCTCCCCCGTTTTGAGCAGACTTGGCCCTCTTTCAGGACAGGCCGACAGATCTTCGACCAGAAGTGGCGAGCACAACACAATCCAGTGGAGCAATCTGACGTTCGCAAGCATGTCTCTCCTTCCAGCCCTGCAAGGTAGGGAGCATTTATCAACATAAACGTTTACTCAGTTTATTTTTTTTAAGATCTGCATACACACAGCTGTAACTCTTGGGTAACTGCCTGCAGAGAGCTTTATCGCACAGCTAGCAATTCGGTATCACAGCTTAGTTTAGCACATCGACTTATACCAATATGATGCATACTGAACATTCTCCCCCACCTGCCCATACTGTAGAACTTGTGCATCCATTAATGCTAGCGTTTATATGTGCTTAGAGTACTGCACTTCCTTCATTTGTATATCAACAACTGTGTATGTGCAAAGTATTGCTCGATATACCTGGTGGTTGACACAATACGAGTCATTTGTGTTTGCACTCTATATTGTTTCTGACCATTTTTGTCTTCTGCTTAAAAATAAGGTATATTAGCCCACTATCCATTTTTTTTCTGGTTATGAATCTAGCTAACAAACACCTTTTGTGTTGAAGTATATTTTGCAAAGCTAACCAGTGGATCATGGACACCAGCCTCCCCTCCTTGGACTCTGTCTTTACCTCTCGTTGTCTTGGTGTAGCAGCCAGCATAATAAAAGACCCCACCCACCCGGGACATTCTCTCTTCTCTCCTCTTCCATCAGGTAGAAGATACAGGAGCCTGAGGGCACGTACCACCAGACTTAAGGACAGCTTCTATCCCACTGTGATAAGACTATTGAACGGTTCCCTTATGCAATGAGATGGACTCTGACCTCACGATCTACCTTGTTGTGACCTTGCACCTTATTGCACTGAACTTTCTCTGTAGCTGTGACACTTTACTCTGTACTGTTATTGTTTTTAACTGTACTACATCAATGCACTCTGTACTAACTCAATGTAACTGCACTGTGTAATGAATTGACCTGTACGATCGGTTTGTAAGACAAGCTTTTCACTGTACCTCAGTACAAGTGACAATAATAAACCAATACCAATACATTTTCAATTATATTTTACAAAGATGTTTTTTTCTATAATTTTAGAGAATAAATTTCCAACATTAAATAGACCACTCACACATGTGTAATGTGTTTCAAGGGTTTTCAACAGGAAACATCAGCTCTGCTTCTCTTCCCACAGCTGCAGCCTGACTTGCTGAATGTTTCCACCATTTTCTGTTTTTAGTTGACGGAAGGGAGGCTGATCATGACATTACTAAGATTCATTTGTTTAAATAGTTTACAGTGATTCTTACTGTAATATGTTTTGCACTGTAATTTGGCTCGACAATTTGCAACACACCTTGTTCTGAAGAAACTGGAAATGTCACTTCAAAACAAAAACAGAATCAAAGAAAGGAAATCTTCAGAAACACTAACTGTAACACCATCCAGAGGAATTCTTATCCTGTGACTGGATTATCCTGGACTGACAAGGAATGGTGCATGAGATCTACATTGAACTAAAATAAGGTAAATAATCAAGTAGTGATTCTTGAGTGAAGCCAAAGGCTCTACAGTTAACTGTTCATTGCAGGATGGGAAGATAACAGATCTGGAACATTAACTCTGCATTTATATCGCCTTTTCCATTCTCCACTCCTCAAATAACACTATTGTTTTCCACCTTAACTGTGGTCACAGCACTAGATGGCACTAATACAACATTACGTCTTAGTGACAGATGAAGAGCAATAAGGGGGTGGTTTCTGCAGCTTACAGTTGTAAGAGTCACACAGTTATTTGATTAATATTACTTCATGTGGCACTGTTTTAATGTTTTCCTGTGAAGTACATTGTGATGTTTTACTACATTAAAGGTGTTGTGTAAGATTTGTTGATAGGAGTGTACAACTGGAAAAGTGTAAACATCATTGTTTTTGGTAGGTTTTATTGAAATGCATAATTACCACTGCTAAAATGCCTCAACATCTCAACAATTCAGGACCATGAATGCATTTGGGGATTACATATTACTGAGCCTTATCTCCACAAAAAAATTACAGACATGTAAAATTTCACATCCCACTGATAATATACATAACAGCTTTGAAGTAATTATTTATCTTTTATTAAATCAACCAAATCAAACCATACACTGTAAAGCTCATTTGAACAATAACCTTTGTTACATGGGCTTTATTTAAAAGAAGTTTTTCTGTGCTCTTGGATTGTGGAAAGTAACCCACTTTTGTTGATGTTATGGTTTAATCTAAATTCACTACAAAACAGGAAAATAATCAGAGACTGAGAGTAACCATGCAAATACAACAGGCAAGTATGATGGCAGACGGTATGTTGACCTTTACTGCAAGGGTTTGGAGGACAGAAGTAGGGGGTCTTGCTGAGATTATACAGGGCTTTTGTGAGCCTTCATTTGGAGTATTGGTCCCTGAATGTAAGGAAGGAATTGGAGTTAATGTAGCGTTGTTTCTCTAGATTCATTATGGAAGGAAGAGTTGTCCTGTGAAGTGAGACTGAGTAATAATAGCCCGTGCACACTGGAGTTTAGAAGAATGGGAGGTGATCTCATCAAGACGTACAAGATTCTAAGAGGAGAAGACAAAACAGTGTCAAGAGGATGTATCTCTCTGGAGAGTCTTGAACTCAGGATGGAGTTAGGGGGTAGAATCAGAGAATCATAGCATGGAAACAGGCCATTTGGCCCAACTCATCCATACTGACCAGTGGGCACCCTTCCGTGTGAATCCCACCACTCAGTACTTGGTCCATAGCCCTCTATGCCGAAGTGATTCAAATGCTAATCTAGACATTTTTTAAATGCTGTCAGTGACCCAGCATCAACCACTCTCTCAGGCAGCACATCCCAGGTAATGGGTGAAGAAGGTCCCCTTCATATCCACTATGTATCTCTTTCCCCTTACCCTAAACCTATGCCCTCTAGTTTTATCTGCCTCTGGTCCTGCAGTCTATCCTAGCTATACCCCTCATAATTTTATAAACTTCAATCATGAGCCTTCTTATTCTCCTCTGCTCCAGGGAGAACAGACGCAGGTTCTCCGGTCTCTCCTTGTAACTTAACTGCTCCACCCCGGGCAACATCCTGTTGAATCTCTTCTGCACCCTCTCCAGTGCTATCAACCCCTTCCTATAGCATGGTGACCAGAAGTACTTGCAGCACTCTGGCTGGAGTCTGACCATGGTTTTATAAATTTGGAGCATAATCTTTCTACTTCTGTATCCAATGCCCTGACTAAAGACAGCTGTTTCTCCTTTGAGTGCATCCCACTGTGCAGATGTGGACTTACCCGCTTCATTAACAGAAGGGTGGCTACATGCACCCAACCTACCTTTGCCAGGTCCTCCCTTCTGTTAATGAAATTGACCTTTCCCTCAACTTAAGACCTTTATTACTGGTCCAACCCTATCCTTTTCCATAACTACCTCCAAATATACGGATAGACCCCCTCACTGACACTCCTGCCACTTGATCAACTACGTTCCCCAAGATAAGGTCCAGTAATGTTGCTTCTCTCATTGGTCTATCCACATACTGTCAAGAAGCTCTCCTAGACACACCTCAAAAATTCTGCCCCATTAACCCCAGTTAATGCTAAGGCAATCCCAGTTAATAAATGGGAAATAGAAATCCCCCTCCCACCCATACAATAACCCTATTTTGTTGCATCTCTCTGATATCAGCCGATATATCTGTTCCTCTATCTCCTGATGACTGTTGGGGGGTCTGTAATATACCCCCAACAAAGTGACAACACCCTTTTTGTTTCTAATCCCTAGCAATAGGGCCTCATTTGAGGAGCCTTCTAGGATATCCTCCCTCAATACTGAAGTAATGCAATCTCTGACTAACAGTGCAACTTCTCCTCCTCTTTATTCCACCCCTTGATCTCGCCTGAAAATTCTATACCCTGGGAGACTGAGTTGCCACTCCTGCCCCTCCTTCAACCATGGGTGGGGTGCAGGGAAACGCAGCATTATTTCAGGATAAGAGATCAAACACTTAGAACTGCAGTGAGAATTCCTTCAAACAGAGTTCTAAATCTCTGGAATTTTCTGCTGAAGTTTGTGGGTGCTCAGTCATTGTGTATATTCAAGGCTGACATTTGGGCATTAAGGTAAATTGGGTGGCAAAGTGGTCCCGAGGAACAGGATGCACTGCACAGTTTTTATGTAATAATTTGGTTGAAAACACAAACATAAGAAATAAAAGCAGGAGAAAGCTACACAGCTTCTCAAGCTTGTCCTGCCGTATGGTAAAATCAGATTGGCCTTGATTTCACTTCTCTAAGCTGCTCCTTATGTGATTAAATGGTTCTTTAAATAAAGAGACCAAATCTGTCCCTAATAGCCTAGGTGTGGGCTCACTGGTACACTGTACAGTTGCTGCAAGGCTTCTCTGCATGTGTACTCCATGCCCATTGCAGTAAAGGCCAGCATTCTTTTGACTTCTCAATTACCTACTGTGCACAGATCAGCCCAGATGAAGAGTCTCAACCTGAAACTGTCCACTTCCCTCTGTAGATGCTGCCTGACCCGCTGAGTTCCTCCAGCTTTTCACATGTTGGCCACACGTGACTTTCCTTTCCTAAAACCATGACTTTGCCTGATTGTGTAATGATTTTCTAAATGTCTCATTATATGTCAGTATATGCTGATTCGTGAGTGGCTTGGAGCCAGAGTCACACAGCACAGAATCAGGCCCTTCGGCCCACCATGTCCATCCTGGCCATTATACCAATCCCATTTACCTGCACTTAGTATTCTTCTATGCCTTGCCAATTCAAGAGCTCACCTGGATACTTCTTAAATGTCGTGAGAGTCTCTGCCTCCACCACCCCCTCAGGCAGTGCATTCCAGCTTCCAACCCCCCTCTGGGTGAAAATATTCCTCCTCAGATCTCCTCTTAACCTCTTACCCATAATGTTAAACCTATATCCTCTGGTTTTGGAATGTATTAAACTCTACTGAAGAAAGCTGTTCAGATTCAATACCAAAATGATAGATTTTTGGATAATGGATTTGGAATTCAAGAAAGTGGCACTGATTGAATGGTGGAAGAGACAAAGGGGGTAGGTGGCCTACTCCTGATTCTATTTCTTGTGTTCTATTATCATTACATGACGCCACATGGTTGTTGTTATTAACAGAGCAATTGAATACACTTTACAAGGTGGAGATTCTAGCAAAAAATCAACAGACCATTTATTTAACAGAAAACGGGTAATCAGACAGTGCTATGTATACACTGTCATTTACAATTTTTTAATCAAGGTACAGTGCCAACCTATCTTTCAGCATAGTTAAATCACTGAAAATGGATGCTAACTTATCGCATGATTAAAATAAACCTACAATGAAATGAAACCAGTCCAGATGTGCTGCGGATTGACAACCTGGTTCAAGCACTTACATTTATACCTTTAACCAGAGATCATCTGTCTTGCTCTGTTCTGATGAAGGGTCATTGACTTGAAACATTAATTCTTTCTCTCTCCACAGATATCACCCACTCCCAGAATTTTCAATTTTTATTTTAGATTTTTAGCATCTGTGGTTTTTTTTTGCTTTTCATTTTTGTTCTGTCTCATTGACTTGAAACATTCCTGTCAACCAATCTCTCCACACCAGGCTGATTTATGTTAATACACTCGATATCCTTTGGAAACATGTTGGAACCAAAGATATGGAGCAACTTAAGTACCTTCATTTACATAGTTTTGCCACCTCAGAACAGTAAGAAATGGTGTATATTGAATCACTCACCACAAAAGTTCTACAATAAATGTTTGAGCACTTAAATAGCTACTGTATCCAGATTCTCTATCATCCTTGACCCAAACTTTGGAGAAACAGTTGACGAGAAATAATATTCATCCTCTTTGTATTACAGCCAACAATGCAAACTGATTGACAAGAAAAGATTTATTTAGGCACAATTTTGGGGTATGCAGTCACAAACTTAGAAACAAAAACTCTATTGTTGTAAGGTCAATGGTAATTCTCTCACAACTTGGTGAAGATCTAGCAAAGGATGACCAGTGGGGAATGATGTAAATAAATTTATGTAGTCTGCACTTCGCGACCTTTGCAGTGCAAAGAGTATCATGGCAACGGTCACAACGGGAAAGAAATGTACCAGGTTGTTTTTCTCTAGTCCCTCTCGGTAAATGTGTGTGGCAGTCCTGCATTCAATCCCACAGCATTTAATCTGTTTATCCTGAGAACAGTCTTGACTCTCTAGTGCAGTGATGCTAATGCGAAGAATATGAGCTGATTCCAAGCTCTATAATTTAATGTGTGAGGCTATGTTTAGAAGGTTTACCACACACCAAAAGTAAAGTGCCCACATATGTAGTAAGTTTAAAAACTTATGGAATTGATTCACAAGGTGTATTTATAAAGTTGCAATTTGGGCTAGTCACTCACCAGAGAATTATAGAGAAGTGTTTTGCTGTAATTTCCAGTATCAAACTTAGTTATGAGGGGAAAAGGAGGAAGAAAAGTTTCCACACTTCTCTAAAGCAACTGAAGTCTTCTTTGGATCCTCCCTCGGAGTGTGCTGGTACTGACATCCAACATCCCACCAATACCTCATCCCAAATGTTCAATCTTTATGTACGAGCCCGGTGAGTGAACATCAGTTGGCTATTTAACTACATCCAAGTCAAGCCAGCCGTATCTACCTGCTGACCTTCCTTCTCCCTCCACAGCCTCAGACTCTGAGATTATTAACTCATCCCTAATTACTGTCTTATTTAAGGTCCATCAACCAAATCCGGAACCCTCCTTGTTTATCACCTTCTATCAGCCTCTGACATTACTTTGTGGCACTCACCTTTGTGGTAACGATAACTCCCTAGAGTAAAGCTTTAGAGGGAAATAAAATCCAATTGTATCTCAGAGTTTGCGCAAACTAAAATTCCACAAAGCTATCCTATCTTTCACAAAGGCGAGGTGAATGTAGGGGCCAAGATTATAAAGAAAGCTGAGAGGACTAATTTAAACTGTGAAAGGGTGACAGGGTAGGATTTAGTATCATCAAAAAACATCTTGCATGTTATTTGCAACATTTCATTAAAACATCCTAAAATGCATTACAGTTAATTACTTACTGAGGATATTCACTGTTGCCTCCTTAGCACTACTGCACAGACCAGTGATTCATTCCAGAACACTTGGTGCTCCTTTCTGAACAGTCACGAGTGTGTACTCGACAGTATTCTTTAAAAAAGTACATCTACGAGGACTGTGCATGAACCCCTCGCTACCACAGAGAAATCTCCAGGCTGGGGAGATGTGTGCAGCAAAACATCACATCCTTCACTTCCAACAGGGCAGGGTGGGGGAGACTGTAGGGTCCCAGCAGTCTGTCAGCTCATGGAGGAGGTGCTGCCAGTCCCCACTGTGCCAGCCAGGGTGCAGCCCCAAGCCCCACATCTTGTGCTGAGAGGCTGTACTGCTTGACCAGCCCTCAACAGGCACACTCTGCACACCAAGCCCTGGGGTGATTCAGCACTGCACGAGTGCTAGTGGTGGGCAGAGATCTGTGTCACACAAACACTGTCCGTTTACATATACTGTTATAATGACCCCACTAGTCCTCTCATTCCTGGGAACACATCCTGAGTGCTAAGTGAGGTGCCAGTGCATTGTTGGAAATATAGCAACCAAATTACACAGGGAAATGTCCCATTGAGATGGTGATACTGACTGAGGGCTAGATGTTAGCCAGGACATGGAGAGAATGCTCTTTAAATAGCATCATGGAATGTTGCATTTCAGGGAAGAATTAATATGGGCTTTAGTCAACTTTCTTACTCCCCCAGAGCTCAAAGTCACAGAGGCCAGTTGTAGTGGTGACACAAGAGATTGCAGATGCTGGAATCTGGAGCAAAACACACATTGCTGGAGGAACTCTGTGGGTCGGGTGGCATCTGTGGAGGTCATGATGCAGGGTCTCGACCTGAAACATCGACTACCCCTCTGCCTCCACAATTGCTCCCTGACCCACTGAGTTCCATCAGCAATTTGTTTTTTTGCAATGTTGTAGTGATGTGTTGGCTAAAAGCAATCAATTCAATGTGGTTTGGAGTCCAATCCAGGAGTCTGCAGCCTCAATAACTGATATCAATTTGTGCTGTAGCTGCTGTCTTCAAAGCAAACAGCACTTTAGGTCAGAATTTTTTGGTTCCTGGTTCTTTAAATTGTCAGATCAAAAACTGAGTAAACAGAACTTTTCTTCAACAGAACATGAGGAAGCTCACAGCTATTGCCACCACTGACGCCAGCCCCTTCCCTGTTGTTGCCGAAAGCAGAACCAGACTGTTTACAGTTTTTGACTCGGAGATAAGCTTCAGACAACTGTACATATTCATGGAACAGAAGGAGGATCCGTTAGTCCAAACTGACAATAAAGGTCTATATAGACTCATCACAGTAATCTCCTTCTCCAGAGTTAGCTTCCTGCAACTTTATGTCCATTTGACCATTCTGTTGATATCATTTTTATGTCTTTGCACCATACTGCTGCTGCAAAACAACAAACTTTACGTCTTATGTCAGTGATAATAAATCTGATTCTGATTTTTGGTGCTGTTCATAGGTCTGCTAATCAGGGCCACCAGATTTTAAGTTCAAATCGTTGACCTGCACCAAGGGATCTAGCACCGTGGAATCTACTCTATGCAGACTTTCAGTCTCTTAAGCTACTATCAATCTTGTTCTCTTCCTTGAGACAATATTCTCTCAATTAATCACTTTCCTGGAAGTTATGGAACTTCAAGCATTTATCTGTATTACCAACTACAACTAATGTTGAAGTTTTGTCAAACTTTGACTTTATTGGAGGATGTAAACTCAATTTTAAAAATCTTAAATAAGATTTAAGATAAGATCTTAAATAATAAGGTACACCAGATTGATTCCTTGCACAAAGAGAAGAAATTTCTTCACCTAGAGGGTGATGAATCTTTGAAATTCTCCATCCAAGGGGGCTGCGGAAGGTTACTTGCTGAGTATATTCAAAAGATTAGTAGATTTTTTGGGTAATAAGGGAATGGAGGGATGTGGGATACTGAGGAAAGTGGTGTCAGCAATGATCTTATGGAGCAGGCATGCAGGACCAAAAGGCCTATCCCGCTATCTCTAATGTACTTCAATTCATGTCTGTTTGATCCATATTACATTGTAATTATTTGGGATTATTTGGGATCATTTGGGAACAGCAGAAAATGCACTTGATTAAATGAGCAATCTTCATGAAAATAATCAAATCACACAATTTGTTCTAGATCACACAGAGAATTCCTTCCACATTCCAAAGACGTACGGGTTAGGAAGTTGTGGGCGTGCTATGTTGGCGCCGGAAGCGTGGCGACACTTGCGGGCTGCCCCCAGAACACTCTACGCAAAAGGTGCATTTCACTGTGTGTTTTGATGTACATATGACTAATAAAGATATCTTATTAAATGATAAAAGTCTTCCTGGCATTATTTCCATGAAGATAATACATTGTGGTGAGATAGAGAAAATATGACAGTTCATTGCTAAGAAAGAATATTCCAGCACTATATAACCATTTGCCAGTAGGGTTCTAAACTGTTTAGTGGTGGGTGTAATTAAGCCACATACTCAGCGTAATTGGCAAAGAAATTTTGTTACAGCATAATCAGCAATCAGGCATGAATTGTGGCAGAGAGATTTTTCTCCATGCATTTCCACTCTAGTATATGTTGGTATATGGCCATACACAAAATTTTGCATTAATATATACAATTGGATGGAATTTCTTTTAAAATTTGCTTCAATATATATATTACTGATATTTTTAAGAGCATTAGTTTTGTAAGGTTTGACAGATGCAGCTGAAAGCAAGTTTAATTACAAAAACTAAACGTGGTCATTATCAGTCTACCTGTAAGTGATGTGATTTTAAATGACTAAAAATCACTTTAAATAAAAATGTACAACTTGATATCCTAGTCAGAGTAGGCTGCAGTTGTGAATCCCTTTGCATTTAATAAAAAAAATATTCAAAGTATGCCCATTGCTGTCCTAGCAATCAAAAATTTGGGTGTTTCCTCAAACAAGTACAATTAGCAGAAACTCTCAGTAGAAACTTGTTCACCTTGGGATTGTGGCCAGTTTTGTGTGAAGCCTGTATTTTGGGTGATATATTAACCTAGTTAAAACTCCCTTTGAGCAGAACTCGAATTTAGTTTAAAATTCTTTGATTTTGTGCACCAGTTGAAATGAATTTGGAGGAATTCTGCCAATAGTCCTGTAGTGGACTGTCCTGGTTCACCACTGACAAACTGCACAGGTGTTTATCTGACACCAGGTTTGGATACACAACCGTGTGTGCATTATGGATACACGATGAATATTGCCGAGCAAAAGCGGCCTTCCCAACTTCAGTTTGTTCGTCAAAAAATATACCTTTCCTTATTCCTCCCTCCAATGAGGAAAGCACTTGCTGAGAAGATTTTATTCAAGTTTTTCTGGAGCTGAGTGCAATGAAGTTCTAAGTCTTGTGCTCCGTTCATGGCCTAAGTGCTTGTTTACACTACATTGTTTATAGGTGAATCTTATACTGAGTTACCCGCTCCCCTGTAAACAACGCAGCTAATGCTGCTCTTCAACCAATTTGTTTGGTGAAGTCCACAGACTTTGCAAAATAGATCTTTCCTGTGAGATTTAAAAGAACTGAGATATTCCTGATCTGACTTTAGGTTTTGATATATAAAATAATTGGCACCAGTAATCTCCACAGAATGAAATCCAAAGTTTGTGTTAAGTAGTATTTTAAGCCTTTAATTACTACAGTAATAAATTGGTTGGGCTTTAATGTAATCTGGAAGATAACCAATTAAGGGCTCCTTGCCATCAAGTACTTTAGTTACAGATTACCCCAGGGGGAGCAATGACATATTTTGATTGTTGAGGTACTTTTATGGTCTCAACATCAAATCAGTGGTAACACTCTGACCTCTGGTTGTGTGTTTAAGCTCATAACACTTGAACATATAAGCTGGGTGACACGTAGGTGATATATTGGTGCACTGCTGGAGGTGCTGAATTTTTGACTGAAATATTAAACTATGACCTAATCTACCGTCATAGGTAAATGTACAAAATCCGTTGGCCCTGTTTGAAGAAGATCAAGGGATTTTCTTCTTGTGTTCTGGCCAACATTTATCTCACATCCAACACAACAAAACAATTTACCTGTTCATTTATATCATTGTAGTTTGTAAGATCTTGCTGCACTGAATTTGGTTGTGCACCTCTCTACGTTATGGCTTCACTGTCTGTAAACCTGCTGTGGAATATCCTGAATTTTCAAAAATCTGTCTTGTAAATGCAGTATTTTTCATGATAAAACATTGCTATTTCATTTGTAGAACTACACCAGTATCTTCTATTATTGTGAACATCAAAAAGGACTCATTCAGTGAGGAGGGATATTACCTTGGGCTGTCAGTCTCAACTCAGATTTAAAACAAGCTCATAGAATCCCAGTTATAAAAGCAATTTTACAAGTAAAGAAAATAGGGAGTCCACAAGGCTGTATGACCAACCATAAATTCACTTGTTTACCTTGAGGAGGATTAAAGTGTACATCAGTGCCACTAATGAAGAGTCAAGATGAACTTGTATGATTATAAGTGCCACAGGATAATTTGAAATGGAGCAAAACCAAATTTTTGATTTGAGCTAGACTTCCTCGCTCAAATTAAAAATGACCTACAAGAGCTGGTCCTGAACATTACCTTTCCCTGTCTGCGGGTTGTCGAGCCTTTCCCATTCATTCTTTTGCTGGGTTTCCTTTAGTTTCTTGGCCTTCTTGCCACCTTTTGTGTTTCGTGACTCTCCATCCTTGGACTGTTTCTCTGCGTTCTGCCCTTCTGATGCTGTGCACACATCTAAAAAAGAACAAAACAGCTGTCAGCAGCTGCTCCTCTCAGTCAACTTCTCCAGGGATCAATCTTCTCAAATGATTTCAGTACATTGTGAATTGTGTTCACAAGATGGGAAGGCTTTTAAAACAAACTTTTATTGTGTGACAGTTAACAGCGTAGTTATAGATTTACGCAGGATGCAGCTGTATAAAAGCATTGCCTTGGGGTAGTCAAGATTGAGGGGATAGGGATGAAGATTAAAGATACTTTTCAAAGGTATGTTTCTGAGCAGGTTTCTCATGAATGTACTGGAGTTACAGATTCTTAATTTATATGGAACTCAACTTCACAAGAGGAGACAGGCATTTTCCTCTTGGGTGAATAACTAGGTTTGCCACAAAAATTGCTTTTAATAATTAGAAGTGTTCACTTGTAATCATTTGCAGGAAGATCTTGTATACGGTTAACCATCAAGACAGATTTTTCACATTACAGTGAATTTTTTGCTTCATAGAACACGCCTGAAAGCAGCTGTCCTCTTCACAAATGCAAGGGTTGTAATTATGGTCATTGCTCATCCAAACTTTCCTTTCTTGTTCCCCTGAGATCCCTAATAACTCGTATTATTGAACCATTCTTCCTGTCTGTGCAAGACCCAATCTCCATCTCTTTCTCTAAATTATAGCTTCCCAAGAATTCCAAATTGTCCAGCCTCTCAACTCCCTCAAACCTTTCTTCTTTTTCTCCAAACCCAACTTTGACTTCAGAGACGCCTTGATTTTCTCAGACCACTTAAAGTGATGAAACGTATGGTTCCTTGTTCCACTAAACCATGATATGGTAAGTTGTCAAGACTGAAATAAAACTGAAAATGTCGCAAACAGTCAACAGGACAGGCAGCACCTCCGGACTGAGAAATGGGAATTAATTTATCAGGTGAATGACCCTCATCAGAATAAACCAATTATCTTGCATCATTAGCTCTGTTTCTCTCTCCACAGATGCTGCCTGACCTCCTGAGTGATTCCAGCATTTTCTGTTTCAGATTTCGGGCATCTGCAGCTTTGAGTCTTGCTTGTGAGGCACCTGTTCCTGCTGCACCATTTGTGAACAGGGAATATTCAACCTCTCCAGATTGTCCTGGCATTTAATTAGAACACAGGCAATCTGAGTTGAATGGGATTGGCTTTACAAATCAACAGGACTAACTTCCATTTTGTACCATCTCTTTTACATAAAAGAAATCAAAATGCTTCAGAGCTAGAAATAGGCCAGGCCAGAGACCGGGACGGTGAATCACTGGTTGAAACAATGGTTTTTGAGGATGTTTTCCTTCAAGAAGAGGGAGACAGGGCAGCATGGTCCACAGATGGTGCTGCAGCCACAGAGCTCTAGTGACCCCAGTTCAATCCTGACCTCAGGTGCTGTCTGTGTGGAGCTTGCACGTTCTCCCTGTGACTGCGGGAGTTTCACCGGGTGCTCCGGTTTCCTCCCACATCCCAAAGATGTAGGTTAATTGGCTGCTGTAAACTTGCCCTTCGTGTAGATGGGTGTCAGGAGAATCGGGTGAAGTTGATGGGGATGTGAGAGAGAATGGGTTACATGGGGAATGGAATTGATGGGATTGCTCTAGGAACTGAAGCCACTCCTTTCTCTTTTCCCTGGGAAAGGGAATCAAAAATCAGGGGGCACAGGTTTAAGGTGAGAGGGGAAAGATTTAAAAGGGACCCGAGGGGCAACTTCTTCACACAGAGGAACGAGCTGCCAGAGGAAGTGGTAGAGGTGGGTACAATAACAGCATTTAAAAGACATTTGGACAAGTACATGGACAGGAAAGGTTTAGAGGGACATGGGCCAAATGCAGGCAATGGGACTAACTTAGATGGGCATCTTGGTCAGCGTGGACTCCTCTCCTGTTCAACAGGCACACAGACACATGAACAGAGGGATACGGACCATGTGCGGGACAGATGGGATTAGAGTGGCATCATGGTCACATGGTTCCACTACTGTTCTATGTACTAAGGAAATATGAAAAAAAGATGCAGCACTTTAACAGTCCAGGTGAAGGCTGTGGGGTCGGTGTGAAGGCTGTGGGGTTGGTGTGAAGGCTGTGGGCTCGGTGTGAAGGCTGTGGGGTCAGTGTGAAGGCTGTGGGGTCAGTGTGAAGGCTGTGGGGTTGGTGTGAAGGCTGTGGGGTCGGTGTGAAGGCTGTGGGGTTGGTGTCAAGGCTGTGGGGTTGGGTTGGTGTGAAGGCTGTGGGGTCGGTGTGAAGGCTGTGGGGTTGGTGTGAAGGCTGTGGGGTTGGTGTGAAGGCTGTGGGGTCGGTGTGAAGGCTGTGGGGTTGGTGTGAAGGCTGTGGGCTCGGTGTGAAGGCTGTGGGGTCAGTGTGAAGGCTGTGGGGTTGGTGTGAAGGCTGTGGGGTCGGTGTGAAGGCTGTGGGGTTGGTGTCAAGGCTGTGGGGTTGGGTCGGTGTGAAGGCTGTGGGGTCGGTGTGAAGGCTGTGGGGTTGGTGTGAAGGCTGTGGGGTCGGTGTGAAGGCTGTGGGGTCGGTGTGAAGGCTGTGGGGTCGGTGTGAAGGCTGTGGGGTCGGTATGAAGGCTGTGGGGTTGGGTTGGTTTGAAGGCTGTGGGGTTGGTGTGCAGTGGGGGAAGTGGCAAGACGAGGAGCTGAGGGGCAGACAGAGAATAGGTCAAAGTCCGAGAAACCATAGATGTGGGGGTGTGTGTGGTTGGAAGGGGTTATGTGGGTGGGGTGGAGGGGGGGAAGTCAGGAATGAATCTGAAGGCGTAGATGAGGCAAGGCATCGACATGAGGCGAGGGATGTGGCCGGTGAGGAGGGGGCTGATGTGGGAATGTACAGGCCACAAGGAAGGCACACTGGCACCTCTACTTTCTTAGAAGGTTAAGGAGGTTTGGCTTGTCACCGAACACTCTAACAACTTCTACAGAGGTAATGTTTAAAGTATCCGGACTGGTTGCATCATGGTCTGGGACGGCAATTCAAATGCACAGGAACGCAAGAAGCTGCAGAGAGTCATGGACTCAGCCCAATACATCACGGGCACATCCCTCCCCACCATCGGGAGTATCTACAGGAGGCGCTGCCTCAAGAAGGCAACATCCATCATCAAAGATCCCCACCATCCGGGCCGTGCCATCTCCTCGCAGCTAACATTGAGCATGAGGTTTAGAAGCCTGAAGTCCCACACCGCTGGGTTAAGGACAGCTACTTCCCTTCAACCATTCAGTTCTTGAACCAACCTGCACAACCCTAAGCACTACCTCAGTACAGCAACACTGTGACCACTTTGCACAACGATAGACTTTGTCTTTTTTTTTGTTCTAGTTGTGTTCTTTCTTGTAAAAATTGTGTACAATTCATGTTTAATATATGTCTTCTTGTGAATGTTGTGTATCTGATGCTATGAGCCTGTGATGCTGCTGCAACTAAAAGTTTTTCATTGCACCTGAGCATGCATATACTTGTGCATGTGACAATAAACTCGACTTGACTTGAGGGTAAAGGAAGGGGATTTTTGAGTTTGCAGAAGATGACGGACTAGAACAGAAGCTGCTCCAGCAACAAAGCCAATAGGTAGCTGGGGTGCTGCTAACAATTTCAAGAGCAGAGAAATTGATTTGAGAAGAAGCTTTTCATCACAAGCTTCCCTCCCAGTTAATATTTCCAGCTGTGCTCTGGGCAGACACCCTAATTTAGAATTAAATGAAAGAATTTGTCTAGATTTTGAAATGGCAGTTGATAAAATTCTGAGTGTAAATCTGTTAAGGGAATGAAGAGACAGAGGAGATCAGACTAAAAGCTGAAAACGAGTGGAAAGGAAAGTGAAAAACAATTTCTTTAGGACCAGTGGTCATTGTTATCATTGTATTAAACCCTTCCATTTTGAGCAGTGACTTCTGAAGGTCTAAATATGGGTTTTCCCTGTTCCCACAGCTGTTCCATAATATATTTACAGATGAACTTCTGATAATATGCTGGTTTGTGCAGGATGCCCAGTCAAGCTGCTTCAGTTGGGTAAGTGTAGCTGCTGATCTCCCCACCTTTACGGACAGCACATTGTGCTTGTCAGTGAATCTGATCCTGCATTGCCTCATTGGATGGCGAGATAAGACAGACGTGTTGGTATGACTGGGAAAAAAATACACCCTCACCTATATTCAAGGGCAGTAAAATCTCTAACAAATAAAAAAATAATTAATATTTACTATCTTTTATATTGCATATCATTATCTTTCATGCAAGATGAAAATCTTCACACACACACAAGTATGTTGCATGTAATATGGTAGAGCAACCTGGAGAGAGACAAGAGGCTGGAATCTGGGACAACAAACAATCTGCTGGAAGAACTCAACGGGTCGAGCAGCGTCTGTGGGGGGGGAAAGGAATTGTTGACATTTTGACCTTTCCTCCCACAGATACTGCTCGACCCACTGCGTTGTCCCAGCAGATTGTTTGCTGTGTGGTAAAGTAGCCTGTCTCATTGCTCCAATCCCCCAGTGTCAAATGCTCATTGGAGATTTCTAGTCAGGCTTTCAATTGCATGCCTTGAGGTTTTTAGCACTACATAGCTTTCAGTAGGTGTTTGTGTGTGTGTATGAGATCCCACCATTCCTGATTCTGGTTAGATTGTCTGGGAAACCGCAGTGAGAAGTTCTGCTGTCTCCAGACAGTAGGAGGAATGGGACATTTTCATTGCCAGGAGTTGGGTGAAGGTTATAAAGAGTCAAAATTACTAACAAATAGGGAACAGATGATAGGTATGTATGCAGGTAACTGGATCATTGCCCTGGTAATTGCAGGTTAATGCTGCGGCAGTACTGATTTAACTGTTTCTTTTACCACTCAAATGTTCAGGGTTGTGAGTTGCTTTGTGTAAGGGGCAATAAAACACAGGAATCCCTAAGCCACGGACAGAAGCATTGGTGCAAACCAAATCATCAGCAGGATTCAACTGTAATTGGTTATAAGGTCACACTTGATAGCCACCAGGCAATTTCAGCAGAAGTGGAGAAGCCATCAAGTCTCTACAGTGAAAGAACACGAGGCAGATACATCTGCCATCTCTGCCTGCCCATTGAAAGTGATGCAGCCACATGCAACATTGTGGTGTAAGTTTACACAGACAATTTTCATTGTATAATAGATCTGGCAACTTATAGTAATGTTGTCAGCCTGTATGTTACAGCTTTGGTTATCTCCAAAACATGTTCTACATACTTAGAAATCTCAATGTTGCAAAGCAGAAATAGTGATGTCAAGTACAGAAGTCTCCAACACTATCTGCAAATTTCACCTGAAGTCAGAAATGGGCAACAATTTTCATCGCTACCCCTGAGGAAATTGGTTTAATTTATGTTTTTAAACATAATTGATCCATGTATGTGATACACTAAAGGCGAGGAAACATTTGTCTGAATTTAAAGCTACAACTGACATTTAGCAGTTAAATCAGATATTGTTTGTGTTTTTACAAATCCTTGCTCCCTGGCGACAGTGCCAGTTAAGCCCAAGTGTAGCTATCCAATGTATCACTAATTTTCTGGCTCAGTAATTCTCCCCCTTCTTGAAAACACTGACTTCTTTCTGGGGTGTGGTACACAGTAGGAACCAGTCGCTCCTTGCCAAGTGACTATGTTACTCCAGAAGAAATTACAGCTGGAGAAATCCTGTTCCTGTCAATTGCCCTCAAGGGTGCTGCATAAAGTAACTGGAAAACCATAACTGAACATCCCATTCCTCAGTCCAAAGACCAGGGCTAGCAGTGGCATTTCCTGTACAACCAGGCTCAAATGAGCTTGTTCAAAGCCGACACCTTTCCAGTATGGACTCATACTGGAATTAGTTTATTATTGTCACATGTACTGAGGTACAGTGAAAGACTTGTCTTTCATACCGTTCGTACAGATCAATTCATTACACAGTATTGAGGTAAAACAATACAGAATGCAGAATAAAGTGTCACAGCTACAGAGAAAGTGCAGTGCAGGTAGACAATAAGGTACAAGGTCATAATGAGGTAGATTGTGAGGTCAAGAGTCCATCTCATCGTACCAGGGAACCATTCAATAGTCTTATAACAGCTGTCCTTGAACCTGGTGGGTCTGCTTTAACTTGAAAGACATTTGGATAAACACATGGATAGGAAAGGTTTAGAGGGATATGGGCCAAAATGGGGGAAATGGGACTGGCTTAGGTGGGCACCTTGGTCAGCATGGATGAGTTGGGCTGAAGGGCCTGTTTCTGTACTGTATTACTCTGGCTCTACACAAAGTCATGGACTAATTGACCCTGGAATGGAATGGTTACCAGCTGTAGATTGGATGTTTTGGTTTCTTTAAACCAAAACACATTTCTCAGCTGAGCATAACTACCGAGCCCACAAGGAAGGAGTGGAGTTACTCTTGGGTGGAACCAAATTGATTGGGAAGTAGATGCATGAATTTCCACCAACGTGTACCAGGAGAGAAGAAACGGAAATGCCAAAGGTCAGATCTGAGGCTGCCAGTTGCTTTTTGAATCAGCAAAGCAAGAAATGGCAAATCACAAAATGTGGAATGGTCACTAACCCGAGAGTTCCCTCCTTCCCCTTAACCAGCTGAGCAAGTGGTAATCCCAGCCCCGAATCAGACAGTTCTGTGTTTCAATATTTAAACACTCTGCCACATCCAAACAAAGGCCAGTTAAATTCTGTCTTTCTTCATGATAATCTTAATTAGGTACTCTCTTCTGTGCATTGGAAAGATCAGGGTTCAAGCCACAATACAGTAACTCAGCATGTAATCCAGGCTTGTACATCATCTAGCCCTGAGGCAGTGCTGCACAGTTAGAGGCGCTTTCTCTGGGTGAGACATTCAATCATCCTTTTGTCATTTACCCAAAAAGGATCTCATATTCTTATTCAAACTCTCTCTGGTCTTCCTGCAAATATTTATCCCTCAACAAACATTGGTAAAGCAGCTTATCTGGCCATATAGAGAATCAGGAACTTGCCACGGCACAGGAGTCTGGATGTTCCACTGAGATAGTACTGACTCTTTGGTGAACAATGCTGTCAGTCCCATTCCTCCCAACCTTTGCAAAGTTTTCTTTGTGTATCCAATTCCCTTTTGAAGTCTTGATTGACTCCTTACCTCACCCTTGGAGACAGTGAGTCCCAGACCAGAACCACGTCTCATTTGCCCATTACTTTAAACGCCTCTCCAAGTCTCCACAGGACCTTTCCCCCATTATTCTTTCTGAAGCTGCCCCACCTACAGGTCAGACTGGTTGGCCTGTGTTTGCCGGCCATGACCTTGCTCCCCTTTTTGAACAAGGTTCTACCTGTGGCCTTTATCCTCTCTGCTGCTCTCCTGTATCCAGAAAGGATTAAGAACTTCTGGGAAAACATCGTGTTCAACCCAATTCCCTAATCAATCCAGGATGCATCCCATTCAGGCATCTTTTCTTTAGATGCTCTTTCTGGGACCTTCCTGCATGCAATTTGGCTGAGATGTTTCCCGCATTACACAAATGGCTGCACTTTAAAAATATTTAATTGGGTGATACATTTGATTCTACTATTATGTACTAGTTGCTTACTGAGTGCGATCAGAATGTTCCTTATGTGTGTTTCATTAAACCCTTGGTCTGAAGTAGCAAAAAACAAACTGCTAGAGAAACTCAGAGGGTCGGGCAGCATCTGTGGGGGCAAAGGGATAGTCGTTGTTTCAGGTCGAGACCCTGTATCAGGAAAAACAAACTGCTGGAGAAACTCAGCTCCAGTCCTGATGCAGGGTCTTGACCCAAAACACCGACCATCCCTCTGCCTCCACAGATACTGCCCGACCCATTGAGTTCCTCCAGCAGATTTTGCTCCAGATCCCAGCATTTGCAGTCTCTGAAATACTTAGTCTGATTGAACTGTGACACAAAGTAGTGTTGTTAAAAGATCTGACTGTGGATAGTAATACTGAGATCAGTAGAATCGACAATCAATGTGCCCAAAAGGCAGTCTTTTCAAGATCCAAATAGCTTCTCATTTTCCAAAGTTAGAAATAACCTGAATACACTGGAGGTCCTCTGGGAGTTACTGCCAGTCTTGTGATGTAACTCAGATCCTCTGGTGATTTGTGTGGGCGGTGTACTGCCCATTAACTATTGAGGTCTACAGTTCAATAGTGGCCATCAGATCTTTGCTAGAACATCCATTTTCCCTCAAGCACTACGTTCTCTTTGTATCAAAGTCACCTACTTTTCACTTGCAAAGATTCAGTGATACCTCCTCCAGTTACTCCCTGTGGCCAGTCTATTCTGTGTTCTGTCAATTCTGCATGAAAAGAGTACTTCCAACGCTTTTGGCGATTGTTTAAAATGATAATCTCTCATTGGTGACTCCAATTGGTCTATTGTTAGATGAACAAGGGGCAGCCATCACACTATAATGAAATTCAATGGGGATCTCCACATATTGTCTGAAACTGGGCTATTGTTGGCGAGGTGTAATGTCTGGTGAGCTCTTCTTCTTAAGCTGTCCCCGGGGATGAAGGATGACTTCCACTCCGGTTCTCAGGTGGCTGATAAGATTAACGGGTGGGGCAGGTAGTCTTTGATGGGCCAAGTGGGTGGGTAATTTAGGTAATGGTGTACACCTCTTGTGTGCTCATGTCACGGGGAATCAAGCCTTCACTTTGAGAGGTTATGGGCACAGAATTCTCCATCTGTCTGCAGGGATGTTACTCACTTTCAAGGAGGCTTTGAGCACATCCTTGAATCACTTCCTCTGCCCACCTGGTAGGATCTTACCGTATTGGAGCTAGGAATAGGGCGTCTGTGTTGGGTGACTGATGTTGGGCATACCAGCAACATGTCTGACCATCTCAGCCAGCCTCAGTTCTGGGCATCAACAAACAAATTGCTTGAAGAACTAAGCGAGTTGAGCAGTAGGAAAGGAGTCGCTGACGTTTTGTGTCGAAACCCTGCATCAGGACACTGACCTGTCAGCCTACATCCCCTGCGGATGCAAGAACCCAGGCAAAGTCCTTAGGGGCCACAGACCTCAGTTCTACTCCACATCTGCAGTCTCTTGTGTCTCGCTTCTCAGCACATTGGCTTGCGAGAGGCTGAGCCACTTATCCTGCTGATGAATTTGGAAGCGTTTATGGGAAGTGGTGGTGGTATCTCTCTAGTACTTTGAAGTGCCAGTGGTGGGTAATCCCGGTCCCAGAGGTGTGCACGGTAGTGTGGTGGTTAGTGTAATGCTATTACAGCACCAGTGACCCAGGTTCAATTCCGGCCGCTGTCTGTAAGGAGTTTGTACAGTCTCCCCAGTTCTGTGTGGGTTTCCTCCGACATTCCAAAGACGTATGGGTTAGGAAGTTGTGGGCATACTATGTTGGCGCCAGAAGCGTGGTGACACTTGCGGGCTGCCCCCAGAACACTCTATGCAGAAGATGCATTTCACTGTGTGTTTCGATGTACACGTGACTAAGAAAGGTATCTTATCTTTATCTTACAGGAGAGCAGGGATCACTGCTGCCTGCTAGACCAGGAGATTTGTGCTGGGTTTCAGGTACTGATCCTCAAACACTTCCTCAAAGGCTCTGCAAGCGCACTGAAGACAACGGTGAATGTCACCAGCAATGTCTGCCTTCACTCAGAGATAGCTCCTGAGATATGGGGAGAGAGTCTCACTGTGGACCTTTATTGAAGAGGACAGTGGGGACAGCTTGGTACAGGACTCTTATTTTACAGGTGTCAGGTGTAATGTCTGTGAACCAACCGGCACAACCCTAATCACTACCTCAGTACAGCAACACTGTGACCACTTTGCACTAAAAGTGACTTTGTTCTAATTGTGTTCTTTCTTGTAAGAATTGTGTGTCATTTATGTTTAAATTAATTTTTTCTTGTGAATGTTGTGTATCTGATGCTCTGTGCCTGTGATGCTGCTGCAAGTAAGTTTTTCATTGCACTTCACTGTCTGTTGTGATGTACATGTGACTAATAAATAAATATCCTTGACTTTGTGCATCTGAGGAATGAACCAAGAATGACTTGGAGCTCGAGCTCTGAATTGGTGCATACGCAAGTGTCATCTCCACTCTGCAGACTGATGTCTGAAGTTGGGGTGACCCTGCTCTGGAACGGTGGTGATACAGCTTGAACCGTTTCCCAATTCTCCTGTAGGTGAGTCCACTCCAGCTGGCAGCTGGTGGGATGTGAGGAGCAGCAGCGCGAGGAAGGCTGAGAAGTTTTGTGGCAATGGCACAGCTTTGCACGATGCCAGTTGTGGACCAGTTGATTAGAATCACGGTTTGCATGTCCTCAAGAAGCAGATACAAGGTGGAGGTACATTTCTGTGAGCAGCTGAAGTTGAGAAGGATTCTTTGCAGATGCAGTCAGGACTTTTGAGGCTGAAAAAGGGCATGCACGGTGATTGATGTGGTTCCTGCATTTCTCTTGTTAATGAGGTGACCATCCTTTGCCTCCTCCCTCTGGATGGATGGAATCCACACTGCACTTCAGGAGCTGCACCCTGGTCACTGGGAGGAGGCGGATGAGGACCTTGGTGATGACGTTCTGTGGCAGACAGCAGGGAGGTCCACCTGTGGTCATCACAATCGGATTTGTCTCCTTTCTGGAGGATGATAGTCATTATTTTTTCAAGATACTGTGACATGTCCTCCTATTTCGATGTGGCAGGTGATGTGGTGAGTTTGTGGCTGAGATTTGCTGCTTGCCAAGTTGTAGGACTGCAGTAAGGATATCATCTGCTCCCTAGATCTTGCTATTTTTCAGTTGGCTGTGACCTTCTCAACTTCTTGGTGGCCAAGGCTGATAGCAAGGTTGGACTGGGTTGTTTGCTTTGGAGTAGAGTCAAGCCTGATCAAGGAAAGAGTCGTGGCTGAGCTCTGAAGTGGTGACTGCATTTCTGTCCTTGGTAAATGCACCCTGTTGGTGCTCACCAAGTATGGCCCAGATAGATGGCCTTAACCATGCTGGAGAACCTGGCAAGGTGTGGGTATCGGTTAGTTGTTGGGCATCCCACACTCTCATCACCCACCAGCTATTCTCTGGCTGCCAGGTTTGCTGTTGGACTCGACCTTCAGATACCTGTCACGATGATTGAGGAATGGGGGAACTTTCCAATTCAAGAACATCTCCCGTTTGTGGGTAATTAGTTCCTGGATCTCCTGGTCACTCTCAAACCAGTCCCAACGTTTTCTGGAATCTCTTGGGTCTAAATACAGTGGACTTCAGGGCAGCCCAGACACTGAGTCTCCTGTAAAAAGCTGGGGGTTGTCAGCTTGTCTGTGACATGCTGTAGGAGAAGAAGCTTTGTCGTAGGTTTTCCTGTGACAATGCTTTTGTCGCTGCCATAGTTCTGGGGCCAGGACAGGATGATAGGTCAGTCCAACAGTTGTCTGTACCTGCTGCGATGTGGGTGCTGCTGATATCCCTGTGGCCTCTCACTCTGCCTGGACTCAGGATGCTGTTAGGAGGTCTTCTGCTTCTCTTTGGTGAGACAGGCTGCTGTCTATGCCGAGACCAGGTCCAACATCTGGTCAGGAAGAGGACTCCAGGGATTGGTCTTCGACTCCCTCCTCACTGTCTGTGCCTTGCCAGAGGATCGAGCCTTTTCTAACCCCGGCATTGAAGTCACTTAGTTTGTCTCCCTCTGGGATATGGATCAGGACTTTGTTTGAAAAAGGTTCCTTGGCCATGTGTGTAGCTTCCAGTGTTGAGCATTATACACTGATGCCTGGAGCATTTTTAAAGTGAGCTGGAGGATCACGAGGAGGTCACTCATCGCGCCGGGCGAGCCACAGAAGCTGGAATAGTTCATTCTGACCCCATGAAGAGGGACCAACTCCTCCAGGAGGTGCAGCCACCTCACGACCCTGGAGCTGACCATTGCCTGCCCTGTTCTCACTCAGGTATGGACTTTCAATTAGTGTTCAGGTCTGTTGCAGTTGGAGTTGTCCAACAGGGTCCTAGTGCTCCATGTCCCAGACTTCATACTGAGAGCGGAAGCTGCCTGGGTGGGATTTCTGATACCACGGGTTAGTCTCGGGACAACAGCTACAGCACAGACTGGATGGTGCGGGGGCTTGGCCAAGGGCCACTGGAGATCAGGCTCTGCTGCATGGGCATTCCCTTAAGGTACACACACAGTGGTGCGTGTAAGAGCTTGTCAGTGCATGCACACACACACAAACTGGCATGGATGCCCATGTTGACTTGCTCCCCCGACCTCTCCCACCCTTATCCCTCTATGTTCCCAAGTGCACCTGCAGTGAGAACAGGAATGTGTGACTGGGACCACTGGAATGTGCCCTCCAACCCAAAACCGTTGCCAACAGCCTCAATGAGGAGCACGTCTAAGGCACCTTTCCCAGCCAGGGGCTGACACGCAGTGTGTTCACAGCTGGCGAGTTGTGGTGAAGTACTCTACACTGACTGTACTGTCAACATGTCTAACAAGCAACACAGAGGCAAGTGAGCAGTTAACCTGCAGTGATGTCAGGTCTCCCACCTGAAATGTTAACTGTTCCTCCCAGCAGATGCTGCCTGGTCCGCTGAGTGTTTCCAGCATTTTCTGTTTTTA
The DNA here is from genome assembly GCF_009764475.1 of Pristis pectinata. Taxonomy (NCBI): domain Eukaryota; kingdom Metazoa; phylum Chordata; class Chondrichthyes; order Rhinopristiformes; family Pristidae; genus Pristis; species Pristis pectinata. The sequence continues at coordinate 2,996,886 of NC_067433.1, forward strand.
TTTCAGATTTACAGCATCTGCAGTTTGTTACCATTTCTTGAGGCTTCATCATAGGTTTATGTAACCACTTAATGGTTGTTGATGAGATACTTTTACTCCCCATTTACCATGGACCCAAAGAACTACACTAAAAGGCAGGTCTACCCAGTGCCCCTGAAGGAAGCAAAGGGATCTATGAGAGACTATTGTTAATTTAGCACATGGTCCTTACCGTTTAAACAATGGCTCCCTGCGCAGCACATTGCGTCCCGGTGGCACTGTCTCCTGATCCCTCTGCAAGGACTACAGACGGGATCTTTATGCCGAGAAGAAAGGCAGAATTTCCCAGGGCCACAGTCGAGATCTGCCGAGCACTGGCGCTCCTGGAGGATCAACCGGAAACAGCGGTTCAGTGGAGAGTTAGATCCAAGCCCCCAAAACACACACAGACCCCTGTAGGTGGGAACTAATGGAATCGAGGAAAGCGGTGGGACTTCTGCACTCAAACAGTGGGAGTCTACGTCCATTCATTCTCTGAACATACCCACTCCTGTCATTGAGACATACTGCACAGAAACAGGCCTTCAGCCCATCGAGTCCATACTGACAATCAAGCACCCATCTACATGAACCCTACTTCAATCCCATTTTATTCTCCTCACCTTCCCATCAACTCCCCTCAGATTCTACCCCCCCCACCTACACACTAGGGGCAATTTATCAAGAAACTGGAGCACCCCAGGAGAAACCTCCACGGTCACAGGGAGAACGTGCAAACTCCACACCGACAGCACCCGAGGTTGGGATTGAACCTGGGTCTCTGGGGATGAGAGGCAACTCTCCTCACTGTGCCACTCCTAATTTCATAACTAACGGCCCAATACTTGGGGAAACATGCAGGATAGTTTCAGTCGGTACTGGTTCAATTCCCAATGATGTCATCTAACCTCCCCACCTTGAGAATACTTCTCTTTGCTGGTTATCATCAACTCAAGTTGCAGTGAGCTGTTATCACCCAGTGCAGATGGTTTGGGTTTGGACTGAGTGTTTGATGGGACAGTGTAGGGGAAGCTTTACTCTGTGCCTAGGGCACGCTTCATCATGACTTGTCCAGGGAGTCGGGAGAAACCACTGACATAAAATCCTTGGGCAGGATCCAGGTGAACCCTGCAAGGCTAATGCTCCAGAAATCAGAAGTCAAAACCCAAAATACAATCAATTTCAGGAAACATCCATTGCATTAAATAAACAGGAGTGAGGAAACCCAGTGGACCGTTACACTTGTTACTTGATTGGGCTGGGATGGTAGAGGCACATCCAAAATAAGTGTAAACGGGTGCCTGGTCAGTGTGGGCTTGGTTTGCTGGAGAACATGAAACAGAACAGTACAGCACAGGAACAGGCCCTTCGGCCCACAATGTCTCTGCTGGCCATGATATCAATTTAAACTAATCCCATCTGCCTGCACATGATCCATAGCCCTCCACTCCCTGCTCTGTCTCTTAAATTGTATCTACTTCCACTGCCACCTCTGGCAGCACATTCCAGGCACCCACCACTAAAAAAAACTTGCCTCACACATCTCCTTTAAACTTTCCCCCTCTCACTTTAAACCCATGCCCTCTAGTATTTTCACCCTGGGAAAAAGACCATCTACCCTATGTACACCTCTCAACTTTATATACATGAACCCATGCCTATGTTAATTGACTCTGAGTCTATGATACCAGTGAGAAGCCACCTAGAATAGCTGTGAATAGACCACACAGTGTGTTGCAAGTATTTCAACATCCAAAATCAGACTTCAACTGGAACCAGCAGGGAGTACTGTCAGCACAATCTGTCCACATGAACTCACAGAAAATGAATTGTCGGTAAGTCTAACAGAACCCGGATGGAGGCCCCAGCCTATCAGACAAGGACTGGTCTGTTACACTGGTGGGATGTTAAAGATCTCACAGCTCTAATTGAAGAGCTGTGTGGCCACCACTTCAAAGGAGGAAACTAGCCCGATGTGGTTGTCCAAGCCAACACCACTAGCCCAGTGACCACATCCATTTCACTCTTCTATCCTTGGTAGAAGTTTAGAACTTAGTTAATAAATGACCAGTTTAATACAAATTACTAGTCAGCCTTGTCATGAATTCTTCTCCCCAGCTGAGAAGTGACTCTAATCTCATGCTTTACAGACTGGAGCACATCAGTAAACTGCATGGTTCTGCCAGATGGGGGCAGGAGATGGGTCAGACAGGTGTGTGCTGAGAAAAGTCCTGGTTCAGTGACAACCCTGGGACTACGTTCTCCACACTGGTCTTGCTTCAGCTGTTGAGTTGATCTGGAGAGGCCCCAAAAGGTGAGGATGCCTCATTCCCCAACAACTCTAGAAATTAAAGACAGAGTCTCACACTGTTTATTCTGCCCAGAAGCAGTGGTTTGGGAGATGTGGGGATAAATGCTTCCATTATTCAGAGAAATTGGTTTCAAAATCCCACAGTCCAACATCTGCAGTTTCTTATTTCAAGATAGAATAGTCAATGTCAAGGTGACCCAAGGGATTAAAGACCAGGCAAGGTACAGAGATGCACAGTGAGGATTGGAGGGGTGGGGGGTGAATTACTTTCTCACCAGTTTATTTTGTTACAAGGCAAGTGCCCAATGAAGGGACACAGCAGCAGTAACACTGTCGACAGGTCTGGGACTTGTACCCGACCCATTTTGGATGTTTTCTATCTTTAGCTGTCACCCAGAATGATAAAAAAAAGGGCTCAGTGTAAGAGCAGGCTAAATGGGTGTTTGAGTTCCATTACCGACTCAATGGGCCGAAGGGTCTGTTTCTGCAGTGTTTGACTCTGACTCACTGATAGCGAGGGTGAAAGGGGGAGATGGTGGGAGAAATAAGGGGATGAGATCAGGCTAAAGAAGTGCAAATGGAAAAAGCAGAACCATTATCTGAAATTACGGAAGATATGGTGGGTGCTGGGAATGCTGACTGAACGATGGATCTCATCGGCAAGTGCAGAAGTCTGATGCGAGTCAGTGGTAATTGGTTTATTATTGTCACATGTACCAAGATACAATGAAAAGCTTTGCATGCCGTCCATACAGATCATTCCAAACACAAATAGATTGAGGGAGTTCAAAAGGGAAAAAACAATAGCAGAATATAGTGTTACTGTTACAGAGAAAGTGCAGTGCAGGGGGGGAAATAAAGTGCAAGAGCCACGATGAGGTAGATCAAGAATTCACCTTTATCATACAAGAGGTCTGTTCTAGAGTCTTATAAAGGCAGGACAGAATCTGTCCTTCAGCCTAGGAAGAGGTGCGTTGATGATAGAGGGTTTGCAGTGTCACATGGAGAATGAATCTTGTCCCACTTGCTTCTGAGAAGTAGAACCAAGTAATGGTGATCACACAGCTGCTTAATTCACCTAAGGAGCTCCTTTTTTCTAACTATTTTGCTCAGTCCATGATGGATTGGTGACCCTGTCCTCCTGCCTTGTTTGGGGAAGTGTGCTTCACGTATAAACATTTCCAAACAGGTGCAACAAATTGTAGTTGATCCAAAAGTACAAATCCACTAAGACAACATCCTTGCGGTTTATATGTAGCTTTACTGAGCTTGGGCGAAACCTCAAGTGCTCTACGTTGACAACTAGTTAAGATGCATGCCTGATGGTTGTCATGGACACAGGCTGAAGGGCCTGTTTCTGTGCTTGTAGGCCTCAGACTTTGGAACCCAGTTACTGCTATTTTACAAACGGATGCACAATCTGGAAGACATTGTAAAGAGCGAACTTTGTGTGCACGAGTGGAGCAGATCCCCACTTATGGTTGTACATCTTTACACAGGCTTGTTTCGATTTGCCATACTGTACCCAATACTGAATCCAAAAAACCATTGAAGGTTCAGGCGTGCAACTGACGTGGACTAATATGCAGAGTTCTAGAGGAAAATACCTGGGAGGGGCACAGGATCAGATTAATCTCTCGAGGGAATAGCTCTGACTTGTCATCCTAATGGCTTGGTCCTATAGCTGTAGCATGTTACATGCATATTCATATTTATTGAAGTGGTAAAAACTTCATGGTGTTTTCTACCTTCCCTGATGTGTGTAAGGTTCCTGGCAGGTTTATGGACTATGAGTTGATGAATGTGGAAAGATTCAGTCAGGGTTCCTATGACATTTTGCTTGCCTAACTACACACCACAGTTATTTGGTTGACACACAAATGCCAAATGTAAACCAAGGCCTCAATGCATTGAAGCATGTTACACAAATGCATTAACCTGGATAACAAGGCAGAGAATATCAAACAGGTGAGAAAGGATGCAACAGCACTAGAGAGAGTGCAGAGGAGAGTCACAAGGACTTTGCCAGGGGTGGATAAGGTTGACTAGGTTGGGACTGTTTTATTCCAGACCAAGGAGGTATCGGGGAGATTTAATTTAGGTGTCTAATTGAAAGAAGGTGAGTATCCACTAGGGGGAAAAAATCAGGTCTCAATTTTGTGTTTTATACATCAATGGTCCAGTTTGAACTCACTTTCTGATGTGACAGAAATGTTCCCAAATCAGTTTGAATGTTTAAATTACCCATTTTAGATAAACAAACCAGTAAAATACCGTTTTATGATAAATACCATTTATATAAAGATACATGTAATGGCAGGAGAGCAAACCAGTGAGGTTTAGCACGATTGCCCAACATCCATATTATAATAGCTAATGGAGATTAATTTCAAATCCCTCATAAATGTGTTGTCCTTTGATTAACAAGAGAGGGAAGAAGTTTAGAGGTGATCTGAGGGAAAAGAAAAATGAAGGTGGTAGAAATCCAAAATAAAACAGAAAATGCTGGAAACACTCAGCAGGTCAGGCAGCATCTGTGGAGAGAGAAGCAGCTGAAACATCAACTCTGAAACGTTAATTTTGTTTCTCTTTCCACAGATTCTGCCTGACCTGCAGAGTGGTTCAGCATTCTGTTTTTATCTGAGTTATTGACCTCCTTTCTACGGGAAGTAGATTCTTCCCAACCACCTTCTCATAAATTACACGCACCTTGTTAAACGTCTCCAAAATCTCCTTTCTTCCAAAGAAAACCACCCCATCTTCAATTATCGCCAGCTCTGGCAATACCTTGTGGATCTCCTTTGCTACCACATCCTTTGACCTGTTCTAGGCCTTGTAAAAGGAAGTACCCTGTTTGCCTTTTTGACCACTTTACCCACCTATCCTGCAAACTTCAGGGATTTACATTTTGAGGTGGACATACGCTCAAAGAACTCTGTGCTTCTAAATACACCAACAGTTTTTGCATATTGCCTTGCCTTGTTTGTCTTCCCCAAGTGCATCTCTTCACACCTGGCAGGACTGAGTTCCATTTGCCACTTGACAGAAATTTTTCTTCATTTCCAACTACTCTGCTAAACTTGGTATCATCTACAAATAAATGGCTTCTGTGTTCAAGTACAAATTAATATTTATTGCAAAACACAGGGGACTTGTTCATCCAGAACCCCACTGTATAGAACCTTCTCGTCAGTAGAACACCCTTTGACCTCAACCCTTTGCTTTCTGCTACTGAGTCAGATATTGCCACCTTCCCCTGGATCTCATCCATTACTTTCTGATCAGTCTGCCTTGTGTGTGATGTAGGCTACTCTCATTGATGCAGGAGATTGAGTGGTAATTTGAGGAATAGACACTCTTTAGATTTCTTGGAATGGTACAGGAATAACTGTGGAAGATTAACATTACATCAGTTTAAAAAGGTGCACAAGTCTGTACTTCTCACAGATTCTGATCTCTTTATAGTTCTTTCTAATAATAAATATCAAAGGTGCCCTCATTGAATTTATGTGTAGGTGCACAGGGAGATTGGGGTGGTAACGGAGGGCAAATCAAGTCAGTCGGACTTGACCCCCCCCCCTTAAATCCATGTTTTCTTTCTCTGACTAGTCTCTGCCTTTCTAAATTATTTCTGTTTCTAATAAGCTGCCTACCGGCTAGGCGGATGGGTGTTGTCTATCACTTGCCCTCCTTCTTAAACAATAGCGGCACATTTGCAGGTCTTCCCAGCCTCCAGAACCACACATAGCCAAAAGGTATTGGAAAATTATATTCAGAGCCTGTGCCATTTCTTCTCTTACAAGTATGAAAGACATTTATTCACTTTGGCATGGTGATTTATTCACTTTTAATGACAAGAACTCTTAATATGTCCACACTTGAGCCACTGACACATTGGAGAGGGCTGGTGTAGGTGTAGGTGAAGCTTGGAGGGTTTACAGTGAACTGGATAACTAGTCTGATCCACAGAGCCAAAGACACGCCTTGGTGTGATCACACAATGACACAACACAGCACAAATGGCAAATTGAAGTATTGTGTCTTTTGATCTACAAGTTCTGGATTTGACAAACTGCATTGGTTTATTGAGATTTGAATTCCCTATGTCATCTGTTCAAATTAGAAAGCTCAGCATTCTGACATTGCCTCACAGATCACAAAGTAGCTTCATTGTTCTGGCTGACTGAGGTCCCACGAATGCTTTGCCTGTGTGTTTGCTGCGCAGGATGCACTCTCTAAAACTGCCAAGGCAAGTACAAGTAATGTGCAACCTCTAGTGTGGTGTGTGATCTGCCAACAACCCATGCACAAGGCAATTGTTCAAAGAACAGCCCTTTCCAAACATCCACCACCATAAACTTCAAACAACCCAACTTGTAAGAAACAGAAGCTTTGGTGTCTGGACTTTCAGAGCATGTAGTCAGTTTATGCAGGAAATTTAGTGGTGATTTGAGGAATAGGCACTGTTTGAGATTTCTTGGAATGGTACAAGAACAACTGTGGAAGATTCACAACATTACACCACTAAAAACGTGCACAGGTCTATACTGCTCACAGATTGTGATCTTTCTTTCCAGTAATAAATACCGTTCCTTTGTCTTGTGGGCCTGGATGTTCAGGAATGTTAATAATGTTATCTAAAGAAAAGATTCTTATGGAAATATCATATGGTCTTGTGAATAACCAGCCTGCCTCATCTTCAGTCAGGAATAAGCAACTGAGCCACAGGGACCATACAGTGGTGAGTAGAGTTGGGAGGGTTGGGAATGGGGTGGGGGAGGGGTGGAGATCTGACTCCTGCCTTCATTATAGAGTTGCAAAAACAACTCATTTATCCGCTTATTCCAAATGTACTTCCCTTGCATCTGGAAGTAATTTCAGTGGTGGCTTCTGTGGGGCATAACTCACTACCCACTTGGACATCAGTTCCTTCCTGGTTATATTCTTTGTCTGGCTTATCCCAGCATACAACAAGGTCCCAATTTGACAACCAAGAGCTGCAATACTCAAAGCTAACAATTAGGTATAACTGAACTGAAAAAGTCTGGTCAGTGAATATCAACCATGTCCCTATGTTGTTGTGTGAACAGAGGGGTGGGAAAAACACCATGTTCCCTTGTCATCTGTATGTTGCAAGGCAAGATTCATTATAGTCTCACCAGGAAGCCAGCCAGTGAAAGCTGCCTTGTCTCTACATTTCCACTGCAGTTGGACGACAGGAGATCTGGTTTAAATACCAAGACATTTACACATAAAACAATTGATGGCTGGTGACTTTCTTGTTGAGCAAAATAAAAGCCTGTTATAAGAAAATACAAGGAAACAAAAAGTTCTGGTGCTTCTCATCTGAACAGATGGGATTATTGTCCATTTTTAATGAAGGAGTATTGAGATCGCAGGTGACTGAGCAGTTCAGGAAGCTGCATTCTCCTGACAAGAGACCAAATGAAATTGCAAAAGAGTTTAAGGAGAGCCAATGCTGCTTTGAATTCTACCATATCCTTGTCCAACTCATATTTCATTCAAGTGTTTATCATAATGTTGCCAAGAAGCAGTCTCGATGCAAAATATTGCAGCATAAAAGAGGCAGCATACATTTTTTTCTTGCATGTGACCATGCTTCTTCCCAAAAGAACTACATGGGGAGATGGTGTAATTCCCAAAGGACTATTGAACAGACCTCTTGTACCATAAGCTGGGCTCTTGACCTCAATCTACCTCGTCATTGCCCTTGCACCTTACTGTCTGCACTCTCTGTAACTGTAACATTTTATTCTGCATTCTGTTATTGTTTTCCCTTGTACTACCTCGATGCACTGATGTGGTGAAATGATCTGTATGGATGGCAAGTAAGACAGTTTTTCACTGCTTCTTGGTACATGTGACAATAAGAAAACAATTTACCAATGTCCCCGTTATAAATACAATCAGAAAATACTCAGGTCAGGCAGCTCATTTTCTCACTTTCCCAGTTCTGGTGAAGGGTTTGTCCTGTAACGTTACCTCTGGTCACCCTGACTGAGAGTCTTTAAGCTGGAACATTAGCTCTGCTTCTCTTACCCTGGATGTGGTCTGACCTGCTGAGTATTTCCAGCATTTTCTGTTTTTATTTCAGATTTCCAGCATCTGCAGTAGTTTTGATTTTCAACATTAACTCTGCTTTTCTCTCCACAGATGCTGCCTGACCCCATGAGTATTCAAGCACTTTATTTCTACTGTACAAGCACCTTATGTCTCTCTCTCAATCTTGCACTAGTCTTACTATGTTTATTTTTGCATGTTATGTATAATTTATGTTAATTTAAGTTTGTTAATTCACGTTTGTCATCTTGTGCTGCTGCAAAAAGGCAAGTTTTCATGGCATCTATACCCTGTGTATGTATGCCTGTGACAACAATAAACTTGAACTTTACTTCAGAGTTCCTGCAGTTTTTGCTGATGATACAAAGGTTGGTGGTGTAGTGGATAGTGTAGAAGGTTGCTGTAGATTACAACAGGACATTGATAGAATGCAGAGCTGGGCTGAGAAGTGGCAGATGGAGTTCAACCCGGATAAGTGTGAAGTGATACACTTCGGGAGATCGAATTTGAAGGCAGAATATAAGGTTAATGGCAGGACTCTTAGCAGTGTGGAGGAACAGAGGGATCTTGGGGTCCATGTCCATAGATCCCTCAAGGTTCCATGTAGGTCGATAGGGTTGTTAAGAAGGCGTATGGAGTGTTGGCCTTCATTAGTCAGGGTATTGAGTTCAAGAGCAGTGAGGTAATGTTGCAGCTCTATAGAGCTCTGGTCAGACCACACTTTTAGTATTGTGTTCAGTTCTTGTCACCTCATTATAGGAAGGATGTGGAAGCTTTAGAGAGGGTGCAGAGGAGATTTACCAGGATGCTGCCTGGATTGGAGAGCATGTCTTATGAGGATAGGTTGAGCGAGCTAGGGCTTTTCTCTTTGGAGAGAAGGAGGATGAGAGGTGATTTGATAGAGGTGTACAAGATGATAAGAGGCATAGATCGAGTGGACAGTCAGAGACTGTTTCCCAGGGCGACAATGGCTAACATGAGGGGACATAATTTTAAGGTGATTGGAGGAAGGTACAAGGGGGATGTCAGGGGTAATTTTTTTTACACAGAGTGGTGGGTGCATGGAACGCACTGCCAGCAGAGGTTGTGGGGGCAGATACATTTGGGACGTTTAAGAAACACTTAGATAGACACATGAATGATAGAGAAATGGGGGGCTATGTGGGAGGGAAGGGTTAGACAGATCTTAGAGCAGGATAAAATGTCAGCACAACATTGTGGGCCAAAGGGCCTGTACTGTTCTATGTTCTGTGTTCCAGTATTTGCAGATCCTTGATAACAACCTCACCATACATTCACCAGTTGGCGATGCAGGTTACATATACCTAACATCAATAATAATCCAGTATTTCCATCAGAAAATTTCAGACTTTTGAAGTTATTTCACAAGATATCCAAACTTTTGTTGGAGAGTTTGATGTTGGTGAGGCTTTTACAGCATTGGACTCGCATCCAGTTTTAGTGTCAACATAAGCAATTAACAGCACAACCTTTGGAGTTATTCCTAGAATTAATAGACCAAGTCTTTACACTTTGCCTTGCTTCCCCTCTGTCCCTTGCACTAAACCATAACTGTTTAGTCACTGATCTGCTAGAATTTTTTTTTACGGAGCTGTGTCTCCCACTCCATCTGATGTCACCAGGTAAATGTAACAAACCAAGTGTTCCTGAACAGATTACCTGGGAGCATCAAATCCATTTGCGCATCACAATACAATTAGCAACCCTTCTACTTTCCTGCTGCATTGAAGGATTTAGCGCTGGGATTAGTATCAGTGGATACCACAAGTTATATTCAGTGTGGGTCATATTAGTGAGAGCCCACAGATACAAGTTGAACTGGAGTTAGAAGGAGCAGGTCAGACTTTGGTCAAAGGGACCACTCGCCCATCTTTCAGTTGGTCCATTGTACGAACATAGAACAGACTCTTCGGCCCACAATGTCTGTGCCGAACATGATACCAAATTAAACCAAATCCCTTCTACCCCTTTGTGATCCATATCCCTCCATATTCACGTTTCTCTTAAACAGTCCTTAAACACCTCTGCTTCCAATCGTCTCTGCGTCCGCCACCACCCCCGGCAGCCGTTCCGGGCACCCGCCGCTCTGTGTGTAAGAAACTTGCCCCACACACCTCTAACCTTTCTCCCTCTCACCGTAAACGCATGCCCTCTAGTATCTGACGTTTCTACCCCATCAATGCCTCTCATAATATTCCACGATTTATCCGTTATTAACGGAGAGCCCCTGCAACGGATTTTCGCTGGGTCCTGGGGGTTATACAGCAGACCTTTCGGCCCACCGTGTCCCTGCTGGCCATCAACGACCCATCTGGCGGCACCCAGTCCCTGAACACCCTGCGGCCATCCGGGTGTGGGGGTGAGGGACTCCTTCCCCAGGGGTCGGGCTACCGCCCCCGGCCGCCTGACTGGAAGCTCCAGCCCGATGTCCCACCACCTCCGTCCGCTTCTTCCCTCCCCGACCCTACCCTACGACCCTCGACCCTCCTCCGGACACTCTGCTCGCCCCGATCTCGGGGGCTACAGTCCCGGAGCCCCCGTACTCCCCGCACTCACCTGATTGCTGGGACCCAGTCCAATTTCGGCGGAACTTCTGATGGTGTTGGTATCCAGGACCAAGGCATGGACATGGGGACAGAGGCAGGCGAGGAGCAGGGTCACAGCACAACTCATGGTCCAAGCGGCTGGGTACAGGTACCAACGGGCTAGGTTCAGGTACCAACGGTCAACTCCTCTCTCCACCTTCCTCTGACCCTCAAGTAACCGTCCCTGTGAGCCACCAAACCTTCTGGGGCTTCTTATAGTCCTGGGTCTCTCCGCCCCCCCCCCCCCCCCCCCCCCCCACTGACGTCGCTAGGTAGATGTAACCAGGAGCTAGACAGACTTGTCTGATGAAAGACCCATCGCCAACACCCGCACACCCCCTGTCACTCGGGCGCTTTGTTTTATGCGCTGGGCGGGATGTCTTTGAACAGAATTCTAACTGCAGCATCAAACTCTGATCCGGTAATTAATTCCTGCACAGGTGAGCGATCCCACACCAGCCTCTTCAAAAGGAGCTGATTGAGGTGGGGAATGATCCGAGGTCGGGAATCCTTCCCTCTGAAGACTTCAAAAAGCTTCGCAGGTTCCGCAGCATCCGGTCACCTCCTCCCATCGCCTTCACCCGCACTCAGCAGGCCAGTGATGTCTTGAGACCAGAAGACATAGGAGCAGAGAACTGGCGATGTTTTGGGTCAAAACCTTGCACCAGGACCTCGACCCAAAGTATTGACAATTCCTCTCCCCCCACAGATGCTGCTCGACCCGCTGTGTTCCTCCAGCAGATTGTTTGTGCCCCAGATTCCAGCATCTGCAGTCTCCAGTTTAATTTGGTATCGTTTTCGGCACAGACATGGTGGGCCAAAGGGCCTGTTCCTGTTCTGTACTGTTCTATATTCTATGTTCTAATTGCTCCAACAGCAACCCCTGTAGAAAGCTCCTGCAGTGACTACCAACCCCTGACCTCTCCTCTCTCTGCCTTTAAATTGCCCCTTGCAACCTGGTCTGTGAGCCAATATTTGGGCTCCTGTCTCCTGGTGTCAGTCTGGCACTGTATAGAACCTGGTTTGATGATGATTCTATGAGGTGGGACATTCAGCAGTGTTTCAGCTGCTTTACAGGCATCGGTTTCAGACGGTGTCCCTGCTGAGATCCTCAAACGACAGTGAAGAATTTCAGTCACAAATCCACAGCCTCACTGCCCACAGCAGGGGTGGGAAGGGAAGGGGAGGATATTCCTGGTGCCCTGGGATCCTGTAATGGGGACCCTTTAAGAGGGTAGGTGTGTCCAACTGTGGTAACCACAGACGGTGCTCCCTGCTGTAGCTGCAGAAAAATCATCGCCAGAGTCCTTGTCCCAGAGGCTGAAGAGCTGCTCCCTGAATCACAGTGGATGGGATCTTCACTGCACAAATCCAAGAACAGTGGGGGTCTGCAGCAGCCACTGTAAGTGACCTTTGGTGAGCTCACTGAAGCCTTTGGAAGTCTGTGAAACACCCTCCATCTCCATCTTACACTTGATACCAGCCAGCAGGACCACCACACAGCCAGTCTCGGGGAAGACCATGTACCACAGGGCCGTGTGACTGCCCCAACACTTTCCTCAACCTTTCTCACCACACTGTCACCACTCGCCTCCATCCAACTTCCCACAGGAGTGAGAATGATCGTCAGAACGAAAAGGAAGCTGTTCAACCTGCAGCGATCACACTCCAGAAACAGTCACGCCAACCCCACCAGTTGGAGTCATAGAGTCACACAGCACGGAAACAGGCCCTTCGGCCCAACTGGTCCACGCCAACCAACATTCCCATCTAAGCCAGTCCCACGTCTGGCCCATATCCCTCTAAACCTTTCCTATCCATGTACCTGTCCAAGTGTCTTTTCAAAAGTTGTTATTGGAGGTGAGGTGAGACGACACAGCACTTGTGATGGTGCGTGCTCAGAGACCAAGCTCCCGGCCATTGTTTCCTCATCCACTGAAGCTCAACAAGAGGATGGACCTTACACTCAACATCTGCAAGACCACGGTCCTCCACCAACCTGCCTCCACTGCACCACACTGCCCTCCGACTATAAAGGTTCACTGCAAAACCCTGGAAAATGTGACCACTTCCCACATCTCTAGAGCTACCTCTCAGTGAAGGTGGGCACCAGTGATGTACCAGCACAGCCCTGAGCTGATTGAGGGAAGAGAAACATCAAAGTCAAAGTCAAGTTTATTGTCATGTGCACAAGTCCATGTGTGCACAGGTGCAATGAAAAACTTACTTGCAGCAGCATCACAGGCTCACAGCGTCAGATACACAATATTCACAACCTTAAGATCATGGCAGGCACGGTAGTGTAGCAGTTAGTGTAACGCTATTACAGTGCCAGCGACCCAGGTTCAATTCCGGCCGCCATCTGTAAGGAGCTTGAATGTTCTCCCCATGTTTGCGTGGGTTTCCTCCAGGTGCTCCGGTTTCCTCCCACATTCCAAAGACGTACGGGTTAGGAAGTTGTGGGCATGCTATGTTGGTGCCGGAAGTGTGGTGACACTTGCGGGCTGCCCCCAGAACACGCTACGCGAAAGATGTATTTCACTGTGTTTCAATGTACATGTGACTAGTAAAGATATCTTATACCTCAGAACTGGCACAAAACCCATGGTCCCTGCCTGGACAGGCCGTCCCTGGATAACGCACCGATTCCATTTTTATAAACATTCTTAAGTTGGTTTTGTCCATAAGTTGGAAAATACACAAAAATCACTCTATGGTAACCATACCTCCAGTGTTGGAATGAATGGCATCAAACATTGTTAAGAAAGAACAATGACTAAAAGTGGAGAAAGTAAACTAGTTCCGAAGTTCTGAGGAATGAACACATGTACGTACGTTTGTAACCCAGCCTATGTGTTTCGATGGCTTGGACCGCCTACAGCAGACACCTCAGGACACTGGTAAAATACCACCAATGCTGTTCCTGCAAAATCCTCCAAATTCACTGGGAGAATAAGTAACCCAACATCGATGTCCTCTCCCAACATCTCCAGCACTGAGACCCTGGTCACACTAGGTTGGCAACGTTGGGTCACTTCAATGGCATATCCAGCAGCTGAAACTTCAAGTCTCAGCTCTGTGGTGGGAAAACAGAGGACAAGATTCAGGAATGTGCTCAAGACCTCTTTGCAGAGGAGGGCCTTGTGTCCTTAGTGGGTCAGGAGTCACACGGAGACCAGACCAGACAGACTTGCTTACCTGAAGAAGTTGAAGATATGATCCGTGTGGGCCTTGTGAGAATCCAGTAACTATTATTGATGCTGGCTTCTTAATTCCAGATTTATTTAATTAATTGTACTCAAGTTTGGGCTCACACTTCCAGACCCAAAGATATGTGGGTTGGCAGGTTAATTGGCCCCTGTAAATTGTCCCTAGTGTGCAGGTGAGTGGGAGAATCTGGGGGGAACTGATGGGAATGTGGGGAGAACACAATGGGATTGGTTCTGGGGTAGGTTTTGTGGGTGGTTGATGGTAAACATGGACTCAGTGGCCAAAGGGCTGTTTCTGTGCTGTATCTCTCTAAGACTCTAAGAAATGCAACACTCCCACTGACTCCCAGGAACCTCTGGCCCACGACCGCTCAGATTGAAGATGGAGTGGTCGGGATGGTGTGGACAACCTTGGAGATGTGTTGGGAGCTCACAGAGACCCTGTGTGAGTGGTGGAAGGAAGGAAGCACCTCAGAAACCCCCTGCCCCACCAGCCACCTCCCACCCCACCCATCTGCAGGTACCTGATTGGCTTTATCACTCACCTCAGAACCCACAGAACCAGAGCAGAAGCAAGTCATCCTCGATCCCAAGGAAGGAGAAGATAACTACAGGCTGTTACTGTTGTTCAATCTGTTTTCTATTAACTTTGTTTAACCAGTACCTCAGGGAGAAATCACCTGTTCTCCACAAAATGGTAGAATGGAGTAGTTTGGGTCTTGTTTTAGTAACTGCCGGACATTGCAGCAGGGGTCAGTACATCACTAGACCTTCAGCCGAGCTCAGGCTTCAGACTCGGACAAGAACGCGACTTTCCAACCTCCCGTAGACGCAGGCACATTATGGGACAAGGAAGGTGACTGTTCGAATGTCCAATTATGGGAAGCACAGCAAGATGGAACTGGAGGTTATGCGTCATGGAGTCAGACAGCACGCAAACAGACCCACTGAGTCCGCGCCGGCCATCAACCACCCATTTCATGCCGCCACAATCCCGTCAACTACCCCCACATTCTACCCCTCACCCACACAACAGGGGCAATCGACAGCAGTCAATTAACCCTCCAACCCGCATGACTTTGGAACATGGGAGGAAACCAGAGCAGTCGGGGGAAACCCACGGGGTCACAGGGAGAACAGGCAAACTCTCCAATGTCGCAGGTGGTGCAGGGCGAGTTTATAAATGGACAGAGATTTTTGGGGAGATGCAGAGAGGGTTGTGAAGGGACTGAGGACAGTTGCAATGTTGCAGAAGTCACCTTTTAGATGAGATATGGAAACAAGACCCTGCCTTTCCCAGGTGAGGTGAAAGATTCAAACGCACTATTTTGATCTGTTGATGGAATCCCAAGTGATGATGGTGACAGGGGTGCTGGAGCAGTCAGGAACCTGGTGTGGTTTCATCCCATGGGAGGGAGAGGACAGATCAGAAAGGACTATCTTCATTTCCTAGGGCGGTGAAGGGGACAGGGAGAGGGCTCAGCTCATCCAGGGCTAGAAAAGCAGCAGCAAAGCAAAGCTTGGGTAAGGGTTGAGGGCTGGATCTACCCCAAAACCATTAAACTGCAGGTGAGCACATCCAACCTCTGCTGTCCAAGTCACACGTCTTTAGCACTCGTGACCTAATTTCTTCCCCTCTGTGCAAAATGTAGATCAGACTGTCTGACCTCTCACTCACAGTCAAATCTCAGCTGGAGTCAGGACAACAGCTACACTGAGTGTGCAGCAATGGAGTTGTTCAGAACTTCCAGTCCTCAGCACTCCCTGATAACTCATCACAAAGTGAGGGTGCATGTCCCAGAGCCATACAGCACAGAAACAGGCCCTTCGGCCCTCCGGGTCCGTGCTGACCATCAAGCTTCTATTTACAATAATCCCACCTTCTTTCCCCCCCACACTCCCATCAACTCCCCCCAGATTCTACCCCTCACTTACACACTAGTGGGTGCAACTTACAGCAGCCAATTAACCCACTAACCTGCAATTCTTCAGGATGTGGGAGGAAACCGGAGCACCCGAGGAAACCCAGCCATCACAGGGAGAACGTGCAAACTCCACACAGACAGCACCAGAGATCAGGATTGAACCCACGTCACTGGAGCTGTGAGGCAGCAGCCCTACCCCCTGCACCACCATACTGTCCTGATTAACGGATATGGACTTCGTGGAGGGGGACTGGATTGGGCATGAGCAGGGTGCAAGAGACCACCGACATCTCTACCCAGGCTCAGTCACGATCAGCATGCGGCAAGAATACCTAGTACATAGAACATAGAACAGTACAGCACAGGAACAGGCCCTTCAGCCCACAGTGTCTGTGCCGACCATGATACCAGTTTAAACTAATCCCATCTGCCTGCACATGGTCTATATCCCTCCCTTCCCTGCCTGTTCCTGTGTCTGTCGAAATGCCTCTTAAATATCGTATTGTACCTGCGTCCACCACCTCCCCTGGCACCACATTCCAGGCATCTACCACTCTCTGTGTAAGGAATTTGCCTGGTAAATCTCCTTTCAAAGATCCCCCCTCACCTTTAGATGCTCTAGGATTTGACATTTCTACCCTGGGAGAAAGATACTGACTGTCTACCCTATCTACGCCCCTCATAATTTTATAAACTTCTGTCAGGTCTCCCCTCAGCCTCCGACGCTCCAGAGAAAACAACCCAAAGTTTGTCCAACCTCTCCTTATAGTACCTGCCCTCTAATCCAGGCAGCATCCTGGTGAACCTCTTCTGCACCCTCTCCAAAACCTCCAACATCCTTCCTGTAATGTGGTGACCAGGACTGCATACAATGCTCCAAATGTGGCCTAACCAAAGTTTTATACAGCTGCAACATGACTTCCCGACTTTTATTCTCAGTGCCCCGACTGATGAAGTCAAGTGTGCTGTACACCTTCTTTACCACCCTGTCCACTTGTGCTGCCACTTTCAGGGAGCCGCGGACTTGCTCTGCAAGATCCCTCTGTCCATCGATGCTCCTAAGGGTCCTGCCATTTTCTGTTTACTTTTCTCTTGCACTTGACCTCCCAAAGTGCAACACCTCACACTTGTCTGGATTAAACTCCATCTGCCATTTCTCTACCCACATTTCCAAGTGATCTAAATCCTGCTGAATCCTTTGACAGCCTCCCTCACTATCCGCAACTCCTCCACTTTTTGTGTCGTCTGCAAACTTACTAATCAGACCACCTACATGTTCTTCCAAATCATTTATATACACTGTATCACAAACAACAGAGGCCCCAGGACAGATCCCTGTGTCACTGGTCACAGACCTCCAGTCAGAGAAACACCCGTCCACCACTACCCTCTGTCTTCAATGGCCAAGCCAAATTTGAATCCATGGATCCCATGTGCCTTAATCTTCTGGACCAGCCTACCATGAGGGACTTTGTCAAAAGCTTTACTAAAATCCATGTAGACAACATCCACTGCCCTGCCCTCATCAATCATCTGTGTCACCTCCTCAAAAAACCCAATCAAGTTTCTAAGACATGACCTCCCCTGTACAAAGCCATGCTGACTACCCCTAATAAGTCCATGCTTTTCCAGATGCAAGTGGATCCTATCCCTAAGAATCTTCTCCAATAATTTCCCCACTGCTGATGTAAGGCTCACCGGCCTATAATTTCCTGGTTTGTCTCTATTGCCCTTCTTAAACATAGGAATGACCTTGGCTATTCTCCAGTCATCTAGGACCTCGCCTGTGGCTAAAGAGGATACAAAGTCATGTGTGAAGGCCCCAGCCATCTCCTCCCTCAATAACCTGGGATTTATCCCACCAGGCCCTGGAGATGTCCACCTTAATGATCTTCAAGGGTCTCAACACCTCCTCCTACTTGATCACAAGATGCCCTGGAATATCAGGACACCCCTCCCTGATCTCGCTGTCGTCCATGTCCTTCTCCCCGGTTAATACCAGTGCAAAGTACTTGTTTAGTACCTTGTCCACTTCCTTGGTTCCAGGCATAAATTCCTTCCTTTATCCTGGAATGTTCCTACTCTCTCTCTGGTTACTGTTATGTTTTCGATGTATGTAGAAAATGCCTTAGGATTCTCTTTAATCCTACTCGTCAAGTAAATTTCATGGTCCCTTTTAGCCCTCCTGATTCCCTGTTTAAGTTCTCTCCTGCTTCCTTTATACTCCTCAAAGGTCTTGTCCAGTTTCAGCTTCCTAAACCTTACATCTTCTCCCTTGTCCTTTATGACTAACTTTGCACCATCTCTTGTCATCCAAGGTTCCCGAACCTTGCCGTCCTTGTCAATCGGCAGTGTCTATGGAACTATAAGCCTAATGTGGACCTGGCACGATCAGGGCCTGAATGAGAATGTCCTAATTACAGTGGGTGGAGTGGCCAGTTAATGGAGCGACCTTGTCCAGGAGGATGCCGAGATTTTCGAGTGCTGTTGGAGCTTCATTCACTCTGGCAAACAGAGAGTATTCCATTCGTCTCCTGATGAGGTTCACAGATTTGGAAAGGCTTTGAACAGACTGGAAGTGAGTCACATGCTACCGATTACCCACCCCTAACCTGCTCCATGTTTATATAGCCATTATATTTATGTGTTGAGCCAGTTGTTTCTCCCAAAGCTTCCCTCTCAGATGTTGACGTGGGGTCACCCTGTAACATGCTCTGTAGATGAGTTACTGGTTGAATTTATCTCCAGAAAACAGGGCTTTCAGTTTATCAAGAGAATACCAATTAGTTAATTCATTTGCAACTTACTCATTTGTGTTCTTTGCAATGAAAGAGATGATGTTCTTCACCTGTAATTGGGATACTGATCTGTGTCAGTGAGGGGTTGTTTGCATGTACACACCACAGTTCTCACTGAATCACAGACACAGCATGGGAAACCAGTCTGCAATCAGAAGCTCAGAGCTTAAAGCATTCAGCACATCCGGATGGGAATGAGAGATTACCACCCGCAGTTGTTGCTGACACCCTCCTTGACCTGCAGCCACAGGCTGTGCATTTCCAAACCTGGGCTGATGTGGCCAGTAACAACTGTGCAACCCCATTGCAGTGGTAGACAATGACAGGAGACTTGGGGGTCGATGTACATCAGATCATTAAACTGTCTTGGATAAATACAGAGGGTAATCGAGATATCTAATAAAATATTTTTCTATATACTTCACCACTTATCCTTGACATTCGATGGCACCACCAGCACAGAGTCCCCCCTTCGTCAACATCTGAGGAGTTAAGGTTAACCAGAAACAATTGGCTCACCACATGAACACAATGGCCACAGAACTACAGAAGGGACTGGGGTGGGCATTGTCCGGCACACGGTTCACTTCCAGACTCCCCAAAGACCTCCTACCATCTGAACTATTGTCAGGACAGTGATAGAACACTCTCCCCTTGTCTGTGTGTGAGCAGCTCTAACAACACTCAAAAAGCTCGACACCATCCAGGACACAGTAGCTGGTTAACTAGCACCCCGTCCACCACATTTAACATTTACTTTCTCTACCACCTGTGCACTACTGACAAGATGCACCACAGTAACTTGCCAAAGCTTCTTCACTGGTAGGTGAGCAGGGAGTAAACAGAGCAACAGCCGGCCTATTAGTACATCAGTCTGACACCCTCTCCTTCTCTCTGAGTAGAGCTGTGATCCACTCCACACTACAGAACATGGAAAGAGTTTTCAGTCACTGAGAGCTGGCAGGAAGGAGGGAGTGCAGGGAAGCAGGAGAGCAGGGAAGCAGGAGAGCAGGGAAGCAGGAATTGTGTAAAGGTGTTGCTCAGGTTTCCAAAATGTGCAGAGGAAAGTGAAGACTGAGGGAGGAGGTGTGTTCCAGAGATCAAGCTCCTGGGAGAACAGGAGGGGGCTCTTGAAAGGAGAGATTGTGGCTGATCTGTGACCTGACTCCAGAGGCCCACATGGGCCCCACATTCCTTAATTCCTTGCGTTAACAGAAATCTTCTCCCGGCTGTTGTGTACAGTTTTGGTCACCCTGTTATACAAAAGATGTTATTAAACTAGAAAGCGTGCAGAAAAGATTTACCAGGTTGTTGTCTGGGCTCAGGGGCCTGAGTTACAAGGAGGCGATGTGTAGAGTGGGACTTTATTCCCTGGAACATACGAGATTGAGGGGTGACCTGATAAAAGTGTATAAGAGGGGCATAGACAGGGTGAAAGCACACAGTCTATTTCCCAGGGAGGGGGTGCTGAAAACAAAAGGGCAGAGGTTTAAGATCAGAGAGATTTAAAAGGGACATCGGGGCAGCTTCCAGGTTGGAGGGCTATGGGCCAAATGTGGGCAGATGGGACTAGCTCATTGGGCAACACAGTCAGCATGGACCTAGATGGGCTGAAGGGCCTGTTTCCATGCTGTATGACTCTATGCTACCTTCAGTGAGGCCACGGCCACCCAGAGGTGTCAAACCCTCTACCCACGATTCCTGACAGAGAGCAGGGTTGGGCTCTTCCTTCTGGGTTGCATGGAGCAAGAACCTCGGCCCATCTTCCCAACCCAGGGACCCGCTGTTCATATCTCCTGGGTTCATGGAACATTTGCTCCCTCACATCCATTCTGACCCAAAAGAGCCACCTAAACTAATCCGACCTTCTGTCTCTCTGCAGTCCTCTACTCTTCTCTGGTGTTAAAACGTGGTGGTTTCTTCCCCTCCCACCCTTCCAGGCAGAGAGTTCCAGACCCTGTGTTCATGTGGTGAGCCAATTGTTTCTGGTTAATCTTAACTCCTCAGATGTTGACGAAGGGGGGACTCTGTGCTGGTGGTGCCATCGAATGTCAAGGATAAGTGGTGAAGTATATAGAAAAATATTTTATTGGATATCTTGATTATTTTCTGTATTTATCCAAGACAGTTTAATGATCTGATGTACATCGACCCCCAAGTCTCCTGTCATTGTCTACCACTGCAATGGGGTTGCACAGTTGTTACTGGCCACATCAGCCCAGAGCAGAGAGGGTGTCAGCAACAACTGCGGTGAAAAGTTTTCTCTTCATCTGCCTGCCAATCCTTCCACCAATTATTTCATATCCATTCTCCTCGATCTTTGACCCTCTACTAACGGAAACAGCTCCTTCCTATTTACTCTGTCCAGACCCTTCATTCTTTTATACATGTCACTTTACTTTGTCTTCAGCCTTTCTTTTCCAAAGGGACCAATGCGGTTTGTCCAAACTTTTGTCAGTGCTGCAGCTTTCCACATCTTTGTACATCTCCCCTCCGACGTGTCCCGTAACCTCTGCCCTGAGCTGATGCAGTACTCAACTTATGGTCTAACCAGTGTTGTGTACAGTTTCAGCATAACCTTCCTGATCTTATATTCTGTGCTTGGGCCAATAAAAAAAAGGTTCCCTGCCTTTTTTAACCATCTTTACAACTTTTCCCACTACCTTTAACGATCTGGATACATACACAATGCCCTTTAGTGTCTCTACACCACTCTATTGTATATTCTCCCATCTATGTACTTCCCCAAGTGCATTCGCTTACACACCTCGACTGAATTCTGTTTGCCACTCTTCCATCCAGTTGACCAGTCTGTTGATATATTCCTCTGACCCAAGAGCTTCCCTCTCACTGTCAACCACATGGGAATGAACAAAGGTGGTCACTGGCCATTGGCTACTGGCCCCCATCCCACCTAAACTCAGCCTCTCCTCAACGAGCTGTGGGATGATTGACTGCTGGGGGAGCCCCTGTGGAGAGCAGGTGTCCATGCCAGCTTCCTGGCACCCAGGAGCAGGCAGGGATTCGTGCTGGGTCCCCGGCACACAGCAGATGGAGACACAAGAGACGGCAGGAATCTGGAGTGAGAAACAAACTGCTGGAGGAACTCAGCAGGTTGAGCGGCTTCTGTGGAGGCAGAGGGATGGTCAACGTGTTGGGTCATGACCCTGCATCAGGACACAGCAGGTGTCCTTTATAACCTGGATGGGTCACACATCTGTGGGTGTTAGGACTGATAGACCAAGAGAGCTATAACTAATCATTACTGCAGGGTCCTGCTGCGTTCTCCTGCTTTCTGCTCCCTCCTTCTTGAATAGTGGCATTACATTTGTAGTTTTCCAAACCTCTGAGACTTCTCCAGAATCTAGGGATTCTGGACGGATTACAACCAACACTTCACCTGTCTCTGTAACAGATCCCAGGGTCATCAGATCCAGGGGACCTGTTGACCTTCAGCCCACTAGTTCTGTTGTAGAGATTGCTTCAAGTTCATACTTCCAGTATAAGGGTTGTCTGGTTCCGATTACTCCTCACCTCCTTTCTTTTCCGGAATACTGACAAGGTAGTGTTTGAAGTTGAATTAGTAGCATCCAATTTACACCTTGTAATTCCTGTGGTTGTAAAAATCATTTATTCGGTGCACACACCTTACTCTGTGAAGCTTGAATATTTTATGTCATCATTTCTTTTCTCTTCCCCCCAGTATAGCTGGGAGGGTGCAGAAAAAATTCATGAGGATGTTACCGGGATTGGAGGGCAGGAGTTCTAAGGAGAGGCTGGATAGGCTGGGACTTTTTCCCCTGGAGCGTAGGAGGCTGAGGGGTGACCTAATAGAGGTTTATAAAATCATGAGGGGCAGAGGTAAAATGAATGGTCACGGTCTTTTTCTCAGGGTAGGGAGTCTAAAACCAGAGGGCAAAGGTTTAAGGTGAGAGGGGAAAGGTTTAAAAAGGATGAGGGTGTAACTTTTTCACACAGAGGAGGTGGGGATGTGGAATGAGCTGCCAGAGGAACTGGTAGAGGCGGGTACAATTACAACACTTAAAAGACATATGGACAGGTACATGGATAGGAAAGGTTTAGAGGGATATGGGCCAAACACAGGCAAATGGGACTGGCCCAGGTGGATAACTTGGTTGGCATGGATGAGTTGGGCCAAAGGGCCTGTTTTTGTGCTGTGTGACTCTATGACTTCATAGATTTTGATAGCCAATACAAGCTTCTTTTCATACTTGAATTTAATAAGCTTTGTCACCCGTTGTTCTTTGTGCCTCTCTCTATCACCAAGATTTGCTTTAGTTTGTATCTTTTGTGTGTGATTTTTCTTCTAATTTTACGTGGACCCTTATATCTTTATTCATCCAGGGATCTCTTTTGACTATTAGAACCCTTGGTCTTAGGTGGTCTAAACTCTATCTGCATCACATTAAATTTCTTTTTGCACATCTCCAACAGACCTTCGATCATTTTACATGTCTAGAGGCGTATCCAGTTTACCGCGGACAGTGTCCGTCTCATTTTGTTGAAGTTACCCTTGTTTAAATTTAGAGCCTGCACCAATATGAAATGAAGTTGACCATGTTGTGATCACTGGTGTAGACACGCTCGAGTGCCAGCTGAATCCAGATCGTTACTAACTCCAGTCTGGCCACCCTCCTGTTGCTCCTGAAATAATAATCAAGAAACCACCATGAACACACTCAGGAAATTGGCTTCTGACGGGCTCACCTCCTCATCCCTACTGTATCTGTGTGTTACCTCTGATCCGTGCTTGTCTAGACTCTGCATTCTACCAGCTCCACATCCTTCACACTCCAGGCACAATGAAATCCTTTTGTATTTGTCAATTCCACTCATAAATTCTCCACTAATTCTCCACCAGCTGCTACCAATTTATTATATCCTGTCTTATTATTGAAGTGATTTAATCTTTAATCATGAAGGCCTCCTCCTCCTGTATCATTTCCCTCTATCTTTCTGAATACATTATAACCTGCCATAATCACCTTTGAGCTGTTATCTCTGTGATCCACCACATCACAGCCCCCAAGCTGAATTGGCAGCTGTAATTAATTTGCTTTAGTCCTTATAATCCTTTTGTCTGTTTTATGAACACTCCCTCCTCGATCCTGCTTAAGTGGTTTTTGTTCAGTTCTTCTTTCTCTTCCCTGATATAATGAGGTGTAATGGGAGGAAGGTCACAGCTCCAGACCTGTGATGATTCATTCAGCTGCTTCATAGAAGTTTCGAAGGAAGTGGAGAATCACACTGGAATGTCTCTAATTTGGATGGGATGGGAACATCATTAAGTCAACAATGTGAGAAGTTTTACTGGATAAATTCCTACATTAAATTACCTGTGACATTTTTCTTGAGTAAATTACTAGATTAGACTGTTACTGTAGTCCTATTTACACTGTACTAACAGTTAGTGTAACGCTATTACAGCGCCAGCGACCCGGGTTCAATTCCGGCCGCTGTCTGTAAGGAGTTTGTACGTTCTCCCCGTGTCTGCGTGGGTTTCCTCCGGGTGCTCCGGTTTCCTCCCACGTTCCAAAGACGTACAGGTTAGGACATGCTATGTTGGCGCCGGAAGCGTGGCGACACTTGCGGGCTGCCCCCAGAACACTCTACACAAAAGATGCATTTCACTGTGTTTCGATTTATGTGTGACTAATAAAGATATTTTATCTTATCTTATTCCATTATACGGTACTGTGAACGTGTATATTATCGTTTCACTGTCATTGTGTATATTATTCTGGGGAAAATTGGCTAATTACATTGTAACTGTTCATGTTATTCAGTTACATTATCCCTGTACAGATTATCTCATTACACTAAGTATACTATTACTCAGTTACAGTACCCTCTTACATTTTCACAGAGTACATTATCATTTACATTGTCACTGTGTATATCATCCTGTTACCCTGTCCTTGAGTAGCTTACTGTCCAAGTATATCATTCAGTTACATTGTCACTGTATTCTGCTGACACTGTGTATGTTGGACAGAGTTACAGAGCCATAGACTAATGATCCAGTGAAAACTTGGGAATTTATATTCAAGTAATTAAATCAATCTGGAGTTTCTGTTCTATCTATTGTTTTCTTTTAAACTTGTTAGTAACGGTGACCCTGAATTTACCACGGCTGGTCAGGGATTATCTGGTTCACAAATGTTGTTCAAGTGTAACCCAGCCTGCCTTACATGTGATCCAGACCCACACTAATGTGAGCGATTCTTAACTGTCCTCTGGGATATCGCAGCAAGCCATTCAGTTCAGGGAAATCATCCCTGAGCAATAATCAGGCAGTGGTCAGCACGGAACATCCTGCAGACACTGCAGGACAGGGACGCTGTGGATACTGTGAGGTGGTTCCCTGAGCAAATGGTCCAAATCATCTGGCAGAATGCCTCATTGCCAGAACTCACCAATAAGCACCAAGACCTTGCTTGGCTGGCAGTGAGAGGGGCCCTCACAACCAGATTCTTCTTATACAGGCAACATATCATCCCAGTGCACGCTGCCCTCGGGACGGCTGTGGTGGGGAAGAGACGGACACACAGTTCTTTGCCGACTGTGGATCTGCTAGGAGGGTGTGGAGATGGATGTGAGGGTCTGTGTCCCGGTTCATCCCCAGCAGCTGGGTGACAGAGGACCCTCTGATCTACGAGCTGTTCCCAGGGTCACACACACTGAGACAGTGGTGGTGGGAAGGTCATCAAATCAGTGAAAGATGCTCTTGGTCCACCCGAAACTTGTTGGTCTCCTAGCACAGTGAGATGTCCGTAAGGCAATGCTGCCGAGTGGCGCATTCCAGGCTGCAGGAGTACGTGCTGAGGGACGCACTGAAGCTTGGCACAGCCAATGCAAAGGCTCTTTGGGAAAGAACCACATTCTGGGATCCTTCCACTACCACACACGGAGGGGCTGAGTGGGTGGGGAAGCCCCTTGAGCAATGAAAGGGTGTATCACCCCAGGGGGCCACATGAGTAGTAATGGTGCTGTGGTTTTCTTAAAAAAAAGTTAACACTACTGTATGTAATGACCATGACGTAAAAGTTTTGCACTGTTGCTTCTTTTGTTTTTTTTGTTATGAATAAAGTCTATTTTTGAAATTAAAAAAGGCCTTTCTGCAGATCCCAATAACTGTATGAAAAGTTATCCTGTTACACTATCTGTTTGACAGGATCATTACACCTTCTGTATCCTTTATCTCAAAAGTATTTTCCCTGTGTACGTTGTCCAAATGATAAGATATCTTTATTAGTCACCTGTACAATGAAACACACAGTGAAATGCATCTTTTGCATAGAGTGTTCTGGGGGCAGCCCGCAAGTGTCGCCACGCTTCCGGCGCCAACGTAGCACACCCACAACTTCCTAACCCACACGTCTTTGGAATGTGGGAGGAAACCGGAGCACCAGGAGGAAACCCACGCAGACACGGGGAGAACGTACAAACTCCTTACAGAGTCTGTAATCATGCTGGGCTTGGATATGTGGGTATAATTTCAATGTTTGTGCATGACAGAAACATTTTCCACCCTCTATCCCCCTAAATCGTTGGTGGAACTGGTCACATACGACACACAAGGTGCTGGAGGAGCTCAGCGGGTCAGGCAGCATCTGTGGAGGGAGATGGACAGTCGATGTTTCAGGTTGAGACCCTTCATCTGAGTCCAGAGGAAGGGCCTCGACCTGAAACGTCGACTGTCCGTTTACCTCTGCAGATGCTGCTTGACCTACTGAGCTCCTCCAGCACCGTGTGTGTTGCTCTGAACTCCAGTATCTGCAGCCTCTTGCGTCTTCATGAGTCAGATATAGGCCAGACCAGGAGGATGGGAGATTTCCTTTCTTGTAGGATGTCAGTGTACCAGAGAGGTTCCAGTAATTTCATGGTCACCATTACTGATGATAGTCCTTCAAATTTCAGGTGTATTTACTTCCCTGAAATTGAAATCAGCAGTAACCAGTTACGATTCCAAGTTAAGGCTCCAATAATTTAACCCCTGTGCTCCCGTGCCCAATTCTGCACAGAATGATTTCACAATTAATGCTTGATTTTTGAAAAGTCCGCAGGACATGAAAGCCACCTTAAAGAGCCTGCTCTCCGGTACTTTTATTACATTTTCAGTTTGCAGTGAGATAAAAACTAATCACCTTATAACCTTAGGAATTACAGTATACAACCTCCAGGGCAGATTTAATCTTTGATTTATGGAGACATCTATTTCTGGAGATGAGAGTAAAATACAGGTTCAAACAGGTGAAATTTCCATTTAACTCACCAGAGCTACAATAATTATCTGAAGTACACGGAGCCCTCTGCTCTGATCCCCACTCCTTGTAATTTCAGTTTCATAAATCCTGTCATTCCAGGCTAGAACGTATGTTTCATTTTCCTTTTGGATACTTTTCTCATCTGCTGACTTTCGATGGGCTCAAAGTCTCTCTTGGATATCTGGCCCAAGGAGAGGGCCATTCCCTTTTCTCTATCGACCTTCTAGGAGAAGATACAGGAGCTTGAAAGCCCAGCTGATCAGACTCAGGAACAGCTTCTTCCCCACTGCTGTCAGACTTCTGAACCAACCATCTCTCTCACATCCCCTTCCCAGAGGTGCTGCCGTGTTCTCGAACCCTTAACTCTACCGCTTCTGTTGTTGTCACTTCAGCATTTCTTCTTGCACTACCTCAGTTTGCATTACTGTACTTTGTAGCATCCTGTTGTTTTAGGCACATCGCTGTATTTATTGTTGTATTGGTTAGAATCAGAATAAGATTTATTATCATTGACTTAGATGATGTGAAGTTTGTTGTTTTGCGGCAGCAGTACAGTGCAAAGAACATAAAAGCATAAGAAATAGGAGCAGGAGTTGGCCATCTGGCCCGTCGAGCCTGCTCCACCATTCAATAAGATCATGGCTGATCTGGCCGTGGACTCAGCTCCACCTGCCTGCCTTTTCCCCGTAATCCTTAATTCCCCTACTGTGCAAAAATCTATCTAACTGTGTCTTAAATATATCTAATGAGGTAGCCTCTACTGCTTCCCTGGGCAGAGAATTCCACAGATTCACTACTCTCTGGGAAAAGCAGTTCCTCCTCATCTCCATTCTAAATCTACTCCCCTGAATCTTGGGGCCATGTCCCCTAGTTCTTGTCCCCTAGTTTCCAGTGGAAACAACTTTCCTGCCTCTATATTATCTATCCCTTTCATAATTTTATATGTTTCTATAAAATCCCCTTTCATTCTTCTGAATTCCGGTGAGTATAGTCCCAGGCAACTCAATCTCTCCTCATAGGCTAACCCCCTCATCTCCAGAATCAACCTGGTGAACCTCCTCTGCACTGCCTCCAAAGCCAGTATATCTTTTCCCAAGTAAGGAGACCAAAACACAAAATTACTATCAATTACAAAAGTAAATAAATAGTGCAAAAATAAAGGAATAACGAGGTAGTGTTCATGGGTTCATGGACCGTTCAGAAATCTGACGGCGGAGGGGAAGAAGCCGTTCCTGAATCGTTGAGTGTGGGTCTTCAGGCTCCTGTACCTCCTCCCCGATGGTAGTAACGAGAAGACGGCATGTCCTGGATGGTGAGGGTCCTCAGTGATGGATGCCGCCTTCTTGAGGCACCGCCTCTTGAAGATGTCCTCAATGGTGGGGAGGCTTGTGCCTATGATGGAGATGGCTGAGTCTACAACCCTCTTCAGCCTCTTGCAATCCTGTGATTATTAACATGTATACTGTTCATGGAGTCATACAGCACGGAAACAGGCCCTTTGGCCCAACTGGTCCATGCCAAGCAAGATGCTCTTCTAAGCCAGTCCCATTTGCCTGCATTTGTCCTAAATCCATAAATGTTGTTAATGTACTTGCCTCAAACACTTCCTCTGGCAACTCATTCAATATACGCACCACCCTCTGCGTGAAGAAGTTGCCCCTCAGTTCCCTTTAAAATATTTCCCCTCTCACCTTAAACCCATGGCCTCTAGTTTTTGATCCTCTTTCCTGGGGAAAAAGAACTGTGTGCATTCACCCTATCTATTCCCCTCTGTGAACTTCACGCAAGAAAGGGAATTTCATTGCACCCTGGTGTATATGACAATAAATGAATCTAAGTTCATCGCTGATCCTAGGCGGTGAGCAGAGGCAGGTTTTTGATGGCTACTTGATATCCACGTGGCCACATTGAACAGGCCTCACTGCACGGTGATCAGGAGTGGGAGCCCCTGTCTCATCTTCCCACTCCAACAGCTGAAAAGCAAAATAAAACTCCAGGGATTTGGACAACCTATTTAAGAAAGGATCTACTGACTTTGGCGGTAGTCCAGAAGACATTCACTCAGGTAATTCCTGAGACAAGAATGTTGTCCTATCACCAGAGGCCAAAGAAATTAGATCTTTATTCTTTGGAGTTTAGAAGAATGAGGTGTGATCTTACTGAAACATACCACATCCAGAGGGGACACAGCAGAGTAGATGTTGAGATGCTTCCACTAGTAGGAGAATTGGGGAAGAGGGGATATAGTTTAAAAATAAAGGGATAGTAAGTTAAAACTGAGGTGTGAAGGAATGTTCAGAGGGTGGTGATTCTCCGGAATTCTCTGCCCCAGATGTTTGTGGATCATTGAGAGTACTTAAGGAGGAAGTAGACATCTTTATGGAAGATCAAGGAATTGAGAGCAATGGGGAAGTGGCGTTGATGAGGCCTGGGGCAGATCAGTCATGGACATAGTGAATGGCGGGGCAGGTTTGAGGAGCCGAGTGGCCTCCTCCTGCTCCTATTTTCTTATGTTGAAAACCTGAAATAAAAATGGAAAATGAAAAGTGATGAACAACGTGAAACATTGTTTCTCCCTCCACAGATGCTGCTTGACCTGCTGAGTGTTTCCAGCATTTTCTCTTTTTATCCCCGGTTCAAGATGCTGATTATGAATAGAAAGCATTGGAGCAAAAAGACCAGATACAGTTTCATTTAAAACTAGGATGATCGCAGTCTACTGTAAGTATTTGTAGCAGTTACATGCCACCAATGGAGAGTGTAGTCAACAGAGGAGGAGCAGAAACTCGGCAAATTCAGCAGTAACTTCAGACTCAGAGTTAGAGGAGTGAAGGGGTTCTTTCGTAGTCTGAAAGCAAAATACCACAGATGTTGGAAATCCAAAATGAAATTGAAAATGCTGGAAATACCCAGCAGTTCTGCGGAGCGAGAAGCAGTTTTGGTTTTGCAATTGGTCCTTGCTTAAAAAAGCACTTGAGATAGTCAAATGTTCCTGGCTGAGCCACATGCATAAGAATTTGGCAAGAGGTGGGGATCATTATGTTGGAAACAAAGGCAGGAAGAATTAATTCCCTGCAAAGGAAATTTAGCAGTTTGAACCTAGATTAAAGAAACAGAGCAATGCCAAGATTACTCCAAGATTACCCAAGCAGTAAACATGTAGTTGATGTAATATTTTAGGAAAGGAGGCTTTGGATTTCTTGCAGACTAGATTGGGACATGTAAAGTACAGCTTGGCTCCCTCTAAACTGAGACAAAAAGAAGATGAGGTGATAAGAGGAAACAGGTGGCAAATCCTGACTAGTGTCCAACAACGAGTCTGCAGCTGATTTTACCCTTCTCGCCATTGTTATTTCCATTATGGGATTAAAAGTCGGGATGAATGGGAAAGGGGTTGTCGTGCGGTGCTGAGACCATTTACATCTGTTTACAAAATTAATCCCAAAATGGCAGCACACTGGAGCAGTGGTTAGGCACCAGAGATCCGGGTTCGATACTGATCTCTGGCGCTCCCTGTGTGGAGTTTGCACATTCTCCCTGTGACAGAGTGGGTTTCCCTGAGTGCTCTGGCTTCCTCTCACATCCCAAAGACACACTGGTTGCTAAGTGAATTGGCTGCTGTAATTGTCCCTGGTGTAAGAAAGTCAGGGTAGAGTTGATGGGCAGGTGAGAGAGAATAGGTTACAGGAAAGTAAATGGGATTGATGGTATGCTCTGGGAGTTAGCATAGACTCGATGGGCTCAGTGGCCTCCTTCTACATCACATGAAAAGAGGAAAGCTACCAATATCAGATCCACACTGACGTAGAGCCGTTTGGGTTGGGTTTATGCAGGAGTGGAAGACCTTGTAAATAAAAGTGTTGACATTGAGCTACAAATGGCTAAGGACATCATGAACTAAAATGACATCAGCAGGGAGAGAATTTTGGCAGGGGGAGGATTTTACTTTTCGTTATTCACTTGTTGTGGAGTCAGTGACAAGGCCAGCAGTTACCACCACTCCTGCGTTCAGTAGGTTGTGGTTAGGCTATGTATTTGGTGGCTGCAATAGCTGTGGGGAAGGTCCCTCCACAGAGTTGTTCAGTAGGGTGTTCCAGGATCTATACCAAGGACAAAGTGGAATTGTTGATGGATATTTCCACGTCAGGATGAAGGAGGACGAGAAGGTATGGTTGATTTAAATGAAGTTCAGGGACAACAAATTCTTATTTTGTTCATTTACTATTGTCACTTGTACCGAGATAGAATGAAAAGCTTTTGTTTACATGCCATCCAGATGGATCATTCCATAGATAAGTACATTGAGGTAGTACAAAGGGAATAAGAAAAGAATGTAAAATATAGTGCTACAGTTGTAGAGAAAGTACAGCGCAGGCAGACAAATAAAGTGCAAGGGCCACGACAGGTAGATTGAGGGATCAAGAGTTCATCTTTATCTGCACGATACGGCAGGCACGGTAGTGTAGCGGTTAGCGTAACGCTCTTACAGCACCAGCGACCCGGGTTCAATTCCGGCCGCTGCCTGTAAGGAGTTTGCATGTTCGTCAAATGATGTGTCCTGACTACTTTACAGTTCGATGCACTGATCCTGGTGGTTTGTGGCGTTAACAAATCATGATCCCGCCTTGCACACTGTTTGACTCTACTCTCCCACTCCCTTCAATGGGAAGGCACGTGAAATAGAAGTGATCCACACACAGGGTAGAAGGGAAGCAGTCTCATGTACAGATTCATCACCTCCAGTCAACATCATTGACTGCCTCCAAACCCCTGTTGGGAGATTCCTCAGTTTTGTCCTGAGATGGTTTCTGCAGCTTAAGGCAACCGGTTCGCTAACTGGTGAGTAATCTGCATCCACTTATCGTCCATTTTGTCTCCACAGCCCCCCGTTCTCAGGCTCTGACCCAATGCAGAATTACAACATAATCCTGAGAGGGATCGATATGATTGAGTTCCCAAAGAAAATCACCAAAAATGCAGGCACGCTGATCAAGAAACTGTGCAGGTGAGTGCTGTGGATAAATTGTTCAGGTCGTGGCCCAGGAGACTGGTTACAGGAGGACTGGGCAAGTGGTCCAACAAGTTGGTAGTTCAAATCCCACCACAACCAGTGAAGAAAGTGAACTGTTTCCCATTTCCCACAATCTATTCTTCACTAGAGTGGGCAGGTACAGTAGTGTAGCAGTTAGCGTAATGCTGTTACAGCACCAGTGACCTGGGTTCAATTCTGGCCGCTGTCTGTAAGGAGTTTGTACGTTCTCCCCGAGTCTGCGTGGGTTTCCTCCGGGTGCTCCGGTTTCCTCCCACATTCCAAAGATGTACGGGTTAGGAAGTTGTGGGCATGTGATGTTGGCGCCAGAAGCGTGGTGACACTTGCGGGCTGCCCCCAGAACATTCGATGCAAAAGATGCATTTCACTGTGTGTTTCAATGTACATGTGACCAATAAAGATATCTCTTAGCTTATAAGAGGTCCATTCAAGTATTATAATAGCAGGATAGGCACTGTCCTTGATTCTGGTAGTATGATCAGTAATGTAAAATTAAATTGTAAGGAAATCCAAACCATCACAATGAGATTAACTGCCCAGTGATAGACTGCTGGCAAATGACAACACTACAAAGAATGGGTTTCCATAAAGTCTGGAGGGTTTCCAAGATTCACATGCTTTCATTACATCAAGGAGGAACTCAGTTCAGCATCTGTTTCCATGAAATGCATTGGGATAAATGGATAATCTATACACAGAAACATTGATTAATTTTAATTTAAAGCCGTAAACCAGAGCACTTGTCTGGGGAAAACGGCCAAGTTTAGATGAAAGTGAACAATCAGAATGAAATGTTGGCAATTAAAACCTTGCGGAAACAACAGCACTAATTCAAATATTCGATAATTTGTGAAAACAATGGGTGTGTTCCTGCAGGAAGGAGAGGAAGAGTTCCTTGAAAGGATAAAGGACTTCTGAATGATGTGGTAATGCAAATGAAAAACGATGTATAGAACAGAGAAAGTAGATGAACCATAAAGATTGCAATGGCCAAAACAGGATGTAAAGTCAGACAGACAGAAAGACGTGAAGGGATTACCTAATAAACAGTATTAGTTACGCTTAGATCACATGGGAACCAGGGCTAGCCAAATGGATACAAAATTGGCTTGGTGGTCGGGTGCGGGTAGTGGAGGTTTTTTTTTCAGATTGGAGGCCTGTGACCAGTGGTGTTCCGCAGGGATCGTTGGTGGGTCCTCTGTTGTTTGTCATATATATTAGTGATTTGGATGAGAACGTAGCTGACGTGGTTACAACAAGATCCGTGGTACAGCAGACCGTAAGGAAGGTTGTCTAAGGTTACAACAGGATCTAGATCAACTGGGAAAGTGGGCAAGGGAATAGCGATGGAATTTATCTCGGACAAGTGGGAAAAGATGCATTTTGGGAAGTTAAACCAGGGCAGGACTTACACAGTGAATGACAGGGCCCTGGGAGTGTTATTGAACAAGGAGATCTTGGGGTTCCCTGAAGGTGATGACACAGGTAGACAGGGTGGTGAAGAAGACATATGACGTGCTCTGCCGAGGCTTTGAGTACAAGGGTTGGGATGCAATGTTGCAGTTGTGCCAAACGTTGGTTAGGCCACACTTGGAGTATTGTGTGCAGTTCTGGTTGCCTCACTACATCAACCACACACTTCATGCCCTCATAGTCCCATCAGCTGCCTCTAGATTCCACCATTCACCTACATACTAGGAGCAATTTACAGTGGCCAATTAACCAAACCGCCCACATTGTGTTGTGGGAGGAAACTGGAGCACCCGGAGAAGACCCATGCAGTCACAGGGAGAACGTGCAAACTCCACACAGACAGCGCCCGGAGGTCAGTTTTGAACCTGGGTCTCTGGCACGGTGAGTCAGCGGCACTACCCGCTGCACCACTCTACCACTCCACAGAGTAGTAAGCTCTGTGAATGTGAATTGCACCTGTTCCTTTACAAGTTATGAGAAAACAGATGTTTGGTGTGTACTAGTAATCCTTCAACACCAACAGTTCTGTGACTTGTATTCAGTTGTTGACAATTTTAATTATAAATATATATGTTTTACTAAGTGAGTGTGAATGTGTTGACATGTTTGTGATCACTCTGCAGATCTGGCTGGACCAGTTTACAGTGCAGCCAGATCCAAATCATTTTCTTTCTGTACAGATGTTGGGCCAAAGTCTCCTCCTCAGTGTCATAAATTTGCATAGCAGCAGCTAGCAGCTTCCTGCTCATCGTATCTTTGATTAAGAGATAAGTCTGGCTTGCTTTCTCAATGGAGTTGGCAAGTTTGATTTCTGTGGCTCATTTGCTATCATCTCAGAGCTCAAGTCCTAATCAAGAGTACAAAGCATAAGCTGACGCTCCCAGTGCAGTGACAAGCAGGTACTGACCTGGCAGGGGGCTGTCTTTCAGATAAAGCATTAAACTGAGGAGCTTCCCTGCGTATTCCATGGGCCAATACTGGGGAGTTATCCGTGTTGTCCTTGTAGATAAAACAGATGCAACAAACAATCTGCTGGAGGAATTCAGCGGGTCGAGCAGCATCTGTGGGGGAGAGGAATAGAACATAGAACACAGAGCAGTACAGCACAGAACAGGCCCTTCGGCCCACAGCGTTGTGCTGACATATCTATTCCCCCCTACCTACCGAACACCCATATCCCTCTATCTTCCTCTCATTCATGTGCCCATCCAAGCCCTCATAAAAGCCCCCAATGAATTTGCCTGATGCTGGTCTCAGTAAGAAATGTGCCCCTCACGTCAGTTCTGAACCTACCCCCTCTTACCTTAAATGCATGCCTTCTGCTATTGGATCTCTCAATAATGGGAAAGAGATATTGCTTGTCCACCCTATCTATGCCCCTCATAATTTTATACACTTCCAACAGATCACCCCTCAGCCTCCGCCGCTCCCGAGAGAAAAGCCCAAGTTTGTCCAGCCTCTCCTGATAGCACATGCCCTCTAATCCAGGCAGCATCCTGGTAAATCTCCTCTGCACCCTCTCTAAAGCCTCGACATCCTTCCTATAGTGAGGTGACCAGAATTGCATGCAATACTCTAAATGCGGCCTAACGAGAGTTCTATAGAGATGCATCCTAACTTCTTGACTCCGATACTCAGTACCCCAATTAATAAATGCAAGCATTCCATAAGCCTTCTTAACCACCCTGTCTACCTGTGTAGCCACTTTCAATGAGTCATGGACTTGCACCCTAAGGTCTCTCTGCTCTTCAACACTGTTAAGGGTCTTGCCCTTAAGACTGTACTGCCTCCTGACATTAGTCCTACCGAGGTACAACACCTCACATTTATCCGGGTTAAACTCCATCTGCCATTTCTCTGCCCACATCTGCAGCTGATCTATATCCTGCTGTTTCCATCACCAATCTTCTACACTATTCACAACTCCACCAATCTTGGTATCATCTGCAAACTTACTAACCCATCCATCAACATACTTGTCCAGGTCATTTATGTACATCACAAACAGCAGAGGTGTCAGCACAGATCCCTGCGGAACACCACTACTCACAGGCCTCCAGCCCGAATGAGTCCCTTCAACCACCACCCTCTGTCTTCTACAGGCAAGCCAGTTCTGGATCCTCACAGCCAATTCTCCACTGACCCCATGCATCCGAACTTCAGTGATTAACCTTTTATGTGGGACCTTGTCAAATGCCTTACTGAAGTCTATATACATGACATCTACAGCTCTACCTTCATCAGTCTCTCTCGTCACCCTGTCAAAAAACTCAACCAGGTTAGTAAGACACGACTTGCCCCGCACAAAGCCACTCTGGCTTTCCCTAATCAAGCCATTGGATTCCAGATGCTCGTATATCCCATCTCTAAGAATTTTCTCCAGCAATTTCCCTGCAACTGACATGAGACTCACCGGTCTATAGTTCCCCGGGTTTTCCCTTGTTCCTTTCTTAAATAGAGGAACAACATTAGCCACTCACCAGTCATCCGGGACCTCACCCGTGGTCAAAGAGGACACACAGATACTGGTCAAGGCCCCAGCAATTTCTTTTCTCGCCTCCCTCAGTAGCCTGGGGTATATCTCATCAGGCCCCGGGGACATTCACCTTAATACTGTTTAGGAGACCTAACACTACCTACTCCTTGACCTCTAAATGCCCGAACA
This sequence comes from Pristis pectinata, assembly GCF_009764475.1. NCBI lineage: Eukaryota > Metazoa > Chordata > Chondrichthyes > Rhinopristiformes > Pristidae > Pristis > Pristis pectinata. The sequence continues at coordinate 3,033,310 of NC_067433.1, forward strand.
TGTTTCCGCCCTCAGTTCCAATTTCTGTGTCCTGCATGTCCCTTTCCTGGGTAAACACTGAAGAGAAATACTCATTCAGAACCTCACCCACATCCTCTGCATCCAAACATAGATTTCCTTCTTTATCCTTAAGTGGTTCTACCCTTTCCCTCATCATTCTCTTATTCCTGACGTAGGTATAGAATGCCTTTGGATTCTCCTTAATCCTACTTGCTAAGGACTTTTCATGGCCCCTCCTGGCTTTCCTAATTCCTTTCTTGAGTTCATTTCTAGCTTCTCTATAGTCCTCACGTGCTCTGTCTGATCTTAACTTCTGAAGCTCTACATACTTGTCCTTTTTCTTCTTGATGAAGTTCATCACTTCTCTGGACATCCAAGGTTCCCTTATTTTCCCATTCATGTCCTTCCTTCTAATCGGGACACGCCTATCCTGTACTCTGTGTATTTGATCCTTAAACACTTTCCACATGCTCGATGTGGACTTGCCAGCAAAAAGACTTTCCCAGTTTACTCTACCTAGTCCCTGCCTGATGCCTTCATAATTAGCCCTGCTCCAATTTAAAACCCTCCCGCTAGCCCCATACCTATCCTTATCTATAGCTATCCTGAAAGTTAGTGACCTCTGGTCACCATTCGCCAATTGCTCCCCCACTGACAGGTGAGTCACCTGGCCAGGCTCATTACCCAACACCAGGTCCAGAATAGCCTCTCCCCTTGTTGGACTGTCAACATATTGATTTAGGAACTCCTCCTGGATACACCTAACAAATGCTGTCCTATCCAACTCCCTTGAACTAAAAAGGTCCCAATTTATATCAGGGAAGTTAAAATCCCCCATGACCACAACCCTGTAATGTTTACGCATTTCCCTAACCTGTTTGCATATCTGTTTCTCAATGTCCTGGCAGCTATTGGGCGGTCTATAGTACACCCATAAGAGAGTGATTGCACCCTTCCTATTCCTGAGTTCTATATAGACTCTGTGTCCGAGCCCTCCATTATGTCTCCCCGGAGTGCAGCTGATATATTATCTCTAATAAGTATTGCAACTCCTCCCCCTCTTTTACCCTCCCTCTCTATTCTTTCTAAAACTTCTAAACCCTGGTACATTGATCACCCGTTCCCGTCCCTCCCTCAACCAAGCCTCTGTACTGGCCACAACATCATAGATCCATGTACTGGTCCATGCTCTAAGTTCATCACTCAAACATCATCAACAGTTGACACTTTGGGTTGAAACCCTGCATCAGGACTGACAGATAAAATGAATATCTGGTCATGATTGTGTTACTATTTGTTTGAGTCTGTTGTGTACATATTGTCTAGTTTGCTTCAGTGTTTACACCTTAAGAGTATTTCATTATCTGTAGATAATTTTGGGGCATCCTAAACTTGAATGTTACAATACAAATGCAGGTCATTGCTGGAACTGTTTAGTGTACAGGGAAGGTTTTACTAATGGACAGAGATCTGCAGTATTCCTGATTTCTGGGATATTCACCCTTGTACTTGCTGTTATTAATTGTAGAGATGTTCATGAACCCTCTCACATGCGCCTGTTAGGTTAGAACCAGAGTATGACACAGTACAGACAATTAGCTCCAGTTGACCCCAGGTTGGGTTCTGGGGGCAACCAAGTTCGCCTGAGGATTGACAGGAAGAGATGGGAAGTCATAGAGTAATAGAGCAATAATACAGAAACAGGCCCAACACATCCATGCCAACCAAGCTGTCTTCTGGAGCTAGTCCCACTTCCCCACATTTGGCCCATCTCCCTCTGAGCCTTTCCTATCCATGGGAAGAATGTGCTTCAAAGAAATTTACTATTGAACACAAGCTTTTGAATTAAGGCATTCCTACAAAATGTAGCTGATCAAAACAGACATTCTGATATCGTGACTATATTCAGAAATATCACGTCTATTACTGTAGTTAAGAAAGGAATCTTGCTTCTGTTTGCATTCCAATAAATCATTGGAACTAGAATGAGATGCAAAAAGGAATGTGAAACAAAGTTACAGGCATTACAGCTGTCAGTAAAAGTTTTCATAAATAAACTAAACAAGAAAGAGTGGAATGAACAAGATGGACATTAAAGTCACATTGGAGGGGTTGTTAAAAGGCAGCAAAATGAGTGCATTAATTTCTACAGTGAGGAAGCTAAAATCCAATCAAGAGAAAAATGCTTGTGAATTTAATGTAAATCAGGCCGGCATGGACTAGATGTGCTATAGTGCTTTATGACTCTATGACTCTAAGTGGTGTTGGAGAAAACAGCCAGGTTCAAAATAGATAAAGCTCTAGAATGCAATGGTTTCTATCTCAGGGTAGTTGGAGAAACAGGGGAAGAAATCAGAGATGCATTACATAGAACATAGAACAGTATAGCACGGGAACAGGCCCTTTGACCCACAATGTTGTGCTGAACCAATTACATTAGTAATAAAATGCCCAACTAAATTAATCCCTTCTGCCTACACAATGTCCGTATCCCACCATTTCCCTCATTCATGTATCTATCTAAGAGCTTCTTGGAGCGCCCCCCCACCATATCTGCCTCCACCACCACCCCAGGCAGCGCATTCCAGGCACCCACCACTCTGTGTAAAAAACTTGGCCCACACATCTCCTTTGAACTTACCCCCTATCACCTCAAATGTGTGCCCTCTGGTATTAGACATTTCAACCCTGGGGAAAAGATACTGGCTGTTTACTCTATCTGTGCCTCTCATAATCTTATAAACTTCTAAACCTCCCCTCAGCCTCCGCTGCTCCAGAGAGAACAACCTAAGTTTGTCCAACCTCTCCTCATAGCACATGCCCTCTAATCCAGGCAGCATCTTGGTAAACCACTTCTGCACCCTCTCCAAAGCCTCCACATCCTTCCTATAATGGGGCGACCAGAACTGAATGCAATACTCCAGATGTGGCCTAACTAAAGTTTTGTAAAGCTGCAGCATAACTTCCTGACTCTTGAACTCAGTACCTTGACCTATGAAGGCAAGCATGCCATATGCCTATCAACCTGTGTAGCCACTTTCAGGGAGCTATGAATTTGGACCCCAAGATCCCTCTGTACATCAACACTGTTAAGGGACCTGCCATTAGCAGCGTACTGTCTCTTTACATTTGATCTCCCAAGGTGCAACACCTCACATTTGGCCGGGTTAAACTCCATCCGCCATTTCTCTGCCCATATCTGCAACTGATCTATATCCTGCTGTATCCTTTGCCAGGCTTCTACACTATCCACACCACCACCAATCTTTGTATCATCTGCAAACTTACTAACCCACCCATCTACATTTTCATCCAGGTCATTTATATACATCACAACCAGCAGAGGTCCCAGTACGGATCCCTGAGGAACACCACTTGTCACAGACCTCCAGCTAGAATAAGTCCACTCGACCACGACCCTCTGTCTTCTACAGGCAAGCCAGTTCTGAATCCAAACAGCCAATTCACTGTGGATCCCATGCATCTTAATCTTCTGGATGAGCCTCCCATGAGGGACCTTGTCAAACACATTTGCGATCCCATTTCAGAAATTGTGTTAATGGATTGGAAAACTGCAAATACCATTGCTTATTTAAGAAAAGATGGTGGGAAATGCCAGCAGGCTACCAATCTATTGGAATCCAAACACCTCTCCACAACTTCCACCAGTGACAGTCAACGAGAATTTGGAGAATCATGAATTGATTTCACAGTCAGCATGGATTTGTCAAAGTCAAAGTCGAGTTTATTGTCACATGCACAAGTACATGTGTGCACAGGTGCAATGAAAAACTTACATGCAGCAGCATCACAGGCACAGAGCATCAGATAAGCAGCATTCACGAGAAAAACATCAATTAAACATAAATTAAATGCAACTTTTACAAGAAAGAACACAATTAGAACAAAAGAAAACAAAGTCCATTTTAGTGCAAAGTGGTCAAAGTGGTCCCAGTGTTGCTAAACTGTAGTGATCAGGGTTGTGCCGGTTGGTTCGGGAACCGAATGGTTGAAGGGGAGTAGCTGTTCCTGAACCTGGTGGTGTGGGACTTCAGGCTTCTGTACCTCCTGCCCGATGGGAGCTGTGAGAAGATGGCACGGCCTGGATGGTGGGGATCTTTGATGAGTGATGTTGCCATTCTGACTGAAGTTTGAATGAAGCTTAAGAATTGAGTAGACGGCCAGTATCTTTTTCCCAGGGTTGAAATGTCTAGTGCCAGAGGGCATGCATTTAAGGTGAGGGGGGATAGTTCAGAGATGTGTGGGACAATTTTTTTTACATAGAGAGTGGTGGGTGCCTGGAATGCGTTGCCTGGGGTGGTGGCGGAGGCAGATACCACAGAGGCACTTAAGAGGATCTTAGGCAGGCACATGAATGTGCAGAGAATGGAGGGATATGACCATATGTAGGCAGAAGAGATTAGTTTAATTAGACATCATTAGCTTAATTAGTTTGGCACAACATTGTGGGCCGAAGGGCCTGTTAGCGTGCTGTACTGTTCCATGTCCCATGTTTCTTACATGTTAATATCTTGAATATTGGTGTGTGGAGTAAAATTTCAAAATTTGTAAGTGACACAGCGAGGACAACAGTAAAAGACTGCCTGGGGACGTGAATAGGCTGACAGGTGAAATTTAATGCGGAGAAGTGTGAAACATTTTTTTCAGAAAGAACAAAGGGAGACAACAGAGACAAATTGCACAGTTTTATAGAGCGTGCAGGAACAGAGGGATGTGGGTGTACAAGTCTATAAGTCTTTGAAAGCACCAGGACATGTTGAAAGTGCAGTTAGTAATAGCTCTGGGATACCGGGTTTCATATATGGAGGTCGGGTGTACAAGACTAGGGATGTTTTGTTGATTATCTGTAAAATGCTAGTTAGGCCACATCCAGACTTAAGAACAGCTTCTTCCCCACTGCCATCAGGCTCCTGAACCAATCTCCTTCCCAGTGGTGCTGCCACATCCTTGGACTTCCAATTCTACCTCTGGTGCCACAAGGGTCGGTGCTGGGACCTTTGTTGTTTGTAATTTATATAAACGATTTGGATGTGAATGTACAGGTGTGGTTAATAAGTTTGTGGACGATACTAAAATAGGTAGTGTTGTAGATAGTGTAGAAGGTTATGAAAAATTACAGGGGGATCTTGATCAGCTGGGTGTGTGGGCTAAGGATTGGCAAATGGCTTTCAGTCCAGATAAATGTGCGGAATTGGATTTTGGGAGATCAAAGCAGGGTAGGACTTATACAGTGAATAGTAGGGCCCTGGGGAGTGTTACAGAACAGAGGGACCTAGGAATGCAAGTGCACAGTTTGCTGAAGATGGTGTCACGGGTAGATAGGGTGGTGAAGAAGGCATTTGGCACGCTGGTCTTCGTTGGTTAGGGCATTGAGTATAGGAGTTGGAAGTTATGTTGCAGTTATATAACATGTTGGTGAGGCCACATTTGGAGTATTTGGAGTGCAGGTTTGATTGCCCTGTTATACAAAAGATGTTATTAAACTAGAAAGAGTGCAGAAAAGATTTACCAGGATGTTGCCTGGACTTGGGGGCCTGAGTTACAAGGAGAGGTTGCGCAGACTAGGACTTGATTCCCTGGAAGGTAGGAGATTGAGGGGTGACCTGATAGAGGTGTATAAGATCATGAAGGGCACAGACAGGGTGAAAGCAGGTTGTCTTTTTCCCAGGGAGGGGGTGCTAAAATCAAGAGGGCATAGGTTTAAGATCAGAGGCGAGAGATTGAAGAGGGACATCAGGGGCAGCTTCTTCACACAGAGGGTGGTGCGTATTTGGAATGAGCTGCCAGAAATAAATCAGCAACATTTAAAAGCCATCTAGATAAGTACATGGAGAGGAGGGGTTTAGAGGGCTATGGGCCAAATTCGGGCAGATGGGACTAGCTTGCTGGGCAACACAGTCGGCACAGACAATTTGGGCCAAAGGGCCTGTTTCCATGCTGTATGACTCTGTGACTCCCTTGGTTAATCCATTTTTGTCACTTTAGGATTCTTCTTGCACTACTTCAGATTGCTCCATTCTGCTGGTTTATGCACCTCGTTTTATTTATTATCACCATGTACATTGTTTACTCTGTGAGCTTCATGCAAACAAGGAATTTCATTGCACCCTGGCGTAAATGACAATAAACTAATTTAATCTAATCTAATATTACGTTTAATTCTACTTGTCATATCTCAGGAGATTACGAAGGTACAGAGGAGATTATTTATATGGTTCTGAGGGTGAGGGATTTTAGTGACAATATTGGAGGGAGAAGCTGAGGTTCTTCTCCTTGGAGCAGGGGTTATGATTAAAGATCAAGTGAGCTTAGAGGGAATAGAGGGAAACTATTTCCATTAGTGGATGCTTCAAGGATCAGTGGTCACAGACTTAAAGAGACAAGCAAAAGAAACAAGAATTTTTATTTTAAGCAACTGGTTGTGACCTGGGAGAAGCAGTCAGGGATTTAGGAAATGGATGGACACCTGAGGGAAAGTAGTCTGCAGACTCCAGAGAGGGAGTGGTGGTATCAGAGACTGCAGATGCTGGAAATCTGGAGTAACACACAAAAAGCTGGAGGAACTCAGCAGGTCAGGCAGCATCTATGGAGGGAACTGGACAGTTTACACTTTGGGTCAAGACCCTTCGTTAGAGAGAGGGTGGGGATTGGGAGTAACTGGATTGATGACGAGGCAAGGTGACCCCCTTCTGTGCTGCGACAAATCTATTACCAAGAAATACATCTTCACACTGTCCAGGGGAATTCCAGAACTCTGTCCCTAACTTTGGACGTGAGGTCAACTGGAACTTCCAAGACTGAGATTGGATTGTTTTTGGTGGGAATATTGAGGGTTGTGATCCGATTACATTCTAGAAAAGGGGCAAAGGGCTGAATGGCCTAATCCCATGCTCCTGTAAACTTTGGTTCAGTGGGATAATAGGTGCTCTTAGGAATTGGTAGCGTGATATACAATTGCAGTATATAAGTAGTGTAGGCATTTGGATTTATAACAAGGTAGGCTGGGTTTATTCTAAAGCAAAAGGTTACCTTTGTGAGACGATGTAGAGTGCACTGTGATGTTATAGTCCTGATCTTCTTATCCTGAGAGGGAATGAGAGAATCGTGAATGGATCTAATAAACGTTGAGGCCAACTTGCTTTGCCCACAGTAATAAATTTACAACTTCAAAAACATTTCAGGTTTTGTTGTTGGTTTGTACGTGTGAAAGCATGTACAAATCAACTTAGGTATTGGCAACATCAGCTCCTCTCTGGGCCAAGAAAGTCAATACACCGCACTTATGGGGAGTATAAATCTCGTTTAAAGTTGTTTTTGGCATAGTTCAGATGTGTCATTCTGGTTCCTGCAATGCCGGTCATGTCATTAATACATTCCACAGAGAGGTAGGAATATTTGGAAGTTTATGATATAAGAAGCCTTTGGGCCCATTGTGTCTGTAATAAAAAGCTCTTGGTTAATCCTACCTCTCGGTGCTGGGTCTGTAAGCCTGCAGGACAAGGCTCTTCAAATCCACATTCATGTGAGAAGGGTTTCTGCCTCCACCAGCCTTTCAGACAGTGAATTGCAGACCCAGGGGAGGACCAACATGGTTAGATATTGTCTGCTATTGTCACTTCAGCATTTCTCTTTGCACAGCCTCAGTTTGCTCTGCTGTACCATTCCACTGTTCTGTGCTTGTTGCTGTATTTATTGTTACATGTATTATTTATTACCTGTTTACTCTGTGAGCTTCAAGTGAGCAAAGAAGTTCATTACACCCTGGAGTGTATGACAATACACTGATCTGATCTAGATGCAGAGTAAAGCTCCCTCTGCAAGAAATCAAATGATAAAAAAAAGCCTGCAGATGCAGGAAATCTGAAACAAAAGCAGAACATGCCAGGAACACTCAGCAGTTCAATCTAATTTTTTCTTTCATCCATCCAGAGCTGATTCAGCTTTTTCCATACGGAAAAGGAAGGGAATCGTATGTTTTCGTGATTTATTCATTGATAACTGTTTTTCATCCTTTGAACAATTGTCTAACAAATACAATTTTCCTAGATCACACTTTTTTCGATATTTGCAGATTAGAAATGTTTTAAAAGTTACTATACCCTCTTTTCCAACACCTCACGAAACTGAAATTATGGAAAAAGTTTTTGGTTTTAATCCTTGTCAGAAGGGCTTGATAGCAATAATTTATGATCTAATTATGAAAATTCTTCAGTACCACTGGACAAAATTAAGAGTGAATGGGAAAGGGAACTCCAGACATCTCTACCTACAGAGACTGGGAAGGAAATTCTTCAGTTACTTAATACATCTTCAATGTGTGCCAGTGTCACAAACCAGCAACAAAAGAAACACACTGAGCATGATTCAGTGTTAAAAACTATTTTATTAATCACTACTTATGATAATACGTAAAATAAAAGTAAAAATGTTAGTATGTTAGAATTCAAAAATGTTAAACCTCGAACGTTAACCCCAAAACTAAACTCGTCGTGTGTGTGTGTGACAAAGTCCAAAACTCTCAGTTCCTGAATGGTTCTTAAAGTTCAGTTCCGCAAGCCATAAGGTGAAACATGAGCAAGGGCTTCTTCAACAACCACCGTTGTCTGAAGATAAGATGTAGATGTAGAAAAACATAGAGAGAGAGTACATACGAAATCCAAATGTTCCACGATGGAACCCAAACGACACTTCAGTGTTTACTCGGTAGTGACTTCCTCACCCCGAAAAGCATCCGAACCGTGGTCGTCCACACACAAATACCTGTTTCCTTCTACAGGTCAGCAACAAAGTGAACTCCACCGGATTACTTCCAACTTCCATACATGAATTTCAGTGGCAAACACAGTTATTGTTTCTCATCCATCGATAGAGAAAACAAGCAGGCTGGTGTCTCTCTCCCTTCTCTCTCTCTCTTTCTTCTTCTTCTGACCTCTTCAACAACGTCATTACGTCCTTTATCTTCTATTGACGTAAGCACGCCCCACACACACATACACACACACTCTCTATCTTAAAGGGACTTTTACTGAGTCCGTAACACCTCCCACCTAAAAAAAAATTTTCCCAAGAAAATTTTAACTGCGCATACAGTTAGTAATGTTAATAATTATCATGCTACACAACACAGACTATCAGATTAGTACAGATACATGTTTCCCATTTAACATCGGGAAAGACAATCAGCAATCACATTATCTTTGCCAGCTGCACCTGTGCCTCAGAAATTGCTATTTCACTGCCAGGAAACTGTTTTAACACTTCCTTCTCAAACACCTTCTTTTCCACATAATGGCCAGCTATCAGTCTCTGAATATCTGCCTTTCTCATAGACTGCTTTACTTCTGTAAGGTTTAACCTTGTAGCAATCTTTATCAAATCATCCTTTTTCGCCACCTCCAATCCCTTTTGGGTTGGTGACTCCAAAAATGCCTTAATATCCATTGCTGCTGGTTTCCACACACACAAGCCAATTAAAAATTCTTTGATACAGTTTAAGGTAGTTCACAGGACCCACATGTCAAAAGATAAGCTAGCTCGTTTTTATCAACATATAAATCCTATACATGACAGATGTAAATCGAATGTGGCTTCTTTGACACATATGTTTTGGTCCTGTCCTCTTTTGGAAAAATATTGGAAAGATTTTTAACATTATTTCAAACGTATTGAAGATTGATTTACAGCCTCATCCTATCACTGCAATTTCTAGTTTACCAAGGATAGAGTCTGGCCATTTATCTGCTTCTGCTAACTGTATGATTGCCTTTGTTACCTTAATGGCCAAACGATCCATTTTGCTTAAATGGAAGGATCCAATACCCCTACTACTTTTCAATGGGTGTCTCAAACTATATCATGTTTAAACTTGGAAAAAATTAGGAGTGGTACTGTTGATCCTTCGCTTAAATTTGAAGAAGTTTGGAATCCATTTATTCAATATTTTCACATGATATAGATCCCCTTGTAATAACCTTTCAACTTAGAGGAACAGAGTTGATGACATAGTATTGCTCTGTTTCTATTGAGAAATTTTAGTCCAGTTTTTTTTTCTGCTTTTTTTTGAATTTTTTTTTCTTTAGTTTAGTTTGGTTTGATATACTGCTAATAAATTTTCTTATTGTTTTGGGGATTTTTTTTTCTTTCTTTTATATTTTATAATAAATCTTTTTCTTTCGTTTCTTTTATATTATATTCATTCACTAAGAGATCGTTGGAGCTACAGATTTTTTATATACTTTATTGTTCTTTATGATTATCCATGTCATGATTGTTCTCCTGATCTCTTTGTATTACATGTACAAACATTGATGTTATATATTAATCTGTATTAATTTGAAAACTAATAAAAAGATTGAAAAAGAAAGGAACACTCAGCAGGTCAGGCAGCATCTGTGGAGAGAGAAAAAGAGTTAATGTTTCAGGGTGAAGACCCTTGGTTAGAACTGGCGGAGAGTCTCAGACCTCAGACTCTGTTGCTCTTTCCACAGCTGTTGCCTGACCCGATGTACTTCCGGTTTTTTTAGTTCTTGTCACTCTACAGAGCCTTATCAAACACACCCAGGCATTGTGCAGTAAGATAGTTTTAGAATAAATCTCCTACCAGGTACTCCCAGTTTAGTCACCAAGTAAAGCTCCCTCGAAATCGTCTCACTAGAATACTGAAGTCTACAACTGAAATGAACAGCTGAAAACATAGTCAGGTTAATCTTTTTTTCAGATTAAGTCAGGTGAAGACTCTGTGTTTGAAATTCAATGTGAAGCTCCTTGACACCACCGAACAAAACAAGATACATGGAAGAGTTGTAATGTGGACTCTTACAGAACAAACGTAGAACATAGAACAGTACAGCACAGGAACAGAACCTTCGGCCCACCACGTCTGTGAGACCAATTAAGCTAATGATGCCTAATTAAACTAATCCCCTCTGTCTGCACATGGTCCATATCCCTCCATCCTCTGCACATTCATGTTCCTATCTACGAGCCTCTTAAATGCCTCTATCGTATCTGCCTCCACCACCACCCCTGGCAGCGCATTCCATGCACCCACCACTCTGTGTGAAAGAAACCTTGCCCACACATCTCCCTTGAACATCCCCCCCCCATCACCTTCAATGCATGACCTCTAGTATTGGACATTTTGTCCCTGGGTAGAAGATACCGGCTGTCTACTCTATCTATGCCTCTCATAATTTTATAAACTTCCATGAGGTCTCCCCTCAGCCTCCACTGCTCCAGAGAAAACAATCCTAGTTTGTCCAACCTCTCCTTATAGTACTGCCCTCTAATCCAGGCAGCGTCCTGTTCTGCTCCCTCTCCATAGCCTCCACATCCTTCCTGTAATGGGGCGACCAGAATTGAATGCAATACTCCAGATGTGGCCTAACCAGAGTTTTATAAAGCTGCAACATCTTGACTCCTGAACTCAATGCCTCGACTAATAAAGGCAATATGCCATATGCCTCCTTTACCGCCCTATCAACTTGTGCTGCCAAATCTGCTAATAAGTAATATAGCAGAAGACAAGAAGGTATGTTGCAAAAATCTTCATGTAACCCTGAACTAGTGTATATTCTCAGCGGCAAGAGCCCTACTCAGCAAAGAAAAGGGCCACAAGGGAAATGTATTTACATGCAAAAGTGCATAGATTCACAGACATCCTGATAACCAGGGAAGATCCAAATAGCAAAGAGATTACAACAGACATCACAACATTTATTGTCAGAAGATTACTGAAGTCTATAATTAAAAGATGACTGAGCCCTTTGAAATTTTTCACAGTATGGTTTTGTAATAAATAGCTTATGCCTGAGGAATCTAATTGAATTTTTTCAAAAAGTTCAAAGTAACGGACAGAGAAATGTCTATAAATATTATACAGACTTCCTGAAGATCTTCAAAACCTATCCTCAGAGACTATCAGCTAAAGTTGAAGCCCATGGAAGACATATCATCGCCCTATTTAGATAAATGCAGAGAGCCGGATAATAGGAAGAATTGGCAGATGATCAATTCAACAGGGTGTGGCTGATGGTGTCCCACAAGGAGCTGTGTTGCATTCACCACATAGATGATGAGATCAAACACCTATTTTCTAAGTTTGTGAAAGACCCAAAGAGAGATGTCTTTGAAAATGGTATCAATAGAAGCAACGAATCACAAAGATTTTTATGCATTAATCAGTGGCCAAAATAGTTGCAGGTGTGTAGTTTGGATTTGTATTATTAAGTTTCCAGTCTCTTTGCTTATCCAATATTTATCTTAGCTACACTTCTCTTTATATACCTGTCGAAACTCCTACTGTTTGCATTTCCTGTCAGCTTATTCTCACATTCTATTTTCCCTCTCTGTTTTTATAAAATTATTATTTGCTAGTTTCTAAAATTTTCCTAATCTTCCAGCCCACTACATTATGTGTTTTTGATACCATTTGATACTATCCATAACTTCCTTGGTTAGGAGATATATGAGCTAGGATTTAATATAGAGAAATGAACATGTAGCCTGTATTCTAATAGACTGTAGTACCTAAATCAAATCCACAAATGAAATATATTTCTCTTCTTAAAAAAAATCCAACTGCCCACAATGCACACCAGCATGCCAAGGGTGATTGGAGCTGTTGGGAATGTACAGCAGAGCTGCAAAGTCGAAGACTCTTTAGTAAAGCCACATTGACTGCTGAGTCACGAGTTTCTGAAGGTCTTGCTTCTGTGAACGTAAATACATAAGAAATGGAAGCAGACGTAGGCCGTCAAAGAGAGGAAATCTTCCGGAGATGAGCCTTTCCTCAAGTGCGGCAGATTCAGATTGGAGAATCATTCTTATAGAAAAAAAGCAATGCAAAAGAGACTAACGTTAACAGAAGCAAGAAGTAAATGTTAAAATAAATAATAACATTAAGATATAGACCATAGTTAGTTTTGTGGACAAATGAACTAATGACTACCTAGTTAAATTAAGCATCATTAGCTTAATTAGTTTACCACAACATCATGGGCTGAAGATCCTGTTCGTGTGCTGTTCTGTTCTGTGTCCGATATTCTATTTGCCTCGTTTACTGTGGACAGACTCTGCCTCATTATGTTGATGCCGCTCACTCTTTTATTTTGTCTTTCTTTTCTCCCACTTTCCACAAACTCCTTTCTTCCTCTCTCTTTCCTCCTCCTCATTCTTTCTCATTCCTTTTCCTTCTTTTTCTGTCTCTGCATTTCTCTTTTTCCATCTTCCATGCTTACTATAACGTAGGAAACCATTTCAACCTATCAAGTCCACAACAGCTTACAGAGAACTCCCATTCCCTGCTTGCAACAGACAACCTGCCGGGGCAACTCAGCCGGTCGAGAAACGTCTGTGGGAGGGAAAGGAATTGTCGACATTTCAGGCAAAACCCTGCACTAGGACTGAGGATGCAGTGGGAAGATAGCCCATATAAAGAGGAGTTCATTTTCTTCACTGGCTTTGAATAAAAAATGAACACTTTTTTTTTCTTCATTGGCTTTGGACTGAATATTTATTCCCATTGTCTTTTGCTTAAAATTTAACCCATCACATTCCAGCCTAGACCACTGGCTACCAGACCTTCACATTTTCCTATGTAGCTGCATGAAACATTTCACATTCCTCCTTAATTTCCTGCCTGGTCTTCTCCCTACATTGTTGGTGAAATCATGCTTCTCTAACCCTGCTATTAACACAAGGTCAAAAACAGAAAAAGCCAAAGCAAAGGTGAGGGCATTTGCCTATCAAAGCCTATCGCTACAACAAATGAAGACCAAAAATAAAAAGTGAAGATGCTGGAAATGTTAAATAAAAGCAGAAAATGCTGGAAACACTCAGCAGGTCAGGCAGCATCTGAGGAGAGAGAATGAGAGTTAATGTGTCAGTTTGAAGACCTTTAGCCAGAGCTCTGTTTCTGATGAATTGACTTCAGCCACAAGCAGTAACCCTGTCTTTCTCTCCACTGATCCTGCTTGATCTCAAAGTCAAAGTCAAAGTGGAGTCTATTGCCATCTACACAAATCCATGTGTGCACAGGGGCAGTGAAAAACTTACTTGCAGCAGCATCACAGGCACATAGCATCAGATAAGCAGCATTCACAAGAAAAACATAAATTAAGCATAAATTATACACAATTTTAACAAGAAAGAACACAATTAGAACAAAAAAAAAAGTCCACTTTAGTGCAAAATGATCAAAGTGGTCATCGTATTGCTAAACTGTAGTGATTAGGGTTTTGCCGGTTGGTTCAAGAACCAAATGGTTGAAGGGAAGTCACTGTTCCTGAACCTGCTGAGTGTTTCCAGCATTTTCTGCATTATTTCTTTGCTTCGGTACTTTTGCTTTGTATTTTTAGTAATTTACTGAAACTAGGATTGAGCGGTCATTTCGCGAGTTTTCAAACTGCTATTGCTTACGAGTCATGAAATTATTTGCAGGGGGATGCAGCCCTGAGGAGCGCACGGGGCCAGTGCTCGCTGGTGAAGGGCGGCACTGACCAGGGTGCAGAACACAGCTCCCCAGGTGTTGCCAGTCTCCTGCTGCTTGTCATGTATATTAGCGATTTGGATGAGAATGGAGGTGGCATGGTTAGTAAGTTTGAGGATGACACCAAAATTGGGGGTGTGGTGGACAGCGAAGAAGGTTGACAAGGGTTACAACAGGATCTAGATCAACTGGGGAAGTGGGCAAAGGTGGATTTTAACTCAGATAAGTGCGAAGTAATGAGAGTATGGTGTACCGTTTTGGTCACCCTGTTATAGGAAAGACGTCGTTAAGCTGGAAAGAGTGCAGAGAAGATTTACAAGAACATTGCCAGGACTTGAAGGCCTGAGTTACAGGGGAAGGTTGGACAGGCTAGGACTTTGTTCCTTGGACCAAAGGAGACTGAGGGGTGACCTCATACAGGTGTATAAAATCATGAGGGGCAGAGATAGGGTGAATGCACTCAGTCTTTTTCCCAGGGAAAGGGAACCAAAAACTGGAGGGCAGAGGTTTAAGGTGAGAGGGGAGAGAGTTAAAAAGGACCTGAGGGGCAACTTCTTCACACAGAGGGTGGTGGGTATATGGACCAAGCTGCCAGAGGGAGTAGTTGAGGCAGGTACAATTACAACATTTAAAAGGCATTCGGATAAGTATCTGGACAGGAAAGGTTTAGAGGTATACAGGCCAAGTGCGGGCAAATTCAACTAGCTTAGGTCAACATGGATGAGTTGGGCTGAAGGGCCTGTTTCCATGCTGTATTACTTTATGACTCTATGATGCATTTTGGGACGTTAAACCCGGGCAGGACTTGCTCATTAAACAACAGGACCCTGTGGAGTGCTGTAGCACAGGAAGACCTAGAGGTACAAGTGTATAGTTCACTGAAAGTGGTGACACAGGTAGACAATGTGGTGAAGAAGGTGTTTAGCGTGCTGGCCTTCATTGGAGTTGGCATCTCATGTTACAGCTGTATAGGATGCCTGTGAGACCGCACTTGGAATATTGTGTGCAGTTCTGGTCACCATACTGTAGGAAGGATGGGATTAAGTTAGAGAGGGCACAGAAAAGATTCACAAGGACGTTGCTGGGACTGGAGGGTTCAACTTATGAGGAGACACTGGACAGGCTGGGACTGTTTTCCCTAGAGTGAAGGAGGCTGAGGGGTGACCTTATAGAGGTTTATGAAATCATGAGGGGCACAGATAAGGAGGATGTTCACAGTCTTTTTCCCAGGGTGGGGGAGACTAAAACTAGAGGGCACAGGTTTAAGGTGAGAGGGGAAAGATTTAAAGGGGACCTGAGAGGCAAGTTTTTCACACAGAGGGTGGTCAGTATATGGAACGAGCTGCCAGAGGAAGTGGTAGAGGCAGGTACAATAACAACATTTAAAAGACATTTGAACAGGTTCACAGAAAGGTAGGGTTTGGAGGGATATGGGTCAAACTCAGGCAAATGAGACTAGCTCAGAAAGACACCTTGGTCAGCATGGACTAGTTGGGTCAAAGGGCTTGTTTCCGTGCTGTATAAGTCTCTGACACTCTGACGACCTGAGCAACCCTATGCCCCAATCTGCTGTTCTCTTTAAGCTATTTGTAAAAGACCGAAAATGTGAGTATGATGTAACACCTTGCCTGGTGCTTGGTTGGAGCTCCCTCTTGTGCTGGATTGGTTCAGTGTTTTCATAATCACTCGACTGTGGTACAGCTTGCAAGCACGCAGAAGAGCAAAGGACCTGTGGGGTGAGAGATCACAGAGCCAATAAATGAGCCATTGTAAGCAGAGAAACAGAATTTGCAGCTAGAGCTAAATGTCATGGCTTTGGTCTTGCGGGGGGCGATTTGTGGCTGATCCACAGGTGCGGTAGTGTAGCGGTTAGCGTAACGCTTTACAGCGCCGGTGACCCGGGTTCAATTCCGGCCACTGTCTGTAAGGAGTTTGTACGTTCTCCCCGTGTCTGTGTGGGTTTCCCCCGGGTGCTCCGGTTTCCTCCCACATTCCAAAGACGTACGGGTTAGGAAGTTGTGGGCATGCTATGTTGGCGCCGGAAGCGTGGCGACACTTGCGGGCTGCCCCCAGAACACTCTACGCAAAAGATGAATTTCACTTTGTGTTTTGATGTACATGTGACTAATAAAGAAATCTTATCTTATCATTAGAACATGACGAGGTTTGGATGGGGTATTTAGGACGGTGAATATTTTGCCCATTTGATCATGTCCTCTCCCGTGAATGCTGCTGCTCTTCCACTGGACTTGCTACAGCCAAGCAGTTAGAGAACTCCGTCAGCTGAAGGGCGAACAGAGCTGGGTGTCACCAACGTACAATGGAGCTTGGCGACAGATGTCCAGGGGGACACATTGATCGAGGAGGGTGACTTCCCAGAAATGCACTGAGATGCTAATCGTGCCCTTGCGCAAATATATTGTAAGAACAAAAGAAAATCGGAGCAGGAGCAGGCCAGTCGGCCCCTCAAGCCTGCCCTGGGCCTCATCTCCTCTTCCGTGCCAGTTCCCCAGAGCCCTTAGTTTCCTGGTCTTTCAAAAATTTACTTTCTTCCTCTTTAAATACCCCCAACGATCCAGCCCCCACAACCTTGCAAGGTAGAGAATTCCAGAGATTCACCACCACCTGTGAGAAGAAGTTCCTACCCACCTTTGTTTTAAATGTCCACCCCCTAATCTTGGAACTATGTCCCCCGTTGGAGATTCTGCCACTTGTGAAAACATCTCAACATCTACGCCGCCGTGTCACCTGAGCATCGTCTATGCTTCGATAAGCTGGCTCCTCATTCAATAACCGTAAATGTCGATCTAATCTGCTTAGCCATCACTCTTTCATCATTACTCGCACCCTATGTTTCTATATAAAACTGTAGGTATTGTTTAGATTTTCTTTGACTTTATCCATCTGCATTCTCTCTTTCAAGGAATTATACCTTTGAACACCTACATCTCTCAATTTATCCATTTTATTCAGTTTCTATCTACTTTCTTTTGTTTTCCTTTTGAAATTTAACACTTCACACTCCGTATTAAACCATCTGCTACTAGACCTGTCCAGTCATCTGTCCTGTATTTCACACTCTTTCCCAATTTCTTGCCAATACTGTCTGCTCAATTGTCAACAAAGTAATGCCCCGTATTAAAACAGGGTCAAAAATATAAGAAGCTAAAGCAAAGGCAAAGTCATTTGCCTGTCAAGGCGTTCTGATACATTATCTCTTGGATCAAGGCATTTGACTGTATTTTGCATGTCTTCTGTGTATCTTCTGCCTTCCTTATTTTGAGGTTACATTTGATGTTGATACCCAGTCTGTTGTGGTAACCTTCAGTCAGCATTACCTCCCAGTGGGACATAACTTATCTCATATATTTTAACCAGTTTCTAATCCAGTTCCACTTTCTCTACTGGGCTTTTGAGGGTTTTTTTATTAGTTGATTTCCCTTTTTTTAATGGAACTTTGCCAAAACCTTCTTCAAAGTGCAGATAAACTATATCATATTGCATTCTTGGCAAAAAAATTAGACCATAAATACAGTATTTCCATTGCTTGCAGTCTTTGTGGAATTGTTCAGTGTACATAGGTTGATGTTTTGAATAACAGGGTTTGCTTCAGCAGCACCTCCAAAAGAAAATAATATTGGCTGCAGAGTCCCAGCGATGCACATGGAGACATACAAGTACTTAAGAGATAAGATCTTTATTAGTCACACGTACATCAAAACACACAGTGAAATGCATCTTTTTGCATCGAGTGCTCTGGGGGCAGTCCGCAAGTGTCGCCACGCTTCCGGCGCCAACATAGCACGCCCACAACTTCCTAACCCGTACATCTTTGGAATGTGGGAGGAAACCGGAGCACCCGGAGGAAATCTACGCAGACACGGGGAGAACGTACAAACTCCTTACAGATAGTGGACGGAATTGAACCTGGGTTGCTGGTGCTGTAATAGAGTCACACTAACCGCTACACCACTGAGCCTGTTTGATTGTGTGAGGTTGTGTGATTGTGTGAACAATGTAAATTGGTGTAGATTGTCTTAATTGATAGAGTGCTCGTTGGTGAGCCTTGATTTCACATAGATTGCAAATTCACTATTCAGATCTCTGTGGATTAAGGGGATTATCTAGTATGATAAATGCTCTATCAATTTAAAGTTGGAGCAGGGGGTGTTTTTGATAAAGAAGAAAGACTTGCATTTATATGGCAACTTCAGGACCACAGATTGTGCCAAAGTGCTTTACAGCCAATGAATACTTTGGAAGTGTAGTCACTGTTGCAGAAAACATGGCAGCCATCTTCCCACAAACAGCAGCACGACTGTGCGGCCAGATTCTGCTCTAACTCCATCTACAAGTTTGTAGATGACACCACTGTAGTGGGTCGCATCTCAAACAACGACGAAACAGTGTCAAGACAATAACCATTCCCTCAATGTCAGCAAAACAAAAGCACTGGTCATTGAAGTGGAGCGGAGCACCTGCCTCTGTATGTATCAGTGGTGCTCAGGTGGAGATGGTTGAGAGCTTCAAGTTCCTAGCTGTAAATGTCACCAATAACTTGTCCTGGTCCAGCCATGTAGACACTATGACCAAGAAAGCACACCAGGCGAAGGAAATTCAGCATTTCCACAATGACCCTCACCAATTTTTATGGATGCACCAGAGAAAGAATCCCATCCAGACGCATCACAGCTTGATATGGCAACTGCCCTTCCTGAGACAGCAAGAAATTGCAGAGCTGTGAACACAGCCTAGTCTATCATGAAAACCAGCCTCTCCTCCATTGATTCTGTCTACACTTCCCGCTGCCTCGGGAAAGCAACCAACATACATTTGACAATAATAAACCAATTACCAATTACTAATTTATACGATTAGGGTCACTTTTGGTGATTTTGCTTGAGGAATATACATTGGCTAGTCATGAGATAGGTCAACATTGGCTCTCATTAAACAGATCTCAACTCATCAATGACCACCCACCACAATCAAAAGCCACAGGTTTGAAGATACATCCCACCAAGAACCTTCATGTGCCAGTGGGATGTTTGTGGTTCCCCTTTAATCGCTTAGTGCTAAAGCCTCTTAGGATCCAAAGGTTTCATCTTTGCATATTTTCATCTTTGAAATATTTCTAATTTATACAATGCTAAAATTGTGGCTCACCTCACTGAAAAATCTAAGCTACAGAAATATTTTTAGAATTGAGGATTTCTTTCTGATACTGTCCAGCTGCTCTCCAGTTACTGAATGTTTCTCTTCAGTTGAAAACCCTGAGTAGTCCTAACTCTGAGAGTTTCTCGATTTTCCTCCTGTGAGCTATCACGGCTTTGCTCACCTACTTTGTCTCTTGTCTCACTTTCACCTGACAGAACAACTTGATGAGTGATGGATGTGGCTTAGTTAGTTGCTGCAATCACCTCTCAAAAGAGGAAACTCCATAGAGGAGTGAGATAGAACAGCTGGTTGAGTGGTGTTGCAATAACAACCTCGTACTCAATGCCAGCAAGACAAAGGAATTGATTGTGGCCTTCAGGAAAGGGAAGTTGGGAGAACACACACCAGTCTTCGATGAGGGGTCATTGGTGGAAAGGGTGAGTAGCTTCAAGTTCCTGGGTGTCAACATCTCGGAGGATCTATCCTGGGCCCAACACATTGATGCAATGATGAAGAAGGCACGCCAGCAGCTCTACTTCATTAGGAGTTTGAGGAGATTTGATATAACTGCAAAGACTCTTGCAAATTTCTATAGATGTACGGTGGGGACCATTCTGACTGGTTGCTCCAATGCACAGGATCACAAGAGGCTGCAGAGGGTTGTAGACTCAGCCAGCTCCATCACTACTGGGGACATCTTCAAGAGGTGGTGCCATCACTAAGGACCCTCACCATCCGGGACATGCCCTCTTCTTGTTACTACCATCGGGGAGGAGGTACAGGAGCCTGAAGACCCACACTCAATGATTCAGGAACAGCTTCTTCCCCTCTGCCATTAGATTTCCGAATGGTCCATGAACCCACGAACACTACCTCGTTATTCCTTTTTCTGCACTATTTATTTATTTTGTAATTTATAGTAATTTTATGTCTTTGCACTGTACTGCTGCCGCAAAACAACACATTTCATTTCATATCTCAGTGATAATAAACCTGATTCTGATTCACATGGTCCATGTATTGTTCCGGGTCCTCATTAATCCAACATGTAGGTTGGACTGGGAATACCTCATTCCATAATTAGGTTAATTTAACCAGTTTAATCAAACTACTGACATAGTGGCACAGGCCTCCTGCCTCACAGCTCCAGCGACTGAGGTTCGATCCTGACCCAGTGACTTACCACTTATCTACACACTAGGGGAAATTTATAGCTGCCATTTAACCATCTGACCTGCGCAACTTTGGGATGTGGGATGAAACCGGAGCACCTAGAGGAAACCAACGCAGTCACAGCGAGAATGTGCAAACTCTACCCAGACTGGAGCTCAGTACTGAACCCTAGTTACTGGAACTGTGAAGCTGCAGCAGTACCAGTAAGGCAATTGGCAACGTTAATACAGTTGAGTGTTGAGGGTGGGTAGTTCGACTCTCTGCTGTGCAAATGTTACTTCTCAGCCCATAGACCATAAGAAGTAGGAAAGGAGCAGGTAATCAGCCCCTCCACCATTCAATAGGAACATGGCTCACCCAACATTCCTCAAGTCCACTTTCCCTGTAACCCAAGATTCTCTTATCAATGAGAAATTTCTCCATCTCAGCTTTAAATACATCCAAGGACTCTGCCTGCATAGGTCTGTGTGTAAAGGTGTTCCAGAGACCCACAATTCGTAAAGAGAAGAAATTCTATCACATCTGTCACCATGAGGGGCATAGATAGGGTGAATGCACTCAGTCTTTTTCCCAACGTTGGGGAATCAAGAACTAGAGGGCATAGGTTTAAGGTGAGAGGGGAGAGATTTATTAGGAACTTGAGAGGCAACTTTTTTACACAAAGGGTGGTATGTATGCGGAATGAGCTGCCAGAGGAAGTGGTTGAGGCAGGTACAATAACAACTTTTAAAAGATAGTTGGACAGGTACATGGATTGGAAAAATTTAGAAGGTTATGGACCAAATGCTGGCAAATGGGACCAGCTTGGATGGGGCATCTTGATCGGTGTGGACCAGTTGGGTCAAAGGGCCTGTTTCCAAGCTGTATAATGCTATGACTCTATGACCTCAGTCTTAAACAGATGCCCCTTTATTCTGAGACCATGCCCCCTGTTCCTGGACTTTCCCACAAGAGGAAATATCTTCTCAGCATTTACAATACATTGTATCCTAAGAATCTGGGGTTGTGAAGTTTCTGAAATTATGAGAGGCAGCAATAGGGTAGACAGCTGGTATCTTTTTCCCAGGGTCAAAATGTCTAAAACTAGAGAGCTTGCCTTTAAGGTGAGAGGGGGAAAGTTCAAAGGAGATGTGCGGGGCAGCTTTTTTTTTACAAAGGGAGTGGTGGGTACCTGGAATGTGATGCCAGGGGTGGAAGCAGATATGATAGAGGGGTTTAAGAGGTTCACAGGTAGGCCCATGAATATGCAGAGAATAGAGGGATATGGACCATGGACTGTGGGCAGACAGAAGGGATTAGGCATCATTCGCTTCATTAGTTCAGCACAACATCGTGGGCTGAAGGGCCTGTTCCTGTGCTGTACTGTTCTATGTTCTGTGTTCTAGAACTGACATAATTTCTCACTGGGCAGTTATCAAATTGATTCAGCGTCCCGATGCAGGCTCTCAACCTGAATCAGTGACCGTTCTTTCCTCCTCCACAGATGCTGCCTGACCTGCTGAGTTCCTCCAGCAATTTTTTTGCTCCAGATTCCAGCATCTGCAATCTCTGTCAAAATGAGTTGCCGGACAGCATTTGCATTGTGATACATTGAGGATGAGGCCTTTTCGTTGTTTGTTTTACAGAATGACTTCAACGTTTTTAAATGGTGAAGGCCACATGGGATACAGGATACATGCCAGAGCAGCAGTTTCTCAGAGGTGAAAGTTGCCTGCCATGGGCCAGTACAGCCTACTGCTGAGAAGGCAGCAGATGCAATTCAGTACAAATGGGTTAAATTGGTGGCGTTAAGGATATAGCTGTGCGAATAAGAAATTTAAATTACTTTCACCCTGCAGAACCTAGACGGTCAAGTAGACGAAAGAGGCAGACTGTATTCACTGATGATTTATAAATTAAATCATTGGAGGAATATTAGAGGAACTTGTGAGTTTAACCTGACTCTAGCTTTCACCCGGAGCCCTGTCGCTCCCTTAGTTACAGCTCAGAAAGGGGCAGCACGCAAAGAAAATCTCTCGTACAGCAGTGGTGAGTTTCTCAAACAAGTCGGTTTATTCAGGCTGGGGTGCACTGGGGAGCAATCCAAGTGAGAGCTCAACGGTACTCCACTGACCCAAAAATCTTCCAGCAATTTCTAGTATTGGCGTTACAATAGTTAAATCAATAACCCATTTTTCTTTATAGTATTTGATTTTTGTTTTACCTCTGCAGGGGTTGCCTCTAACGATCTGACAAATGGGACTTTGGTTCCTTTGCCAGACAGCAGTTTCCCCCATTCTCCCTGCGAATGGGTGTTCTGATCTATGGTCTTGTCCTTCTGTTGTGACTCTGCCCATTTAACAATCAGTTTGCCTGCAATTAGCCCTATCAGGGAGGGGGTACAGAAGCCTGAGGACCCACACTCAATGATTCAAGAACAGCTTCTTCCCCTCTGCCATCAGATTTCTGAACGGTCCATGAACCCATGAACACTACCTCGTTATTCCTCTTTTTTTTTGCACTATTTATTTATTTTTGTAATTTATAGTAATTTTTAAGGCTTTGCACTGTACTGCTGCTGCAAAACAACAAATGTCAC
The DNA here is from genome assembly GCF_009764475.1 of Pristis pectinata. Lineage (NCBI taxonomy): Eukaryota > Metazoa > Chordata > Chondrichthyes > Rhinopristiformes > Pristidae > Pristis > Pristis pectinata. The sequence continues at coordinate 3,056,727 of NC_067433.1, forward strand.
ATCATGTAGGTCGTGATAACAAACCTGATTCTAACTCTGCTTCTGTCTCACAATCTTGACCTGTTTATCTCTGCTCCGGCTAGCTATGCCTTGTAATCTAAACACTTCCCCGATCTTAGTACTACCGTTTCTTCTAAGTGACCTCTTTTAAGCCATCTCCACAATTGGCTTAGTTTCTCATCATCAAGTTTGCAGATGATACCACCGTTGTAGGCCGTATCTCAAATAACGATGAGTTGAAGTACAGGAAGGAGGTAGAGAGCTTAGTGACATGCTGTCATGACAACAACCTTTTCCTCAGTGTCAGCAAAACAAAACAGCCGGTCATTGACTTCAGGAAAGGGGGCGGTGTACATGCACCTCTTTACATCAATGGTGCTGAGGTCAAGAGGGTCGAAAGCCTCAAGTTCCTTGGAGTGAACATCACCAATAGCCTGTCCTGGTCCAACCACGTAGACGCCACGGCCAAGAAAGCTCACCAACGTCTCTACTTCCTCAGGAGGCTAAAGGAATTTGGCATGTCCCCTTTGACACACCAACTTTTATTGATGCACCACAGAAAGCATCCTATCTGGATGCATCACGGCTTGGTACAGCAACTGCTCTGCCCAGGACCACAAGAAACTACAGAGAGTTGTGGACACAGCCCAGCGCATCACGGAAACCAGCCTCCCCTCCATGAGCTCTGACTATACCTCTCGCTCCCTCGGTAAAGCAGCCAACATAATCAAAGACCCCCATCCACCAGGGTCATTCTCTCTTCTCCCCTCTCCCAGCAGGCAGAAGGTACAGGAGCCTGATGGCACATACCACCAGGCTCAAGGAGAGCTTCTATCCCACTGTGATAAGACTATTAAATGGTTCCCTTATACAATGAGATGGATCATTGACCTCACAATCTACCTTGTTATTACCTTGTACCATATTGTCTACAAGCAATGCACTTCCCTGTAGCTGTGACACTTTACTCCGCATTCTGTTATTGTTTTTACCCTGCACTACCTCAATGCTCTGTGTAATGAATTGACCTGTATGATCGGTTTGCAAGACAAGTTTTTCACTGTACCTCGGTACAAGTGACAATAATATACCAATACCAATACAACACCAATATCAATACCAATCCCTTTCTAATTTGTATGACACATAAGTTGACCATATTACAAACTTTCCCAATTTTCTTCTAATTCCTGGAGTTTCCTTCTTCAATCAAGAAATATAGACATTAAGCTAATCAACATTTAAAAAAAGCTGCAGATGCTGGAAATCTGAAATAAAAACTCTAGAAGTACTGAGCAGGTCAGGCAGCACTGGTGGAGAGAGAAACACAGTTAACGCTTCAGGTTGACGATCTTCCATCAGAATTCAACCTCTAATTGTTAACATCTGAACAAATTATGGTAACACCATTGTGTTTTCTAAAACTGAGATGATTCAATTGTGGCTTCGAAGGCAGCACAGAAGGAGGGGTGGTGTAACAGGTAGTGCGGCTGACAAATAACTCCAGTGACCTGGGTTCAATCCTGACCTCAGGACTGCATCGTCCCTGTGACCATGTGAGTTTCACCCTGAGGCTCTGGTTTCCTCCCACGTTCCAAAGATGTGCTGGTCAATTGCTGTAAGTGGGTGGCAGTAGAATCAGTGAGAAGTTGAAGGACATGTGAGAGAGAATAGGTTATAAGGAAATAAATGGAGGAACAGAGACACTGGAGCAACAAGCAAGACGCTGGAGGAACTCAGCCGGTCGAGCAGCATCTGTGGAGGGAAACGGACAGTCGACATTTCGGGTCAGGACCCAATGGAGGAATGGTCAGGTGGGAATTCTCTGAGAGCTGACGTGGACTTGATGGGATGAATGGCCTCCTTCTACGTCATAAGGATATTTGATCAATTAATGCGAACGTCCGTCATGGAGTTACGTTGTACCTCATATGTTTTCAGCCCCATAAACAAGGCACCAACCATCCCATCTCCCCCACTCCCACTATCTGCGCTTGTGCTCATAGTGAAAACTTCTTCTATAACTCCTACCACATCCTCCAAACAAGAGGTGCTGCTACAGAAAACCATATGGATCCCAACAATACCCACATTAATTGAAGAGTTGTGTATAGAAGTTAGTGGCTTAGGTTCTCCTTTGTTCCTTCCTTCCTTCCTTTATACATGCTTCGAACTCGTGCCAAGGGTCAGAGACCTGAAACATTATTTCTCTCTCTAGATAAGCTGTCTGACCCGCCAAGTATAATGGAGGGGAGCTGGAGGGTAAATAGTTAACTTATAAAAAAATGCTTCCGCAATCTCCCGCATTAAGTTCCATATGGCAATTAGGAAGACTGCGGCCTCTGTATTTTATCTTGCAACACTTATTTTACTTCGGACTTAAATTGAGAATCCAAATAAAAGCAACAATTAGGTTGCTTTTCAAAAGCTGAATTCACTGAGCTTATGGCTGTGTGTGAATTACTTCGACTTAATTTTAGAACCTTAGTGAACATTTAGGAACAATTTTTGGTGTTCGTGAACTCTTGGGAGTGACATCCAACTGCTTTTTTTTAGTTTCAAAAATAAACTTTATTCATAACAACAGATTCAGGTTTATTGTCACTGACACGTGTTGTGAAATTTGTTGCTTTGCGGCAGTAGTACAGTGCAAAGATATAACATTACTAGAGATTACAAAAGTAAATAAATAGTGCAAAAAAAAGGAATAACGAGGTAGCGTTCATGGGTTCATGGACCATTCAGAAGTCTGATGGCGGAGGGGAAGAAGCTGTTCCTGAATCGTTGAGTGTGGGTCTTCAGGCTCCTGTACATCCTCCCTGATGGCAGTAACGAGAAGAGGGCACGTCCCGGATGGTGGGGGTCCTTAGTGATGGGTGCCGCCTGCTTGAGGCACCGCCTCTGTCAGATGTCCTGGATATATAATTAAAAATATATACACAGTGCAAAATGTTTTACATTCTTAGCGTCATTTGCTCAATACATTCAGTAATGTTAACGCTTAATTTAAAACCAAGGTGTCATAACTGCAATCTACTAACAACTGAGATTATTAATCCTTGAAGCCTAGCTCTATTTATAAATATAAGCTACACTTTAAATTTGTGGAGAGGCAACTGAATGCCACTGGATGTGGGTAGTTGCTGTATGAAGTTTTACAGGATATGTGCAATTTGCAAGAAATCCAAGTGAGTTGCGACATTTAAGGAAAGTTTTATTAAGGGCTGGTGTTCCCGGGGCATCATGGGAATGAGGGATTGGACGGGAGAGGGGAGGGGCTGGGCAGGTTTAGGGCGCCTGCGCAGTGCCGTCGGCGTGCTCCAGCTCACGATCCTCGCGCATGCGCCGAGCCGGTCCCCGCTCTCGGGCGCAGGCGCAGTGCTGCGGCTTGTCTCCTTCACGTTGCCCTCTCGGAGCGGCGGGGTCGGTCAGCGCGGAGCGGAGAGAGGTATTGAGGCGGCGGGCGGGTGTCGGGAGGTCCGGGGTCGGGAGGGAACGAACGATCGGGCAGCGCAGAGTAAAGCACCCAGGGCCGTGCAATGGTGTGGCAGGCCGGGCCTGGGTCCCGGGGCTCCTCGCCTGGCCGAGCCCCGCCTTTGGAGCAGAGGGTGGGGATCCGCGGCCCAGACTGTCCCTCCCCCCCTCATCCCCTCCCCCCCTCATCCCATCTCCCCCAATCTCCCCCATCCCCCCCATCTCCCCCCATCTCCCCCCATCCCCCCCATCCCCCCCTCCCCCATCTCCCCCCATCCCCCATCTCCCCCCATCCCCCCCTCCTCTCCTGTCCCCTCATCCCATTCCCTCCCCCTCATCCCGCACTATTCATCTCGTTATTGGGTTTAATGAGTATTGCCCAGTCCTAATTGCCCTTCAGAAAGTCAGGGCGAGCCCCAGTCTTGAGCAGTTGCAGTGTTGAGGGTGCATTCACACTCTTGTTTGACAGGGAGAAGCAGGATTTCAACCCAGTGAGGAATCTCTAAGAATCTTGTGTGACTCTGAGGTCCATTGCAGGTGGTGGAGACTTCCGCTGACTAGTAAGCAGCAAACAAGAAGCTAGAGGAATTCAGCGGATCATGCAGCATCTGGAGGGAAATGGACAGTCGAGACCCTTCATCCGGATGCTCCAGCTTGCTTGTTACAGCATCTGTAGTCTCTTGTGGCCTTAACTATTAGTAAGCTGCTTTGCAGTCAAGGTTTGCTGAAAGCATAAATACAGAGACTTGAAAAAATGAGCAACAAGTGAAAGTATGAGAAATGATTATCGATAACATAAAAATCCAAAAGTGAAAATCAACTTAAATAGTAAAATGCTAGTTAGATTAAGGGTGAGACCTGTTTGGGGGACAAAAGGAAGATTTTTAGAGGGTGTGGTGTGAAATTCATAGAGGCACAAGAGACTGCAGATACTGGAATATGGAACAACACATAAAAATCTAGAGAAACTCAGTGGTTCAGGCAGCATCTATGGTGGGAAATGGACAGTTGATATTTAGGGTCAAGATCCTTCATCTGGATGGTGTGAAATTCATACTTTGCCTCTGGCTATTGAGAGGAGGGACCGAAACAAAGTTATTTAAGCACAATGATTGTGTAAATTTATTTTAACACAGTCAGAAATTGTGTGATGATTTTTTAAAAAAGTAATTACAGCTCTGTCGTGTTCTGAATTGAAAGTTCACCTGGTCCATATTCACTCGGGTTACTGAGGGAAGCAATTATGGTGACATCTCTTAAGTGAAAGTGAAAATCAAAATCAAAACTGCAGATGCTGGAAATCTGAAATAAGAACAGAAAATGCAGGAAAAACTCAGCAGGTCAAATAGCATCTGTGTAAAGAGAACGTCTAGGACGGTTGAATGTTTTTCTTTCCACAGATTCTGTATGATCGAGCACTTTGTTTTCATTTGGCAATTATTGGGGAGTTACCAGATGACAGGGAGATTGCAAAAATAGTCACCAGAGGCCTCTTGGACTTACGTGGAAGGAAAATCTTAACTCATTTTGGCTCTGCTTAATTGGTTTATCAGAAAAATGTGTTAATAAAAAAGACGACATAGGCCTGTTTAGAAGTTTTTGACCAACCAAATCTTTTGGCTGGAGTTGATGAGTGTTATACAATTGATATTGTGTCTGTAGACTTCCAGACTATAGCGTCATGGTGAGGTAGAACATAGGAAAAGGCCATTCAGCCCACCACATCCATGTTAGATGGGTATCCATCTGCACTAATCCTGCCTCCCAGCAGTCAGCCTATACCCTTCCATGCCTAGGTGATTCCATTGCTCATCTGGAGATCTATTAAATGCTGTTAGTGACCCTACTTCAACCACTCTCTTGGGCAGTGCATTCCAGATACTTGCCACTCTGTGGGTGAAAAAGGTCCCCTCTGTTCTTTTTTTCCCCCTTATCCTAAACCTATGTCCTATCTACCTCTGAAACAGGGAAAACTTGCCTGCAGTCTACCCTGTCTATACCCCTCATAATTTTATATACCTGAATTGTGTGTCTTCAACCATCTCTACCTCAGGGAGAACAGACCTAGCTTCTCCAGTCTTTCTGCATGACTGAAACGCCCCATCCCAGGCAACATCCTGGTGAATCTCCACTGCACCCTCTCCAGTGCTAACACATTCTTCCTATTGTGAGGTGACCAGAACTGCACACAGTACTCCAGCTGTGCCCTCACCAAAGTTTTATAAAAGTTGCAGCATAAGGTCCTTGTTTTAATATTCAGTACCCTGACTAATGAAGGCCGGTATCCCATATGCCACCTTAACCAAGTTATCCACTTGTGCTGCAATCTTCAAGGATCTCTGGACATTCTCCAAGGTCCCTCTTTTCAGCAATACTCCCTAAGACTCTACCATTCATGGTCTATGTCCTAGCCTCATTTGTTCTACCAAGATGCACAAACTTGTATTTATCTGGATTGAACTCTACTGCCATTTTACCAACACATCGATATTACCCATAGCCTAAGACTACACTCCACACTATCCATGACTCTGCCAATCTTTGTGTCTTCTGTGAACTTTCTGATTGTGCTTCTTACATCCAGATGCAAATCATTCACATACATTACAAGCATCAAGGGTTCCAGCAACAATCCCTGAGGAACACCTCTGATAACAGGCATCCAATCACTAAAACAACCTCTACCATCACTCTCTGTTCCTGCCTTGCCACCCAGAGCAAATTCAGTTTTGTATCCAGCTTGCCAAATTTGTCTGGATCCTATGGGCTGTAACCATTTGAATCAGTCTCCCCTGTCGGGCCTTGTTAAAGACCTTACCAAAGTCCATGATCTACCCTTGTTGATGCACCTGGTTGCTTCTTCAAAAAATTCAATCAGATTGGTCAGACAGGATCTGCCTTTGTGTTTTATAAGTTATCAAAGAAATGGCATTTGTGAAGGTGCAGTGTGAATGTAAAATTGGCAAAGAGAGCAAAATGGTTATTTCCCAGTGTCATAAGGAAAAATGAGCATGAGGCTAGAAGGTGTGCAGCCAGAGGATTAGCATCTAGAAGACATTTGTGAGTGTTTTGGATACTCTTCCCTTTGGAACATTGACTCAAGCATCCTATCTTCTCTTGGTTGACTGTTAATTTTCACTGTTTATCTTTTTGTATCATTGTGAAACTGATGAAAAGTGTCGTGCCATTTAAAGCAGTCAGCATTAGTACCTAGCAAACTGTAACTTGCTTAAAGTACCTCATTAAGGTTACTTGGTCACTTGTTGGAAACTGGTCAAAGTTTGTTTAATGTGGACTCTGGGGCTTATTGTGGCAAATGATAAACTCAGCATTCGCAGCAAGAAACTTGGTCTGGGATTTGGGGAGGATAAGAAATTGTCTGATTGTGTTGAATTTCTGTTACCTGAATAATGGTTGTATCTCCTTTCCAAAGGCAAGATGTCTGTGCCACCTTCATACGCAGACCTTGGGAAATCCAGCAGGGACCTATTCAACAAAGGATATGGTAGGTGTCTTATCTGAGTTAAGAACTTGTTCCAAAGGTTATATAAGAGTTGGATTATAAATATGCTTCTGCAAATTGATTGGGGATTGTCATTGCACCTCACCTCATCACAACAAAGAAAATTGATTTATTTTTATAACATGCCTTGAATATGTAAATACTTTGCATCTAATAAAGCATTTATTGATTACAGTTGAAGCAATTGTTCATGTGTTTTTTATGGTAAGAGTATTCAAGTAAGTTTTGATTTTAAAATACTATCATGACTTGAATTTTTTATTTTTGGTTTAGGTGTGCTTTAATTTGCCTTGGAATGGAAAGTAATTTGATAAATCAGTTGATTATCAGTGATCTTTCTTCAGGTTACTTCTGTGTACTGTGTGGCTGTGGTTTTCACTCTCTCTTCCTTGTTAATGAAATTCATTTCATCTTAGTGCTTGGGTTTCTGAATTTACTAATCGGGTCTTTATTTCTTTCTTTCACTGACAGTGACTCCTCACCCTTGTTTTGGGTAACTCTGATCTACACTGTCCCTAGCTTGCCACCCAACACAAATTACACTAGTACATGGATTGCAGCCAATTCACTTAGAAACTTAATCCATGTTCTAAGAACTAGAATTGGCCATTCTGTCCATTGAGCCAGCTACATTTCATTAGGATGGGCATCTTGATCATTTGGTATTGGTTTATTGTTGTCACTTGTACCGAGGTACAGTGAAAAGCTTGTCTTACAAACCGATCGTACAGGTCAATTCATTACACAGTGCAGTTACATTGAGTTAGTACAGAGTGCATTGATGTAGTACAGGTAAAAACAATAACAGTACAGAGTAAAGTGTCACAGCTATAGAGAAAGTGCAGTGCAATAAGGTGCAAGGCCACAACAAGGTAAATTGTGAGGTCATAGTCCATCTCATTGTATAAGGGAACCGTTCAATAGTCTTATCACAGTGGGGTAGAAGCTGTCCTTAAGTCTGGTGGTACGTGCCTTCAGGCTCCTGTATCTTCTACCTGATGGAAGAGTAGAGAAGAGAGAATGTCCCGGGGGGGGTGTGGTCTTTGATTATGCTGGCTGCTTCGCCAAGACAACGAGAGGTAAAGACAGAGTCCAAGGAGGGGAGGCTGGTGTCCGTAATGTGCTGGGCTGTGTCCACAACCCTCTGCAGTTTCTTGCGGTCCTGGGCAGAGCAGTTGCCGTACCAAGCCGTGATGCATCCAGATAGGATGCTCTCTATGGTGCATCGGTAAAAGTTGGTGAGAGTCAAAGGGGACAAACCAAATTTCTTTAGCCTCCTGAGGAAGTAGAGGCGCTGGTGAGCTTTCTTGGCTGTGGCTTCTACGTGATTTGACCAGGACAGGCTGTTGGTGATCTTCACTCCCAGGAACTTGAAGCTCTCAACCCTCTTGACCTCAGCACCATTGATGTAAAGAGGTGCATGTACACCGCCCCCTTTACTGAAGTCAATGACCAGCTCTTTTGTTTTGTTGACATTGAGGGAAAAGTTGTTGTCATGACAGCATGTCACTAAGCTCTCTATCTCCTTCCTGTACTCCGACTCATCGTTATTTGAGATATGGTCTACAACAGTGGTATCATCTGCAAACTTGTAGATGGAGTTAGAGCAGAGTCTGGCCACACAGTCATGAGTGCATAGGGAGTAGAGTAGAGGGCTGAGGACTCAGCCTTGTGGGGCACCAGTGTTGAGAATAATCGTGCCGGAGGTATTGCTGCCTATCCTCACTGATTGCGGTCTGTTTGTAACCGGATCCTTGACTTTCTGACAGAGGGAGGTGTTGAGCCCTAGGTCTTGGAGTTTGGTGACAAGCTTGCTTGGGATTATTGTATTGAAGGCAGAGCTGTAGTCAATAAACAATAGTCTAACATAGGTGCCTTTACTGTCCAGATGCTCCAGAGCTGAGTGTAGGGCCAGGAAGATGGCATCTGCTGTAGGCCTGTTTCGGTGATTTCCTTGCCCTTCCTCCACTTCATTGTGCTCGCTCCCTACAGTATTTTCATTTGAAATGCCTCAGATGACTTTACACTTGGCCTTCTGGGCATTGACTTTCACATTCACTATGAGTGAGCATTATTCGCTTTTGAGCATTTAGTTCAAAATCTTAATGTTTTATTCACTTGTTTGAATTCTTCCTTTGGAGAGAAGAATTCTTTCCCTTCTGCCTTCCCAGTTTTAAATGCCTCAATCAGTTCATCTGCCCAGTCGAAAAATCCAAATCCACCCTATTCTTGTCCTGCTTGGTGGCAGCAAACCAGTCTGATTCACTTGTGGACTTTGTCTACGGGCTGCGAAATGGAGCACAACGTGAGATCGAAGCAGTAATTGGCAGTTTCCTGTTCTTGATGAAGCTTGGAAAGCATTTGCCTCTGATCGATTTTGCTCATTATAAATTAATGTATATAGACTTGTAAATTGCTTGTTCATCTATTCCTCTGCCCTTTACTGCCTCCTCTACCTAGATTCTATGTTTGCATGGTGATGCACCTATTTTCTCACTGCTTAACTTATGTACTTTTGTGTTCATCAGAATTCACTGTTTTGTGTGTGTTTGGAAGAAAGGGGCTCTTGTGGCATTTTTCCTTGATCCTAACGTGGTTTGGGTGCTTGTCCCCTAATGTCCCATTTATTCCTATTCACGGCATTCTATCTTCCAACCTGTGAGATTGCCTTAGTGTTAATTAGCACTTTATTATTGGAAGCCTGGCTTAAGCACCTTTCAGAAGTGCAGACATACATGAGACCACTTGCTTCCACAGAGCCATGCAGGTGCTCACATATCAGCTTAAGGCAGTTTCAAGTTCTTGCACACTTGCTCATGCTGAATTTGATTCCAGTTCTCTCACTGCAGACAATATACTCAGTGATCACTAAGTTTTTCGTGGTTGAGTTGATTGGAGGTATGTATATGATAGTCATAACCTGGGTAGTTATGCTAGAGAATACATAGATGGACATACCAGGGAAGGGTCTCTACTGGACAACCTTGGGGAATGAAGCTGGCAAGTGGTGGGTGAGCATTTTGGGAATAGTGATCATAATTCAATGTGGTTATGGTGGAGGATAAGGATGGTCTGCATGTTCGTGTCCTAAATGGGTTTATTTCAATAACATAAGACAGGACCTGCTGAGGTAGATTAGGAGCAATTGCTTGAGGGTAAAATACGGTCCTACAAGTTGGAGCTTCTTAAAAGGGAGATTGTGAGAGTTTAGGGCCAACATGTTCCTGTGAGAGTGAAATGTAAGGATGGCAAGATTAGGGAAACCTGGAAAACGAGATGTTGAGTTGATGAAGGGAAAAGGGTATAGGCAACTGAAAACTGTAGTCCCTTGAGGAATATAGAGAATGTGTGAGGGTACTTGAGAAGGAAATTAGGTGGGCATAAAGGGGCCATGAAATACCATTGGCAAACAAGAGTAATGTGAATCCCAAGGCATTCTATGAGTGTATTGAGAAGAAGAGAGTAACTAGAGAAAGAGTAGATCCCCTTGTAGACCAAAGGGACAGTCTGGTCTTGGAGCCATGGGGTGTATTAAATGTCTAAAATGAATACTTAGAACATAGAACAGTACAGCACAGGAACAGGCCCTTCTGCCCACAATGTTGTGCCTTACCAGTTACATTAGTAATAAAATGCCCAACTAAACTAATCCCTTCTGTCTACACAATGTCCATATCCTACCATTTCCCTCACATTCATGTGTCTATCTAAGAGCTTCTTGAACACCCCTATCGTATTTGCCTCCACCACCACCCCAGGCAGTGCATTCCAGGCACACACCACTCTGTGTAAAAACAAAATGCCCCACACATCATCTTTGAACTTGCCCCCTATCACCTTAAATGCATCCCCTCTGTTATTACACATTTCAATCCTGGGGTAAGATATTGGCTGTCTACTCTATCTATGCCTCTCATAATCTTATAAACTTCTATCAGATCTCCCCTCAGCCTCTGCCACTTCAGAGAGAACAACAAAAGTTTGTCCAACCTCTCCTTATAGCATATGCCCTCTAATCCAGGCAGCATCTTAGTAAACCTCTTTTGCACCCTCTCCAAAGCCTCGTCATCCTTCCTATAACGGGGCGACCAGAGCTGAATACAATACTCCACATGCGGCCTAACTAAAGTTTTATAAAGCTGCAGCATAACTTTCTGACTTTCAAAATTGGCTTGCCCATAGAAGACAGAGGGTGGTGGTAGATGGAGCGTGTTCTGCCTGGAGGTCGGTGACCAGTGGTGTTCTGCAAGGATCTGTTCTGGGACCCCTGCTCTTTGTGATTTTTATAAATGACTTGGATGAGGATGTGGAAGGGCGGGTTAGTAAGTTTGCTGATGACACAATGGTTGGTGGTGTTGTGGATAGTGTAGAAGGTTGCTGTAGATTACAACAGGACATTGATAGAATGCAGAGCTGGGCTGAGAAGTGGCAGATGACATTCAACCCGGATAAGTGTGAAGTGATCCACTTCGGGACATCGAATTCGAAGGCAGAATACAAGGTTAATGGCAGGACTCTTAGCAGTGTGGAGGAACAGAGGGATCTTGGGGTCCACGTCCATAGATCCCTCAAGGTTGCCATGCAGGTCGATAGGGTTGTTAAGAAGGCGTATGGTGTGTTGGCCTTCATTAGTCAGGGTATTGAGTTCAAGAGCAGTGAGGTGATGTTGCAACTCTATAGAACTCTCGTCAGACCACACTTGGAGTATTGTGTTCAGTTCTGGTCGCCTCATTATAGACAGGATGTGGAAGCTTTAGAGAGGGTGCAGAGGAGATTTACCAGGATGCTGCCTGGATTGGAGAGCATGTCTTATGAGGATAGGTTGAGTGAGCTAGGGCTTTTTTCTTTGGAGAGAAGGAGGTTGAAAGGTGACTTGATAGAGGTGTACAAGATGGTAAGAGGCATAGATTGAGTGGACAGTCAGAGACGTTTTCCCAGGGCGACAATGGCTAACATGAGTGGACATAATTTTAAGGTGATTGGAGGAAGGTATAAGGGGGATGTCAGGGATAAGTTTTTTTACACAGAGTGGTGGGTGCGTGAAATGCACTGCTGGCAGAGGTTGTGGGGGCAGATACATTAGGGACATTTAAGAGACTCTTAGATAGCCCCCTAGTTTTCTATCATTTATGTGTCTATGTGGGAGGGAAGGGTTAGATAGATCTTAGAGCAGGATAAAATGTCGGCACAAAATTGTGGGCCGAAGGGCCTGTGCTGTAGTGTTCTGTGTTCTATGACTCTTGAACTCAGTGCCTAGACTAATGAAGGCAAGCATGCCATATACCTTCTTTACCACCCTATCAACCTGTGTAGCCATTTTCAGGGAGCTATGAACTTAGACCCCAATATCCCTCTGCTCATCAACACTATTAAGGGTCTTGTGATTAACAGTGTACTGTCTCTTTACATTTGATCTCTCAAGGTGCAACACCTGACATTACTTATCTATATTCATAGAGAAGAGGGACATAGAAGGAGAGCTCAGGGTGTGGGACAGTGATATTCTGGAGTATGTTAGAAAGGGGTGGTGTTAGATGTCTTGGGATGCATAAAGGTGGATAAATCCCCAGGGTCTGAAGAGATTTATGCTGGGCTACTATAGGAGACAAAGGAAAGATCCTAATGAACATTTTGCGTCTTTGTTAGCCATGGGTGAAGAACTGGATGACTGGGTGAGGGCAAATGTTGTTCCTTTATTCGAGTGGGGATGAGCCTGAAAATTACAAGCCAGTCAGTCTTTCAGTGAAGGTATTGGAAAAAATTCCTAAGGGAAACAATTGATCTTCACTTGGAAAGGCAGGAATGATTAGGGATAGTCAGCATTACTTTCCTGTCAGCATTGAAATTCTGTCTTCCAAATTGGATTTGATTTTTTTTTGAGGATGTAACTAAGTTTATTGGTGAGGGGAAGGTGTTAGATGGCCTTTGACAAGGTCCTGCATAATAAGCTGGGATCCGGGGCAGGCTAGCAAATTGAATCCAAAATTGAAAGTAGTAGGAGGAAAGTGGGGTGGAGGAGGATTGCTTTTCTGGTTGGAAGTCTGTGACCAGTGGTATATCGTAAGGATCGATACTGCAACCTTTGTTTGTGATAAATATTAACAACCTGGATTGAACGTAGGAGGTATGATGGGTAAGTTTGCAGACAATATGAAAATTGGTGGTGTTGGTGGATAGCAAGGAGGGGTGTCTAAAACGACAGCAGGATGTAGATCAGCTAGAAAGTTGGGTGGAACAATGGTAAATGGAATTTAATCCTGACAAATGTGAGATGATGCGTTTTGGCAGGGGTAACAAGGGGAGAATGTTTGGAGTAAACAGTACAGCCCTAAGAAGCGCTGATGAACAGAGGAACCTTGGGGCCCAAGTCCATGGATCCCCGAAAGTGACAGCATAGATGGATAAGGTGGTGAAGAAGGCATGTGGACTACTTGCCTTCATTGGCTGCGGCATAGAACATAAGAGCTGGGTTGGTGAGACCACACCTGGAGCATTGTTTGCAGTTCTGGTCACCACAACACAGCAAGGATGTGATTGTGATGGAGATTGTGCAGAGGAAATTCTCCAGGATATTGCCTAGATTGGAGCATTTCAGTTGTAAGAAGAGACTGGAGAGTCTGAGTTTGTTTTATCTGGAGTGGAGGAGGCTGAGGGGTGACCTGATAGAGGTGTGTAAAATTATGAAGAGGGTGGGTAGAGTAGATAATTTTTTTCCCCATGAAATAGGGTGTCTAAGACAAGGGGTCATAAGTGTAATTTGAGAAATCAGTTTAGAGGAGAACTGAAGGGGAAGTTTTCCCACAAGAGGGTGGTTGGTGTCTAGAATGCACTGCCTTGAAGAGGTGCTAGAGGCAGACATTCCCACCACATTTAACAAGCAACTAGACAAGTATTTCAATCAACAAGGCATAGAAGGCTACAGACCTGATGTGGGTAAACAGGATTAGTGTAGATGGTATGACAGGTGGCATGGATATGATGGGCCATAGGGCACATTTTTGTGCTGTTCTGACTCTGTAACTCCATATCTAAAATGAAAGCACAGTACTGCAGATAGTGGGAAGGTGGTGCAAGGCAAAAGTAGGTGTTAGTCTAATGTAAAGAAATGCAGGTGGGGCTGGGAGTGCTTTAAATAGGAACATCAGAATCTTTACAAACCGATGTCTGAACATTGTAGACAGTGGTTATGTTCTAAAATTGGAAGAGCAAAGCTTTATGGATTGGAACAAGGGCAACATCGCAGTTAGTATTGGAAGTGATCTTAGGACCATCATTTTTGTTCAAGTTGCTCAGTGTTTCTAAAAGGATTAAATAAATAAATATCTTGCCTTGTATTGTTGTAAAGTGTCAGTGGTCCTTTATTTCCATCCTGGCCCTTTTGTTTTCTCCAGTGACACAAAGTAGAAGGTGTCTATGTTCTCCACCTACTTAATTCAGTGGATTGATCTGGAATCCGATCAATAGCTCGTGATCATCTAGTGAAGACACTGCAGTTTGTTTGAAGGCCCTCTCTGCCAAGTCATACACTACCAATTACTCTTTGTTCAAAAGTTTAAATGGGGGTGGGGGGGGGAAGATGGTGGTGGAAGAAGATTGCAAATGGGTCCTCCCAGAAATTCAAGCCATACCAGATAACACAGCATCAGGAAAGTGCCGTCTTGTCAGGGTTTACTACTCTGTATTCCTGCCACCATTTGGTTCTAAGCACTGTCGCAGAAGCTCGTTATGGCCTTTGAGTGAGGGAAAGGCAAGAGCGTTAATTTGGACAGGATAGTGGGCGTGCTGCTGATTGGTGACAGCAGAAGCACTCATTTGAATACATTCGTTTAAGACCACATGAGATAACTCAATTACATAATCTGAACTTTGCTGGTGCCAATGGTGCTGATGCAATGATTCTTTACATAGTAACAGTAACTTTTTTTTTGCAAAGAGCCCTTGAGTCTGAAGCTTGGTGTACAAGTCAGTTTGAGTGATATCAAATAATTCACACAATTAAATCTGGTATCATGGAGACACGAGAGACTGCAGATGCTGTAACGTGCACAAAATGCTGGAGGAACTCAGTGGGTCAAGCTGGGAAATGAACAGTCGACGTTTCAGCCTGAGACCCTTTATCAGGACTGGAAAGGAAGAGGGAAGAAGCCAGAATAAAAGGGTGGGGGGAGTGGAAGGAGCAGGAACTGGCGGGTAATGGGTAAATCCAGGTGAGGTGGGGGGGGGGGGGGGGGTGGAGAGTGGGAATGATGTGAGAAATCTGGTATCAGCCTTGCTCTGATTTGCTCTTGTAGTGATTTGAGAAGTAAACGGGGAACCCAAGAAGTGCATTTGGCAAAAATTTGATTAACTATCGAGGCAGTGAAACCTGGCCTGGGTTGTGTAGTAGATTTTAGTAGAGAGTTGGTTACTTTCAGTAAGAGCAGTGTAATATTATTATCGGGATTTCAACAGTTGTAATATTCATTTCAGCAGTGGAAAAGATAGCTGAACGGTTCAAAACTGCATTCCAAACTTGGTTTGTATGTGGAGAGAGCAATTTTTAAATTCGTTCATGGCATTATGAGCATCACCAGCGTTTATTACTCATTCCTGATTGCACTGATTGAAGGTGAGCCACCTTCTTGAATCACTGCAGCTGGTTAAAATACCTATCGAGAAGTGCAACGATAGAATTGAAGTACAGCTAAGGGTAGGGCTGTCAGCAGAAGTGGTGGCAGGTTGTGAGAATTAATCAAAGATTGAGCACAAACCATGTTGTTCGTTGTATTGGATCAAGTGATATTTCAATAATATTTTCATTCAAACATCCATCCAGTGAATGTGCTGCTTTTAGTATTTTTATCCCCTTCTGTGAAGCCGTATTCCATGTCATGGTTGAAAGGTTGTGAATGCGGGAATCTTCTCCCTAACCTCACGGAAATGATTATTTGGTAATTGACTTATTATTGTCACATGTACATAGATACAGTGAAAAGCTTTGTTTTGCATGCCATCCAAACAGATCATTCTATACATAAGTATATCGAGATAGTACAAAGGAAAAACAGAATATAGTGTTACAGAGAACATGCAATGCTGGTAGACAGTGAAGGTGCAAGGGCCATGACGAGAAAAGATACAACATCTCTTTTGCATACTGTTCTGACATAATTATAATGCCATGTATGTCTCCTTTCAATTAGTGATATAATTAGATGAAAATACTTCTAAATACAACTCTGTGCCATCACATTATCTCCCTGTTATGTGTGTCCACACTTGCACTTTTCTGTAGGGTAGTTTTGATTTTTATATTTCAAAGATTGCTGGATTTAATTTCTTCCTGGAAAAGTATAGTTTTTTTGGAGTTTCCTTGTGGTTAATATTTTCAGAATTTTGCTAATAATGTAGAGGGCTTGGTGCAGTGTTTTCTGTGCTGTCCATTCTAAAGTGCTCCTGTTCTCATTCATTAGGATTCGGTTTAGTGAAGCTGGATCTCAAGACCAAATCATCGACTGGAGTGGTGAGTGTAATAGAGAAGCAATGAGTTGGGGCATGTCTGTTTCTGAATAGTCAAATGTAATGTTGTGCAAAGGGCAGCAGTGTTCGAAGAGAAGCACTGGAATTATCAGGGGCATAGACGTTTTGGTAATGGATGGGATAGTGGTTATGATCTTTGTCCACTACTCCACAAGCAGGAAGAATTACTTCAGGTCACAGCTTTGCATATCTTGAGGTGCTAACGGAACAGCATTAAGAAAGACCTGGGAGGAAGTGAATGAGACAGAATTGGGATTATGTAACAAAGGCATTTGTGGACTTGGCGATCTGGCAGACTGCATAAATATTAATGCTTTAAAGTTGTTACAAATGGGACAAGTTGAACTGAACCAGAGTTAATTTGGATCAAATGGTTTTAATTTGGTTTATTAACTGAACCAGAAATAACCTCAGTAGATTTTGTGAATGGTCTTCTGCAGAGGCCTTTCCTGATGTACTCTGTCTTTGCTCTCATGATTCTTTGAAACCTTTCCACAATAAGCTGTTCAGTTATTGAAGTTTGACGACACTTTCAGAACTGTAACAGGCTGAAATAGCTGGATGGGATTGGTGAAATGGAGCCTCCCGTTAATCTTGTGCCCCGTTTCAACAAAGCCCTGTTGTATGTCCAGATCTTGAATTCTGGTAGTACTCAATTCTACTGTCCCATCTGTTAGCTGTCAGTATTATTGATGCTTGATCTTGCAGCTGAATTCTAACGAACTTTTTTCCCCTCTTTGCTTTCCCTCTCCTGCTGCCTGACCTTGCTTGTGCTGGATTGTGCAATCAGATGGTAAGATAGTGTTGCTGAATCCATGTGTGTCCTCGCACCCTTTTCCCCTTGTCTTCCCCTTTTGACATTTAATTGGCACGGTGTCTGGGTTTGAAGAATATTTGATTAATTTCTTCTGCTGTAACCAATGTTGTGACCTTCTGGTCTTCTGCTTGTGCTGCTGTGTTCAGTATGTTATGTCATTCGTAAATTAGTTTATTATTGTCCCATGTACCGAGGTACAGTGAAAAACTTTGTTTTGCATACCATCCATACAGTTCATTTCATCACATCAGTACATTGAGATGGTACAAGGGAAGACAACAGAATGCAGAATAAAGGGTTACAGTTGCAGAGAAAGTGCAGTGCAGGCAGACAATAAGGTGCAAGGCCAAATGGGTAGATTGTAAGGTCAAGAGTCCATCTTATCGTACTAAGGAACCATTCAATAGTCTTATAACAGCGGGATAGAAGCTGTCCTTGAGCCTGGTGGTACATGCTTTCAGGCTTTTGTATCTTCTGCCCAATGGGAGGGGGGGGGGGAGGAGAGAGAATGTTGGGGTGGGTGGGGTCTTTGATTATGTTGGTTGCTTTACCAAGGCAGTGAGAAGTGTAGACGGAGTCCATGGAGGGGAGGCTGGTTTCAGTGATGCGCTGAGTTGTGTCCACAACTCTGCAGTTTCTTATGGTCTCAGGCAAAGCAGTAGCCATACCAAGCCGTGATGCATCCGGATAACTCTGTTGACATTCCTGGGGCAAGGTGAGGCAGGAGGATGTGCAGTGATGACATGCAACTAAGTATTGTTTAGATTGTCTACCATGTGAAGCTGTTTTTTCAGAAGAGGAAGAAATGAGAATTGAAGTGCTTTTTGAAAACGTTACAAAGGCTGATTGATAGGACTTTTTTGGGAGTGCTTTATCAGAGAATGATTGGCTTCCTCTCTTATTTGCATATAACCTTTCACTATAGGTGTGATTAAAGATTTCATTATTGTAGGTATGCTATTTCATGGCAGGAGCTCAGTGCTGCTGCTTATTCAGACTTTTGTGTTCCAGTTGCATTCTTTTTTGAGCAGCTGATTAGATTTAATACCATTTTACACTTCCCACATTCCCATCAACTCCCCCGTAGATTCTGTGATTCTGCCACTACCTCTGCACTTCAGGACAACTTCCAGCGGCCAACTAACCTAGCAACCTGCATGTGGTCTTTCGGGAGAGAAGTGGAGGACCCGGAGCAAACCCACAGAGTCACAGAGAACGTGCAAACTCTGCACAGACAGCATTGGAGGTCGGGGTTAAACCTGAGTTGCTGGAGCTGTAAGGCCACAGCTCTGCTATCTGTGCCGCTTCATCATGTAGAATGCAAAAGAATTAAAGTCCCACCAGTCTGCAGCCCATAATTCCCAGATTGGCTTGTGAGTTTCTAGAGGCATTTGGGAATTTTGTTCAAAATTGATTAAATTATTTTGTTCGATTGTTTTGTTCAGTTTGGTTATTTATCTTTCAGTTATTTTGTTCAATTATTTTGTTCCTGTGTTTGGTCTCAGTGGGACTACCTACGAGCCCGGCTGTAAGATTTATTTCTTCCTTAGTCAGGACTTCCTAGCAGAGCAACAACTTTTCTCTCTGTCCCTGTCTGCAGGCTCTCTTTGTGCCTGCCCCTCCTGTAGATGAGCTGTGCACCCCCACATCCCCTCTGCCGCCCCCCCCCACCCCACCCAAATTCATATATAACAGTTCACATTAACTTGTGAAGAAGAGCAAATTGAACAAGTTACTGGAGGAGTCTCGGTGCACGTGGAGCTGCAACTTGACTGGCTGTCAAGATCTTTACCAAATACACTTTGGTAGAGACCTTGACACACTTACTGTGCCTGTTGTCTTCTGTTTACTGAAAGGTTGCTTCTGACTTTTGGTCTTTAATTCTCTGTGGTGGAATTGTGGGATAGTGTTGGAATTTGGAATTTTTTTTTAAACTATGTTAACAACTAAACCATATTTGCCTAGGCACTAGCAGTGAGATGCTGAGAGGAAAGGAAGGATTTGAAAATTCTGTTCTCTTTTAGGAGTTTACTACCTCTGGGACTTCAAACACCGACACAGGTAAAGCCACAGGCAGCCTGGAAACCAAGTATAAAATGAAGGACTATGGCATCACCTTCACTGAGAAGTGGACTACAGAAAACATTGTGGCTGCTGATGTCACCATCGAAGATCAGGTACGTAGTGCAAAATACAGGCATTATAGAATGAGGTGGGTCCGGAGACACAGATCTGTAGAAAGGAAACTTCTTGGATTATCAACTCATTGTTAATTGTGAATAGTCTTGTACAGAGTCCGTTGAATTAACCCAAGATTAAAATGAATCCCATGCAATTGCATCAGGTTCCTTTCAATCTTGATCATTCTGAAGCAGGGCTGTCTGACATGTCCACTGCAGGATATATCAAGATAAGCCTTGTATGATAAAACTATTATTGTTGACTAGTCTGCATGTTTGCAAACACAATCCCAAGGTATAAAGACAATTGGCACTGGTAAGTTGTTCACTAAAATGATCTATTTGTCCACTTGTTTTCCACATGATCAATTTGTATGGTTTTGTTTGTCTGCTTAGTCCTGTAACCTTTTAATGTTGCAACTGAACAAGCAACTGCCTAATTTCCTTAACGGACGTTGCTTCAGCAATTGTTTGTGATAGAAAATTCCCTCATCTGTATAGATGTTTTTCAGACCACTGTTTCCCGTTGTTAGGCACAGCTTGTGTTAACTGTCAAACACTTCTATTAATTCAGTGATTGCTGACTGATGTATTTTAGTAATTTGCGTCTCACTGCAGCCTGTTAACGTTATCGGTTTGTTTATTCACTTCAGAGTGTTGGCAATAAGTCAAATTCTTATTTATGGCTTTCTTATCACCTGCCTAAGAGATGCTTTGGGTTCTTTTGTGAAGTGAAATGGGCATTGAATCTTAGTGATGGTGACTCAACCCAGATCATTGCTGCATGCTGTCTAATTGGCAATACAAGTCTTAGGAGACTTGGAGGAAATGGGGAAATCTATCTTGGCACAGTGCCTTCATTAACATGAATGAAACAGTGGAGGGAGCTTTGTTCACTCTATCCAGCTCATGGCAGTGCTTAATGGGGCAGAGTAGAGCGATACCCTGTACCTATGCTAGGAAACCAGATGCTGATGGCAAACGTGACTGTCTTTGCCGTTGCTGCATTGCACTTACGGGAGTGCAGCTCTCCTGTACTCCATTGGATTGCCAGCCGTAATTATGCACTCGGATCCTCGGAGTGAGGTTATGAGAGTGAGACTGTTCCTCTGGTGCATGAATTAGAAAATTAAGACGTGCAAGTCTTCACAGGTTCTCAAAACTCAATCCCCACATCTGCCGCTTGTGATAATTATTGTTCACAGGTAGTATATTTGATTGATTAATCTCAATACGTATAAAGCACTAAATCTCTGTTGGTTTGCTTTTTCCACAGCTTGCTAAAGGACTGAAGTTGACCTTTGACACAACATTTGTACCAAACACAGGGTAAAGCCTGGACTTTTTTGACTAGGGCAGGGTGCACAGGGTGGTGTTCAATCCTTGAATTTGCTACCTCTGTTAGCAGTACTCTTCCCATCAATGAGTAATGCTGAATGTTGTTTATTTCCCTAAAGGTTGGTGAGCTTAACAAAACTTTATGGAAGCTCAGATTGAGAAAGGAGAACATGCAGACTCCATCTGTCTGTCTGTCCCTCCCCACCTCCCCACACCCTGTTAAACACCAAAATCGCTGGTGATGTGATTGGGTGAAGAATTTATTTTCTCAGAAATTGCTAATGGACATGGCCACCCTAACAGAACACCAAGGGAAATTAAATTGAAATTGCTGGATTAATAGAGACTTTCTGCAGTGGTTGTTACATGGTTTCGGGTAATCCTTCAATTGGGAGTTTGTGTTTTTACTGAAAGCATTGTAGCTGAGAAGAACCATCCCCAAAGCTGCTGCAGTGGTGAAGATTGAGTCTAGTTCAACCTAAATACTGTGCCTTGGCCATAGTGAGACTGGTGGACAGAGCTTGCATGGAAAGCATTTAACTGACTGCTGGGCATCATTGGTGGATCCTGAGGGCTTTTTCTGTGATGTAGAAATTGTACAGAATCATTGTAAAGCTTTAAGTCAGAAGTTGCAGTCATATCAGAATTAAGTAAAAACTTGCATCTGTCAATGTCCGAGGGCAGGCCAGTGAGCAAGCTCAAATAAGGCGGAAGCCCTGATGCGAGTGCAATTTAGAGGCTTCCATAAGAGGCCAGGAATCAGATTCACTGGGTTAAAGGGAGCCATCAGCATAGAAGTGAATGTAAAGTTCCACCCTAGGCCTTACAGCAGCAGAGTTCAGATGCCAGGCAGGTTCCTGATGATTATCCCATTACCCAGCAAGGATGTGTGTGACTGGGATAAAACAGGATCCAGCTTAATGCTTTGAGGCTGTCCATGGACAGAAAATCAGCTGATGCTTGAAGGGTGTACTGCTGAGGCTTTATAAGGTGTTGGTCAGACCAGATTTGGGGTATTGTGAGCAGTTTTGGGCCCCATATCTAAGGATGGATGTGCTGGCGTTGGAAAGAATCCAGAGGAGGTTTACAAGAATGATCCTGAGGATGAAAGGTTAATGTATGAGGAGTGTTTGATGGCTCTGAAGTTTAGAAGGATGAGGGGGGATCTCATTGAAATCTACCGAATATTGAAAAGCCTGGAAAGAGTGGACGTGGAGAGGATGTTTCCAGTAGTCCCGGACCAGAGGGCACAGCCTCAGAATAAAAGGACCTCCTTTAAAACTGAGATGGAAAGGAATTTCTTTAGTCAGAGGGTGGTGAATCTGTGGATTTGATTGCCACAGACGGCTATGGAGGCCAAGTCATTGGGTGTATTTTAAGCAGGGGTTGATAGTTTTGATTAGTAAGGGTATCAAAGGTTACGGGGAGAAGGCAGGAGAGTGGGGTTGAGAGGGAAAGTAAATCAGCTATGATCGAATGGTGGAGCAGACTCGATGGGTCGAATGGCCTAATTCTGCTCTACGTCTTATGGTCTTGTGCTCTGCTAAGACTTGGGCATGTAGAACGGGCTCCTGGCTGGTGTGCTGGAAAGTGTCTGCGGAACTCCACCTAACTGGAGATTCAGAACCTTGTCCAGGACCACTAATTACTGCTAGGTCTATGTTATAACGTACATAATGTAAGTAATGTGGATTATGTTTTGCCTGCAGAAAGAAGAGTGGAAAGCTGAAGACTGCCTACAAGCGAGACTACATTAACTTGGGTTGTGATATAGATTTTGACTTTGCTGGTCCCACCATCCACACTGCAGCGGTCTTTGGGTATGAGGGCTGGCTCATCGGGCACCAAATGGCCTTTGACACTGCCAAGTCCAAGCTGGCACAGAACAACTTCTCTTTGGGTTACCGGGCTGGGGATTTCCAGTTACACACCCATGTGTAAGTACACCTGAGAATGGGGACAGATAATGTTCAAGGTTTAGTCTACTCGCTGAACATCACTTCCAGTAAGAATACATCATGTCTGCTCAGTCATTCTGCTGTGTCTGGGAACAAGGAGAAAGTTGAGGTTCTGGTTTGTACGTGTGGGAGCTTTACATGTAAACCCATGGGAGCTATGTCAGAGTTCCTTTCTAATGCCTTCAGGTCCTTCATCCCAACTGGTCCATGCTGACCAAAGTATCCATCTAAGCCAGTCCCATTTGCCTGCATTTGACCCATATCCCTCTAAACCTTTCCTATCCATGAACCTGGCCAAGTGTCTTTTCAATGTTGTTATTGTACCTGCCTCGACCACTTCCTCTGACAGCTCGTTCCATGTACAGACCACCCTCTGTGTGGAAAAAGTTGCCCCTTGAGCTCCTATTAAATCTTTCCCCTCTCATCCTAAACCTCTGCCCTCCAGTTCTTGACTCCCGAACCTCAAAGCTTGCAAAAGAGTGAAGTTAGTCAGACAGCACAGAAATAGACCCAGCTTGTCCACGCCAACCAAATTGTCTAATTCACCTAGTGCCATTTGCCTGTGTGTAGCCTATATCCCTCTCCCATCCATATACTTGTCTAAATGTCTCTTCTGAGATACCAGTTGCACATCTTTTCCTACAGGACACTGGCATTTCAACAAAAAGCCTGAAGCAGCCTTTCCTGACTGCTGTGCCAGTGGACAGTAACATAAAGGTCAAAAATGATGGTTGCACCAGATTAACCTATGGAGAATGGGTCTTGCTAGGTATTACTGGCATTTTGGAGATATTAGTGAATTCATCTTTAGGAGATTGCCATACCTTTAGACTTCTGGAATCACTTTTCTGCTGTTGCTAATACAATGGGTGCTGCTCATTTAGAATTCCTTTCCTCATTGTCTCTCAGAAACGATGGTGCAGAATTTGGAGGTTCCATCTACCAGAAAGTGAATGACAAGGTGGAGACTGCAGTCAACCTTGCCTGGACTGCTGGCAGCAACAACACTCGCTTTGGAATTGCCACCAAGTACCAGATAGACAAAGACGTCTACATATCAGTGAGTAATGTCCCCGCTTTTAATAGTTGGTGGACGTTTACAGCCTGGCATTAAGACAAGGACAGACAAGAAAAAGCTGGTTCTAACTATAAGTGGATGCTCTGGTGCCTGGGATAAATTGGAAGGGAGAAAATAAGCACAATTATGGGCGGACAGTAAGCAGAATGAGACTAATTCAGTTACTCTTTCAAAGAGAAGGCAGAAGGAATGACTGCCTAGAAGTGTCTCTGATTCACTTATTCTAGTTTTAAACTGAAAATAGCCCATGGAGGAGTAAAAATTAAATGGTGATTAAAAATTTGTGAAGTAAAAACAAAAGTGGGTTCAAAGGAAAAACTGTATTTCATGATAACAGTATCTTTCCCTCTGTTACTCTGGCAGTTTGTCCCCTTGGGTTAAATCTGTGTTTGTTCTGCTTTAGGCCAAAGTGAATAACTCCACCCTGATTGGACTGGGATACACTCACAGCCTCAGACCAGGTATGTATAGACACCCATCTTAACATCCGTGTGTTCAAAATACCATTCACTAATAGTGTAGCTCTGTGATCTGTGCCCTGCTCTAATGACACGGTGGTGTCGACTAAGATTGCAAGTTCTCACATTAGAACAAAGGGAGGTGGTACCTACAGCTTCACCCACTTGTCTGTCTTATCAAAGTCTGTGCACCTTAACAATGTATAGCAGGCCATGAGTAGTTTCACAGCTGAGCTGAATTCTCTTCTCAATTTTTACTGGGATTAACAAGCTATGAATTTACAATATTATAAATCAAGCATAATACATTCCTGGCTGCTTATTGCAGGGACTGAGGCCTGTAGCAGTGAATCACTGTGCTGCTTGCTTAATTGAAGCTGGATAGAAAAGATTGTGGGCAACTTGGGTAGATGTGAGGGTTGGACATGAGACAGATTGCTTGTTGTGTGTGCGCTGTTCAGTGCCTGAGCAGTCTAACTGGGGGACTATGCTGCCTGAACAAGAGTGAAATGTGTGGTTATTTCCAAAGTAAAATGTCCTCCTCTGGTTATTGTGACCAACACAATCTGTTGTGTTTGTGCAGAGTAATGGGATGCAGAGCACGGCCCACGTAGCCTAATGTATGTGCAGACAGAGGATCCCATGAAGGGAATGTTATAGACTACAATGTGCGAATGTGCATGCCTGGTACTTCTGACCCTTCTCCCCCTTTTGTCTCCCCTCCCTCCCTGCCACAGGTGTGAAGTTGACACTATCTGGACTGATTGATGCAAAGAACATCCATGCTGGGGGTCACAAGGTCGGTATGGGCTTTGAGCTTGAAGCATAGTTCTGAGGAGAGAATTGTAGCAACTTCGGGTTAGCTGCTAAAATACAAAAAATCTTCAAAGTAAAATGACCCCTCCATGGACAAGGCGCAGAAGAATCATGAGAATATTTGGCCTTAATTGACTGATTTCTGATCCTGCCGACCTACCTCTTCCGCTGGGAAATGGGAAGCTTGGGTCTCAGTCCTTGGTACTGGATTGATTTCCCAGTCAACAGCACGTGGAGGTTGTATCATGCTGGCTATTAGCATTCTAAATTATTTCCCCAAAAGTCAGCTTCGAATCATACGCTAAGTCACAACCAATAATTTATCTTTTCTTTGTGTCTGTGGTAAAGAGCGTCGTGGCCATTTTTGAATCACTGTGGTGAAGCACACATTTAAAGAAAATAAAAGGAAATAATTGAGTTTCTCAGTTGTTGCCCTGTTGGAGGTTCTGTCATTAGTTCTGTTGCTGTGCGCCACCACTGTCCACACCCATTGTCAAGCCAAGTCGAGTTTATTGTCAGATACACAAGTACACGTGTGCACAGGTGCAATGAGAAACTTACTTGCAGCAGCATCACAGGCACAGAGCATCAGATAAGCAGCATTGACAAGAAAAACATAAATTATTCACAATTTTTACAAGAAAGAACACAATTAAAACAAAAAGACAAAGTCCATTTTAGTGCAAAATCATCACAGTGTTGCTAAACTGTAGTGATCTGGGTTTTGCCAGTTTGGTTCAAGAACCGAATGGTTGAAGGGAAGGAGCTGTTCTTGAACCTGGTGGTGTGGGACTTCAGGCTTCTGTACCTCCTGCCCGATGGTAGCTGCGAGAAGTTGGCATGGCTTGGATGGTGGGGATCTATGATGATAGATATTACCTTCTTGAGGCAGTGCCTCCTGTAGATACTACCGATGGTAGGGAAGGATGTGCCTGTGATATATCGGGCAGAGTCCACTACTCTCTGGGAACTTGTTTGATATTGACTTTCATCCTTCAGGTCAAAAGGTCTCTCGTAATCCTGGTGTGGAAGTTCTCCCTACTTCTCTTTAAATCCCTCTGTATTAAAGTTGCTGCTTAAGGCCTGCTGTGACCAAGCCTTTGATTTCTTGACCTAATATCCCCTTTTGTCTTCATGTTCTTCAGATTATTAAGGCAATCCCTGGAACCAATAGTTCCTGTGATTGGATAGAACCGTAGAGCCAGTGTTCCTGACATGGATAATGTAGAAAGGCTTGGCCTACCTTATCTTCGAAGGATGTGCTCTCCCACCTTCCCTGCAGTTTAACACTTTTCTTTTGTCTCTTTCTCAGTTCTGACAAAAGGTCTTTGACTCAAAACGTTAACTCTGTTTCTCTCTCCATAGATGTGGCCTGACCCATTGAGCATTTCCAGCATTTGCTGTCTTTGTTGTACAAGGTGGTTAATGGAAGCCATGTATGGAATAGGGAGGTGGTGGAGAAACCCTTGGCATCATTGTCAAAGTCTTCCTGACGACTGTTGGGATTTGTATTCCTGTCACCTCTCCTGAAGGTGCTAACTTCACAAAACATGCTGTCATCTTTGCCTCAGTGGGTGGCTTTCTGCAACAGGGGCTATTTGCTTTGGCCCCTCTTCTGATTGCCTATCCCTTGCAAACTGAAGAGCCCAGTTACTGTACCTTGGCTCAGATCAGCCAACCTGAGTCATGGGACTATGTGTGAACCATTATTTCACCCAACAATACCTGTAAACAGTGCATAAAACTACATTTATTTCTTGTGTTTTAAGTAGAAGTGGTTAATCAGATAATATGGGAATTACTCAATAGTTATTGGGCTGAGAAACTTCTCAGATGGTTAACTTTTCAGATAGATCATTAGAAGTGGACTTCTGACAAATCGATTGAGCTGAAAATTTTGCAGTAATTTTATGTCGAAGGGAAAAGCCTCTACAATATAGGATAGTGGTCCCTGGATCTCAGCTGCTTTGAAGCTTATCAACAAATGAAAATTTAAAAAAAAAACCACAGATGCTGGAAATCTGAAATAAAAATGGAAAATGCTGGAAACACTCAGCAGGTCAGGCAGCATCAGTGGAGAGAGAAACACAATGATCTGACGAAAGTTCTCAGACCTGAAACGTTAATTCAGCATATTGAGAAAGCCAGGCACACAATGAGAAATGATCTGGATCTACAAAGATTGGTGCCTGCTGTTGCAAAGTTCAATCTGAATTGGATGAAGTGGTTGTACATTGCAGGAATTTGTACTTGTGGCCTTGCACTGATAACACTCCCTGGCTCTCCAGTTTCTTTGGCTTTTGAAATCAAAACCAGAGGCTAAAAGTAAAATCACAAAATGCTGAAAATACTCAGCAGGTCAGGCAGCATCTGTTGAGAGAGAAACAGAATTAAAGTTTCAGGTCGATGACCTTAAACATATTTTAAAATTTCTGGTTATTGCTCTAGTTTGACAGTTAAAGGGTTTTGGTAAATGTGTATTGCCAGTGGCTGGCCTTCAATGCTAACCCTGTTGGTGGAAAGTTTTGTTCATTTGTGTGGCCTCAACCCATAGAAATGAGCAGAGTTCCAGAGCACCACACGTGGCCCTGCTCCCTCGCCCACTGCATGGCTTCTTTGCACAATGGCATCTGCAGCTTGTGCACCAAAATAGGAAGATGCTTTGCACAAGCCAAACGAGCAAAAACCCACACCAACTGTACACCAACTATAAGGAAAGGCTCAAATAGGCTGCTGTCTCTAAAAGAGTATCATAAAAGACAATAAATCCATTCAGTAATTTGAGAGAGGTTTCATTGAGGAGGATGCACAGGGATTATATGTGGAGTTGGCACATCATGAGATCACCACCACCTTGCAGCTCAGAGATTAGAGCTTCAAGATCATGTTACTAACATCATGATTTGCCTACTGTGTGTAGGTTCACTGTGTGTAGTTGACTTGCTATAATTTGCACCTATCTTTTTGGAATCTCAAGGGCACTTATAACACCCAAATGCAGGTGAGACTGATTCCTATTTTATGCTGTTAAGAGTTTAAGTAACCTGCTAAAGCTGATTTTGTACAGGTTTTCCAATGATAAAATAGGAGCACCCTTAAATAACAAGCACTCACCCTACCTGACTTTTCCCTTTATTTAGTATGCAGCTGAACAGTTATGTGTGGATTACAGTCTATTTCTCTTTACAAACATTGTGTGGTCCGAACTGTAGTGTCGACTCCACGTTACGGGCTTTGCACCTCGCGTCGTCTGCTCTGAACCGTCCCCATCTTTCATCCTCCGTTTCTGTGTCCACAGCAGATCAGGCCAGTTAGAAGGGAACAGAATTAAAAATCAGCATCCCATCCTGACTCCTCATCGGGAGGTTCCTCCTCTGTGTCCTCAGGGAATGTGTCAAAGTTACTGGTGTCCAGGGGCCCAGACACCTGGAATGGAGAAGCATGCATTTAGGCATGTGGTAGGAGAGTCAGGGACAACAGTGCATTCAAAAAAGGACTAACAAGGAGCATGTAAGTGAGCCAATACTTGGTTAAGATGCCTGTAACTGGCATCTTGGAGTGGAGATTGATTTCCAAAGCTTATGGTCCAGGCAACTGAAGTGAAGGGTGTGGGGGCTGGCTCACCCACCCCGAGTTTCCCTTTAATTCAGGAAAACACTGCTATGGAATAGACACACAGGAGACTGCAGATGCTGGAATCTGGGCTGACAAAATCTGCTGGAGGAACTCAGCAGGTGGAGTAGCACCTGTGAGAAGAAAGGAATTGTCGATGTTTTGGGTCGAAACCTTGTGATGCTGCCTGACCCACTGGGTTCCTCCAGCAGATTGTTTGTTACTGCTGTGGAATCATAGAACAGTACAGCACAATATGGGAATAGATTGATTTCACATCCAACCTGTATTCAGTTGCAGCTGCAGGAGTGCAAAGATCTTGGAGGGTTGTGGGACTGGAGGAGATTCCAGATGTGGAGAGGGGCAGGACGATAGCCGGGTAATGTTTAAAACTGAGGCAGTGTTTGAGTAGAAGAGGAGACAGCACAGATGGTGATGGCTGAAGAGGGCAGCACAGTGACAGGGTAGTTAGTGCTGCTGCCTCAGAGCTCCAGAGACCCAGGTTCAATTCTGACCCCAGGTGCTCTCTGTGTGGAATTTGCACGCTCTTCCAGTAACTGCTCTGGTTTCCTCCCACATCCCAAATGGGTGCAGACTGTTGGCTGAGGGGCCCATTCCTGTGCTCTCCCTCTCTATGACTGTGACTTGGTATAAATTGGGATACTTGTTTACGGAGGTGGAGGATGAGAGGCTGGAATGGAGCTAACTGAATGTGCACACTCACAGGAGGGTTGTAGGATCATTGCCTATGGACAGTGCAGTCCTCACAATCAGTCTGGAACCACACATACTGATCCTTAGGATTATGCCTTTGACTCTTATGCTAATTAAACTCCATTGAATTCTGAAATCTCTTGCTCTGTGTGTCTGAGCTGTCCATAGACACAGTAATTTAGCTGCTACACTAACTTCCCAAGGCTCAAAAAATTAGGTTGTACAAAACTTCACAAATTATTTGTGAGGCTGCTGTTCACACGCGTGAGAAACCTGTACGGGTGAGGTAGTCAATGTTCAGAAGAACAGACCCGTTAATATGGTTGCTGTGAGACAGGCTGTGGATGTGAGAGACGCGGGGTTGCTGGAGCTCCTCATTAGACCAGAGGTTAGGTTGAGCTCAAATGAAAATGTTCACACCTAATAGGGAAACAAATTTAATCCAACCTAAAATATAAGATCGCTTACACTTTGAACGATAGGTGGAGTGAGTGTTCCTTTCCTTAGCCCTTCAAAGTTGAAGCCTTCAAACCACCTGGAACAGAAGAAACAGACAATGTTTGTACTGAGTGAACCTGTGCGTGACTAGTGTTAGAATGAGTGAGCTGGTTATTAGCTCAGTGAGCTAGAGCCGATGTGAGCTGCTCAGAGAATTAATGCCCTTTAGACTGTTGCTATGCTGGTCTATGTCAGAATAACTGAAGCCCTTCCATTTGCAACACTCTCCAGATTTTTAATCTTTGTGCAATTTTCCTGAACTTGTTTCTCACTTTGTTGGTCAATATCCCCAGGGTTCTGTTCCTTTTTGATTCCAACTACACCATCCTTTGCCAGTGTTCCATTAGATTCTCTCTTCAGTACCGTCATCCCAACTCTGTTTTTCAATCCCTGTCGTTCCTGAATACCTTGTAGCCAAGAAATTGTTAAATGGTAACACTGCCTGCACAGTGGCCCAGTTGGTAGAGTCGCTGCCTCTCATTTCCATGACCTGGGTTCGATCCTGATCTCTGGTGCTGTCTGGAGTCTGCATGTTCTCCCTGTGACTGCGTGGGTTTCCTCTGATGCTACAGTTCCCTCCCACAGCCCGAAGATGAGCAGGTTGGTGGGTTAATTGGCTGCTGTAAATTGCCTCCAGTGTGTAGGTGCGTGGTAGAATCAGGGGTCGTGGGGGAGGGAGGGTTAATGGGAATTTGGGGAGAATGAAATGGGATTCGTGCAACTGGGTGCCTGCCGGTCAGCATGGATTCAGTGGGCTGAAGGGCCTGTTTCCGTGCTGTATGACAATCTAATCCCAATTCAGCAACATTATTGACCATATTACAGTCAATTATGAACAGACTTCCAAAACTCTTTCAGACCAACTTGCATTCGCCTCACCTTGCATTGCATTAACCCCCTCCCCTCCCTAAACTATTCTAAACCATTGACTCCAATGCTATTTGTGGTTCTTACAGCTCAGTGATCCTCCTCCCCACTCCTTCCTCATGGTTCCCACTCACTGCCCCACAGCCTCACTTACCCAACAGTAAAGGTATCGGTTTCATCTCTGTTGGTGCAAACATCCACCTCGAACAGATCGCTCCTGCCCCAAAATTCATTCTAATGTCCTAGGAATTGAAATCCCAACTGCTGCATCACAGAGCCACACATGAACCTGTCTGAATGCTCCCTCGTTACTCACTAACGTGCTGTACCAGGATTCAGGCAGAGATTTACCACTTTGGGAGGCCAGCTTCTTGATTCCTTCCCTAGCTCCTGACCTTAGGACCTGAAATACCTTTGATATTGGTTCCAAGATGGACCATGACTTCTTCCAGTTCCCCTCCTTCCCCTCCATCTCCAGCAGAGACTCTCCACCCTTTCACTGGCATACGTTCCCCCAGCATCAGAGAGCAGTGCACCACTTTGGACTTGGAATATCTCTCTGCATTAGATTTGTGTCCAGCCTGTGCCATGAAACTCTGAGAGCACCCCTGATAAGAGGACAGACTACCATCAAGGACCAGCCTCATTATAGAGACCTAGATGCACTCAATACAGAAACAGACCCTGACCATCGACCATCCATTTACAACAACCCCACACTAATCCCATTTTATTCTCCCCACATTCCCATCAACTCCTCCCAGATTCTACCCCTTAACTACACACTAGGGGCAATATACAGTGGCCATTAGTCAATCAACCCACATGTCTTTGAGCTGTGGGAGGAAATCGGAGAACGTGCAAACTCCATACAGACAGCGTCGGAGGTCGGGATCGAACCCGGGTGACTGGAGTTGCGAGGCAGCTGCTCTTCCAGCTGCACTGCTGTGGCATCCAAATTCTCTGCCGGACTTTGATGGACTGACAGAACCAGCCCTCCCAGTCGCTGGATGTGGGACAGTGAGCGAGGCTACCAGTCTATTCCATCACCAAGGTCTCACGTCACCTCCACTGAAATAAGAATTGCCCTGAATGGCTGAAGGAAGGGTTTGCTTGGAATGTTACTTCTCCCCAAACATTTCTGCAGTGAAATTTGCTGTGCTAACATTCCATTATAAAACAAATTCCATCGGATAGGTTCCGGTTCCCATGGACCAGGGTGAGTCACCTGCACACAACTGAACATATTTCAATTAGAATGGAGTCAGAGATGAAGGCATCTTGGTTATATATTTGGAGCGTTTGTTGTGTCTCTAATAAGTGCTGCGGGGTTGAAACTGGGAAATGCTGGAAGAAACTGATCAAACAGCATCCATGGAAAAAGAGTTAACAGACCTCTGACAGAGTCTTCAAGCAGAACTGTTAATTCTGTTTCCCTTTTCACAGATGCTGTCGAACCTGCTGAGTGTTTCCAGCATGTTTTGGTCTTTCTTCAGATTTTTTTGCTTTTCATTCAGAGTTAAAACTACTGAAAATCCTTAACTTTCTATGCTGGGACATGCCTCACCGACACTGGCTCCATCCTGTGTCCAAGGGGCCATTTACTGAGCCTGTTCAACTGAAGGGAGATATCCAGTGGGAAGACTGTGATTGGGAGTAGGAAGCCAGGCACAGGACCTTGGCAAAAACCAAGTCTGCAGTGGAGCTGCACTGAGACATCGCTGTTCACACACTGCTGATGGTGTGGGTCCAGCTCCATCCAAGCACTCAGGTGGTTCCCAGCTGACCTCTTCCATGCCACTCACTTGTGCTTCTGAATGTCCTTAACTCCATTCTTTTGGTTGCCCAGCCTCTCAGAAGGATTGTCCCTGTGCAGAAAGAGAGAGTTACATAAGATGCTTGAACAGACCTCTCATACGCTAAAGATGAACTCTTGATCTCTCAACCTACCTCTTCGTGGCCCTTGCACTTTACTTGTCTACCTGCACTGCACTTTCTCTGTAACTAACACTATATTCTGCAATTTTTTTTGTTCCTTTTGCACTGCCTCCATGTACTTTTGTATGGAATGATCTGCCTGGATGACATGGAAACTAAAGCTTTTCACAGCACTTTGGTACATGTGACAATAATAAACCAATTACCAAGTAACAACGGCTGAGCAGGTGGTGCAGGATGGGGTTCCTGGTGTTAATGCAGGAGCTCCACAGGCTGATGGGTAGCCTCACACCCAAAAATTATTATTAATTTTGTTTCCTCTTTGTTTGCATTTTGCATATCAAGTTTAACTTATAGAACACTACAGCTCAGTACAGGCCCTTCGGCCCACGATGTGCCGACATTTTATCCTGCTCTAAGATCTATCTAACCCTTCTCTCCCACGTAGCCCCCCATTTCTCTATCATTCATGTGTCTAAGAGTCTCTTAAATGTCCCTGATGTATCTGCCCCCACAACCTCTGCAAGCAGTGCATTCCACGCATCCACCACTCTCTGTACAAAAAAACTTACCCCTGACATTCCCCTCATACCTTCCTCCAATCACCTTAAAATTATGTCCACTTGTGTTAGCCATTGTCGCCCTGGGGAAAAAGTCTCTGACTGTCCACTCGATCTATGCCTCTTATCATCTTGTACCCCTCTCTCAAGTCACCTCTCATCCTCCTCCTCTCCAAAGAGAAAAGCCCTAGCTCACTCAACCTATCCTCATAAGACAACTCAGATAAGAAATAGGGGCAGGATTTGGCTACACAGCCCCTTGAGCCCACTCCGCCACTCGGTATGGCCAAGACTGATCTGAGCTTGGCTTCAGCTCCATTTCTCTGTTTCCCATAACCCTGTCGAAGAGAAATCAGCCTTAAATATATTCAGCGATTCAGCCTCTAGACCACTCTGGAGTAGAGAATTGCAAAGACCCACAATGAGAGAAGAAATCTCCATCTTAAATGGGCAACCTTATTGTGAAACGATGGTCCCCAGGTATCCCCACACAGAAAACATCCTCTCAGCATCCACCATGTCAAACGCTGAAAAGCCTTACATATTTCAGTAAGATCACCCCATCCTCCCAAACTTCTATGAGCCTAAACCCAACTTGCTCAATTTCATCCAAACACAACCCTTCATCCCAGGAATAAACCCAATGAACCTTCTCTGAATTCCTCCAGTGCAAGTGTACCTTTCCTAACTAAGGAGAGCAAAACTGCACACTACTGCAGGTGTTGCTTTGCCAATGCCTGGTACAGTTGTAGCAGGACTTCCTTCTGTCACTCTCTGCATAAAGGCCAACATTCCATAAGCCTTCCTAATTACTTGCCATGAAGGACACCTAGATCCCTCTGTGTAGCCACATTCTAGGGTCTCTCTCCACTTCAACAATACTCTGCTAACCTTCCTGCCCAGTGGATAACCTCGCACTTCCCCACATTTGTCGATATTGTTCCCCACTTGCTTAAGCTTTCCACATCACTTTTCTGACTCTCTGTGTCCTCCTCACAACTTGCTTTCCCACCAATCTTTGTATCACCAGCAAATTTGGCTACAATACACTCGGTCTCTCTAAGTCATTAATATGGATTGTAAATAGCTGAGGCCTCAGCACTGATTGATCCCTGAAGCACCTCACTTGTTACAGGTTAACAAATGAAAATGACCCATTTATCCCAACACTCTCTTTTCCATTCTTGGCCTCAACTCATGCTAATATATTACTCCCCAATGCTGTACTCATGTACTGTAATATTTTGCATAGCCTTTTGAACATAAGAACATAAGAAATAGGAGCAGGAGGAGGCCATCTGGCCCGTCGAGCCTGCTCCGCCATTCAATAAGATCATGGCTGATCTGGCCGTGGACTCAGCTCCACCTGCCTGCCTTTTCCCCATAACTCTTAGTTCCCCTACTATGCAAAATTCTAACTGTGTCTTAAATATATTTAATGAGGTAGCCTCCACTGCTTCCCTGGGCAGAGAATTCCACAAATTCACTAGTCTCTTGGAAAAGCAGTTCCTCCTCATCTCCGCCCTAATCTTGGATTTAGTGAAGATATCTTTATTAGTCAGATGTACACCGAAACACACAGTGAAATGCATCTTTTGCGTCGAGTGTTCTGGGGGCAGCCTGCAAGTGTCGCCATGCTTCCAGCGCCAACATAGCATGCCCACAACTTCCTAACCCGTACGTCTTTGGAATGTGGGAGGAAACCGGAACACCCGGAGGAAACCCATGCAGATACAGGGAGAATTTACAAACTCCTTACAGACAGTGGCCAGAATTGAACCCAGGTCGCTGGCACTGTAATAGCATTACGTTAACTGCTACACTACTGCGCTTGCCCACTTTAGTGAAGAATAGATTGTGGGAAATGGGAAACAGTTCACTTTCTTCACTGGTTGTGGTGGGATTTGAACTACCAACTTGTTGGACCACTTGCCCAGTCCTCCTGTAACCAGTTTCCTGGGCCACGACCTGAACAATTTATCCACAGCACTCACCTGCACAGTTTTTTGATCAGCGTTCCTGCATTTTTGGTGATTTTCTTTGGGAACTCAATCATATCGATCCCTCTCAGGATTATGTTGTAAGTCTGCATTGGGTCAGAGCCTGAGAACGGGGGGCTGTGGAGACAAAATGGACGATGTGGATGCAGATTACTCACCAGTTAGAGAATCTGTTGCCTTAAGCTGCGGAAACCATCTCAGGACAAACCTGAGGAATCTCCCAACAGGGGTCTGGAGGCAGTTGATGATGTTGACTGGAGGTGATGAATCTGTACGTGAGACTGCTTCCCTTCAAGTGTGAGGTCGACAGATTTCTGGTTTATTGAGAGCGAGGGAATCAGGGACCGGGAAACAAGTGAAATTGAGGTGGAGGATGGTCATAGCGAAGGAGAAAGCTGACCTGAGAGGCCAGAGGCTACATCTGCTGCTTTTTCGTTCAGTAAGCTGCAGGGGAGTGCTGTAGAACAGAGGGACCTTGGAGTTTAGGTACATGGTTCTCTGAAAGTGGAGTCACAGGTAGACAGGGTGGTGAAGAAGGCGTTTGGCACGTTGGCCTTCATCAGTCAGTGCACTGAGTATAGGAGTTGGGAGGTTATGCTGCAGTTGTACGAGACGTTGGTGAGGCCGCACTTGTGGTATTGTGGACAGTTTTGGTCGCCCTGTTATAGGAAAGATGTTATTAAACTAGAAGGAGTGCAGAAAAGATTTACAACGTTGTTACCAGGACTCGAGAGCCTGAGTTACAGGGAGAGGTTGGACAGCCTAGGACTTTATTCCTTGGAGCGTAGGAGCCTGAGAGGTGATCGTATAGAGATTTTATATGTATAAAATCATGGGGCATAGACAGGGTGAATGCACACAGTCTTTTTCCCAGCATTGCGGAATCAAGAACTAGAGGGCATCGGTTTAAGGTGAGGGGAAAAATTTAATTGGAACTTGAGGGGCAACCTTTTTACACAAGGCGTGGTATGTATGTGGAATGAGCTGTGGTTGAGGCAGGTACAGTAACAACTTTTTAAAGACAGTTGGACAGGTACCCGGATAGGAAAGGTTTAGAAGGTTACACGCCAAATGCTGGCAAATGGGATGAGCTTGGATGGGGCATCTTGGTTGGCATAGACCAGTTGGGCCGAACGGCCTGTTTCCGTGCTGTGTGACTCTATGACTGAAACAGGCAGATAGGGAAGGGAGGGGTGGAATGCGCCATGCGGACCTATTACCTGGTGGCCTGTGCGAGGGGTCCGCACTGTTTCAGGGTGTCCGCGTGGACCCACTGCAGGGGAGATGGAGAACGTAACTGGAAGTGTCCAACCCTGGTGGGACGGTGGAAGGTTATTCAAAGTGAAGTGGAGAAACGTCCGCTTCCAGCTCACCTGCCAGCCAGGAGCTCGTACATCAGGATCCCCAGGGACCAGTAATCTGCCGAGCTATCATGGCCCTTGTTGAGGATGATCTCAGGCGCCACGTATTCCGGCGTCCCGCAGAACGTCCAAGTCTTCTTCCCAAAACCAATCTTCTTCGCAAAACCAAAATCCACCTAAACACAACGGAAGCATCCATTAACCCCTCCCAGCTCACTGAGCAGTTCATCAGAGTACTTCTGGACAGTCAGACCAGAGTCTGAAGACTGTGTTTGTGTGTGTGTGTGTGTGTGTGTTGGTGCGTGCGTGCATACACGCGCACGTGTGTGTATGTCTGTGTGTGAGAGAACCAGGGTGTGTGTGTGTCTGTGTGTGAGAGAACCAGGGTGTGCGTGTGTGAGAGAACCAAGGTGCACCTTTGTGCCCACCTCTGTGTCTCTGTGTAAGTTGTGTGCTACTGTCGGTGTTCCCACGCCTCCTGTCTTTGGGTGAACGTGTGTGACTGTGTTTGTATATGAGAACCACAGATCTGATCTCACCCACTCTGTGATGTTTTTCACCCTGTGACCAGCCCACCCTTGTCAACGTGAACGAGGCTGGGGTGCTAAGGAAGGACATTGCTCACCAGTTTAGCGTAGCCTTTGTGGCTGAGGATAATATTCTCTGGCTTGAGGTCCCTGAAGATGACGCCCTTACAGTGTAAGTATGCCAGAGCTTCCAGCACACAGGCAGTGTAGAACCGGGTTGTAGCATCATCGAAAGAGCCCCTGCAATTTATAACAAAATCAACATCTCAGCTCACACTGGTCAGAGCATCACACCAAAGGAGCAGTCAAAGTGACCAACAGCCAGGCCCAGCCTCACTCAGACCTGGGCAGGTCTCTGCGCTGGGGGAGATCTCTCTGACCTCCCAGTGTCACAGAACCACAACTTGTATTCAGATAAGGACTTTCAGTTGAGTAAAATGTGCCAAGGCACAAAGTGGTGGGGTATCAGACAGAACTCGACACTGGGCTACGGAAGGATGTGGATCATTGAAACCTTTGACAGAAGGATGGGACATCTTGAAGATAGAATGAAGGAGAGAGAGTGGAAATGAAAGAGGGAGAGAGAACGAGAGAATGAACTATACAATTATAGAAGCGCACAGCACAGAAACGGCCCTGTCCATGCTGACCGTGAAGCCTACCTACACTAATCCCTTCTGCCCACATTAGGCCCGTATCCCTCCACACCTTTCCTATCCAGATACCTCTCCAAATGCCTTTTAAACATTGTAACTGTATCTGCCTCCCCCATATACCCACCACCCCCTGTGTGAAAAACCTACCCCTCCAATGGCCATTAAATTTTTCCTCTCTCACCTTAAACCTGTGCCCTCTAGTTCTAGGCTCCCCTGCTCTGGGAAAAAGACTATGAATCTCTACGCTACCTATACCCCTCATAATTTGATATAACTCTATAAGGTTTATACCTCAGCCTCTGACGTGCCAGTGAGAACAAACCCAGTGTGTCCAATCGCTCCTTATAACCACAGCCCTCCGTTCCTGGCAACATCCTGTGAATCACTTCTGCACTCTCCCTACTGCTGCCACATCCTCCCGGCAGTGCAGTGACCAGAACTGTACCCAGACTCGGGGCAGCCTGATGTATCTTGTATTGTTTTATTGTACACAATACTCCAAGTTCAGTCTAACTAATGCTTTGTACAACTTCAACAGGATGTCCCAACTCTCATACTCAGTGCCTCAGCCTATGAAAGGAAAGAGAGGGGTAGAGGGAAGGAGGGATAGAGAGAAAGAGAGGTAGAGAGAAGGAGAGGGAGTGAGAGAGGAGCAAATAGGGAGGGAGAAAGGGAAGTGGGGAATGAGAGAGGGTATTCTCTGCAATGTAGGCCATGTCACTCTGTGGAGGCTGGACACTGCCTTCACAATCTCAGGACAGCCTGATGTGTTTTGTATTTGTTGAAAAATGGTTGTCCGTGCAATGAAGGAATAGAAAAATCAGTTAGTGCATAGCGAGATTCCACAAATCCGCATGTGATAATCACCAGATAACGTTTCCAATTTTGACAAAATATCGGGAAGAGTGTGTGTTCTGTTCAAATAAAGTAAACTTCCAATCATGCGGCAGAAAGGACTTTGGTGTCGCTGATTGGCAGGGATTTTGGACCATTGAATG
The DNA here is from genome assembly GCF_009764475.1 of Pristis pectinata. Lineage (NCBI taxonomy): Eukaryota > Metazoa > Chordata > Chondrichthyes > Rhinopristiformes > Pristidae > Pristis > Pristis pectinata. The sequence continues at coordinate 3,095,619 of NC_067433.1, forward strand.
ATGCTCCTATTAACACAGTTTTAGCTGACTATTTTTCGATGTTACATGGTGTGACGGTAAATCTTCCAGTGGACCAAGTAAGTCGAACGGGAACGTAGGAAGTGGGACCCTGCTGTGTCAGAGGACGTGAGGGAACTGGGGTGCCGGGGGAAGAAGGGAAGGCGGTAAACACGACCTGAGAGCCAGATGCCAAACAGATGGACATCTTATTTTCCTGTAGTAACTGGGCATTTGTACACACAACTGAGGGGGCAAATCGAGACTCGGTTTAATGTCCTGCTGGAGAGACAGTAACCCTGTCAGAATTACATAGGAGGACAGAATCAGCTTACTTTTGGGGTCGAATTGTCAGGGTTAGGCCTTGTGGAGTTGATACACTGCACGGTTCTCTAACTGTGGGGTGGTGGAGACAACGAGAAATGGCAGTCAGTTACCTGTCCCTGAGGATGGTCCAGAGCTCACCTCCGAGGCAGGCCTCCATTAGCATGTAGAGGTACTTGGCATCTCGAAAGGTTCTGTAGAGCCTGAAAAATAAACACACACACACACACACAAAGTCAGGCTGAGAGCACCTGGTGCAACAGTCTGCTGGAGGAACTCAGCGGGTCGAGCAGCATCTGTTGGGGGGAAAGGAATTGTCGACATTTTGGGTCAAAACCCTGCATCAGATACTGCTCCACTCACTGAGTTCCTCCAGCAGATTGTGTGTTGCTCCAGATTCCAGCATCTGCAGTCTCTTGTGTCCTCTGTAAGCTCCTGGTATTGGAGCATCAATACAGAATGATGCTGGGCCTTGCTCTGACCCCACCCCGCGGGTCGGCCTTGCTCTGACCCCACCCCATGGGATGGCCTTGCTCTGATGCCACCTCACACAGTGGTTCAGTGGGCTGAGATGTTTGGATATAAAGCTGTCTGCTGCCTGCATGTTGCGGGGTCCTTGGGCAAGCTGGAAACTGGCAGAGGGGTGAAGCACCTCTGGGTCAGAATGGAGCTATTGCTCTGGATTTGACCAAATCCTAACCCTCTCCGCATACTGTGCCCCCTCCACAATGGAAGGGTTAACGTCATTCCAGAAATCCTTCAGAATGGAGAGTTGGACTGGAAGTGAGAATGGGACGGAGATTGGGAGCCAAGGCATATCTGTTTGAGGTTCAGAGAACCGTTCTCCAGAGCCCAGTATCATTATTTATTCCCTTTAACTAGACCGAGGGCCTCTCACTCCCTCGATGGTTGAAATCCAGCTACCTTAAGAAACATTTCATAAATCCCAGTTCTATCTGTTCAGCTATCGTATCTCACTCACATACCAGGCTGCTTCTTATAGAGTCATAGAGTTGTACAGCACGGAAACAGGCCCTTCGGCCCAACTTGTCCATGCTGACCTGAGCTAGTCCTATTTGCCCGCAATTGGCCCACATCCCTGTGTCTGGTTGACTGGAGTCTGTCCCAGTGGGTCCCGGAGGCAGTGGGGCAGGGCTTTGAGGCGAGGGAGTGCACGCACCTGACGATGAAGTCACAGTGAGCCTCCTGCATGATCTGCCTCTCCGAGCGGATGTGCTCCTGCTGGCGCGTGTCGACGATGTGCTGCTTCTTCAGGATCTTCATCGCGAAGCTCCGGGACTCTTCGTGCTTCAGCTGCACCTGAGGAAGAAACCAAAACCAAACTGTCAGGAGACGCACAGAAAAAACTTGAGGAGATATTCCACAGCACTCACGGACCATAAACTTAAATCACTCCCAATGTAGATTGAGTTCCATGGCTCACTCAGAGAATGACTGGGGAAAGGGTTTATTGTGGGACTAGGGCTCCTAGATTTAACAACACTCCCTCTCAGCTCGTCCCCCTCTACAATCGGTTCTGATGGCTACTGAAGATGCAATATTCTTGTCCTTCCTTCTCAGAATCCAGATTCTGCCTCCACTGTGGGTCCTGAGGAGGCTGATGAGGTCTATGTGACCCCTATGGAACCTTCCACAGGTAGGGCAGGGGGTGCTTGATGTGGTGGGTGTCTGGAACATTTGGGAGGTGTGCTCTCCTTTCACCAGGTTCTGCGGACTCCTAGCGAGGGGACTCGAGGTTCCCAGTGGGACACCAACTGCTCCTCCATTTTGTGTGGCTGTGGGTCAGGGATTCCGTGCTGATGGTGGGGACGTTGCCCCTTTCCTCTGTCCACCTGGTGACCTCTTGCAGTAACTTCCCATAATGCCTGAAAACCTAAAACTCTCAGCTTTGGATGTTGTTCATCTGAGCTGGATAGAGGGCAGAAAGGATTTACGAGGATGTTGCCAGGACCTGAGGGTCTGAGTTATAGGGAGAGGTTGGCCAGGCTAGGACTTTATTCATTGGAGCGTAGGAGAATAAGGGGTGACCTTACAGAGGTGTATAAAATCATGAGGGGCGTAGATAGGGTGAATGTACTCAGTCTTTTCCCCAGGGTTGGGGAATCAAGAACTAGAGGGCATAGGTTTAAGGTGAGAGGTGAAAGATCTAATAGATGCAGCAGACAAAGATGGTCACTTGTTCACTCAGGAGCAGATCCTCTGAGTAATCTCTGGGGTGAGTTGTGTAAAAGGTTAGGGTGAGAGAGCATTGCATGTGTGCTACAGTTACCTACAGTCAAGTCCTTAGATGACAGAGGCCAGATCAGTATTTTGTAGTATTATTCAGCAGTATTTTATAAGATCAGATTAGATATCTTTATTAGTCACACATACATTGAAGCACACAGTGAAATACATCTTTTGTGTAGAGTGTGCTGGGTGCAGTCCGCAAGTGTCGCCACGCTTCCGGCGCCAACATAGCATGCCCACAACTTCCTAACCTGTATGTCTTTGGAATGTGGGAGGAAACCGGAGCACCCAGAGGAAACCCACGCAGACAGAACAGTGAGATCATCCAAACTCCTTACACACAGCGGCTGGATTTGAACCTGGGTCACTGGCGCTGTAATAACATTACACTAACCGCTACACCACCGTGCCTGCCCACATCATAGAATTTTACTTTACATCATATAATTTGTTTGTAGTTTTTTGTAAGATTTTATGCTGCATTATTGGTAGTTTTGTTTAGTGTTTACTTAGCTTTAATAAACTTCTAAAAAGAGTAACAAATTATTAAGACCCTCACCACCCGGGACATGCCCTCTTCTCATTACTACCATCGGGGAGGAGGTACACTCACGTTTTAGGAACAGCTTCTTCCCCTCTGTCATCAGATTTCTGAAGGGTCCATGAATCCATAAACACTACCTCATTATTCCTCCTTTTGCACTATTTATTTATTTCTGTAATTTATAGATTTTATGTCTCTGCACTGTACTGCTGCCGCAAAACAACAAATTTCACGTCATATGTCAGTGATAATAAACCTGATTCTGATTCTATGATGTCACGGCAGGCACGGTAGTGTAGCGGTTAGTGTAACACTATTACAGCGCCAGCGACCTGGGTTCAATTCCGGCCACTGTGTGTAAGGAGCTTGTACATTCTCCCTGTGTCTGCGTGGGTTTCCTCCGGGTGCTCCAGTTTCCTCCCACATTCCAAAACACGTACGGGTTAGGAAGTTGTGGGCATGCTATGTTGGTGCCGGAAGTGTGGCGACACTTCCGGGCTGCGCACAGAACTCTTGACGCAAAAGATTCATTTCACTGTGTGTTTTGATGTACATGAGACTAATAAAGATCTGATCTTATCTTACCTTATATGCCAGGCTGCTGGCTAATGGCTGCAGACGGGTGCAGACCAAGGTCAGAGCTAGGCACATGTTAGCAAATGGACTCCTGACTCTTCCGACTGCTCCCTGTTTGAGTGGGGTGGCTGTGAAAGGTGGGCCCTCACTGTAGCTTCACCTCTTGAGAATAGGGGAGTCTCATTACTGGAACCACCAGCCTTACCAACTCAACGCGTCCAAATCCTCCAACTCCAAGGGTTCCACAGACATTGAAGTCCGTACGATCCAAGTTGGCAAAGAATGCAGCTTCCACCTCAAAGCTGAAAGAGATTAGAAACATAAGGGGAAATAAATTATCTGTCACCTATCGAGGTGGTGCAGGGTCACTCCATTGAGATCCAACCGTCCGAGCAACACGAAGAGGCAGGCTGAGCCTATGACCATCGTCAGGACAGAGTGGGGCAGTGTGAGAGTCCAGTACAGTACTGGGAGAGGGTGGGGTAGGAGACAGGAGGTCAGGAAAGCACACAGCAGAAGGGGTGTGCAGGAGAACAGTGGCAGAGGTCAGGACGGGTGTGGAGTGGTGAGAGAACATGGCAGGGTAGCGACGGAGAATCAGGAGAGCACAAGAGAGCTCGGGCTCTGGGAGAAGGTGGAGCAGAGTGGGATGTCCGAGCAGGAACTCTGAAAGCGAAGAGTAAATCCTGTTGTAGAGTCATGGGGTTACGTAGTCACACAGCACAGAAACAGGCCCTTCTGCCCATCGAGGCCACACTGCCCATCAACACCAATCCCATTTGATTCTCCCCACATTCCCATCAACTCCCCCCATATTCCACCACCCACTTGGGGCAATTTACAGCGGCCAACTAACATACCTATCCTCACGTCATAGGGATGTTGGAGGAAACCGGAGCGCCGGGGGGAAACCCACGCGGTCACAGGGAGAATGTGCAGACTCCACACAGACAGTGGTCGAGGTCAGGATTGAACTCTACTCGTTGCACCGCAGTGCCACCCCTTCAGTTGTCGTGGTTCATGTCAGATCAAGCAGTAAGACCAACGGCAGGCGTTCCTGCTGGGTGCACCTTAGTTAAAAGGTGCAGGAGGGTTTTAGGAAAGTTGGAGCCTTTTGAAGAGCGTGCAGAGGGATTTCTCACAATCGTTCCAGGGATGAGGGCAGACTGCAAAACTGCGGTTGTTCTCTTTGGAACAGAGGAGGTGGTGAAGGGATCTGATCGAGGTATTTAATAACGTGGAGTAGATACTGTTCTCATTGGTGGAGGGCCAAAGGGCAGGGGGTGTAGAATGGAGGTGATTGGTTAAAGAACCAAGAGTGACAAACATGGGAGTATGAGGAAGTAGATGCAGCAGAGATTAGCTGTGACCACAGAAAATCAGGACCTAAAATCAAACATTATAAATCTAGAGAAGATAGAGTTGGCGGAAGGGGAGGTGGGGTCACGTTACTCGTTAGTGGTGATGTACTAGAAGCAGAAACAAGAACCGTGTGGTGGAAGGGAAACCCGGCAGCGATGTGTGGCCCACTGTAACTGCCTGCGTCAGTGACCACTGAACCCCTGTCCTGCCAACCACCCCGAGGGCTGTCAAAGTGGCGCAGCTGATGGAGCTGCTGCCTCACAGCTCCGGCAATCCGGGTTCGATCTGACCTCAGTGCAGTCTGTGTGGAGTTTGCATGCTCCAGTTTCCTCCCACGTCCCAAAGATGTGTCGGTCAGTAGGTTAGTTGGTCATGATTGTATATTGCCCCTAGTGTGTGGGTGAGGGGTGGGGGAAGTTGATGGGAATGTGGGGAGAACGGGGAAAATTAGTGAAGGAATGTGATTACTCCGTGAGCTGGCATAGACTTGATGGACTAAATGGCCTCTTTCTACATCAGAAGGAAATACTGGGAATCTCCTGGTTGTGGTGATAGTTGAAGCCTCCATTAGCGCAAAGGGCTTTTGGCTTCCCTGGATTGCTGAACGTTGGAGGGGGGATTGAGAGTGGGCCCAGGTGGAGGCAGACCCTCGGAGGGAATGGGACCTTGCTTATTCTGGGGATTGAAAGTTTAAGAGGAATTGGAGGAACTTTCAGACTGACGTGAATTCCACAGATTGTGCACTAATCTTAAAAAACAGCTATAGATAAAGAATGTAGATAAAGACAAAAGAGTAAACAAGAAGGAATGACACAGCCAGGCCTCTCCTTGTTGGATTCAGATGACAATTCACATAATAAAGAGGTAATGAGGCATCTTCGACAACTTCTCACTGGGTGATGTTCACCACCACCACCATTTGGTTCATTATCCAACCCGTACAATTTAGCTGGTTTATTGGACCTGGAACTTTAGTTAATGGTCAAAGAGTTAACATGTGACAGCCCTTGGGAAGAGTTAATGAACACAATCGGTTGTTACATCACTGATATATATCTTTGTTTCCGGAGATCATCGAGTTAATAACATTAATTGCCAGCTTCCCACAGGCTTCTGGATAAACTGATCCTGTGTATATACGTCTACATATATCTAGTGGTAACGTCATGATGAAACATTCTGCAATTACATATTAGTCCTAGTGCTGACACAGTATATTCCCAATTTAACTGTGATCTACCTACGATTACACACAGCATCATGCAGTTTTATTCTAATAGTTAAAGAAAGTATAAGGTTTAACTTATTTTAGCAATGAAATGATCCATTGGGTCCTTCAGCTGATGTTCTGTCAAAACCCCACAGTCGGTTATACTCCATAAACTAACAACGGGCTTTAAGGCAGGTCAACCCTGCAATAGCAGTGGTGTGATATGAAAATTACCCCATTAACACACACAAAGGCCAGTCATGGGGCCTCCCCTGTGCTGGTGTGGGGTAGTGCAGCTGCTGAACTCTTTGGAAACTTTACACAGCCTGTGAGAGTTTATCAAACTACCAGCAAAGTGGATGTAATGATAGAGACCAGAGTCACCAAGTTGCAGGTTAGGAGATCTGGCCAAGGAAACGACCAGTCACACCAGTGAGTCTGGCCTCTAAACCAATCGTAGAGGGAGGAATATATCAACATTTTAAGGAAATGCGAAAAAAATGGGAAAATGTAATTTTAAGTTTTGAGGTATTTATGGAAAGGGAGAAGGATGGACCAGGAATTCTGAACTGGGAGAAGACATTTCCATTTCTTAAGACGGGACCTGGGAAAAGCAGATTGAGAGCAGCTAATGCAGGAAAGTCGACATCTGATAGGAGGGAGTCATTCAGAAGTGAAATAGTGAGAGTTAAGGACAAACAGATTCCCATAAAGGTGAAAGGCAAGGGCATGTTGTCTACCTCCACAAGGGCATGTTGTCTACCTCCACAAGGGCAAGTTGTCAACCTCCACAAGGGCATATTGCCTACCTCCACAAGGCTGGAATCACGGTACATTCTCTATGATCCTTGCTGCTCAGGGAAACAACCACATTTGGAAGGAGTACTTACTGTGCGTTCCCAATATTCACACCCACCTTGCTTGCATTTCTGCACTCTCATACTCTTCAAAGGGTACATCTTGCAAACCTCCAATCAACTGCCGGAATGAACTACAGGCAGAAAAATAGAAAACACTTAGACAGAATCCCATGACAAGAGAGAGTCACCGAGGAAGCAGCCGAAGCGATTTGGGCTCAAGTAATGTCCAGTGATAATCAGCCTCCAACAACCACAACCGACTATTTTAGTGTAAGGTTTGGCCCCAGCCAGTGAGGTCCATTGAGTCAGGATTATTAGGGCTCAATGCCACCTACACAGGAGGTGTTGCCTTGATGTCAAGGGCATTAACTCTCACTGCATCTTAGAAATTCAACTCTGTTGTTCCCACTGAGGGAGATCTGCACTGTTAAATGTGTCAGGTACCTTCTTCCAGATGAGTTGTTAAACTGGCCTCTTCTGTTTCCTTAGATGGATGCAAACAATCCCCTGGTACAAAATGAACAGGGGCAAGGGAACACTCCTTGGTGTGATGGCCAATATTTATTGCTCGGTCACCATTACTTGTATGAGTATGTGCTCTTCGAGAGATCACAAACTGGTTGCTGTGTTCCCGACTTTACAACAGCCCCTCATTGACTGTATGATGATGTGGGAATTTGCTGAAAGGGAGGCAAAAGGCTTCCTATAGACACAGGCCTTGCTTTCTTTTCCCTTGAAAGCAGAGACTCAACACCCACCACATCAACTAGCATCACCGTCTGGCAGCCTGTATCTCCCCCCTCCCCCTTAAGAAACCGCAGAGAGTTGTGGACACAGCCCAGCACGTCACGGAAACCAGCCTCCGCTCCTTGGACTCTGTCTTTACCTCTCGCTGCCTTGGCGAAGCAGCCAGCATAATCAAAGACCCCACCCACCCAGGTCATTCTCCCTTCTCTCCTCTTCCATTGGGTAGAAGATACAGGAGCCTGAGGGCACGTACCACCAGGCTTAAGGACAGCTTCTATCCCACTGTGATAAGACTATTGAATGGTTCCCTTATACGGTGAGATGGACTCTGACCTCACGATCTATCTTGTTGTGACCTTGCACCTTATTGTCTACCTGCACTGCACTTTCTCTGTAGCTGTGACACTTTACTCTGTACTGTTATTGTTTTCACCTGTACTACCTCAGTGCACTCTGTACTAACTCAATGTAACTGCACTGTGTAATGAATTGACCTGTACGATCGGTATGCAAGACAAGTTTTTCACTGTTTTTCACCTCGGTACAAGTGACAATAATAAACCAATACCAATACTAATACATTCACATCCGACTGCAACAAGTACATCTGACAGTGCAACACGCCCCCAGGGCTGCCTGCCTGTGGTGCTGGCTAGAGGAAGCAGGGTTTATTGGGAAGAGGCAGATTCCACGCTGTGGGAATGCTTGGCCTGTCGGAATTCAAGGTAAGAGGCAAGTGGCCATCTGAGCTCCAGGCCTGCAGTTCTGAGCAACGTTACGATTAATGCAGTCACCGTCTGAGGTAAGAGCTACTCACTCTCTGTCAATCACCAGGCAGGTCACCTCCTCCGCTGCTATTACATTGGCCAACCTCACGTCTTCTCTGAGGGGACAAGAGGAAAGAAGAAGTTAGATCTGCTGTGTGGGATCACTGCTTCTGCCATCACCCACACGGCCACCCACACCGACACGTCGTTGGAGGGGAAGAGGAGTGATGGCTGGCTGCTGTGGTCCTGTGTCTGCCCTCAGTCCTGTCCTGCCTGCCCCAGCAGTGGCCAGATTCCCTGAGAACCGGTGCATGTCATAGGCTTCCCTCTGGACACAAAGCACAAGTAGGCCACTCGGCCCCTCAAGCCTATTTCGCCATCCAGTGTCATCATGGCTGATCTGTCCAAGGTCTCAACTCCTCTGTGTCAGATCCCCCATTGCCCTCAATCCCCCCCAATCTTTCAAAAAATTATCTACCCCCACTTTAAATATTCTGAATGAACTAGTCACAGCTCTCTGTCAGAAGAAATTTCTATGTACCTTGGTTTTATATGACTGACCCTTTATCTTGAAACTGTGTCCTCCTGTTTGAGATTCTCCCATTAGCGAATACATCTTGACATCTACCCTGTCGTATCCCCCTACGATCCCTATGTTTCAGTAAGATCACCCCTCATTCTTCTAAACTCCAAAGAAAACAGCCAACTCTCTCATCCCAGGAATTAGTCTGGTGAATCTCCTTTGGGCTGCCTTCAACGCTACTACATCCTTTCTTGGGTAAAGGGATCAAAGCCGTGCCCAGTACTCCAGGAGATCCCTCACCAGCACCCTGTCCAATTGTAACAAAACTTCCCCCTTTGCAATAAGAGCCAACATGTCACTTGCGCTGTTAACTACTTGCTGCTCCTGTCTGCTAACTTTTTGTGATTTGTGAAACTGTCCTTTTACCACACATCCCCTCCCTTGTCCCCAGCATTCCCAGTGTTCCTCCCCTCCTTATACACCCCAATCTCCCACCCTACTGAACACGTAACCCTGCATTATTACGAATGTGCCACTGATGGATTGGTTCCACCAGAAAAGTTTTGCTTTTCCAAGAGAAGGTCACCCTTCTCTTTCTCCTGAAGGCATTAACCGCTTGCCGGGGTAGATCACTCCAGATGCACCCAGGGTGTTCGACCTGAAATGTTAACTCTGCTTCTCTCTCCACAGATGCTACCTGACGCACTGAGTGTTTTATACCATTTTCTGTTTTTACTTCAGGTTTCTGGCATTTAGTTTTTTTTTATTCTCATCCAGAGCAGAAACCTGGTGCTGATTCTTGTTCTTGTAATCCAGGGAACCCAGGCCTTTTCTAGCTTCCTGCCACCACCCCGACTGGTTCCCTGAGTCTTACGGGAGAGCATTTGGCCCATTGTGACTGTGTCAGATCTTTGAAGAGGCAAATAATTGATCCCTCCTCACTACATCCCTATCGCTCAACGCTTCACTTCTCCAATTTCCCTTTTGAAAGTTACGATCACGTCTGCTTCCATCATCGTCTTAACTCAACTAGTATCAGACCTGGTGCTCGGGGCTTCTTGTGGCTTTAAACTGGTTTGGGACCAGTTGTTTATTTTAGCACCTACACGTCATACAGCACAGAAACAGGCCCTCCAGCCCACTGAGTCTGCAGTGATGGTCAGGCACCCATTTACAATAATCCTACACTAGTCACTAACCCCACTTAATTAGAACATAGAACAGTGCAGCACAGGAACAGCCCCTTGGCCCATGATGTGCCAACTATGATGCCAATTCAAACTAACCCCATCTGCCTGCACGTGGTCTGTATCCCTCCCTTCTCTGCCCATTCATGTGCCTGTCTAAATGCCTCTTACCTGCTTCCACCACATCCCTGGCAGCACATTCCAGACACCTACCACTCCCTGACTAACAGAGTTGCCCTGCAGGTCTCCTTTAAACTTTCCCCTCTAAGGTGAGAGGCGCCCCCCCCAGCCCCACCAGATTCTACCACTCACCGGCACACTGGGGGCAATTTACAGCGGGCAATTAACCCACTGACCCGCATGCCCTTGGGACGTGGGACGAAACCGGAGCATCCAGGGGAAACCTGTGTGGTCACAGGAAGAACGTGCAGACTCCACACAGACAGCGCCGGAGGTCGGGATTGAACCGGGGTCTCTGGAGCTGTGAGGCAGTGGCCCTACCCACTGTGACACTGTGCTAGGTGTTGGAAGGCCCAGGATGCCCCGGCTGGGAACAAGATGCACAGTCTGAGGAAGTGAAAGGAAGACGTACCCCTGGAGAGCTTTCTCCCCAAACCAGTCTCCCCTTGACAGGAAACTGCAAATCGCTGCCTCCTCATCTGATGTTTGTTCTCGTGTTACTTTCACCTGTGGTCAAAGCAAAGCAGAGGCAAGTAGGGTAAGAACAAGATGTATACAAACAGGCCCTTATTAAGCTAATTCAGTCCAATGATGGCACTGAAGACGGGCAAAACAAGATGAATAAAGTGATAAACAAGGGTTTCATATAGAAAATACTCCAAACTCTCAGTTAGTCTCAGCCCCAGGTATCAACCAACCTATAAACCACAACCAATCCTTATATTACATACTGGCCTGTAACTCATTCCTGGGTTCATCAATGTATAAACCACCCAAACCCATCAATTATGCTGTAAGTTGCCAAGGGGGGTGCTGGTTTGTGCTGTGTGGGCAGAGGGGTGAGTTGTTACCAACAGCGAATTGCCCAGGTGTGTACCAGTATCTGCTGTGATTGGTCCAGGAGTGAGCTGGTGTCTACTGTCATTGGTCTAGGTGTGAGCTAATATCTGCTGTGATTGGTCCAGGAGTGAGCTGGTATCTACTGTGATTGGTCCAGGTGTGAGCTGGTGTCTGCTGTCATTGGTTCAGGTGTGAGCTAATATCTGCTGTGATTGGTCCAGGTGTGAGCTAATGTCTGCTTTCATTGGTCCAGGTGTGAGCTAATGTCTGCTTTCATTGGTCCAGGTGTGAGCTAATGTCTGCTGTGACTGGTTCAGATGTGAGCTGGTATCTACTGTGATTAGTCCAGGTGTGAGATGGTATCCACTTTAATTGGTCCAAGCGTAAGCTGGTGTCAGTTGTGATTGGTCCAGGTGTGAGTTGGTATCTGCTGTGATTGGTCCAGGTGTAAGCAGGGATCTACTGTGATTAGTCCAGGTGTGGCAGCACTGTCCCAGTTAGCAGACTCACCTTTCCCTTGCTGATGATGAAGAAAGTATCTCCACTGGCTCCCTGCCTGACGATGTAGTCACCTTCTTCATAATGAGTCTGCAATGTAATGTTAGGATATGACAGATAAATTGGGAAGACGCTGCCCCGTGGTTTAATGGATAAAGACACCCACCCAATACAAAGAACTCATCTTTAAGGCATGTCTTAAAGGAAGGGGAGAGAGGATGAGAGGTTTAGAGAGGGATTTCCAGACCTTAGGGCCTTGGTAGCTGATGGTAGAATACCAACGTCACACTGACAGGTGAGGATGGTTCAGAACTGGAAGAGGTAGAGACCACATGTGATCAGAGGTTGGGTGGAACCACTCAGACACTGAACTGGTCCAAACCTTCATCCAGAATTCCAAGGCAGTCATGGTTCATGACGTTAAACTGAAACACACCTGTAGCTTGGTAACAGAACTGTGGATTACATGTATGATGATCTTGTTTCTCACACACACACACACACACACACACACACACACACACACACACACACACACACACACACAGAATCACATTATCTCACATTCTAAAATGCCGTGTAAACTGTCACAAAAAACATTGAAATAATAAAATGACAATCTGATATTGTCACATGACCATTATTTAACCGAGGGGCTGTGAACAGTTAGGGTTCCATTGTTACCTTTCCTTGGTGGGGAATTCTCTTGTCCCCATCATCACAGTGAAAATGAGCCCCTCCCAGCTTAGAATCAGGGAGTCACACAGCATGGAAACAGGCCCTGCGGCCCAACTGGTCCATGCCGACCAAGATTCCCATCTAAACTAATCCCATTTGCCCACGTTTGGCCCATATCCCTCTAAACCTTTCCTGTCCATGTACCTGTCCAAGTGCCTTTTAGATGTTGTTAATGTACCTGCCTCACCCATGGACCATATATGGACCACCCTCTGCGTGGATAAGTTGCCCCTCAAGTTCCTATTAAATCTTTCCCCCTCACCTTAAGACCTATGCCCTCTAGTTCTTGATTCCCCAACCCTGGGAAAAAGACTGAGTGCATTCACCCTATCTATGCCCCTCATGATTTTATACACCTCTACAAGATCACACACAAACACCGCCGTCAGTGTTGAGTTCTGAACTACCTACAGCACCATGTGAAGAGGGGCAGTCTCCGGGAGTGCCGTACACCGCACTGAGCCACACCCTGGGTGCAATGACGTCACTGTGACCCACCTTCAGTCTGGATATATGGAGTCGACTCCCAGAGCGGACTAACTCCAGTTAACGAGGGGTCAGGTTACTCTTGCGGACTACACATGGAATGAGGGGAGGTGCTATTCTATGCAAGGAATGGCTAGGGGCTTCTTGGCTGAGGCTGTGTTATTCCACATAGGGTCTGCAGATGCTCAGTGAAGGCAGGAGACTTCTTTCTGTGAGTTAGTGGAATAGACCGGTGTTACCTGGGGCAGAATTCCCAAGCACGAATAGGACAGAGTATGGGAAAAGGGAAGGTGGGATGTCTGAACCTCAGTACCTCCTCCAGCACGTCAGCGAGCTTACTGATTACTTCTTCCTGGAGATCCTGGAATGAGGGGACACTGCAGAGAGAAGGAAAAGGCTGGGTATCACTACAGCTCACATCACACACAGCCAAGTGACTGCCTTGGGAAAGAACAAAGGATATTCCACAACAAAACCATTCAATCAGAAATCACATATTTCGAGGCTGTGAATACCTAATGGAACAGCAAGGAGTCAATTCCACAGAACAGAACAATTTCATCTCTTAATAAACGCTGCCAGCCTCCTGTCTCCTTCTAGGTCCTGCATCGGTTGGTACCTGACTCCTATTTCAGCAAGAATGTGTGAGAGCTGGGTGGTGGGGTTGGCAGATGGAGAGAAACAAATTGTGAGGAAATTATGTAGATCAGAAGCTAAAATTACTTCCTTGGCAAATTAATTGGGATAAGGTTTCATAAGAAATAAGAAGAAATAACGTTTCTGAATGACTTTGCTTTGTTGAAGCCAGCGACCCAGGTTCAATTCCGGCCGCTGTCTGTAAGGAGTTTGTACGTTCTCCCCGTGTCTGCGTGGGTTTCCTCCGGGTGCTCCGGTTTCCTCCCACATTCCAAAGACATACGGGTTAGGAAGTTGTGGGCATGATATGTTGGCGCTGGAAGTGTGGCGACACTTGCGGGCTGCCTCCAGAACACTCTACGCAAAAGATGCATTTCACTGTGTGTTTCAATGTACACGTGACTAATAAAGATATCTTATCAAAGGAAACCCACGCAGTCACCAGGACCCTTCAGGACAACTGCACCCTTCCAGCCCTGGCCTCTTGCTCATCCCCTCCTCCACCTGCAGCTTCACATTCAGCTACCGTGGTCCTCAGCTGGCTCCTCAGACATAACCATCTCCCTATCCTTTAAGACAACCCTTCATGCAGATCTTTTGGGCTAAGCAGTTGGTCACCTGCTCTGAGATGCGGCCAATGGTCAAATTTTGCACCCGGATGAAGCAGCTTTGGGTGTTTGGCTATGTTGGGGATAACCTGAAGTGAACTGAATTGAAGGGTTGTTGCTGTTGAACTGTAGGGATAACACTCGGTGGTTCGAAGGACGGTTCAGTGATCCATCACTGCAGTAAGATCCTAAGGAGGCATGACAGGGGAGACATTTCCACTAGTAGGAGAGTCTCGAGCAAGGGGTCAGAGTTACAAGTTAAAGGTGGGGTCATTCAAAACTGACATTTCTTCTCGCTGAGGGTGGTGAATCTCCAGAATTCTCTGCCCCAGAGGGTTGCAGAGGCCAGATCACTGGGGGCGTTTAAAGAGGAGGTAGATAATTTTTTAAAAGATCGGGGAATTGAGGGGACTGGGGAACTGGCTCAGAAGAGAGATGTGGCAGGAGGCACGTCAGCCATGATCATAGTGAGTGGTGGGATAGGCTCGAGGGGCTGAATGGCCTATTCTTGTTCCTATGTTCTTGAGATATTGGGACAAGTAACACAAAGCTTGATCAAATGTTATAAGGAGCTTCTTAGAGGAGGGAGGTGAATGGCTTTTGGGAGGGCAAGACCAAAGTAGGTGAAGTTAACACAGGGGATGGGAAGAGACCAGAACTACTTCTGTACGGATGTCCGAGAGGGTTCAACACCTGGCGGGTGCAACAGGGAAGTTGCCAAGTTAAATGGAAAAAGGTGAAATCTCTAAATTTGCGTATTGCGAACCGGCAGCTAATGTAGACCAATAAGCACAAGGCTCGTGGGGCAAGTTCGTAGATTCAGACATAACTAGCAGTGAAGGAGGTTGTTTGGCCCATGATGTCCGTGCCAGCCACAAGGAGCTGTTGAATCTAGTTCCATTTTGTAGCTTGGTCTCTCATCATCTGACATACCTCAATTGAATCTCCCCTCAGAAACTTGTTCCAAAGAAAATCAAACCTATATAAGTTCCAAAGCCAAGTTTGTTTCTGCTTTTAAGTAACATTCTGTGATCCTGGAAAGGTCTTCGTTCCCTCTGCTGCCTCACCGGCATCGCCATACTTGCTAATATGAACTGTATGAGGCTCTCGCACTCCGTACCTTGGCCACTAAAGGGATGTCTACCAATTCTCTCCTGAACCTTCTACCTCCCTGTCCTGCTGCCTTTAGGGGTCTGAGACATGCAGCCCAAGATCTCTCTGAGCTGCAACTCATTAAATTTGCATTCTCTTCCCTTTACTCTCCCCAAATGCATTACTCGTATTTCTCCACAGCGAATTCCATTTGTCACTTCCCTGCACATCTGAGAAGTCCACATTCAAGAAGAGGATTTTCGGACGAGCTCTGGTTTACGAACAGTTCACAGGAACAGAACCCTGGCATAACCTGGGGAGGACCTGTAATGCCTTTCAATCTACCGGGTACTGAAAGGCCTGGATAGAGTGGGCGTGGAGAGGATGTTTCCGTCAGTAGGAGAGTCTGGAATCCGAGGGCACAGCCTCAGAGTAAAGGGACATCCCTTTAGAACTGAGATGAGGAGGAATTTCTTCAGCCAGAGGGTGGTGAATCTGTGGAATTCGTTGCCACAGAGGGGTGTGGAGGCCAAGTCATTGGGTGTATTTAAGGCAGAGATCGATAGGTTCTTGATTGGTAAGGGGGTTAAGGGTTACGGGGAGAAGGTGGGAGCGTGGGGTTGAAAAACAATCAGCCTTGATTGACTGCGGAGCAGACTCAATGGGCCGAATGGCCTGAATCTGCTCCTATATCTTATGGTCTAAACGGACAATGGTCTGGTGAAGTCCCTGGGATTGTTGGCTATGAGTGCAAGGTGCTCCTGTTGGAAGGAACCAGTGACACTGATCTATCATGTGGATTCATCTGTGCACTGAGGCTACTGTAAGTCTCGGTACGAGTGTCTCTTCCCGCCTTTGTGAAGGTTTCTGTTCGTTATGTGAAGAACACAGGTGAGAAGTTTGCTACAATCACTTAGAGACAAGTATCATTTGATTTGCTTCAGAACAAAGTTGGTCCTGTGCATTGGGTTTGTATCCTTGGAAAGACTGGTGTGTGAGAGAAATATATATAGTGACTGTTATGTTCTGAAAGTGTGGGAAGTCACGGAGGTCAGACTGGTATACACTGGGAATACAGCAGTATGGCAAAACAACACAAATCTTTGTGACTCCTAACAGGTAAAAGTCAGTTAAAACTCTTGAATAAATCTTATTTTAGGCAGATTGTTTCTGTTCTGTCTGTGAATCACTTGTTAATCCTCACACATGTTGGACGATAAGATACAGGAACAGAATTGGGCCATTCGGCCCATCGAGTCTGCTCTGCCATTCAATCATGGCTGATTGTCTTTCAATCCCATTTTCACGCCTTCTCCCCGTAACCCTTATCCCCCTTAACAATCAAAAACCTATCAATCTCTCCCTTAAATACACCCAATTTACTTGGCCTCCACAGCCGTCTGTGGCAACGGAGTCCACAGATTCACCACCCTCTGGCTGAAGAAATTCCTCATCATCTCAGTTCTAAAGGGACGTCCCTTTATTCTGAGGCTGTGCCCTCGGATCCTGGACTCTCCTACTAATGTTAACCTTGTCCTGAGGTGGACGTTGCTGAGTATTTCACGTAAGCAAGAGAATCTTTGGTATAATAAACGTTCAGGCAGAGATGTGACCACAAGACTCAGTGTGAAAATCAAACACTTCTCCTCTGAGGTTGCAAAGTTGAGAAGCTTTGAAATGGATGATGGGCCCAGACCACAGGCTGACGGGAACAAGGATAAAGTTTGCCTGCATCCTTCCTTTGTGGTTACTGCTTGATGCTCTACTGCGGGAAGGTGTCACTCTCTGCAGGAGTTGCTTCTTTCTAAGCCGGTCATGTTGTGGAGGACCATGCATCTCTATCGATTTCTGAGCCTGGCCAAGTCTGACCCTGCAAGCAAGGGCAGCTTGTGAGGCAGGTTGAGCAGCGAGGACTCAAACACCAGCTCCGGGGAGCTACAAGGAAAAGACTTATCAGGCATGGGAGGAGAAAGCGGAGTGGGCGGAATGGGGGTGGGAGAAGGAGGTGTGGGGAGTGACAGAATGGGCACCGTGTGAGCAGATCGACGGGAGGAAGGGGGTGATGGGGGAGATGAGCGATGAGGGAGAGATGGATAGTGGACAGGGTGAGGGACAGGAGGGGAGGATCTGATGGGGAGTGAGGCAGGGTTAATAGTGAGGGATCAGCAGGGAGGAGCCTGAAAGGTGACGGGGAGTGGCAGTGAGGAAAGAGGGAGGGGTGGTGACGGGGGGGGCGGGGCGGGGGAGTGATGGGCTGCAGGGCGGCGGGAAGTGGGTAAAGGAGAGGGAGCGACAGAAGGGGAGAGTGACGGGAGGGGGAAATGACGGGAGGGGGAGTGACGGGAGGGAATGACGGGAGGGAGTGACGGGGGGAGTGACTTGAGGGAGGGGGAAGTGACAAGGAGGGGTGTAAATGTGTTAGAGAAAGTAAGGACACAACGTGTGCTTCGATCGACTTTTTGTGATCTCCACAAGGCCCTCAGTGACTGAGGGCCACAGAGGGGGGTGGACACTGTGCAGGTTTGGCACTGCTGAGGTTTGGCTGAACTCTGCCTCAAACGTAACTTGTCCGAGTGTGACATGGCCCACGAAGTGGAGCATTCCGTTTTGGCCAGGCTATTGGTCATCTGCCTTGACACCTCTCAGTGTGTATCCCTGTCACACTTAGTGTCACATCATCAGGCATTTTATACTAGGCGATATATAAATGCAATCACAAGGTTCTGCAGATACCAGAAGTCCAGATTAAAGGTCTCAAACCAAAATGATCACTGTCCATTTCCCTCCCCAGATGCTACCTGACCCTCCGAGTTCCTCCGGCAGTTGTTTTTGGATATTTAAATGCAAGTTGTTGTTGTTGTTATCTCATTATAGACAGGATCATGACCATTGAATTAAAACTAACTTAAGCAGAAGATTGCACTGGTATCTGGACACAAGTCACGAGGAAACTCTCTCAGGGATTTGACTGCAGCTGTCATCTACGAATGGGTCCCTGGTCAAACACAAGGAGAGTTGGCAGGGGGAGTTAGGGAGCTGGCACTCACCTCCTGAGGAGTTCCATGTGCTCGATGTGCTTGATGAGCCCTGTCCGCATCATTATCGTTTGGAAACATTGTCGGTCGATGGCCCAAAGCTTGATGTTGGTGAGCGCTGCAAGACAGGAGAGGAAAACCTCAGAGGCAAACCTGACACTTCTCCAACTCTGTGTAAATGAGGAAGCCTGTTCATGGGTCAACACTTGCGTCACACACGGCCAGCCTCAGCCTGCCTCTGAGGCTGCAGGTCTGTGAGTTCAGGATGCTGCCTGGTTTAGAGAGTATGCATTATGAGGAGAGACTAAGGGAGCTAGGGCTTTACTCTTTGGAGAATGAGAGGAGACATGATAGAGGTGTACAAAATATTAAGAGGAATAGATAGAGTAGACAGCCAGCACCTCTTTCCCAGGGCACCAATGCTCAATACAAGAGGGCATGGCTTTAAAGTAATGGGTGGGAAGTTCAAGGGAGATATCAGAGGAAGGTTTTTTACCCAGAGGGTGGTTGAGGCATGGAATGCGCTGCCTGGGGCGGTGGTGGAGGCAGGTACATTGGTCAAATTCAAGAGATTACTAGATAAGCATGTGGAGGAATTTAAAATAGAGGGATATGTGGGAGGAAGGGGTTAGATAGTCTTAGGCGAGGTTTAAAGGTCAGCACAACATTGTGGACTGAAGGGCCTGTATTGTGCTGTACTGTTCTATGTTCTATGTTCTATGTTCTATGTTCTATGTTCATTCCACTTCAGAGAGCTGAGCACCAAACTCTGGGCTGACACTCCAGTGCGGTACTGAGGGGTCTGTACTGTCAGTGGTCCCATCTAGACCTGCCTGGGTGGACAAAGAACTGAGCAGGCTAGCACAGCGCTGACTTTGTCAGGCTTTGATGAGTAGAATTTTTTTTTCTCTCTGTCTTTATTCTTGTGTTAGCTGAGCGCAGCGCAGGTAAGGATATGGGGAATGATGAACCAGAGTCATAGAACTGTACGGCACAGAAACAGACCCTTCGGCCCATCACAGTGATGCTGACCATCAAGAACCCATTGAATTGGAATGGTGTTTACTGGGACGCTGTGTTTCAGGGCAGCCTGACCAGGTGGTGCCGCCTCGGTTCCCACCTCCCTTCCTCTTGCTCGGCAGCTGCTCACCGCACAGCTGGCAACAGCTGGTGTGCCAGCCAGCAGGAATCTGATTGCCTGGTCTACCACGGACAACTGAACTGCTCCAGAATGGTCCACACAGCACCATTCCCAGTGGTTTGCTCCATTAAACTTGGCGTGGATTGTGCACTGCGAACCAGAGCCCAGTCATTGGTGGACAGCCCCTGTTACCCAATGGTTACCAGTTGGTTGCTCTGGTAACTCACGAGCAAGTACACAGAGAACTAGCACATAATTACTGTCATGCAGACTTACAGCTACCTACACTGCACCTTCTCTGTAGCTCTGACACTTTATTCTGCATTCTGTATTGTTTTACCTTGTACTACCTCGATGAATTGATCTGTACGAACGGTATGCAAGACAAGTTTTTCACTGTACCTCGGTACACGTGACAATAATAAACCAATTCCAATTCACTTGGCCCACTGAGTCCACACCAACCATCAAGTACTCCATGTTACACTAATCTTATTTTATTTCAGAACATAGAACAGTACAGCACAGGAACAATGTCAGTACCAAATACGATGCCAAATTAAACTAAATCCCTTCTGCCTGCACATGGTCCGTATCTCTCCATTCCCTGCACATTCATGTGTCTCTCTAACAGCCTCTGAAACACCCCTGTTGTATCTGCTTCCACCACTCTCCCCGGCAACCTGTTCCAGGTACCCACCAGCTCCTTCCTCACCTTCCAGACCGTCCTCTTTGATATCTGTCCCTTGTAGACTTTGGCAACTTTATAAAGAACTCTGGAAAGCACCAAGCATTTTAGATTCATTGCAAGAGCCAGTAGAAATGAAGTAGTCCAAGAAAACTCCAATAATCTGCTGTCTGATTGTTTGAAAAGCCTGATGGTTCAGCATCTGGCTTACAGGTACTGATTCCACACTGCCTCTGACGCACCGAGGCCCCAGTTTCCATGACGATCCCTCTAACACCGAGGCCCCAGTTTCGACACCCTCTAACACCGAGGCCCCAGCTTCCATGCTCTAACACCCAGGCTCCAGTTTCCATGCTCTAATACCGAGGCCCCAGTTTCCATGATGATCCCTCTAACACAGAGGCCCCAGTTCCTGTCTCCGTTTGAGCTCACCTGGATCTGGTTTCCTACACTCCCTTGAAATTTACCGGTTCCCTGGAAATATAATATACTCGTGTAATGTGTAAAATCTTAAAAAATGTGAATTAAGCATGTGTTGGGTTTTTAATTGGAATAACATTCAATAGTGCAGAAAGTCTGCCAGTCCTGCGCCACCAGCGTCCTGAGTGTGCAGCATCACTGCAGTCTCACAGTAACTTGCAAGTAATGGATGAAAAGCAGGCGGTCAACGTTTCGGGTCAGGACCCTCCTTCAGGGAAAAGCCCAATATATAGGAGGGAAAAGCAGAGCAGTGATAGTTGGACAAAAGAGGGGAGGCGGGGTGTGCACAGGGCGGTGATAGGTGATAGGTAGATGCAGAGATAGTGATAGGCGGGTGTGGGGGACAAGGGGAGGGCAGATCCACGGGGGGATGGGTTACAGGTAAGGAGACAGGCGGTGGGGGAGGGAGGAGGAGAGGAGAGGGGAAAAAAGGTGAGGAGATAAAAGAGAGGTAGGCTAGGAAAGGGAAGAGAGGAAGATGCATTGTGGTGGGGGGTTGGTTTACTTAAAGTGGGAGAATTCAATGTTCGTGCCATTAGGCTGTAAGATCCCAAGAGGGAAAATGAGGCGCTGTTCCTCCAGTTTGTGTTTGGACTTCTCCTGGCAGTGGAGGAGGCCGAGGACTGACATATTCGAGGACTGTTAGAGGACCGAGTAAACCAACAACCCCTGACACACACACACCGTGCAGTTTCTTTCCTTCCCTCTCCTAGCCTATCTCTCTGTTTCCTTCTCCTCCCCTCCCCACCCCCCCCCCCCCCGTTGCCTGCCTCCTTACCTTTGACCCATCTCCCGGTGGATCTGCTCTCCCCTCCTCCCCCCCACCTGCCCATCACTATCTCTTACCTGCATCTACCTATCAGCACCCTGTGCCCACCCCGCCTCCCCTCTTTTGTCCACCTATCACTGCTCTGCTTTTCCCTCCTATATACTGGGCTTCCCCTTTTCCTATCCTCAGTCCTGAAGAAGGGTCCTGACCCGAAACGTTGACCGCCACGGATGCTGCCTGGCCCGCTGAGTCCCTCCAGCACCTTGTTTCTCCATCTGGATTCCAGCATCTGAGGTCCTTTGTTTCTCCTGCAAGTAATGGACATTGTCTCTGAATGGCGAAGGCTGTGGGAGCAGGTCCATCCTGAGCTGAATGTGTTGAACAATGTGAGGTTCAGAGGATTGCTGAGCTTCAATGTGACATGCTGGAGACACACACACTGCAACACAACCTGCATACTTGGCATCAGCCTTGAAGGCAGTGTTGATACGGAGGCTGGCATGCCTCTTGCCACAAAGCACCAGGCACTGTACTGGAACATATTCAGCGCGGTTGGCGCCCAGAATCCACCCACTACAACACCAGATTTAGAAGCCTGACGTGTCAAAAGTTTAAATCAAGCCCCATAAATGGAAGTCTATCTCCAGCCCCCTGTGATATGAAGGCATTTCTTATTAAGCTTTTGATTCACTTTCCAGGTTTCAAAATGCCACGGTGTACCTCTCGTCCCTCAGGGAGTGCTGTTGCTATGGTAACTGAGGTGTTATTACCTGTGTTACCTCAGTACAGAAGCCTCGCAAGTCTGTGGGGAGGCCGCAGCAGAGTTCAGCGTTGGATCTGATTTGTATTCCTGCTGTTGTCTGGATTCTGCTGCTCTCCGGTGCATTAGCAGCAAGCAGGCGTGAGGTGGAGAGACAGAATGCATTGGTTTCTGATGCCCCAATTCTGCAGCTTGGCTATTGAAGCAGAGGATTAAATTATCATGTACAAACTCTGCTTCAGAGATTCACAGCAGAGATGGGGACACGTGAAACTGGTTCCTGATAAAGGCCAATGATAATACAAGGCACGGTGGTGTAGCAGTTAGCGTAACGCTATTACAGCGCCAGCGACCCAGGTTCAATTCCGGCCACTGTCTATAAGGAGTTTGTACGTTCTTCCTGTGCTTGCGTGGGTTTCCTCCGGTTTCCTCCCACATTCCAAAGACGTACGGGTTAGGAAGTTGTGGGCGTGCTATGTTGGCGCCGGAAGCGTGGCGACACTTGCGGGCTGCCCCCAGAACACTCTACGCAAAAGATGTATTTCACTGTGTGTGTCGATGTACACGTGACTAATAAAGATCTTATCTTTCCTTATCTTTCAGATACCAAAAGGGAAGTCTTTGAGTGGAGCCAGGAGATAGGTGCAGAGACACAAGAGACAGCAGATGCTGGAGTATGGAGTAACAAACAAATGCTGGAGGAACTCGGTGGGTCAGGCAGCATCTATGGAGGGAAGTGGACAGTCAACGTTTCGGGTCGACACCCTTCATCTGGACACATCCTTCATGATTGGTGCCCAGAATGAATACTTCACATCAGTATTTACCAGGGAGAAGGACAGGGTGGATGGAGAGTTAGGGGAGGTGTACGCTGAGAGTCTGGAACATGTGTATCGGGAAAGAGAAGGTGTTAGAGACGTTGGCACACATTAAGGTGGACAAATCCCCTGATGGAATTCTATCATGGGAAGCTAGGGAGGAGATTGCTGGGGCTCTTTAGTCATGGTTGAAGTAATGGATGACTGGAGGTCTCATATTCAAGATGGGTGGTAAAAATGAATCAGAAAACTACAGGCCAGTGAGCTTTACGTCAGAAGTAGGGAAACTTAAGGATAGGATTTCTGCCACTTGGAAAGGCAGGGACTGATTAGGGAAAGTCATCATGGTTTTGTGTTTGGGAAGTCCTGCCTCACAGATCTGGTTGAGTTTTCTGAGGAGGTTACTAAGAAAGGTGTTTAGCTTGCCTGCCTTCATGGGCAGGAGTACTGAGTGGAAGAGTTAGGACATTATGTTGCAGTTCTACAGGACTTTGGTTAGGCCATGGCTGGAATATTGTGTGCAGTTCTGTTCTTCAGAATGGGAAGTACTTGGTAGCACTAGAAAGTTCTGAAGCGATTGACCAGGATGTTGCCTGAAATGGAGGGGTTTAGTAACAAGGAGAGATTGGACAGGCTGGGATTGTTCTCACTGGAGCACAGGAGGCTGAGGGGTGACCTTACAGAGGTATCGGCATGGACGAGTCAGACCGAAGCGCCTGTTCCTGTGCTGTATGACTCGATGACTGAGATAAGGAATAACCCATAACATTTTCCCAGCATTGTTTAGTATCCAATCCATGCCTTCCTGTCTCTGAGTTTCAGTGGGACCTAAGGGATTAGTTTTAAAAGCTCTGCACTATCTGACCTGCATTCTTTCAATTTTCAATGAAAAGATAAATTGATTCTCCATATTCTTTATCCTATTCTCCAGACTTTGAGCAGTGAGAGAGACAACATCGTTTTAAAGCTCAGCCCCAGGAGCCTCTTCCACCATTCCACGCCTGATGTCTACCTTAACTCTGTTTAATTGCCTTGGTTCCAGAGCACTAAATACTTGCACCTAACAAATGTCTACTGTGTGTAGATACTACAGCACAGACAAAGGCCCAAAGGCCAAATAGCCCAACTCAGCTACAACATGTGGGTCCCACAGAAGCTTCCTCTCTCCCTATCCATCTAACCTTACCAAATATAACCCTGTCTTCCTTTATACCTTGTGAGTTTCCCTTAAATACCTCCACACTATTCTTGATTACTCGATCAATCAATCCTTGATTACTCCATGACTGCCTTATGGATTGAAGATCAGATCTTGCCAAGAGGTGTATATATCTACACTGCATTTACTCTACCAAATGCCTCCATAATCTAGGAGTGTGTGGTGGCAGAGCATTGTGGCAATACTCTGTACTCAGTACCCTGACTGATGAAGACCAGAGTGCCAAACACCTTCTTCACCATGCTGTCTAGCCATAACCATGTACTTGTACCCCTAGGTCCCTCTGTTCTACAACACTCTGCAGGGCCCTACCGTTGACTGGTAAGTCCTACCCTGATTTGTCTTCCCAAAATGCAACACCTCACACTTATCTGAATTAAACTCCATTTGCCATTTCTTGGCCCACTTACCCAGCTGATCAAGATCCTGCTGTAATTCTTGATAATCTTCTTCACTGTCTGCGATACCAATCATGAGGAAGTAAGATACAGAAAGTATCTTATGAGTGCATACGGGAGCTGTTGGCAGGATCGCTGGTTTCCAGGGTAGCTGCTGGTGTCTGTTTTTTACCTTAGAGTTCTTTAGCTGCTGGTCAGTGAGAGAGAAATATCGAAAGCTGGGCTGTTGGCGGTGTCCATCTCAACGCCACGGACAGAGGGCAGGAGGAACCTGCTCCCAGCCATTGGCATCGAATTAAGGAGCTTCCCCAGGAACAATCCCTCCCCACACTGGTGCCCCGGCCCCTTCCAGATGCAGCAAGAACAACAGAAGTATTCTTCCCCTTTCCACTACAAGATGTGAAGACCTTGATTTAGAATTCCTTTCTGGCTGCACAGGTTCTCGGGAGACAGAAGCTAATCAGCACCAAGCTGCCAAGCCGAGATTGTTCCCAGTGGTTGAGTTGTTGCAGAATTAAGTGAGCAGCTTTTCTGCAGATTTGTTTGAGTGGCTGAACAGAACAAGTAAAAATTTTAAGCTGGAAGGAGTGGCAACTGCAGGGAATTGGACTTTAGCATCTTGACCCAAACATGCTCTCAAACATTGGCTGGTTTTAGTGGCTTGTTCCCAGTCCATCACTGCTCAGTAACACATTTAATCATCTCGTTAACTCACTTACTTGTTCCTCTGTGGTCCTTATCTCCCATGCATCATGATCATCCTATGTCTAAGAAGGGTGAGAAACTTCCCAATAGAGAAGGTTACACCCGCCATTTGTCTGTAAGGAGTTTGTACGTTCTCCCCGTGTCTGCGTGGGTTTCCTCCGGGCGCTCCGGTTTCCTCCCACATTCCAAAGACGTACAGGTTAGGAAGTTGTGGGCGTGCTATGTTGGCGCCAGAAGCGCGGCGACACTTGCGGGCTGCCCCCCAAAATCACTACGCAAAAGATGCATTTCACTGTGTGTTTCGATGTACATGTGACTAATAAAGATCTGATCTGATCTGATCTGATCTGATCTCGCCTGCCTCGGTTAAAAAAAGGGATGCTTCCACTTGAATAACACATCTGGACCAACTTTCACTGTTCCTTTCTGGCCACCAAGGCAGCAGACAGCATAAATACCTTTGAAATGAATCTCCAGATGTCCATAATCCATTTAAGTGAGGGATTTCCAATAAATGAACCCCAGTTAATGAAGACCTGAAGCTATCAGCATCTGAACTCATTTAATGAGGCTTGGCATCGAACTCCACAGATACTGACTGACCTGCTGCGTATTTTGGGTATTTTTTATTTTTATTTCCGATTTCCAGCACTGGCAGTATTTTGTTTAGAAGTCTTTCTTCATCAATGGTTATACTGTTTGTAGCTCCAAAAGGATATGGCAAGAAGATTTGAAAACATTGACCTTGACCCTGACCTTAACCCACACGTGCAGTAGGTTGGTGCTGGAGATACCAAGGCACAGGTATTGTACATTACACGGCCAATCACTTGTGCTTATCAGCACATTAAAATAATTGTTTCCATGGAAACCCACTTTAACTATTCATGGTGAACCCATCAAGCATATAGACCTGGAGAATTTATACCAGCTTAGAACCAAATGCACTGAAGCACAAAGCTGTAAGGGGAAAGGTACAGTTTCAGTTGTCTTCATAAGACCATAAGATACAGGAACAGAGTCAAACCATTCGGCCCATCGAGTCTGCTCTGCCATTCGATCATGGCTGATTTTTTTTTCAACCCCATTCTCCTGCCTTTTCCCCTTAACCCTTAACCCCTTTACCAATCAACAACCTATCAATCCCTGCCTTAAATACACCCAATGATTTGGCCTCCACAGCCCTCTGTGGCAACGAATTCCACAGATTCACCACCCTCTGGCTGAAGAAATTCCTCCTCATCTCAATTTTAAAGGGAAGTCCCTTTATTCTGAGGCTGTGCCGTCGGATCCTGGACTCTCCCACTGATGGAAACATCCTCTCCACGTCCGCTCTATGCAGGCCTTTCAGTATTGAACCCCACTTATCTGAGAAAATGAGTTGACAAAGTTTTCAGGTAGGGTGGTGCACAAGTTTCTCACTGCTAGGCCTTCCTGCTGTTTTCCGTCAGGACCCTCTTAAGGAAAATCAGAACACAAACTAGTGCCTTTGTTTTGTACAAACTAGAGCAGTCCTGATGCAGGGTCTCAACCCGAAATGTTAACATTTCCTTCCCTCCACCCCCCTCACAGATGCTGCTCGACCCACTGATTTCCTCCAGCAGATTGTTTGTTGCTAGTAGTTGATCTCACTCTGACAAGAGGGTCAGAAATGTCAACCGCAGGTCTACAGTGGTTGTTCTAAGGACTGGATTACTGCTCACTATGGTCAGGGCAGCTCTATGATGGTCCCTGCTCAACCGAGACTGCTTGATACCAACACCGGTTTTATTCTTGGACATTTCCTTTCCTCCCACTGAACACCACAAAAAGTCTCCCTTGAACTGCAAACAAAGAAGTACTGTTTATGGAACTCACGACTCCAATCTGCAGAAATCTACTGTGAATCAATCTCCTTACAGAGAATTTTTTTCCATTAATGGAGAGTGATTCACTGTAACTGCCTTCAGACTGTCAGGTTGTCAGCTGGACAGCAATTTACATCGCTAATCTTACGTGCAGGTCTCAATCCATCATCGGAATGTACGAAATGGATTCTAGCAACATGATTAGACATTTAAGTTCTAAACTAGCCAATGACAGTGCTTGTGCTGTGAGTTTTAGTTTGATAAACAAATACCACCAGTTCCACCACCAAGCAGAATATAGTATTAGCGATAGGACTCTTGGCAGTGTAGAGGATCAGAGGGATCTTGGGGTCCGAGTCCATAGGATGCTCAAAGCGGCTGTGCAGGTTGACTCTGTGGTTAGGAAGGCATATGGTGTATTGTCCTTCATCAATCGGGGAATTGAATTTAGGAGCCGAGAGGTATTGTTGCAGTTATATAGGTCCCTGGTCAGACCCCACTTGGAGTACTGTGCTCAGTTCTGGTCGCCTCACTACAGGAAGGATGTGGAAGCCATAGAAAGGGTGCAGAGGGGATTTACAAGGATGCTGCCTGGAATGCGGGGCATGCCTTATGAAAGCAGGTTGAGAGAACTCGGCCTTTCCTCCTTGGAGTGATGGAGGATAAGGGGGGACCTGATAGAGGTGTATAAGATGATGAGAGGCATTGATCGGGTAGATAGAGGCTTTTCCCCAGGGCTGAAATGGTGGCCACAAGAGGACACAGGTTTAAGGTGCTGGCGAGTAGGTGTAGAGGAGATGTCAGGGGTAAGTTTTTTACTCAGAGAGTGGTGAGTGCATGGAATGGGCTGCTGGCAACGGTGGTGGAGGCTGATACGATAGGGTCTTTTAAGAGACTGTTGGATAGGCACATGGAGATGAGAAAAATAGAAGGCTATGGGTAAGCCTAGTAATTTCTAGGGTAGGGACATGTTCGGCACAGCTTTGTGGGCCGAAGGGCCTGAATTGTGCTGTAGGTTTTTTTATGTTTCTAAAAACAGAACACTGGAAGAACTCAGCAGGTCAAGCAGCATCTGTGGAGGCAAAAGTGGTATATCAACGTTTTGGGTTGAGACCCTGCATTCAGTCCCAACATTTTCCCTCCATAGATGCTGCTCAACCTGCTGAGTTCTTCCAGCGTTCTGTTTTTGGTTCGAAGTTCCAGCATCCGCAGACTCTTTTGTCCAAATGGCACTAGTTGTTGGGTAGCTCAGTGTGATGAAACTTTTCTCACATCCAATCCTTGGTCTCAATGCTAACCTGATCCTAACAGGAACTGATCCAACCCAAGTTTTTCTGTCATTTCTTCACGTGCCTTCTCTGAACATGCCAATCCTGGACTTGGGTACTCCACACCCTGACCTTGGCACATTTTCCCCCTTGACCTCGGCACCTTGCATCCCTCGACCTAGCACTCTATACCTATCGATCCTGCCAACTTAACTCTTTCAGATTCTCCTTATCACCTGAGTAAGGTCCCTCACACAGCAATTCTCACCAGGGTGGCTGCTACTTGTTTGGCCCTGCCACCACTGCCCCTCCCATTCTCCCACCATCCCATTGCCCTCCTGGACATGCCTCTCCTCGCCTACCTTTGACAGTTGCAGTCCTGGTGCAGTTGTAGAGAATCGCCAACTCTCCAAACACTTTCCCTGGCGCCATCGTGCAGAGCTTCACATCCTCTTTGGTTACCTCCACCTTCCCCTCTGTGGAGAGAGACAGATAATCATTCACTCCTTCGCAGGTACACGTGGCAGACAACTGTATACTAGCCCATACCCTGGACCACTGTTTCAGCAGGACAGATCGATAAATTGCTTGCAGCTTGGAAGCCCAGTGCAAAATTCAGATGTACCATTCACCCTCTTCAAAGGAACCCGCTGTATAAGGGTTTGTTTTTATATGGATATGGATACAACACAAAGTCTTATAGACATAATCTGTGTACCAAAAGTCATGCTTTATTCCTATGAGCAGGATAGGGACAAAGTCAAGGATTTCAGTAACATTAGAAACAAGGTTTATTCTGCGACCTTCTGCAGCATAAAGAAGGAGGGAAGCAAACTGAAATAAAAATAAAATAAAGCTGTAATTACTCAGAAAGTTAGGCAGCATCTGTGGAGAGTGAGACAGAAGTTACGCCTCAGGAACTAAATGAAGATCGAAGCTGGAAATCTGAAATAAGAACAGAAAATGGCAGAAACATTCAGCAGGTCGGGCAGCATCTGCAGAGAGGGAAATAGTTAACTCTGTTAACAGTTAACCACCTGTTTCTCCCTCCCTAGATGCCGCCTCACCTGATGAGTGCTGCCAGCAATTTTCTGTTCTTATTTGTAAAGTTTCACGACCTGGCAGGAAGGATGAATAAGGATTAGATAAATGATAAAAACTGCGGCAGAATTTACCTCCAATCTTCTGAAGGAGACCAATTGACACCAGAAGAGAAATCTAATTGCAGAGCCACAGTTATTATTGTCTCATTTTTTAATGATGTAGCAAAAGGCTATTTGGCCCATTAGTCTATGCTGGCCCTCAGAGCATTCCCATCAGTTCCATCCCCCCACTTATTTCCCTGTAATCTGTTCTCTCTCACACGCCCATCAACTTCCCCCACCCACCTACATCGGGGCAAATTACAGTGGCTAATTAACGTGCCAACTCCCACGTCGTTGAGATGTGGGAGGAAACTGGAGCACCCGGGGGAAACCCACACAGTCTCAGAGAGAATGCACAAACCCCACATTTCTTCCGTGAAGACGGACACAAAGTCATATCTCACTGCCTGATGAAGTCCACCGGACTTCACATCAATTTAAATATTTGACTACAATACAACTTGGAACTATCAAGACATGTTGAAGTGTGAGCTGAATTCTCCTTATCCCAGTAAGACCTTTAGTCTAATTTCAGATGGGTCATGCATGCAGTACCGTACAGTTTGAGTATAAGCACTGAGTCTCTCCTTCCACTTCTAGCTCTTTACCTACGTGACATGACTTTCCTTCTCATTCAGTGTCCACCTGCAATATCAGCCAATTTGCTTTACAGCAGCAACTTTTCAATATATTTAAAAGTAAAGGATCTATGCAGAAGGCAGTCATTTTTCTATTCAGTGAGACAAGGGGGCTGTATCAAAAAAATCCCTTTAGATAAGCATTAGCATTAGATAAGCATAAGCATTTGCGGATGCATCAGGGCTTGGTACGGCAACTGCTCTGCCTGTGACCGCAAGAAACTGCAGAGAGTTGTGGACACAGCTCAGCACATCATGGACACCAGCCTCCCCTCCATGGACCCTGTCTACGCTTCTTGCTGCCTTCGTAAAGCAGCCAACATAATCAAAGACCCCCACCTACCCTGGACATTCAGAAGCCTGAAAGCACGTACCCCCAGGCTCAAGGACAGCTTCTATCCCGCTGTTATAAGACCATTGAACAGTCCCCTAGTACGATAAGATGGACTCTTGACCTCACGATCTACCTCATCATGGCCTTGCACCTTATTGTCTGCCTGCACTGCACTTTCTCGGTAACTGTGACACTTTATTCTGCATTCTGTTATCGTTTTCCCTTGTACTACCTCAATGTACTGATGTGATGAAATGATCTGTATGGATGGCATGCAAATCAAACTTTTTCACTGTACCTTGGTACATGTGACAATAATAAACCAATTTACCAATTGACCACATTCCCCGCAAAGAGCTCAAGACTTCCACCTTAAAATGGAAACATGCAGCAAATATCTTCATCTCCAGGTTTTTAGTCAGTTTCCTTTTGCTCTTCACCTGGGATAACGGGAGCATGGAAACATTTACAAGCATCTTATGAGGAGGAGAAATGGAGAGTAATGTGGCTCCCAAATGACACTGTTTCTTTTGGAGATGTTTTAATATTTTAAGGTCAATACCTGGCTGCTTTAATTTGTGAGTTCAGCCACAGTCTATAATTTGCCTTAATAAAATTTAAGTCTTTTTCTGCATTTATATTAGCTGAGTGAATTTTGGACATCAAGAGATAGTCAACATCCTCTCCATGTTCATGAAACAGTGAATGGATGGGCCAGCTCTTACAAACGTATGAATTAGGAGCAGGAATAGGCCACTTGGCCCATCAAACCTGCCCCACCATTTAACAAGATTGGAAGCGGACTAACCTGCAATCAGGACAGATCGATGAGCTGTTTGCAACTTGCAAACTCAGTGCAAAATTCAGGAGTACCATTCACTCTCTTCAAAGGAACCTCCTGTGTATGGGTTTGTTTTTATATGAACATCAATACAACAGAGTCCTGTGGACATAATCTATATACCAAAAGTCATGCTTTGATGCATATGAGCAGGATAGAGATAAAGTCAAGGATATTTATGACTTTTTCCTTTTATAAAATGTTTGAACGGTCACAGGCTCTGGTCTGCTGCTGTCCACTGATCTCCCAACTCTCCATAGAGTTCAGATCCCAGGAGACTGCAGATGCTGGAATCTGGAGCAACAAACAAGATGTTGGAAGAGCTCTGCAGGTCGAGCAGCATCTGCGGGGAAACATGGATAGTCGATGTTTCGTGTTGAGACCTTTCATCCCAATTTTCCATAGGGCTCGACAGGGCTGTGGAGCAGGACTGACCATCCAGGCCATGCTGATACAAGTCAGTGCAGCCAGTCTGTTGAACGTACCTTGAAGCACCTTCAAACTCGCTTCCTACCCCACACCCACCCCATCTCCAGGCTCTCACAGTTCTCTGGATCTTCGGCTTCTCCCCATCCTTCTCCTCCAATGAAACCACAGGGGCAAGGCCAGCCACTTATGGGAGACAAGGACCTGATGTTTAGGCTCTCACTGAGCAGCTGGAGATCTGTTCCCTCTCTGGGGTATGTGCCTGTGAACATACCAAAATAAAGAGTGATGGAGTGTGACCAGAATTCTGAGGGCATGCATTTTAGGTGAGAGGGGGTAAGTTCAAAGGAGATGTATGGGGCGTTTTTTTTACACAGAGAGTGGTGGGTGCCTGGAATGCACTGCCAGGGTCAGTAGTGGAGGCAGATATGATAGAGGCGTTTAAGAGATTCTTAGATAGGCACATGAACGTGAAGAGAATGGAGGAATATGGATGTGTAGGCAGAAGGGACTAGTTTAGTCGGCTTTTAATTACTAGTTTAATCAATTCAGCACTACATCGTGGGCTGAATGGCCTGTTCCTGTGCTGTACTGTTCTACGTTCTTGTATCTTGCCAGTCATCAGATGATACAGCCCTTTCACTGCATACACAGTGTAATGAAACACTCTGAGTGTGTTTACACAGAGCAGAGTATGTGTGTGTGTTTACATGAAGAAGAGTTGGTGAACCTCTTCACTCTGAGCTTCAGACAATGCGAGGAACTGGCATGGCAATTTATCCTGTCACTCCAACTGAATGGAACAAAACAGATCTCATTTGACTGGGAAAGGGGGTGCCTTGGTGACAAATGTTCTCGCCTGTCCTGTAACTACAATTTAATTAGATTTGAAATGGGTCACCTCAAATTTCAACTCCATCTTTCAGACACAGCTGTTATTCTTTTCATCACCTTAGCACCCAATCCTATTTCTTGCTGTAATTGCTGTTAAGATGTCTTGTGTGAGCAGATGGAGCAACAGTGATTCAAGAAAAACGTACTTTGGAAAGGAAACAGAAAACCAAGTATAAATGAACACAGAGTCAGGGGGCCATCTCCTTGTGGACTTGAAGGAACTTTTCAATAACGGTGATGGGGGAGGTAATGGGTGCCATTTGGTGATGGTGCACTGATACCAACAGAAGGAAAACAGACTTCTAAGGACTCTACCAATGTTCAATGGACTGTTGAGATGAAGATGATGGTAAATCTAAACACACATGGAGTGTTCCCTCGTAACATGCTCAACCGCAACAGTTCCACTCCACACAGTAAGTGTTGGCTTGATTATCAAACTGTGCTGAACTTAACTGCCTGGTGGTCACTGTTCTACAGTTGGTTCCATGACCAATCAGGAGTTGGATAGGGTCCATGGATACTGGGCCAGTAGGTAGTGACGAAGTGTGGAGGTCAGCCGGAGATAGGGGCAGGTTTGGCACTGAGACCCTTCACTATCACGTAGTCTGTCGCCAGTCTCTCTCGTCTGACGCAGAAAGAAATGTCAGCTAGAGATCAGGTGGACCCCATGGTACAGGACTGTAGACAGCCAGGACCTCGGGAAAGGAAGGAGAATTGGGAGCATCCAGGGAAGCATTAGGACAGCAAAGGATTAGGTTAATCTGTGGAAAAGGCAGGGGACAAGAACAAGCTTCCTCTGAGAGGGCGAGGGTTTCAGTCAGTGTTAATGTAACAGAACAATGGTTCCAGTGGGATAATCAGCAGGTTAGAGGGACAACCTGCTCCCGGTGAAGGGGAGTCCAAATCCACTCTCTGTGTGGGAAGAGTCTGAACCTGCCCTCGGCGAGTGGGAATCTGAACAGTCTCCATATTGGGCCATCTGTGTTCACCCTTGGTGTGGGGTAAGAGTCACAGAGTTACACATCACAGAAACAGGCCCTTCGGCCCAACTCGTCCGTGCCGACTGTGTTGCCCAACGAGCTAGTCCCATCAGCCCGCGTTTGGCCCATAGCCCTCTAAACCTCTCCTATTCACGTACTTATCTAGAGGGATTTTAAATGTCACTAATGTGCCCGCCTCAACCACTATTTCTGGCAGCTCATTCCAAATATGCACCACCCTCTGTGTGAAGAAGCTGCCCCTGATGTCCCTTTTAAATCTCTCACCTCTGATCTTAAACCTCCGCCCTCTTGTTTTTAGCTCCCCGTCTCTGGGAAAAAGACTGTGTGTTTTCACCCTGTCTATGCCCCTCATGAGCTTATACACCTCTATTAGGTCGCCCCTCAATCTCCTATGTTCCAGGGAATAAAGCCCTACTCTACACAACCTCTCCTTGTAACTCAGGCCCCCAAGACCAGGCAACATCCTGGTAAATCTTTTCTGCGCTCTTTCTAGCTTAGTAACATCTTTCCTATAACAGGGGGGCCAAAACTAGACACAGTACTCCAAGTGCAGCCTCATCAACATGTTATATAACTGCATCAGCGAGGATGTGAATACTCGCCCCCTATCCCAGCTCTCCTGTTCCGTCTCAATCCTTCCACAAGATTGCTAACAGCCCAGTTGAGACAGAGTCCTTGAGAACAGAAACATCCCTCGTGTCATTTATCCTGATTTAATCTTTCACTTGGAAATACATTCTCGAGGATTCAAAAGTAATTGTCAGTGGCACAGAGAAGTATCAGATGAAAGATGAACTCAATTCATGAAAGTGCCATGTGAGCAGCTGTCAGCTTTTGCTCTGTACTGGTTTGTCCTGACGTCAGGGGAATACTGTTGGTAGAAACTAATGTTTACACATATTTACTTCACTCTTGATAAGTCTTTCTCCTGTTCTTCCCCTCCCCTCACTGCCCTGTTACATTGTCTTGTTTAAGTTGGCCGATCTGTGCCTCAACACCTTTCACCTTCCACATCCCACAACGCAGTCAACCTCCAATAATCCCCAGGCTTGGCACTGTGCTGGTGCCTGGGTGGTAGATGTTCCCAACTAGTAGATGCTATTGGTATTCATACCAAAGCTCAGGTTCATAACAAAGCTTCCACTGTGTCTGATTTGATGCATTACCGCCTGACAGCCTGTTACTGGATGAACAGCAATTTCCGCCAGCTAAATGTTATCTCCAGTATCGAGTTTTAATAGAACCAAATGAAATGATTTCCATCTCCCTAACATAACAGTCCCAAATCTGCTGGATTAGCGAGTAAATTGCCTAATTCCATCATATATTCTACACAGGTCAGCTCACTTTTTTAAAGATGTTACCCAGTATAATAATAAATTTCCTAGTGAACTGGTAAGTTTAAAGCGAGTGAGAGAGGAGGGCAGAGAACGAGTTGTAATGGGACCAAATGGAATGGTTTCCATCTCCCTGACATATCGCTGGCGGAAATTCCTGTTCAGTGGCTGTCAGGCAGTAATGCCTCAGATCAGAGTCGGTGGAAGCTCCCAAGAGTAATTACTCACAAATTGTTTCCTTTCCTAATCCCCTGATGCCACGTCAGTCTGGAATAAGTAATTCAACAACTTGGCATCTTCTGAAAGGCTCAGTAATGGCCTCTTAACAAGCAGCAAGATAATTCCGCCTGTCTCTACAACACACCAGAGGAGCACAGGCGTGGGTGTTGGCTATGCCAGCAGGTGTGAACATCCTCTGCTGCCCCTGTAGTGAACAGCCTGTTGACCCAGACTTGGGCAAAGTGGATGCCAGAGGTGGTTCCCAGCCAAAGACTCAAACGTGAGTAAGGAGCTGATGTTGTCAGCAAGAGGATGAAACGTTAACAAGAAGATCTCAGAATGTGTACTGAGACTCAAAATAAACTCAGCTGAGGGGCCATCGCCTTATTCCATCTTATATTCTGCACAGACAACATGAACAGAGATTTATAATAACCTCATAGAAAGCCTCAACCTGAATCATTGTTGTGTACAGCACGCAGCTAATCCCCAGGGCTGTCACTAACAAATGCGCCTTCACTGACTTTCAGCTGTGTAACAGAGAGGAGACCGGAACAATTTCTGCATTAATCAGATGAACAAAATATAATTTCCAGGAGGATTTACACATTATCTTCACTTACTGACACACAGAACAGTTCAATTTAACGCGGCCTTTTAAGGATCGGGCTGCAATTCTCACTGAGTAATAACAAAGGGCACTGTCAATACCAGCAGCAACACACGAAATGCTGGAGGAACTCAGCAGGTCAGGCAGCATCTATGCAGGGAAATGGACAATTGACATTTTGGGCAGAGACCCTTCAGCAGGATTGGGGCCAGTCCAGATGAAGGTTCTTGACGCAAAACGTCAACTGTCCATTTCCCTCCATTGATGCCGCCTGACCTGCTGAATTCCCCCAGTGCTTTGTGCGTTGCTGTCAATACCAGCCTGAGTGTTGGGAGATACTTTGATTCAGTGGGACCAGTCTCCTGGTAACCAGTTCACAACTAAAGGACAGAAGAATTGGGAGGAGCAGATCACATAGCTCTTCAATAAGATCAGGCCTGATCTTCTCCATGCACTTCACTTTCCCACCCTATTCCATACCCATCAACTCCATTGGAGGTTCAGTGACCTCAGCTTTAATCGTCCACTATGACTGACTGGGTGGCATGGTAACACAGCGAGTACAGCTGCTGCCTCACTGCACCAGACACCTGGGTTCAGTCCTGACCTCTGGCGCTGTCTGCGTGGAGTTTGCACGTTCTCTTTGTGACTGTGTGGGTGTTCGAAGAGTTGTACAATAAATAAGAACCTTTGATCTCTCAGTCTACCTTGTCGTGGCCCTTGCACCTTAGTGTCTACCTGCACTGCACTTTCTCTGTACCTGCAACACTATATTCTGTATTCCGTTGTTGTTTTTCCCTGGCACTCCCTCGATGTACTTATGCTTTGAAATAATCTGTATGGATGGCATGCACAACAAAGTTTCTCACAGTTTCTCGGTACATGTGCCAATAATAAACCAATCACCAATTCCAGTTTCCTCCCACATCCCAAAGATATGCAGGATGACAGAGTAATTGTCCTGCTATATGGGTGAGTGTAGAGTCTGGGAGGGACGCAATGATGGGAATTTGGGGAGAAGAAAATGGGATTAGTGTAGGACATTGCTTTCACAGTGTGCTGAAGGGCCTGCTTCCATGCTGTGAATAAGGAATGTGTATAAGGAAAGGTTAGGAGAATAATCGATTGTGAGCCCTGAGAAGTGAATTAAAGGATACATCACTATGGCTGTAGTAGACTGCTTGAAATAGCTGTGCTTCGCTTTGCAGTGCCTTGCTTCAGAGATTTTGCTTGCTTCAGCTAGTTTTCTTCAGCCTTGAGGTATGATGACACCAAGTACAATCAGTTCCTGTCTCAGCAAGTCTGCACAATTGACTCTTGCTCCACTAAACTGACCCTGAGCCCACCATGAGAAACCTTATGTATACAAAGATAACCGGTGGAACAAGATGGTCTGAAGAGATTAAGGAACTATAGCCTTAGTAACTTTTTTTAAGTAAATTCCTTTGTCTGTAACTAATCACAATGTAGAAAATAAGTGCCATGCTGCCTGACTAATGCATGATCATTCCTTGTACGGTAACTGTTTGCACCTCTGAAAAAGTATAAGAATGTATGTAGGTCAATGTATCTCAGAGACCACCCGGTCCAGGACGTAGGTGCCTGGCTTGATGCTCTCTCCTCGGATCAAGTAATAAAGAGAATGAACGAGAACAGTGGTGTTTTGAGTCTTCTCTCCGACCGAGTTCGACAATACAATATGACCCTATGGTACAACGGCAGAGAATTGTCAAGCCTCTGAAGGTGAAGCACAAGAGACTGCAGATGCTGGAGTCTGCACAACACACACTCCATTGGAGGAACTCAGCGGGTCGAGCAGCTTCTGTGGAGGGGCGGGGGGGAAGGGATTGTTAACGTTTTGTGTTGAAACCCTGCACCAGGACCCTGCAAGCCTCTGAAAACTCTCCTCCTGTTGATTTCAGTGCCTTATCCCTTATCTTCAGACAAGGTCAGCCGGTTTTAGACATACCAGCCAGGGAATGGTCTCCAGCATCTAGTTGGAACAACAAGCTGCAGATGCTGAAAATTCAGAACAAAACAGAAAGTGCTGGCAGGTCTCAGCAGGTCAGGTAGCATCTATGGAGAGAGAAACTGAGTCAATGTTTCAGGTCAAGTACCCCTCATAGCATTAACCTGGAAATCCCTCAGGGAATCTGAAATAATTCAGTGCTTTTGAAGCTGAAATTTTCAAATCACTGAGTCTTAAGAGGCTGCAGAGGGTTGTCGACTCAGCCAGCTCCATCACGGGCACAATCCTCCCCAACTGTGCCTCAAGAAGGCAGCATCCATCACTAAGGACCCTTACCATCTGGGACATGCCCTCTTCTTGTTACTACCATCAGGGAGGAGGTACGGGAGCCTGAAGACCCACACTCAATGATTCAGAAACAGCTTCTTCCCCTCCGACATCAGATTTCTGAACGATCCATGAACCCACGAACACTACCTCGTTATTCCTTTTTCTTTGCACAATTTATTTATTTTGTAATTTATGGTAATTTAATGTCTTTGCACTGTACTGCTGCCACAAAACAGCACAGTTCATGTCATAAGACAATGATAATAAAACCTGTTTCTGATTCTTCAGGTGGAATGGGATAAGATAAATTGCAATGATAACAGGCAAATGGAACAGATCTAATGAGATCTTGATGTGAATATTTAATTTTATTTCAGTGAGGGAGCTCAAAATAATTAAATGTAAGATCCTGCAAATGCTGGAAATCTGAAATAAAACAGAAAGTATTGAAATATTCAGCAAGTCAGGCAGTGCCTGTGGAAAGAGGAAAAGAGGTCACATCAATATTTCAGGTCAATGATCTTTTACCAGAAGTGGGAAAAGTTCGGGATAAAATAGATTGTAACTTGCAGAGGAAGGAGGGGGGGGGGCAGAGAGACAATAAAAGTTTGAGGAAGGGGCAGGAAAGGAGGGATTGAATGATAAAAGTGGTAGTGAAGACAGGGGGTGGGTGAAGGTTAGTGGACAACAGGATAGCTGTTGGGAGAAGTGGGAATAGAAAAGAGGGCAGATGCTGGAAATGAGATACAAGGAATGCTGAACTCATTGGTGAGGCTGGAAGGCTGTAATTAGTCAAGGAAGAAGGTGAGGTGTTTTTCCTTCCATTGAGCTTTGCTGGAGCAGTATGACCATAGTTAGCTGGTGCAACACTTACAGAGACACAAGACACTGCAGATGCTGGAATCTGAAGCAACACACAAAATGCAGGAGGAACTCAGCGGGTCAGGCAGCATCTATGGAGGGAAATGGATGATTGACATTTTGGGTCGAGACCCTTCATCAGTACTGGAAGGAAAGAAGGGAGATAGTCTTCTTTCTTTCCAGTCTTGACGAAGGGTCTCAATCCAAAACATTGACTGTGCACTTCCCTCCATAGATGTTGCCTGACCTGCTGAGTTCCTTCAGCATTTTGTGTGTTGCAACACTTACAGAGTTCACTAGGTTGGAAGGAAGGGATTGTCTAATGAGAAAAGACCGAGCCTATATTCATTGGGGTTTAGAAGAGCGAGAGGTGATCTTACTGAGCTGTATGTGAGAGGGGTTGATAAGATAGACGCTGAGAAGATGTCTCCCTTCAGAGGGGGATTCAATAACCAGGGGTATAGTTTCAGAATAAGGGGTCAAACACCAAATGTGGATCCGGGGAGGAAGTTCTTCTCCAATGGAGATAAATCTTTGGGATTCTGTACCACAGACACCTGTGGAGGCTTTAAGCTGGGAGACAAATTTTTAGATGATGGGGTAAGCAAAAGACAGGAAAATACACCCGAGGCCAAGATGGTGCCAATATATTGATCGGTGGAACAGCTCAGGAGGCTGTTTTGGGCTGCTCTTTATGCTTTTATAAGTTGTTTGATGTTGGTAAGGCTGGCTCCACAATATCTCCAGTGAATTTGTGTTGAAGGCTGGATGTGAAGATACAACTCATTGTTTAATTCAGATTACTGCTTTACAGATGGAACATAGAACAGTACAGCACAGGAGCAGGCCCTTCGGCCCACCATGTTGTGCCAAACTGATTAAACTACTAATTAAATACCTAACTAAACTCATCCCTCCTGCCTACACAATGTCCATATCCCTCCTTTCTCTGTGCATCCATGTGCCTATCTAAAAGCCCCTTGAACACCTCTACTGTATCTGCCTCCACCACCAACCCTGGCAGCACATTCCAGGCACCCACCACTCTCTGTGTAACAAAACTTGCCCCACACATGTCCTTTGAAATTATCCCCTCTCACCTTAAATGAATGCCCTCTAGTATTGGACATATTGATCCTGGGGGAAAAAATAGGTGAGTTTGATTTGCCTTTATGTATAAACTGGCCACATTTCCCATGACCTGCTCAGATTCTGTTTAAAATCACCCACATACTTTGCAGCAGGTGAAACCCAAGGAGAAGCTATTGAGTTCTTCGTTTCAGATGGTATTTACAGTTCCGGCTTTATTTCATTTGCAACTTAAATGAAATATTGTGACTAATGTCATCAAGTTAACAACTGGACACCAAGAGTAAAACAAACATGCTGGAAACATTCAGCAGATCAGGCAGCACCTCTCGTTAGTGTTTCAGGCAGTTAACTGGCAAAATTCTAGGAGTCTTCAACCTGAAACATTGATGCTGTTTCTCTCCCCACAGATGCTGCCTGACCTGCTGAGTGTTTCCAGCATTTTCACTTTTTATTTCAAGATTTCCAGGACCTGTGTTTTACTTATTTTCATCAAGAAAATAAACTTGCTGGTCAATGGAGCAACCAAAGTTAGCAAGGACAGGTCACAAGGAGCACAAAGTCACAAAGCAAAAGGAGTAATATAAAAGCCATTTTATATAATGCCTATTCAACGAACAGTCCTTCAGAGAAACAAAACAAAATTTGAGTGGATTCCAAATGGAATTAAGTGCAGCAACGTGTTTGTAATTAAAATGACAGAGCATCTGAGCTCAGAGTAGCTGATCAAAGAAATACTGAGTGAGATTCCCCAGACTCAAGACTATGGCACCAGCTAAGAAGTAATAACGTCTGCAAATTCAAGGTAGATTACTGTCATCCAATGGAAACGAGAGTTGATTTTAAAAATCAGACTGAGTTGTCATGCATCTGTGAATTGAAGTGCACTGACTTAATGTACCTATCATCAAATTACATTCCCACCTCGTTCACTCCCCTTGTATAACACAGCGATGGACCAAACACTTTCTCGTTCAAAAGCAAAATACTGCAAGTGCTGGAAGTCTAAATGAGAAAATGCTGGATTAACCGAGGAGATAGAGCAGAAACTTTTCAGGGTAATGAGGAAAGGTCATCACCTGAAACATATTGCCCATATTTTCAACCTTTATTCCAGTTCTAATTCATTCTGGGCTCAGAGAATCCCACAATTCAAACTATTTCCCATTTACTCTCTTTGTATAGGATCCTAATGATCAAAGCTCTCCCCATTCAAAGCCCCTTTCCCACTTACTCCCAATATCTTGAATCCTTAGGAACATTGTATTGAATCCCAAAAGGCCATTGTATAGAATCCAAAAGAACAAAGCCCTTCACATCACATTCAGTATAGAGTCCCAAAGGATCTCAAATCCTCCCACTCACTCCTGCTCCATTGAATTATCATGCAGAAAGTCTTTATGTTATATTGCTTTAGAGAGCCTCAGAGAGTGCTTATGCAATAATGTTAAAAATAACAGTGTAATACCATTCATCTGGAAAATGTTTGCAGTTGTTTTTTTCGCAGTTGTGTCAGAATTGAGCATTAATTGAGAGTGTGTCACCTGTTTATAGAGTCACTGAGACACACACCACAGAAGTAGGCCCTTATGCCCATCATGTCCAAGGTGACACCGAGTACCCATTTCTACCAATCACATTTACCAGCACTTGGTTTGTAGCCTTCCCTGCTGGTGCTTTTCTAGATACTTCTCAAATGCAGTGAGTGTCTCTGCCTCCACCACCCCCTCAGGCAGTGCGTCCAATCTCCAACTGCCCTCTGGGTGAAAAATTTCTCAGATTCCTCCCCCCCCCCCCCCACCCAACCCTCCAACCTTTTACTGTAAACCCTGAGGTTTTACACAGCTTGCTATGAAAAACATTTCTTACTGTCAACCCTATGTACGTCCCACATAATTTTGTATATCTTAATCGTTTCCTCCTCAGCCTCCTCCAAATATCACCCTTAAAAACCTTTTAATGTATTTCTGACAATGCAACAGATCTGAACACCCAACTAAAAAATAATCTAATTCAATCAACAAGGTGCAACAGAAAATGCAACACTTACATTCAGGAAAAACAAATTTCCAAAACGACCAAACTGTTCAAGTCCTTTGCACACGAGCACTCCCTGCAGAATGTGTGTGTGTGTGTGTGTGTGTGTGTGTGTGTGTGTGTGTGTGTGTGTGTGTGTGTGTGTGTGTGTGTGTGTGTGTGTGTGTGTGTGTGTGATGGTTTTACACAGTTTCAGTTCTCTGGGATCACTTATTGTTCTTGCCTGTACTACCTCAATGCACTCTGTACTACCTCAAGGTCACTGTACTGTGTAATGAATTGACCTGTACAGTCAGTTTGTAAGACAAGCTTTTCACTGTACCTTGGTACAAGTGACAATAATAAACCAATACCAATACCAAATTGATGAAAGAGGGACAACAAGACATAAAAAGCAAAACAAGGCACGCCAGCGAACTCAGTGAGGGAGGTGTTAACTCTCAGTACCCCCTCCTACAGCTGTCTCCTGGCTACCCCGCTAGGGAGTGTGTCAGTGCTCCCTTCAGCTGACTGATTTCACCACCGACCCAGCAGTGTAGCCAAAGGCAGGATCCTCTCCTCAAAAGAGGCAACACTCCCGAGCAGCTGTCAGATACTAGTCCAATAAATGTGACAGTCAGTGTACAGAGGTGGTGAAAGGAATGTCTCCCCCACCCCCCCCCCCCCCCCCCCCCCCGACTCTCTCATTCCAGTCCTCCTCTGGCCCTCCCGCTTTGGTCCGATTTCCCATACCCCTCTCCGGCTCCCCCCTCACCCATCTTCCTCCCCTTCCTGTAACCAATCATGTTACACATTGGCTTTCCACCACCCATCTTCCCCAACTGGCTCCGTCTGCCCTGCACCTCTCCCCTAATGGTTCCCGTTATCACCTCCTTACCAATCCAGTGCTGGCAGCCCTTTGCATTCCTGCTTATCTCCCCCCAGCAGCTGTCCCCACTTTCACCCTCCCCTCCCTCCACCTCCTTCCATCTGCCTTTTGTTTTGTCTGCCTCCACCTTTCACCCACCTTCCTCCATCTCCCGACTCCACCCCTGCCCCTCCCCTACCTGGGTCCACCTGCCCATCATCCTTCACCAGCGCCCCCCGCGCCCCCCCCCACCCGCGGCCTCAGTCCACCGATCACCTGCAGGCCCGTCTCACCACTCCCCCTCTCCTCTTTATACTGGCTATCTTTCTGAACCACTCTCAGTCCTG
This sequence comes from Pristis pectinata, assembly GCF_009764475.1. NCBI lineage: Eukaryota > Metazoa > Chordata > Chondrichthyes > Rhinopristiformes > Pristidae > Pristis > Pristis pectinata. Next base: position 3,139,100 of record NC_067433.1, read on the forward strand.
ACGCAGGGTTTCGACCCGAAACGCCAACAAGTCCTTTCCTCCCCCACAGACGCTGCTCGACCTGCTGAGTTCCTCCAGCAGATTGTTTGTTTCCCCAGATTCCAGCATCGGCTGTCTCTTGTGTCTCCGTGATTATTTCCATCCTTGTTATCCCAGATGTGGGAGGAGGGTACAGTCCCCTAATTCCCTCTCAATGAGCAGCAGCCGCCATATCCAGCTTCTCATATTTTTCATGACATAGAAGGCCATTTGGCCCATCGAGTCTATGCTGGATCTCGGAACAATCCCGTTGCCCCACTTATTTCTCTGTAACTTTTTCCCTTCACGTGCCATGAGCTCCCCACTGATTCTTTTACCACCCATCCACACTCCGGGCAGTTAACCTACTAACCCGCACGTCTTTGGATGTGGGAGGAAACCGGAGCACCCGGGGGAAACCCGCAAGGTCACAGGGAGAACGTGCAAACTCCACACAGGCAGTACCAGAGGTCAGGATTGAAGCAGGGTCACCGGGGCTGTGAGGCAGCAGATCTACCAGCCGTGTCACTGTATTCTGGACGGCAACAGTGCCTCGGACAGCAGTGAGGAGGCTCCACACCTAAGCCCCTGATGACCTCTGACACACAAAATAATTGGGAGTTGACCTTTGCCAGCTGCAAAAGCTGTCAATGATCACAGCTACTCTGAGCCGTTTACAAGCTATTAAAGTTTAAGTAAACTATTTAAAAAAATAAGTGGTGTTATAAGTTAAAAATAAGTTAACTAAAATCGTATGCAAAAGATTATGCTTAAGCAAAATAATTTAGAAAAGTAACTCATTTTTCCCTCTGCCTCCTGAAAAAATCTTTGCCCCCCACTCATCCCCCGTTGAAATCAAAGGGGTGTCAGACACCGCACCAGGGGATCCCTGCTGCCACCTGGTGTTCTACATGTGTATGGTAGCTCCTCCATCCCACCCTCACCGAAAACCTTTTTGCAGCTTCATGTGCCTCTCTCCCTGGGCAAGGGACCAACACCTTCCACCGTCAAACAGAAACACAAAAAGTACAGAGGAAGAATGTCCATTTTTTTTTGTTCTCCATTTGTGCATTCCATTGGGATTAAACAACACTGAGTTCTCCAGCTCACTGCTTGCGCCATGGTTCCCTGGCTTCGATCTTCAGGGCAGACCCACGATCCAACCAACATCCCATGCAGAAGCCCACCCCACCTCCAATCTCAGGCTCAGTACGGATGACCAATCAGAGACCCAGCCTGTGATGGCACAGTGGAACAGCAGGTAGTGCCGCTGCCCCACGGCCCCAGTGACCCTGGTTCAATCCTGACCTGGGGCGCTGTCTGTGTGGAGTTTGCACGTTCTCCCTGTGACCGTGTGGGTTTCCTTCAGGTGCTCCAGTTTCCTCTCACATCCCAAAGACTGGGATGTAGATTATACTGATACTAGAATTAGTATAAATGGGTATTTGATGGTTGGGGTGGTTGAAGGTCCTGTTTCTGTGCCGTATGACTCTCGCTACCTCGGTAAAGCAGCCAATATAATCAAAGACCCCACCCACCTCAGGCAGAAGAAACAAAAGCCTGAAAGCACGTATCACCAGGCTCAAGGACAGCTTCTATCCCGCTATTATTAGACCATTGAACAGTCCCCTTGTATGATAAGATGGACTCTTGACCTCACAATCTACCTCGTCATGGCCTTGCACCTGATTGTCTGCCTGCACTGCACTTTCTCTGTAACTGTGACACTTTATTCTGCATTCTGTTATTGTTTTCCCTTGTACTACCTCGCTGTACTGATGTGATGAAATGGATGGCATGCAAATTAAAGTTTTTCACTGTACCTCGGTACATGTGACAATAATAAACCAATTTACCATTTGACCACATTCCCTGCAAAAGCTCAAAACTTCCACCTTAACATGGAAACATGCAGCAAATATCTTCATCTCCAGGTTTTTAGTCAGTTTCCTTTTGCTCTTCACCTGGGATAACTGGAGCATGGAAACATTTACAAGCATCTTATGAGGAGGAGAAATGGAGAGTCATGTGGCTCCCAAATGACACTGTTTCTTTAATAAACCAATTTACCAAAGACCTTTTGACTTGCCACTAAAAATACACAGGGGCAAAGACAAAATAAAGCAACGAGGACAGAGGTGCAGCAAGAAGAGACAGAAGGAACACACACAATATCTTCCATTTGCAGAGCACAAAGGCATTCTGAACATAGCATTCTCTGACATATATCTTCAACTGTTCCTCACCATGAGTTAAAATCCTGGACCTCACTGCCTTACAACACTGTAGCACCTTTGCCACATGGACTAAGAGGTTCAAAACAGCAGCTCACTACAACCTCAGATGGGTAATAAATATCTCTTTGGTAACACCCCTATCTAGGGAATGAATGTAAAAATGGGTCAAACACATTCATGTTTACTGTGACCTAATGCCTTTTGAACTGCTCTTTAGGGGAAATATTGATACAATTTCTCTACTAAAAAGTCCTGCATGATTTAAATGCATTTTAGAATTGAATAACTTGCCTTTTATTAGGTAATTCTGTTGAGTAACTTTTGAAAATTGCAACCATGCAATTGTTGGCAAAACACTTTGAGTGGGGTATGTGTAAACAGAGTCATAGAGTTACAGCATGGAAACAGGCCCTGCCAGCCAAGTTGTCGACTTGAGTTAGTCCCATTTGCCTGCATTTGAACCATATCCCTCTAAACCTAAAGGGGCAGGCACGGTAGTGTAGCGGTTAGCGTAACGCTATTACGGCACCAGCGATCTGGGTTCAACTCCAGCTGCTGTCTGTAAGCAGTTTGTACGTTCTCCCCATGACTGCGTGGGTTTCCTCCGGGTGCTCTGGTTTCCTCCCACATTCCAGAGACATACGGGTTAGGAAGTTGTGGGCGTGCTATGTTGGCGCCGGAAGCGTGGCAACACTTGCAGGCTGCCCCCAGAACACTCGACGCAAAAGATGCATCTCACTGTGTGTTTCAATGTACATGTGACTAACAAAGATGTCTGATCTCATCTATGTTTCCTACCCATGTACCTGTCTAAATGCCTTTTCACCGTTGTAGTTTTACCTGCCTCTAGCCCTTCCTCTGGCAGCTCGGTCCTTATACCTCTGTGTAAACAACTTGCCCCTCAGGTCCCTTTTAAATCTTTCCCCTCTCACCTTACATTGATGCCCACTAGTTTGAGACTCCCCTACCCTGGGGAAAGGACTGTCACCACCCACCTTAATCTACGCCCCTCATGATTTTACATACCTGTATAAAGTCACCCCTCAGCCTCCTAAACTCCAGGGAAAAAAGTCCCGGCCTGTCCAGTCCTGGTAACGTCCCTTTGAAGCTTTTCTGCAGCCTCTCCATTCATGAGAGCTCAGATGAACCTGCCGTGGCTTTTTGCTTGCTTGATACAAATTACAAGTGGCGAGCTGAAATGCCGTGGTGACCTTCAGCATGTGAATGCAGATGTAGCAGCATTTACACCCCAGTCACTGCGCTCACAATCCAGAGACCTGGTTAGACGTGACTCCAGTGTCAATAAGCCTTGTGCATTTTTCACAACATGTAGTACTCCACACTGAACCTTTACATTGCATTGCTTGGTGTTGTTGCAATATGTATACTGCAATCTGCTCAGCACTGAGCAATTCTACAGAGTAGTAGCAAATGGAAGGAATTGAACCAACTCATTTCAGCTTTCAGACTGTGATCCTACCTTCCATTACGTACACCATTGAACCCACGTCTCCCTCTTTGATGATGCAGCTGTCTTTGGTGTACTCCACGGGGTACATGCAATCCACAATCTCCTGGATCTGAGACATCTCCAAGTTCTTCATGAAGTCATTCTCTAGAAAGGCATCCTTGATCAGATCCTTTGATCTGTGGCACAGAACCAGAGAAACATAAGGGATGGACTTAGAATCACAAAGGAACCAACAATATCCATTCTTTTATCCATTTACACCCAGGCACCTGGTTGCTTCAGGACACAGGCCTTAATCCAAGATTCCCTGATCCCACAGGGAGTGTCAGAGGTGATTCCAGGTGAAGGTTTGGACACTTCCCAACCTCGTGTGTCATATTGTTGAAATTAACCTAATTCTACCCAACATCTTGTAGTCAAATTTATTCACGCCCAAAATCTCTGGACCTTGATATCCTCTTCCAGAAATCTAAAGCCCCTTAAAGCCCAAGCTTCATGCCGCTAAATTGGCTCTTGGTTTTGTCATAACTCTGCTAAATTATGACAACATTTTGCACCATGATCCTTCATGGAGATTGTCTCCTATTAACGACCAAGGTGATTATGGGTCATTGAAGAAATCCAAGAGGAAACGAGCCTAGTAGCTCATTGTTTCTGACAGGGGCAAGGGTGAGATGAATTAGTCGGAAGTTCTTGACCCAAGATATTCTTGATTTCAATGTCTCCCGGGAAGTGTTGAGAGTGGAGTGAAGCAGTTCGATACCATGAGAGAAAGGGCTTCAGCATGTTATGAGCCAGATTGCTATTGGTGAATGTCCCTTTAAGGCACCTGGACAGTGGAGTAGTAGTGTGTGTGTGTGTGGTGTTATCTCCAAGACAGCGAGACTATAACAGTGTGCTGGCTGTTTTGCACAGAGAGTCGCAGAGAGAGAGCGAGAGTGAGAGCGAGAGAGAGTGAGAGAGAGAGAGAGAGAGAGAGAGACTGACTGACTGACTGCTGGTCTCTGTATCGATGGATGAAGAACAATAGCTGTGTCTGTCACCACAATGCATGTATGGATTTTTGGAGCAATCAAGTGGAGTGCACTTTGTCATTAACCTGTACTAGAAAGCAGGCATTTCTGTGGGCAGCCACGTATCGAATGCCTTTGGGGTGGCAGATACTTCGGAACAAAACAGTGGAGATCATCGGAGATTGAGGTGTCGTATGGGTTCCATCGTGGAACATGTGGATTTTGTAATTTCTCTCTACATTCTCTCTACATCTTCTCTTCAGTTAATGGTGGTTTTGCAAAAGCCTTTGCTCACGTTTCTCTTTATGACTTGCTGAACTGAACTTTGAGAACTATTCCTAGACTTGGGGTTTGGGAATTTGCCACACGCACACTTTGAGTTTAGTCCTGGGGTGAATGTTTGCTATCTAACATTTTTACTTTTCTTACTATCATATGTATCATATTTCTAACATTTATACATGGCTTGGGGTGTTTCTATTGTTGTTGGTACGTAGCAAGCACATTATGGGACTTCCTGAAGATCAGACGCAGGAGGATGAAGCTCAAGTGATGAAAGGTAAGAATTGGCAGGCACTGATTAGACTGGAAAAAAATAAGAAGGTATCATGCTGACCCTTTGAAGGAACAAAGATTTTACTGACCCATTGGGAAAAGCTTGCAAGAATACAAAACACGGTGATTCAGTTCATTGCTTATAAAAGAGCCGAGGCAGTGTCAAACAGGGTTCGCAATCAGAGGACAATATGGAATCTGCAAAAAGAGATCAGTTCAAGCAGCAATTAATGGCTGCGTCCCACGGTAAGCCTGATCTAGCTCGTCGACCATGGTTGTTTGGAGCAATCTGGTCTTTCAATTAGTAGGTTGGGGTTTCATCTACAAATGGACATGAGCACAAAGATCGAGTCTGAAACCCCAGTTGGGACTGAGGAAATCCGACACCATTGCAGGTGTGGTCCATGGAAAACTGAAGCCCTAGGTCAGATAGGAGCAGAAGGCTTTCACTGGGATCCTGACTAATATCTGAAACAAAGTCACTAAAACCTGCCCATTGTAACATTGCTGTTCATGGGATCCTGCTATTCATAAACTGACTGCTATGTTTCCTACATTATAATTGTAACTACATGTCAAAAGCATGTCATTGGCTGTAAAGAATTTTGGAAAGACCCGAGGTCCTGACAGATGTTACAGAGATACAAGTCTACCTGTCAGTACAATAGTCTCGACATCATGAAACTCTTCTGGCAGTTTCCTCCTGCCCAGGCAGTTTGGCTGGTTCAATGGGAATTTGTGTTGTGTGTTTAATGAACAGTGACAACATTGGTTGCTGACCCCAACTCACAACCCAACTCCGGGAAGCCTCTGGCTCACCACATGCATAAAACATGAAAGGCACTCATCTGTAAGTTGAGCATGGACTATCGATTGGACCAAGGATCAACATTCACATTTCCACTTTCGCTGCAGACTAATTAAAACCGGGCCACAATCAGTAAGCACCACAGGTTCGACAAAATTGTACAGTACTTCTTAAAGAACCTATTGTTTTGTGAACAACCAGGCTGCAGTCAGTTCCTTGGGCAGTGTTACTGCCCAAACAGACAATTCTCAAAGCGCACTATATGGAGAGAATTATAAGTGGCAGGACAGAGATAGCCGATCTAAACAAAATACGCTGTATGCTGGAAATCTGAAAGATAAACAGAAAATGCTCAAAACACTTAGCGGGTCAGGCAGCCTCTGTGGAGAGAGAAACAGAGTTCATTGACATTTAATCAAGGTTGAAAAATGTACAGGTGTGATAGGTTTAGAGTGTGATTCAGGTAAGTCTAAAACTAGGGACAACACAAACAAGCCAGCTATGAGAGGCAAGTTGAACAATGTGATGGCAGAGAAGCAAAAGCAAATATTTAAAGAAATTCTTTGTAAATCCCTTAAGGAATAGATGTGTCATGGGAAAACGTCCAACCAAAGCTAACATGAGTTGATGATATTATTGAATTAACGTAAGTGTACTAGAAAGGAAAAGATTGATGAAAGTAAGTGTGAGCCCTTTGAAGCAGAGACAGGTAAAGAAAGGACAGAACAGGAAGTGGCAGAGACATTGACTGGATGGGGACACGAGAGGCTGCACATGCTGGAATATGGAGCAACACACAAAGCGCTGGAGGAACTTGTCAGATCAGGCAGCATCTGTGGGGGAAACGGACAGTCGACATTTCGGATCGAGTCTCTTCATCTGGACTGTGGTGAGCCAAAGGTTCCCTGGGGTTGGGTCATGAGTTGGGTGAGTACCAATGCTGTCACAACTCATTAACTGAATTCTCTGTCTCAGTATTAGGTTCACGCCTGGCACGTAAGGTAGGCAGCACGAAAGTGAAAGGCAATGTTTGAACAAGAGGAAGTATTATTACTCTTTGACGATGGCAATACCATTGGCAAATCCCACAGGATCAACACCCTGGGTGTCAACACCTTCCAGGAACTTAGTTCGATTGCATAAACTCTGCGGCTGGAAGACCAGTCAGAGGCTGGGCTACTCGGTGAGTCTGTTCTAGACTTCCCAAAATGTTTCCACCCTCAAGAGGAACAAGACAAGAGTGTGACTGGAATTCCTGTCTGGATGAGTGCAACTCAGGTAACATTCATAAAGCTTGACAAGATCCAATATAAAGCAGCCTGCTTGGTCAACACCCCAATCGCCACCATAAAAGTTCACTCTCTCCACCACTGGAGATCATGGGCACCACATACCACATACATCACGGGCACAGCACGCATCAACCTCAAGGTGCACTGTGGCAACTCATCAAGGTTCCTTTGGCGGCATTTCTCTAACCAGCAGCCCTTACTGCAGAAAAGGACGACGACCCGGGAATATTACAACGTGTGAATTTTCCACCAAATTACGAGCAGTCCTGGCTAGAAATATATCATCTTTCCTTCTACATCACTGCAACTCCTGCCCAACCCACGCGCACAGACGGAAGAAGAGGCGTCGTTCCCCGAGCTTGTGTAGGGACTCGTTGCCTGACATGCTGAGGTTTTCCAGCATTTTCTGGTTTTCTTCATGTTATGTGACAGGATGGAGTTGGAAGAGGTTATATGACCAAGGGGGTGAACCTGCACTGGGAAAGGGGACGTAACGGAATAGAAAGAAATGAAGGATAATGAAACGCCAGCCTCCCTCTGTGGGTTGTAGCTGACGCACTGAGTGTTTCCACCATCGCCTGGAGCTACTGTTTGTTTCCTTCATTGATGTGTGTGGGGACTTCTGCCAATTTCTACTTAAATAAAAAGTAATTCAGGCAAGAGTGCTTTCTTACACCAGACCCCACTCACACGACAGCAGCGTATTTACAGTGTGCTTTTCGTATTCAGGACTGACTTTGGTGGAACAGAAAGACACTCAGCTCCAGAATACAAGATGAGGAGAGCCCAATCAATTTATCTGAAGGGAGCTCCTGTAGGAGGGCTTCACTTCAACAGAATACGGAATTCCAACTTCCACTGATTAGGAGCCCCATGGACCAAAAGTTCTCATTCTCTCCCATTATAAAGAGTCTTAAATAACTAAGATCTTTTCATCTGCCGTCTCACCACCTCAAATTTCAGTGAAATAAATCCCTTCCCATCTCCATTCCCTGCAATCCGAGCCATTTTCCTCAACTGCCCTGTAATTGAACCTCAAGCCTGTCGTTCATTCTTGTTTTGCAGAATTCAAACCATTCAATCCCACTCCTTTTGTACAGACTTCCAAATGGCTTCCCATTCTCTAACACTAACTAGAGTTCCAGGGGATTCCATTTAGTTACAAAGAATACAAAGTTTTGCTGCAAACAGCACAGGGAGATAGACCTTTAAACATCTCAACACTTCTATACAGGACAAAGATTTTACAGGAATCCTGCTTCAGGATGATTTGTAGCTGGAAACAATTGTAAAAAGCAAAGAGCACAGCACCTCTGTGAACAAGGTATGAATAGATGAAATAAGAACAAAAAGTACTGGAAATGCATTGTCAGTCAGGCAGCACTCATAGAGGGAAGACCACAATTAAAGTTTCAAGTCAATGACCTTTCATCAATTCCCGTGAAATGTCAACCCCTTTTCTGTCTCCACAGATGCTGCATGACCTGCTGAGTATTTTCAGCACTTTTTTTTGATTTCATGTTTCCAAATCTGCACTCTTTTGCTCTTGGATGATCTAATGACAATATCTTAACAATTATGTGTTGTGCAAACTGGAGTAACAACATTACATGAAATAAGAACCAACATGTATCAGCATTAACAGGATACATTAATCTAAGGTGTTCAGTCCTTTCAAGGAACATGTCCTGTTAGTAACTCTCCTGGGAGTGGACCTAATCAGCGCAATCTTCAATTTCAGGGCAAATGTGACTGTTCTTAGCCACAGATAGTGCACGGGCGAGCCTGACGAGTGCTCCCACTGGCTGTGAGGGTGTCTCCTTAATAACACTTCCTCTTGTCCATTTTCTCTCAATCAATGCGTTTCATAAATGTGACAATCTTTACAAAGCAGCCTTTGGAATTACATTCTTTCGGGAAAATGGTTTCTCCCAAATACTGCCAGCGTGGTCCCTCTACTTAATCCTGTCATCAGTCTCAATATTCCCATTCAAAGCATTTCCCCATCAAGGACAACTCTGTTGAGCCTCATGAATTGTCTCACTTCAGATCAGATCAGATCAGATCAGATCAGATCAGATCAGATCAGATCAGTTATCTATGAGTCACATGTACATCGAAACACACAGTGAAATTCATCTTTTGCAAAGAGTGTGCTGGGGGCAGCCCGCAAGTGTCACCACGCTTCCGGTGCCAACATAGCATGTCCACAACTTCCTAACCTGTACATCTTTGGAATGTGGGAGGAAACCGGAGCACCCAGAGGAAACCCACGCAGACACGGGGAGAACATACAAACTCCTTACAGACAGCGGCCGGAATTGAACCTGGGTCACTGGTGCTGTAAAAGCATTACGCTAACCGCTACACTACCGTGCCTGCAAGTGATCACTCAAGTGATCCTTACTTTTCTGCTTCCATAGAATGTAAGACTTGGAATGTTATGTTGCAACTTTACAAAACACTGGTTAGGCCCCACTTGGAGAACTGTGTGCATTCCTGGTTGCCACACTATAGGAAGGATGGGATGGCACTGGAGAGAGTGCAGAGGAGGTTCACCAGGATGCTGCCTGGATTGGAGGACTTCAGTTATGGGGAGAGATTGGGCTTGTTTTCCTTGGAGTGAAGGAGACTGAGGGGGTGATCTGATGGAAGTGTGTAGGATTATGAGAGGCGGGTAGTCAGAACCTTTATTCATAATAGGGGTATCAAATCAAGAGGGCATAGGTTTAAGGTGAGAGGAAGGAGTTTTAAAGGGGAACCTGAGGAGTATGTTTGCTTTTACACAGAGAGTGCTTGTTATCTGGTACATGCTGCCAGAGGTGGTGGTAGAATCACTTACAATTACTACATTGAAGAGGTATTTAGGTAGACACTTAAATAAGCAAGGCACAGAAGGTTACACTCCTAATGTGGGCAAATAATATTAGTGTAGATGGGCGAAATGGTTGGCATGGACACGATGGGCTGAAAGGCCTGTTTCTGTGCTGTACATCTCTATGACCTGATGGAACAAGTTATTTTAGTGATACGTTTAATGCCTTCCTTCAGTGTTGTATGACACTATGATTGGATCCTTCTTCCCTCGGAGCAATTTAATCTTCACTGTTCCTTTTTCTCTCTGTTTCATTTAATCCACAATGTTATTGCCTCAATTGCAGGTGCAGCGTTTCTGTTACGTTTTCTGCCCTTTGTAAATGTCTTATTATTTGTTCTGGATCACTAACTCAGATTTTAGTATAGGGAATGGTCATAAATTTAATTTTAAACTGCAACAGGACTGCCTCTGGCAAATGCATCCACAGTGTGGATAATTACTCCACGGACCATCAAAGTTGACAGCTTCAGGATTATTTGAGAGTTGCCACATAGTCTGCAGGAGACATTGATGTAACTGAAGTGCACAGAAACAAGCAAGGTCAAAGACATCTGTCTTCTTGTTTGCTTTAGATAAAAACAACTCATGGAAAGGTATTTGCCACTGAAGATGAAGGTTGGAACAACACAATGTCACTCTCAACAGAAAATGTTGGAAACTCTCAGCAAGTCAGGCAGAGTCTGTTGAGAGACAGTTAATCTCTTTGGTCAAAGACCTGTCATCAGGATTGGATACTTCTAGGAATTTTTTCTTTTATTTCAGATCTCCAGCATAGAAAGCATCCTGTCCAAAGGCATCACGGCTTGGTATGGCAACTGCTCTGCTCAAGACTGCAGAGAGTTGTGGATACAGCTCAGCACATCACGGAAACCAACCTCCCCTCCATGGACTCTGTCTACACTTCTCGCTGCCTCGGTAAAACAGCCAACATAATCAAAGACCCCACCCATCCTGGACATTCTCTCTTCTTCCCCCCTCCTATCAAGTAGAAGATACAAAAGCCTGAAAGCACATACCACCAGGCTCAAGGACAGCTTCTATCCTGCTGTTATAAGACTATTAAATGGTCCCCTAGTAAGATAAGATGGACTCTTGACTTCTCAATCTACTTCATCATGGCCTTTCTCCTTCTCGTCTGCCTGCACTGCACTTTCTCTGTAACTGTAACAATTTATTCTACATTCTGTTATTGTTATCCCTTGTACTACCTCAATGCACTGTTGTGATGAACTGATCTGTGTGGATGGCATGCAAAACAAAGTTTTTCTCTGTACCTCGGTACATGTAACAATAATAAACCAATTTACCAACCTGCAGTTATTCCTGCTTTTCGATAGCACTGTTCTCCCTGGGCGTGAAGGAGTGGCTGCATGGAAGTGTTTTAAGTCAGACAGTGCTTCAAACCTTAGAACAGGCCCTTTCTTGGGAACGATCAACATCAGGTTTATTATCACTGACTTGTATGATGTGAAATGTGTTGTTTTCTGGCAGCAGTGCAGTGCAAAGACATAAAAATTACTATAAATTACAAAACAAGTAAATAGCGCAAAAAAATGGAATAACGAGGTAGTGTTTATAGGTTCATGGTCCGTTCAGAAATCTGACGGCGGAGGGGAAGAAGCTGTTCCTAAATCAATGAGTGTGGGTCTTCAGGCTCCTGTACCTCCTCCCCGATGATAGTAACGAGAAGAGGGCATGTCCCGGGTGGTGAGGGTCCTCAGTGATGGATGCCGCCTTCTTGAGGCACCGCCTCTTGACGATGTCCTCAATGGTGGGGAGGGTTGTGCCCATGATGGAGCTGGCTGAGTCTACAACCCTCTGCAGCCTCTTGGGATCCTGTGCATTGGAGCCTCTGTACCAAGCTATGATGCAACCGGTCAGGATGCTCTCCACCATACATCTGTAGAATGATAAGATTACCAGCATTCCAAGCCCTGTTCGATATCCAGTCACCCCCATGCACATGTGTGCATGCCCCCATGCACAGGGTGAGACGGGGAATGATGTTCTCTGTCTAGCCTCAGTCACAAAGAGTGAACACTTGTGGTGAGAAACCAGTGATTCACAAGACCCAGTGTATCAGGACAGAAGGGAAATAGCAGAACAGGAAATCTTCAAAGCATCCCATGACATCGATACAGCACATTTGCTTCTGAGAGTTTATTTCTTGTTTAATGAACATTGGGGGGGTCTCCCTTGCCCCAACCCTTAGATAAGTCAGACCAATCCATCACATGGGAGTTTTTGGTATTACATGTTTTCATCTGAAAAAGCTTTTAAGTTTGAAGTAAATGGTTCAATCTAAAGCAGAAATGTATCCATAGCAACTACACAGGTTTGTTGGATCTCCAGAGGTTAGAGAATAAACAGAACTGAAAATCTCAAGTACTCCCTAGTGTACACCCACTCAACCACCAACCCCACCTCCCACCTGCAATCTTCCCCTTTTTTCTTTCCATTGAAGTGAGCTCCAAGGTGCCCAACAACGTTAGCCGTCTGTTCATCTTCACGTGTGTGAACAGAAGCGGTGAAGGTCTAGATGGGCACTCTCCCTGGATACACATCAAGGTTCCCCGACCCCTTCCATTTCCCCTCAGTGCAGAAGCTAATTGTAGTCTTCAGTTCACTCTCAGGTGAGGGATGGAAATGGGAACTGCTGGGCCAGTGGCCCACTTACCACAAGAACACAGCTGATAAGAGGTTGAGTAGAAGTAGAGGAGGCCAAATTACCCTTCAAACCTGCTCCACTATTCAATAAGACATAGCTGATTCCATACCTCGTCCACTTTTTTGCCCAACTGCAATATCCTCTAATTCCCTTAGTATCCAAATTCCAACTACATCAACAACTCAATACCCACAAGGAAGAGAATTCCAAAGGTTGGCGACCTTCTGCATAAACATGTTTCTCAGCTTAGCCTTAAATGGCCAATTGCTTCCCCTGGGATAATCCTTCCTACTTCTAGACTCTCTGGCTAGAGGAAACAGCCTCCCTCAACATCTACCCCATCGACCCCACTTGTACACTTGAATGAGATCACCTATTGTTCTTCTGCATAGTTTCTTCATACAACTTATCCTAGGAATCAGTCTGGTGAATCAATGCTACGCTGACTCCAGGGTCAGTGTATTTTCCTTCAGCTTTGGAAATCAAAATGACACACGGGTACACCAAATAGCTGCTTTCTGCCACACAAGAGCCAGCACACCACAATCCCTCCAATCACTGACATTTACTGGTTCCTCGCTGTAAAAGAGTATTATTTATCTATTCTTCCAGTCAAAGTGAATAGCCTTACATTGTGTCACATTATAATTCATCTATTACCTTCATGTCCATCACTTAAATTGTCTCTATCCCTTTACAGAATCTTTGTGTCCTTCTAGTAGTTCATGTTCCCACCTAGCTTTGTATTATCAGCAAAAAAAAGATTTTCTAACAGCAGAAGGTCTGAACAACTAACAGCCTGCCAAATTGAAAGTTCCGCTCTCAGTTCTTTATCCTTTAACCAATCTCCTGTTAACATTAATACACACCTCCCTTCAGTCCTGTGAGCCCTTAAATTATGTAACAGAATTTTGTGAGGTACCTTCTCAAATGACTTCTACAGACAAGAAGAAAGAGCATATTATCTACTGTTAGAGAATTCAATGTTAAGCACAGACGGAAGATGAGGTGTTGTTCTTTGAGCTGGCGTCGGGTCTCAATGTAACAGTACAGGAGGCCACAGACTGAGAGATCACAGTGGGAGTGGGATGGTGAATTAAAGAGTTTGAGGAATAACACATCTGTCTGGGCACGTCATGGCATTCTGACCTTAATATCAAGTTCTCTAACTTTAAATAGCATGCTCTTCCTTCCACAGAAATGCTGGAAGAACTCAGCCAGTCAAGCAGCATCTGTGGAAAGAGAAACCAGTTAATACTTCGGGTCATAATTGACAGATAGCTGACCCAAAACGTTGATTGGTTTCTCCTTACACAGATGCTGCTTGACCGGCTGAGTGCCGCCAGTATTTCTGGTTTTGCTTCAGATTCCAGCATCTTCTGTTTTATTTGTTTTCTATGTCTTGCTTCTTGTCTTGTATAAGAACCATTTCTGCCTGCTGTCCTTGTCCTGTTCCTCTCTGTGTGTAGTCTAGCCTGCTGGGCATGTCCCAGTACACTAGGAAAACATCAGCAACAAATTACACAGACATTGTGGCTTAAACCTATCCCACCCACCACAGGTCAAAGTCGAGTTTATTGTCACATGCACAAGTACATGTGTGCACAGGTGCAATGAAAAACTTACTTGCAGCAGCATCACAGGCTCATAAGCAGTATTCGCAAGGAAAACATAAATTATATACAATCTTTACAAGAAAGAAAACAATTAGAACAAAAGAAACAAAGTCCATTGTAGTGCAAAGTGGTCATAGTGTCGCTGTACTGAGGTAGTGATTAGGGTTGTGCTGGTTGGTTCAAGAACCGAGTGGTTGAAGGGAAGTAGCTGTTCCTGAACCTGGTGGTGTGGGGACTTCAGACTTCTGTACCTCCTGCCCGATCACTCTGTCAGGGAAGTTCCTTTGGTTCCACCCACAATTCACTGCTGCCCAGACTTTTCTCTTTCTCAGGTCTGGTGACGGCCCCTCATCTGAAACATTAATTGTTTCTCTTTCCATAGATGCTGCCTGACCTGTTTGGTTTTCCCAGCATTTTCCATTTTCTGTTTTTAGTATCATGTTGGCTCAGTTTTCCTTATTCGATTTGTATAAGTCTAGTCCACAACGTAAGTCCCACCATCTTACCATTAACACAGGGTAGAAATGGCAGACACCAGAGGGCATGTTTTTAAGGTTGGGGGGGGTGGGTGGTTTAAAGGTGACATGAGGGGCAGAGAGTGGGAGGTGCCTGGAATGGGTTACTAGGGTTAGTAGTGGAAGCAGGCAATTTAGTGGAGTTTAAGAGGCTTTTAGATAGACACATGAATATGAAGGGAGTGGAGGGATATGGATGATACACAGGAGGAGGACATTTAGTATAAGTTGGCATTAAGCTCGGCACAATGTCATGGGCTGAATGGCCTGTCCAGTGCTGTACTGTTCTATGAAACAGACCAAGAGACTCAATGTGCTGTTAACTATGGCCATTAAGCCATTTAAACTAATCCTATCACAGACATTCTTTGTGTTCCCTCCCCCACTCTCTCTCCTTATGAAAACTAATGTATTTCCAAGCCCCACACAACCTGTTGGAAGAACTCAGAGGGTCGAGCGGCATCTGTGGGGGGGGGGGGGGGGGGGGAAGGAACTGTTGACATCTTGGGTGGAAACCCTGCATCAGGACTGACTCAAACTTGTATTTCCCTTTTTCCCAGTTCTGATGAAAGGCAGCAGACCAGAAACATTGACTACTTCTCTTTCCACAAATGCTGTCTGGCCTGCTGAGTTTTCCAGCACTTTCTGTTTTGTTTAAGAATCCACGGGACCTCCATTACTTGGTGTAGCCAGTTAGTTAAACATTTTCAGGGAAAGGAAATGACTGACCAGGAAGACACAAGAGAGGCTGCAGATGCTAGAAATCTGGAGGAACACACAAAACGCCAGAGGAACTCAGCGAGTCAGGCAGCATCTATGGAGGGAAATGAACAGGCGATGTTTCAGGCCGAGACCTTTCATAGGACTGGAAAGAAAGAGGGGAGATAGCCGGTGTAAAAAGGTGGGGGGGGGGGGGAAGGGGTAGAGCAAGAGCTGGCAGGTGATAGGTGGATCCAGGTGAGGGGGTGGGGGGCGGGTGATAGGGAGCAGGGCTCTCCACAGCAAATGGAGAACATGAAATAACACCAGGGCAAATCATATCACAGATATTATCTCCATGGAAAGTTGAATGGTAATTGTATGTGAGATAATCATTCCACAAGTGAGATTCAGTCACTTCATCAGTGCAGTCATGTCTGACACATCATTTAAAAACCTAGCACAAGCATTGCAAAAATAAAAAGGAAAAAATGTAATAAATGTTTCTCATGTTCTCCTCATTCAATAAAAAAAGTAAACAATTTTGATGTTACTTCATTGGAAAGATACAATTTCTACTGATTTCTCTCCAAAGAAGCATTAACATTTATATTAAAATTGATAAGTATCTTGATTCTAAGCACTGGCTTCAACACATCCACCAAATTTCCAACAACATTTATCATTGAGAGAGACATGAGTTCAGTGAACACAGCAGCTTGACATGTTTAATGGGAATTTGGAACTCTCCACCCCCCTCCCCCTCTCCCTATTAATCTGTAGAAACCAATGATCTGAAAAGCTTGTAGAGATGATTATTAGATTATTTGTTAAGCAAGGGTAATAAGGGTTACGGAACAGTAGTCAGTGGTCGAGTGGTGTCACGACAACAGCCATGCGCTCCAGCAAGACGAAGGAACTGATTGTGGACTTCAGGAAGGGGAAGTCAAGCGAACACTCACCAGTCCTCATTGAAGGAGCTGCAGTGGAAAGGGAGAGTAGCTTCAAGTTCCTGGGTGTCAACATCTCGGCCCAGTAGATACAACTATGAGGAAGGCTCACCTGCATCTCTACTTTCTTAGAAGTTTAAGGAGATTCAACATGTCATCTTGGATTCTGACAAACTTCTACAGATGTACAATGACAAGCATTCTGACTGGTTGCATCATGGCCTAGTGTGGAAACTCCAATGCACATGAAGGCAAGAGGCTACAGAGAGTAGTGGGACTTAGTCACTTCCATTGTGGGTACAGCCCTCCTCACCATCGAGGACATCTACACGAGGCAATGTCTCAGGAAGGCGACATGCATCATCAGGAACCCCCACCATCCGGGCCGTGCCCTCTTCTCAATGCTGCCATCAGGCAGGAGGTACAGGAGCCTGAAGACCCCACACCTCAAGGTTCAACAACAACTTCTTGCCTACTGCCATCAGGTTCTTGAACCCACCTGAAAAACCCCAACACTACCTTCGACTATATTTCTTTCTCACTCCCTCAATCTTGCACCAGTGTCATTACGCTTATTTTGTTTATTTTTTCTGCATCGTGAAAGTTATCAGAGTCATAGAGTCTCATCATACAGTTGTGTATAATTTATTTTAGGTTAAGTTTACGTTAACTTAGGTTTGGAAAGTAGTGTGCTGCTATTGCAAAAAACTAATTTTCATGGCATTTCACTGCCTATGACAACAATGAACTTGGACAAAATAGAAGTCAGCCAAGATCTAACAGGATAGCAGAGCTGGTTCAAAGAGTTGAATTGCTACCTCCTTTCTATGTCAATTTTGATGTTGATCTCAACAGAATCTTCCCTTAACCCCATTCTGTGAAGTTGATTCCTATTTAGTTTGACAACATCTGAATTGATTGAACATCTACAGATAACTTCTCTGCAAACACTGCTTGTTAAATACGTCAAAGTGGAGTTTATTGTCAAAGGCACAAGTCCATATGTGCACAGGTGCAATGAAAAACTTACTTGCAGCAGCATCACAGGCACATAGCATCAGATAAGCAGCATTCACAAAAAAACCAGATATTAAACATCATTTATACACAATTTTTACAAGAATGAACACAATTAGAACAGAAAAAAAGTCCATTGTAGTGCAAAGTGATCAAAGTGGTCATAGTGTTGCTGTACTGAGGTAGTGATTAGGGTTGTGCTGGTTGGTTCAAGAACTGAATGGTTGAAGGGAAGTAGCTGTTCCTGAACCTGGTGGTGTGAGGACTTCAGGCTTCTGTACCTCCTGCCCGATGGGAGCTGCGAGAAGATGGCATGGCCCGGATGGTGGGGATCTTTGATGATGGATGTTGCCTTCTTGAGGCAGCACCTCATGTAGATACTCCCGATGGAGGAGAGGGATGTGCCTGTGATGTATTGGGCTGTGTCCACTACTCTCTGCAGCTTCTTATGTTCCTGTACATTCAAATTGCCGTACAGGACCATGATGCAACCAGTCAGGATACTTTCAAAAGTACATCTGTAGAAGTTTGTCAGAGTGTTTGGTGACAAGCCGAACCTTCTTAACCTTCTAAGAAAGTAAGCACACTGGTGTGCTTTCCTTATGATTGCATCGATTGTGGTTGTGATAGCTTGTGCTTGAAGGAATGCAGAGAAAACAAAACACATTTTTTTGATACCACTAAGAAAAAAATGCAGTCAAACAGAGTTTCTAAAGTGCCTTTGAGAGTTGTGTCCATATGACTGGTATTGGGTATGTTAAGGTTTATCATTTTGAGAGCAGGCACAAAATAGAATATTAGTTTCTTATTAAAGTGCAGGTGGTCTTCACGGAAGAATTTGATGGAATGAATCCTGTTGTGTCCCACCCTCCCTTGCCATGGCACTAGTGGGGAAGGTGAGATATCTGGGTGACTTAAAATCTGATAGTTTCTCCTTATGATTGTTAAAACACAGTGAAATTCAGTAGCAAGAAAAACCTCATCAGATCATCTGCATTTCAATATAAAGAATAACTCCTCTGTGTTAATGCTACCTCTTTTGGACGAACTATGCCATGTGTCCCACTTCTGTGGTCTTTCCTTACAATCCAGCAGCTATTTTCCCTGCAGGAACACACACGATACCTTTTTAATGAATCTACTTCCACAGTCCTTTAGCTCACCATATAAAGAAAAAAATATCTTGCTCTCCTCTGGCTCTTTAGACAATGAACTCAAATTAATACCTTTTGATTACTGACCCTTTAGCCAGACGAAAATGTTTTCTCTATTAAGATTAATTATTATGAATTCTGAAATATCTACCTTCTGTGCTCTAAGGAGAATAATCTCTTCTTCTCCAGTTGGTTCAAAAGACTGATGTCAATCATCCTTGACATTGTTTCAGCCAATCTCCTCCACATCCCTCCAGGGCCGGGACATGCTTAACCCTCCATGACTCATCTCACCGGGAACACATCCAGTATTTGCTTCATGCTGTTCACATATTGTTGCTGACCTCCTCGTCCACTGCCTTTTGGTGAAGAGAGTTCCAAAGCCTCATGATCGTCTGAGAAAGACATTCCACCTCAAATCTGTCTTAAATGGGTGACTCCTTATTTTTATACAGTCACCACTAGATCTAGATTCTCTCACAAGAGAAAATCTCTCTCCACATCCAGCCTAAGAAGACCCCTCGGGATTTTATATGTTTCAATCAGTGGAACAAGCCTAGCCTGTCCAACGTTGCTGGTAAGACAACTCTCCTGTTCCAGTTATTAGTCCAGTAAACCTTCATTACACTGTTTCCAATGCATTTATACCCTTCCTAAAATGAGGTGACCACGACAGTACTCCAGATGCAGTCTCACCATAACATAAGCATAACCTGCCTACTTTTGTATTGAATTCCCCTGGCAACAAATGATAACATTCTGTTATCTTTCCTAATTACTCACTGTAGCTGCATACTCACTTTTTGCGAAGCATGCACTGGGACACCCTGCATCGCAGAGCTCTGCCATCTCACACTAGGTAGATAACGATGCTTTGTTTTCTTTTCACTTTTCCTGCCATGTGGTCAATTTCACATCTTCCCACATTGTGCTCCATTTGACGGATCTTCATCCATTCATCTAAATCCCTTTGCTGCCTCCTTCACATTCACTCATCTGCTTCTCTTTGTTCCATCAGAAATGTAGTAACTATGGTTTTAGTGCCTTCATCCAAGTCATTTGTATAAATTGTACAAAGTTGAGGCTCCAGCACAGAAGAAGAACCATTTATACCTACCGGCTAACTGTCTATCCATGAAAAATTGCCTCCTACACCATGAGCTTGTATTTTTCACAATAACCTTTGATGTGGCACCTTATCAAGTGTCTTTGCCCCATTCACCCATCTCCCTTTAATTAACTAGATACCCACCAGCACTGGAAGCACACCAACTAAACCTCAACAACAAAGTGATTTAGGTGCCCTGCTACTGACATGGAACAAGCACTTCCCCCAGGTTTATGGCCCCATGTTCTTAACACAGAATCCCTTTGGAGGATGATCTTCTAGAAATGAACATAGGAAGTCTTTCCCTCTTTATTTCTTCCAATGCCTGTACATGCTTTCACTTAAGCAGTGAATCTGCTGCATGACTTCACAGCTACCTGTCCTGGAGCACTTGTGTTTTGTCAGCAGGGGTTCAGCTCAGCTGGGCAGTGTCACATTCTAGCCCATCAGCAGCCCCAGGTACACAACAATTACAAAAAAGACCATTCACCCCATCGGGTCAATGCTAACTCAATGCAAAAGCATCCAGCTCACGCCACTCCCTTGCCCTCTCCCCAACTTGTATAGTTCCCTTTGAGCACCACAACTGAACCCGCCTTGTTGCCCCACCCTGACCCTGCATCCCAGACCCCAACCACCTGCACACAAGCAACACACAGAAAGCTGGAGGGAGTCAGCAGGTGAGCTCCTCCAGCTTTCCGTGTGTTCCTCTGGATTCCAGCACCTGCAGTCTCTTGTGTCTCCACTCCCGCACAAGAACACACACGGGGAAATAGGAGCTGGCGTAGACCACTTGGCCCCTCAAGCCTGTCCTGCCATTTGATATGATCATGGTTGATCTGCCCCAGCAAAAAATTGTTTTTCCTTTGATCACTTCTGGCTCTTCCACCGATCACCTTCAATCAAGTCTCCTGGCTGTTGAATCTTCCGCCAATGGGAACACTTTCCCTCCTTCCACTTTGCATATCCCCTCCGTGATTTCAAATGGCACCACCAGATCCCTTTACAACCTCCTGTGTCCCAGGGAGAAGGTCGAACTTCTCCAGGATATCCACATGGCTGCAGCAACTACTGTCTGGGATCATTCCTACATCCCCTCCAAGGGTGACAGTAACCCCTTGCATGCAGCCCCACCCTCCAGGTATCATCTGCACCTGGTCCCTTCAGCAAGGGAGCAACAAAACTCACTTCAGGTAGACCCTTGAAATAAAACAGAAGGTGCTGGTAACTCTCAGCAAGTCAGAGAGAGAGAAAGGGTTCAGGTTTTAAGGTCCAGAACCCTTGGTTAGAACTTGTAGACTTCTGCCTGGTTTAATCAGGTGGGGTTGACTTACTGGGAACTCTTAGAGTAGGGTGACATGGCTGATATCCTGCACAGTCATGGCGTCATACATCCCAGAAACAGTCCCTTCGGCCCAACTGGTCCACGCCGGGCAAGATTCCCATCTAAGCTAGTCCCATTTGCCCGTACTTCGCCCATATCCCACTAAACATTTCCTATCCATGTACCTGTCCATGTGCCCTTTAAATGTTGTTAATGCGCCTGCCACACCCACTTTCATATACTGGTCACCCTCTGGGTGGAAAAAGTTGCCCCTCAAGTTCCTATTAAATCTCTCCCCTCTCACCTTAAACCTGTGCCCTCTAGTTCTTGATTCCCCAACCCTGTGGGCATATCTATGCCCCTCATGATTCTACACACCTCTATAAGATCACCCCTCTTATAGAGAGAGAAAGAGTTCAGGTTTGAGGTCTGGAATTCTTGGTTAGAACTCGTAGACTTCTGCCTGGTTTAAGGAGTGGTTGACTTACTGGGAACTCTTGGAGTAGCTGGACAGGGTGACGTGGCTGATATCCTGGATGTCGATAGCAGTGGGCTCCGCCGATATGGCTTGCCTCTTGGTCCGTTGCTGCTCCTGGGCGCTGGGCTCGCTCTGTTCCGCCGGCTGAGCGGCCGGCCGCAGCACCGAGCGGTATTTATCAAGCTCGGTCTGCAGTTTCTGGATCAGTTCGTCCTTCTGGTCAAGTTCCAGCTCCAGTTCGTCGATGAGCGCGTCCCTCTGCCTCAGTTCCTCGATCTTCTCCTGTAGCGCGTACTGCAAGTCGCGCAGGGTCCCCATCTCTCCCCCGGAGACCGGCGCACACCAAACTCCAAACCAACGAGCCGCAGCCTCTCCCTAGCTCCCGCCGCCGACGCGCCCAGAAGCGGCCAGCTCTGCATCCGAATCACCGAGCAATACTCCCCATCCCCTCCGCGCGTCCCACTGCCGTCTCCCTGTGAATCAACCAAGTATTTTAATACTGCAATCCATTCTATTTTTGATCTGGAAGGTGCAAGACAGTGTCGCCCAGAACCTCTCCAAACACACGCAGTTAGTCCTTCCGGAATGACGGAGAAAAACTTCAGGAGGAATTCTCTGAAGATGAGAAGCGATCGCAACGCTGGGGCTGAAACACACCGAGACAGCGAGCTGTGCGGACTGACCCCTGGGGAGCTGCAAACTTCGCTGAAGCCAGGAATCGGGAGGTGCCGCACTTCAAGCCACTCCCGGTCTCCTCCTCCCCAAAACCCACTGTGCAGGTCCTCAGTGACACCGGGCAGACAAAACAAGAGCGGGGATGGAGAGGTCTCCCACTGCAACAGTACAGAACCGGTTAACGTCCCGGATCACGATGGTATTTTCACATTCAACGGAACTGGATCGTGACTGATCAGATCCGACGGTCGGAGTGTCGCCGCTGCTGCCGAAAGTGTGTTGCTGCAGCTCACTGAAAACAGGCGGCCGGTCCCAATTCAGCACCACAGCTCCGGGGACAGCGCCCAACCAAGGTCCACTCCCACAGCCCCGCTGACAGAGGTCAAATCATTTGGTGTCAGTGTGTGTGAGTGGATGCGTTAGTTCTGTGTGTGCGTGTGTATGTTAATGTGTTGTGTGTGTTAGAGCAGGTTTTGTGTCCTGTGTGATTGCGTTTGGTATGGTGTACAGTATTGTGTGTGGTGATGGTGGTATGTGTGTGTGTGTGTGTGTTGATATGTGTGTATTGTGTAGTAGTATGTGTGCGTGTTGAGTGGTTGTGTCTGTGTGTGTTCTATGGTGGTGATGGTAGTGTGTGTTGTGTGGTTGTGTGTGTTGTGCAGTGGTGCGTGTGTGTGTTGTGCAGTGGTGTGTGTGGTATCTCTTACAGATATATGTATATGGGGTTAGAGGTGAAGATGTTTAAAATCAAAATTGAAATTTGGAGACCTTAATTAGAATGGGTTCAGTTTCAGATCCCATTGACACCCGCCAACACAATGTTAATGCACAAGGCAGTCAGAATTCACCATGGTTTTGACTGAGAAATGTATTTTGAGAGGGGCTATTACATTCTGACAGAACCGTTTTAAGTAGAACCTTCGCTCCTTAAACCATGGCAACCATACCATCTGATCTCTGTAAACTGCCAAAGTATGGGTGAATATCCTCCAGACAGCATCTGCGACCGCGTTATACAGCAAATTAATTGGCAACATAATAAATGTGGCTTCAGTTCAAAGTCACTCATTTTGCACCCAGGGTTTACGCCAACTCTCAGACACCTGACATCGCACCAATCAATTACCTTCCTAATATAGCATGTTGTTCATTGAGAGAGCAGGATCTTATTAGGCCCAGCACTCCTTGAAGTTACACTCACTGGATATTGTCAAGGCAGCGTTTAGCTAAGTGTGGGATCAGGGGCACAAGGAAATCTGAGGTCAATGAGAAGTGAGGGGAAAACTCTCCACTTGTTGGAGTCATATCTTACACAGAGGAAGATGGACATGGTCGTTGGAGGTCAAGCACCTCAGTAGTAGTAGTTCTTCAAGATATGTCTGAGGTCCAACCACCTCAGCTGCTTCATGAGTGACCTTTGCTCCATTGTAGGATTAGGATGCACAGTCCAGCTCCTTCTGTTGTGAAACAGTTGTGTCCAAGTGCAAGACCTGGGCAACATTGATAAATAAAACTCATGCCAGACAACTGACAAGTAATGACCATTCCTAATAAAAGAGTCTAACCACGTTCCTTTGGGACTGAATGGCATTACTATTGCCAAATCTTTCACTTGGGGATCACCATTGACCAGAAACTTTATTGGACCTGTGGCTTAAAGAGAATGGCAAATAACTCATTGACAAAAGTGATGGATACTCACTTGCATGGGAGAATACAACTCAAATAAAAACCAAGTAATCAAGTGGCCAATTTTATGATCCTGGACCAAGCACTCATTTATTTGGCATCGAGTCGTCCACTTAAAATTTTAGTCCTTGTACAGTATGTACCATGTGCAAGATGCACTTTGCCAAATCTTCTTCAAGGTCACCTGTGAAATCTACAAACTCTAGGACCTTGAAGACAAGAACAACAGGCACATAGAACCTGAGGAACTGTGCTCCTTCCCAAATCAAATGCAGTTGTAACATAGAACCATAGCACCATTCAGTCCCCACCCTTCCAGCAAAAACAACATCAATTTTCCATATTTGAGATTCCCTCAACTAGACAACACCTTGGTAACTTTACACTTACTCTTTCACATTATCTTTTCTACAGTATAATCCCCAAAGTTCTACACAATCCTGCACATTATTTTAGGAAGATTTTATATAGATTAACTGTTATGGCCCAATTATTGTATTCATTGCTTTATCAACATGGTCTTTTATGGAGTCTCATCCAATTGTGATGCTTAGAATCATAGAGTCATACAGCACGGAAACAGGCCCTTCGACCTCACTGCTGCCACCAAACAACAAATTTCACGTCATCTAAGTCAGTGACAATAGTAATGATTCTGATTCTGAACCGATCCATGCTGTCCAAGATAGTCCCATTGGCCTGTGCTTGCCCCATATTCTTCTAAATCTTTCCTGCCCATGAACCTGCCTCAATCACTTCCTCTGGCAGCTTGTTCCATATACTGATATCGTTCCATATCCCTCTGTGTAAAAAAGTTGCCCTTTAAGTTCCTATTAAACCTTTCCCCTCTCACCTTAAACCTATGCCTTATGGTCCTTGATTTCTCAAACCCTGGGAAAAAAACTGAGAGCATTCACCCTGTGTATGCCCCTTATGATTTTAAACACTTCTATAAGGTCACTCCTCAGGCACCCACGCTCAAGAAAAAAAATCCTTTCCCTATAACTCAGTCCCTCATGTCATGGCAACACCATCTTTATACTGTTGTGTGAACCAGAATCTCAGAGGTAATGTGGTTCACATTGTTCAGCTTTTCTCATTCAAACTACAATTATTGTTTTCTTTTCCAGCTGACAGCATGGAGACATTAACAATAGAAAGCATCCTATCTGGATGTACCACGGCTTGGTACGGCAACTGCTCTGCCCAGGACCGCAAGAAACTGCAGAGAGTTGTGGACACAGCCCAGCGCATCACGGACACCAGCCTCCCCTCTTTGGACTCTGTCTTTACCTCTCGCTGTCTTGGTGTAGCAGCCAGCATAATCAAAGACCCCACCTACCCGGGACATTCTCTCTTCTCTCCTCTTCCATCCAGTAGGAGTCTGAGGGC
Source organism: Pristis pectinata (assembly GCF_009764475.1). Lineage (NCBI taxonomy): Eukaryota > Metazoa > Chordata > Chondrichthyes > Rhinopristiformes > Pristidae > Pristis > Pristis pectinata. Next base: position 3,164,657 of record NC_067433.1, read on the forward strand.
ATGTACCACCAGGCTTAAGGACAGCTTCTACCCCACTGAGATAAGACTATTGAACAGTTCCCTTATACAATGAGATTGGACTCTGACCTCACGATCTACCTTGTTGTGACCTTGCACCTTATTGCACTGCACTTTCTCTGTAGCTGTGACACTTTACTCTGTACTGTTATTGTGTTTACCTGTACTACATCAATGCACTCTGTACTAACTCAATGTAACTGTACTGTGTAATGAATTGACCTGTACAATCAGTTTGCAAGACAAGTTTTTCACTGTACCTCGGTACAAGTGACAATAATAAACCAATACCAATACCAATACAATGCAGGCCAACTTGCTCTACGTTGTGGAGACTTGTCTGTACATTCACCAACGTTGATCAGCAGTGAATTATGCACACTGAATGCAGATCATACACAGCTACAACCCTGTGCCAAATCCCTCTCCCAGCATGGTCGTCATAGGGAGCATGGAGTGAGTAAATTTACATTTGGCTGATGCAATCAGAGCAAAACATAAAACAAGTGCTTCTCCCCTTCCAGGTATATTCATGAACCAAACCGCAAACGAACAAGTCAGCTAACTGGAGACACACATGCATTGACACACACCACATAATTAACAGAAAAACCCATCCACTATATCATACGGGGGAAGGTGAAAATAGAAAAAGAAACATGCAGTTACATGGTCTGACTCTGTGTTCGTGATTCCCCATGGAGGGCACTGATGAACATACAAGCAATTCTCCACAATGTAAGCTGACCCGTTCTGCATCGTGTTATGTAATGCATATTAATTTCTCTATAATCACCATTCAGAAAATGTGTTAAAAGGCTTCCTGTACAACATATTCCTTCCAAAACATATATGTTACCTACACAAACAAGAGCCATTATGCACACAGCAGGAGCCTACACACAGCAATGAGATGAACAAGCAATCAAACTGCTTTAGTTGAAGTGTCTGAATTGACCGTTGACTGAAAGAACACCCAACTCTTCATCACATCACGTCGAGGTCCACCAATAACAGTGGAAGAACGAGTCTTGGTTTTAACAAATCAGTTGGAAAAATAGAGAATTACATTATGCATTCATTCCCTTGGTACCACAGCCTGACATTCACATATGACCATGCTATGGATAGAATAAGACAGACAGTGTCTAATCAAGCAGTTCCAGAGATACGCTGTTACTGAATACAAGCTGTTGTGCAGCTGTTTGCAAAACCAACCGAGACAATTCTGTGATCTGCATCTGGGTCGCAATCTCTTGCAGTAATGTCCTTAAAGGAGCTCAGTTAGTAAAGGAGAATGTCACTATGAATTGAATGTAGTAGGTAATCCTTGATTAGAGGGACTTAAATTAGCCTAGAATGCTATCCTGTGATTCAAAGGTTATGCTTGGTTATGGCACCCTGTGTTGTTTTGTTTTACAGTCTGTTGATGTTCAGTGACGTTCAAAGATGGAAAATAAGAATCTGTTACTTTGGAGCAGGACTACAGCAGCCGTGCAATATCATCAGGAGGAAAAAAGAACAGAGGCCATTCAGCCCCTTTGTATGTGTACTATCATTCAATAAGATCATGGCTGACCTTTTACCTCAAACCACTTTCCTGCACTAACCTTATATTGCTTGATTCCCTTAATATCTAAAAATCTCTTGGCCTTTGTCTTGATTATAGTTAATAACTGCCAGGGGTGGTGGTGAAGGCAGATACGATGGAGACGTCTAAGAAGCTTTTAGGCCAGCACCTGGATGTGCAGAGAATGGAGAGATGTGGACCAGGTGCAGGCGGAAGGGACTAGTGACATTGGGCATCATTAGCTTACTTAGTTCGGCACAACATGGTGGGCCGAAGGGCCTGTTCCTGTGCTGTACTGTTCTATGTTCCGTGACTGAGCTTCTGCAGTTCTCTTGTCCAGAATTCCAAAAATTCACCACCCTCTTTAAGCAGAAACTTCTTGACATTTCAGTTGTGAGTGGCCAACCTCATACCGTGAGACTGTCAACTCTGCCTCTAGACACCCCATCCAGGAGAACATCAGCTCTGCACCCATCCTTGTCAAGCTCTGTCAGAATACTGTATGTTCCGATGAAATCATCTCTCATTGCTCGAAACTGGAGAGACAACAGTCTTAGTTTGTCCGATCTCCCTGTCTCCTCCACACCTCCAACCCTCTAATCCCAGGAATCAATCTAGTGACCCTTTGCCTCATGGATATCCTTCCTTAGGCAGGGAGAGCAGACCCACACCAACATTCCAGGCGCAACCTCACCAGAGCCCGATGTAATCGCAGAAGTTCATCTTTACTCTTCTAAATGGGGACATGACCAATAACACTGTGTTTTATAAAACATTAATACTATGTTATTTACATGCATACTATTCCGTATTATACCATTCACTGAGCATCTAGAGTATAAAGGGGTACAGTAGGTTAGTGGTCAAGTCACTGGACTAGAATCCAGAGGCTTGCAATATTAATCCAGAGAGAAGCTTGAATCCCACCGAGGCAAATTTAAATTCAAGTCATAGAGTCATAAAGCACAGAAATAGGCCCTTCAGCCCAACTCGTCCACACTGACCAAGATTCCCATCCAGGCTAGTCCCATTTGCCCGCATTTGGCCCATATCCTTCTAAACCTTTGCGAACCATGTACCTGTCCAAGCGTCTTTTAGATGTTGTTAATGTACCTGCCTCAACCACTTCCTCTGGCAGCTCCTTCCACATACGGACCACCCTCTGGGTGAAAAGTTGTCCCTCGGGCTCCTGTAAAATCTCTCCCCTCTAACCTTAAACCTATGTCCTCTAGTTCTTGATTCCCCAACCTTGGGAAAAAGACGGTGTGCATTCACCCTATCTATGCCCTAATTAAATAATTAAGTAAACCCGGAGCGTTTATATATACACGTTATATATCCATATACACACATATATACACATGTCCAGTATACATACATACACACACATATATATGAAAGCTGTTATCAGTAAAGGTAACAATGAAACTACCAAACTGTTGCAAAATCTGACTAGAATTCACACACAGTCATCAAGAAAGGAAGGTTTGCCATCTTTCTTTGGTCCAAACTTTGATACACCAACCCCACCAGTGTGGTTTCCTCTCAACTGTCCTCTCGATTCAAAAGTAATCAGAGATGCACAATATAGAGACAGAAGAGACTTCAGGTGCTCGAATCTGGAGCAACAAACAAGCTGGAGGAACTCAGCGGTTCGGGCAGCATCTGTGGAGGGAAACGGACAGTCGACGTCTCGGGCCGAGATCCTTGGATAGAGGAGAGATAGTCAGTACAAAGAGGTGAGGGGAAGGGGTGGAGCAAGAGTTGGCAAGTGGTAGGTGGATCCAGGTGAGGAGGGGTGACGGGCAGATGGAGGGGGGGAGGGTGGAAGTAGTGACAGAGGCTGGGAGGTGAGAGGTGGAGGTGACGGAGGGCCGCAGATGATGGAGTCTGATAGTAAAGGAAGGTGAAGCATTGGAACCAAACAAAGGGAGGTGGGTGGGTAAGTGGGAACAGTAGGGGGAGGGGACCCAGAGGGAGGAGTGTGTGGGCAATGGGTAGTTGGAGTGGGTGAAGGAGGGGAAAGATATATATGCACAATATATGCTGGCCTTCCTGACAATGCCTGTGGCCCGTAAAGGAATTAGAAGTAAATTAACAATTTTGTGCACTGTATAATACACGATACCAGGAACCCTGGTCTGTGCACCCTGACCTTTGCATGCAATATTGCAAACATTTTATGCTCAGCCACCTCGCTGATATATGGTGCAAAAAGTTCTGGTGAAATATAAAGTCGATCCTTCTCCATAGACCTGCTCTACACCTCAGTATTCATCGCTGGTTGTCAGTAGCTCAGCAGACATATTGTGATGCTGGTCAATAAACAGATCTGCATCCTTTGGTCTGTCAGATCACACTGAGTTTTCAGCAGGAATAGTTAAACAGTTTGAGACAGACCGTCATTATTTTATCAGCTCATCGTCAGTTTTGAAGAAATCATCAATATTTTCATCAGCAGTGCTCTTCTCCTCTGCCAACTTGGAGAATTCACAAGGTACTGACTTGCCTACTAATCAGTTGGGGAATGATATTCATTCTTCCAATTGACAGGCTGTCAAGGCCAGTACCCTGCTTTGTTGAATATAACATCCAGACACATTGCACATGCTCACTCATCACTGCCTGCTACCCACTCCCTCATAATGCATCAGCTCACTAATGCCCCCTAACAGTGCATCAGCCTGTTACTGCCTCTTAATGTACCACTCCACTGCTGCAGAGAAGGCTGACACACCCCATATTTCACTCTGAATGCCAGACCTGTAACACAGTCAAACCTCAGTGAATGCAAATATCATTGCCAATCCTCTTCTGGCTCAGGGAGCATTCGATAAGGTGTAGCATCAAAGGGCATTGTGGAAAGTAGAAGCTCATGGCACAGGAGGTAACATATTGGATAGATGATTGGCTGACCAGCAGGAAACAGGGTGGAGCATAAATGGGTCTTTGGTTGGCAGGATGTAACGAGTGGTGTGTTATGTGGATCAGTGTTGGGGCCTCAACTGTGACAGTTTATATAAGGAACTTGGATAAAGGCACCAGAGGTGTGGTTGCCAAACTTACCAATGACACAAAGACAGTGGGAGAGTAAGCTATGAAAGGGACATGAGGCTGGACATGGATAATGGGCAGAGATCTGGCAATGTGTGAAAATTCAGCAGGAAAAATAAAAAAGTAGCACTTTATCTAAATGGTGAGAGATTGCAGATGGATCTGGGTTCCTCAGTGCATGACGCACAAAAGGTTAGTGTGCAGGTTCATCAAGTAGTTAGGAAACTGTGAATGTTGTGTATCTGATGCTCTGTGCCTGTGATGCTGCTGCAAGTAAGTGTTTCATTGCACCTGTGCACACGTGGACTTGTGCATGTGACAATAAACTCGACTGTGACTTTGACCTAACAGAATATTGCCGAGGGAACTGAATACAAAAGAAGGGAGGTTCTGCTTCAGTTATAGAAGGCAGTACTGAGACCACACCTGCAACACCATGTACAGTGTTGGCCGCCTTACTTACGGAAGGGTGTAAATGCACAGCAAGCAGTTCACAGAAGGTTCACTAGACCAATACCTGGACTGGGTGCATGGTAATGTGAGGAAAGGTTGGATAGGCCAGACTTGTATCTGCTGGAGCTCAGAAGAGTGAGAAGGGACTTAATTAAAACATATAAAATCCTGAGAGGTCTTAACAGGGTGAATGTAGAGGAATTGTTTCCTCTTGTAGGATAATCTGGAACAAGGGTTCACCTTTTAAAAATAAGAGGTCGTTTCCTTAGTCTTTTCTCTCAGAGGGTCATAAGTCTTTGGAACTCTTTTCCTCAAAGGTGGAAGCAATCTTTGGAAATTTTTAAGGCAGAGGGAGACAAGTTCTCGACAAACAACGGGTGAAAGTTTACCATAGGTAAATGGGATTGCAGAGGTTAGGATGCAATCAGCAATGACCTTATTAAATGGCAAGCAGGCTCGATGGGCTGAGTGGCCCTCCTGCTCCCAATTTATGTTTGTCTGTTCCTATGCACATCAGCAAGTATGGTAGTGGGAAGCACTGCTTCTAAACAAACCTAGACGAAACCTGGCTCTGTGTCCAGAAGGTTGATCTTGGTCGAGGCAGTGTTGGGAGCTGTAGTCAACCACGTGAACCCTAAGCAAGGGAAAAGGAAGAGAGGAACAGTCACAGAGACGCAAGAGAGACTACAGATGCTGGAAATCTGGAGCAACACACACAAAAAGCTGAAGGAACTCAGTGGGTCAGACAGCATCTATGGAGGGAAATGAACAGAGAAACAGTCACAGTTCTGAGTGCTGGAACTTTTCTGGTGTGGGCAGGGTCAGCCTCCCTTGATGTCTTGTGCCTGGACAAACAGTTCTCAGCCACAACCCAACAGAGACAGCAATAAGCATTTACGTTGAGCTTTGATCATAAAAGAAGCAAAAGATGGTGCTTCACATCAAGACACCAAACTAGCAAAGACAGGATTAGGGGAGGTGATTGAAAGCTTAGTCAGAAAGGTGGGTTTTGCAGCATCTTTGAGGGTGACGTAGAGGCAGTCTTAAACGGAATAGCTAGACACTGGAAAAGGTGGAAAGAAAGATGGGGACATTGAGTATAAAAGTCGGGAAGTCATGTTACAGCTGTATAAAACTTTGGTTAGATCTCAATGGAGTATTGTGTGCAGTTCTGGTCTCCCCATTACAGGAAGGGTGTGGAGGCTTTGGAGAAGGTGCAGAAGAGGTTCACCAGGATGCTGCCTGGATTAGAGAGTATTAGCTACAAGGAGAGGTTGGACAAACTTGGGTTGTTTTCTCTGGAGCGTCGGAGGCTGAGGGGAGACCTGGTAGAAATATACAAAATTATGAGCGGCACAGATAGGGTAGACAGTCAGAATCTTTTTCTCAGGGTGGAAGCGTGGCGATGCTTGCAGGCTGCCCCCAGAACACTACACAAAAAGATGTATTTCACTGTGTGTGTTCGATGTACATGTGACTAATAAAGATGTCCTACCTTATGAATGTCGCCACGCTTCCGGCGCCAACACAGCATGCCCACGACTTCCTAACCCGTACGTCTTTGGAATGTGGGAGGAAACCGGAGCACCCGGAGGAAACCCACGCAGACATGGGGAGAACATACAAACTCCTTACAGACAGCAGCCGGAATTGAACCCGGGTCGCTGGTGCTGTAATAGCGTTACGCTATCCGCTACACTATCGTGCCTAGAATAGGAAGTTTCTATAGAATATAAATATTGTTTCCTTCCCTCCCTGCATCCTGCACATTCACTCTCACACACATACATTAACTCCCTTAAGTGCTCTTTACCATTAACCTACACTCAGGGTAATTTAAAGTCACCAATCGGCATGCCAGAGAGTCACTGAGACTTTAGGAAACCAAGCACCTGGAGGAAACACATACAGTCACGGAGAGAACACACAAACTCTACATAGACAGCACCCAAGGTCACTATCAAATTGTGACTATTCTAACTGCTGCGTCATCATACTGCCTGTCTTTCCACTAAACAGGTAGAGAATGGAGCAATTCACTGAAGAAACCAGACCGGTGACTGATGGCAGTGCACATGAGCAGGGACAGGGATGCCAGGTGAATAAAAACAGTGATGCTGGAAAATCTCGGTAGGTCAGACAGAATCCATAAATGCATCGGGCTGACGGAGACACAAGAGACTGCAGATGCTGAATTTAAACCTGGAGCAAAAAAAAACAAACTGCTGGAGGAAATCAGCAGTTCGGGCAGCGTCTGTGGAGGGAAATGGACAGGCGACGTTTCAGGTTAAGACCCTTCATCTGGACTGGTTGATAAATTTTCAATAGAATGGTGTGTGAGGTAGGCTGTTGTGGTGGGGATGTATACAATGACTAATAGTGTATTTAAGATAAACAGATAGCCCTGAAAATAAGACATGGTGCATGGAGACTCCCTAGGCAACAGTAAGGGATATGGTTAAAATAAGTGGAAAACAGAGGGTAAAGAAATAGTAATGAAGGTTATGTGTTATAACGTCTTGAAAGAAATGTCTCTCCACACTCCATGAATTATTGCAGTGAAGATGCAGTGCTGATGCTCTCAGCATGGTTACATGGAGCCCTGAAGCTCCACATTAATTGAAAAGTTGCCAACTCTCTTTTGCAGTCCATGAATTCAGCCACAAGAAGAGGACCTCAAACCTCTTCTGCCAGTCAGTCACATCGTGGCTTCTCTGCAGCTTAACTCCATTTAGCCACCTCCTTAATTTAATAACCACGTTCAACAAAAGCTCAAGAATATGTTCCATCATGTTCAATTGTCCCTCACCCAATCTTAACAGCGTTTATGGAGGGGGTGTCCCAGATTTCTACCAGCTTTTGTATGAAGAAGTGCTTCCTGACATCATCCTGAATGCCCTAGCTCTATTATATTGATTAAAAAAATATTCTTTAATCACCTTAAACATCTTGGCCAAAAAAGTATCCTTTGGACGAGGTCCCAGAACACTGGAGGATAGCCAATGTTGTTTCTTTCTTTAAGAAGGGCAATAGGGACAAACCAGGGAGTTATAGACCTGTGAGCCTTACAGTAGTGGTAGGGAAATTACTGGAGAAGATTCTTAGAGACAGGACATACTCGCATTTAGAAAAGCACGGACTTGTTAGGGATAGTCAGCATGGCGCTGTGTGGGGGAGGTCCTGCCTCACAAATTTGAATGAATTCTTTGAGGAGGTGACAAAGATGATTGACATGGGTAGGGCAGTGGATGTTGTCTACATGGACTTTAGTAAAGCATTTGACACAGTCCTTCATGGTGGGCTGGTCCAGAAGAGTAAGTCACATGGGGTCCAGGGTGAGTTGGTCAGTTGGATACAAAATTAGCCTGACCATAGAAGACAGAGGATAGTGGTGGAGTGGTGTTTCTCTGACTGGAGTCCTGTGGTGTTCTGCAAGGATCAGTGCTGGGACCTCTGTTGTTTGTGATACAGTATATATAAATATCTGGATGAAAATATAGTGGGCTGATTAGTAAGTTTGCAGACGACACAAAAAGTGGAGGAGTTGTGGATAGTGAGGAAGGCTGTCAAAGGATTCAGCAGGATATAGATCAGTTAGAAATTTAGGCAGAGAAATGGCAGATGGAGTTTAATCCAGACAAGTGTGAGGTGTTGCACTTTGGGAGGTCAAGTGCAAGAGAAAAGTAAACAGTAAATGGCAGGACCCTTAGGAGCATCGATGTACAGAGGGATCTTGCAGAGCAAGTCCACGGCTCCTTGAAAGTGGCAACACAAGTGGACAGGGTGGTAAAGAAGGTGTACAGCACACTTGACTTCATCAGTCAGGGCACTGAGTATAAAAGTCGGGAAGTCATGTTGCAGCTGTATAAAACTTTGGTTAGGCCACATTTGGAGCATTGTATGCAGTCCTGGTCACCACATTACAGGAAGGATGTTGGAGGTTTTGGAGAGGACACAGAAGAGGTTCACCAGGATGCTGCCTGGATTGGAGGGTATTAGCTATAAGGAGAGGTTGGACAAACTTGGATTGTTTTCTCTGGAGTGTCGGAAGTTGAGGGGCGACCTGATGAAAGTTTATAAATTTATGAGAGGCTTAGATGGGATAATTAGTCGCAGTTTTTTTCCCAGGGTGAAGAGGGCATAGGTTTAAGGTGAGAGGGGGAAGGTTTAAAGGAGATGTGTGAGGCAATTTTTTTTTTCACAGAGAGTGGTGGGTGCCTGGAACATGCTGCCAGGGGAGGTGCTGGAAGCAGATATGATAGCAATGTTTAAGACAGGCACATGAACAGACAGGGAATGGATGGATACAGACCACGTGCAGGCGGATGGGATTAGTTTAGATTGGCATCATGGTTGGTTTGGACATGGTCGGTCAAAGGGCCAGTTCCTGTGCTGTAATGTTCTACATTTTTGAACAGATTTAAACCATTTACGAGATTTATCAGGTAGTGTAATTCTGAGCCTTGCTGGGAATAGCATTTTTAATCAACTCTAACATCTCATTTAGATTGTCCCTTAACTTTCTGTAAGACAAGCACACTCACAGCAACCTGACCGCAGTTTAACACTTTTTAGCCCAGATCCCATTCCCGTGACTAGTGCTACACCCTGTCCAAGTTCAATGATCTTTCTCTTCAGAACCCAGAAATGAATGCAGTGCTCCAGATGGGGCTGAACCAGAGATTTATACAACATTTGTATTCCAGCCTCCTTGATACTCAATTAATTCTGTTCCTTTCAATGCATCACTCCACTACTGGGGAACAAGCAGCAATGGGTTCCATTCCATTTATCCATTTCATTATATATTTTGTAATTTCTGTACTGTTCTGGTTAATCACTCACCCTTGGAACAGTGGCCCTTTACATAGAGCACTTAAGTCACAGATCCACCTTCACTGTGAATATCCCATTCAAATCTTTCCCTTGTCTGCTACAAGCCCTGCTCTTCGTGAGAAGGAGACAGAGTAAGAATTTTTCTGCTCTCTGTCAATTGCCTCACCGACATCCCGGGGTGAGTCTCCTTGATGGTGTTTGGGAAAGTGCACATATCCACGTTCAGTGTATGCTACCCCTGCCTTAAGCTGTGTTCTTTGTACTTGAAACCCCTTGTGGTTAAGATATTTTCTCCCCTGCATAGTGGTTCTGCATTGGACTTAGTAATCCAGAGGACACTGTTTCAAATCACACCAAGGCACCACAGGGAATTAAATTCACTTTTTAAAAAAATCCAGAATTAAGAAAGATAGTGTTAGTAATGGTGACTACGAAACGATTAATATCTAGGTCATTAATATCGTTCAGACTCACTATCCTTAGCCAACAATGTGATTAATTCTTCACTGTGGTCCATCTAAGGACAATTAGAGATTGAAATAAATCCTTGTGACAACTCCAGGTTTGGAATTAAAAGAAAACTGGAATGTATTGAATGGATTTATACAAGGCTGCTGGGAGTGAAGAGTGGCAGGAGATTCTTCACTTTATTTGAGAGGTGAACAGTCCCTTTTCCAATTTAATGCACCTGACCTCGGGATTCTCCTCAGCATAACATCGCCTGAGGCCCATTCACATTAACATAGAACTTAGAACAGTACAGCACAATACAGGCCCTTCGGCCCACAATGTTGTGCCGACCTTTAAACCTCGCCTAAGACTATCTAACACCTTCCTCCCACACATCTCTCTATTTTAAATTCCTCCATATGCTTATCTAGTAATCTCTTGAATTTGACCAATGTACCTGCCTCCAGCACCGCCCCAGGCAGCGCATTCCATGCCCCAACCACTGTCTGGGTAAAAAACCTCCCTCTGATATCTCCCTTGAACTTCCCACCCATTACTTTAAAGCCATGCCCTCTTGTATTGAGCATTGGTGCCCTGGGAGAGAGGCACTGGCTGTCCACCCTATCTATTCCTCTTAATATTTTGTACAGCTCTATCATGTCTCCTCTCATCCTCCTTCTCTCCAAAGAGTAAAGATTAAGCATTTCTACATTCTTGAAATAGCGCACGGCAACAATCTCTCAACAAACAATAAATCAGGACAAGAACGATGATGAAAATTTTACAAGTGGATATGTTGATTCTTCAGCTCCTCTGAGAATTTCAGCAGCATTTGAGCGTGTGGGTAACCCGAGGCATCATGGTTTACTTCCAAGACCTGTTCCTTCATTGGTACCCTGGGAAAATTTCAAACTCTGTTCATGTGTTGCAGTTCCAGCTGCACATCATGCATCACATAAATTCTAAGTCATCCTTCAACAAGCCCACATAATAGTCAACTGGGTAAAGGAAGGAAGGATGTCATTAAACTGGAAAGGGTGCAGTGGGTGTTACTGGGACTGGAGGGATTGAGCTATAAGGAGAGACTGGACAGGCTGGGACTTTTTTTCATGGAGTAGGAGGCTGACAGGTGACCTCATAGAGGTTCATAAAATCACGAGAGGCATAGAGGGGCATAGATGGGTAGGCATGGTAGCGTAGCGGTTAGTGTAACGCTTTACAGCACCAGCGACCCAGGTTCAATTCCAGCTGCTGTCTGTAAGGAGTTTGGATGTTCTCCCCGTGTCTGCGTGGGTTTCCTCCGGGTGCTCCGGTTTCCTCCCACGTTCCAAAGACGTAGGAGTTAGGAAATTGTGGGCATGCTATGTTGGCACCAGAAGCATGGTGACACTTGTGGGCTGCCCCCAGAACACTATACAAAAGATGTGTGTTTCGATGTACATGTGACTTATAAAGATCTCTTATCTTATGTGAATCGTTACAGTCTTTTCGCCAGGGTAGGGGAGTCTAAAACCAGAGGGTATAGGTTTAAGGTGAGAGAGGAAAGATTTAAAAGGGATCTGAGAGGCAAATTTTTCCAGACAGAGGGTGGTTCATATACAGAATGAGCTGCCAGAGAAAGTGATAGAGGCGGGTACAATTACAACATCTAAAATACATTTAGACAGGTACATGGATAGGAAAGGTTTGGAGGGATATGGGCCAAATGCAGGGAAATGGAACTAAATCAAGTAGACAACTTGGTTAGTATGGGCAAGATGGGCTGAAGGGCCTGGTTCCATGCTGTATAGCTCTATCTAAGTAAGAGATGCTCATGGACCACACAGATAGCTTTTGTAAAGAACACTTAATTGCTGTTCAAGGTACTTTGTGCAACATCTGAGCTCAGCAATCCTTCAATATAAAATGGTTTCTATAGCAATCACTCCAGTTGCCATGGCTTATGCAACTTGCTGTCATGTCTCAGTGAGTAATTAGTGGTGAAAACTTTAAGAAGGATCTTTACACCGAAAAAATTTCATGGCTTATTTGCAAATCCTTGGTGAACTGAAGGCAAGTCCCATGTTGAAACATCTGGGCCATGAAAGCAATAGTAACCGAAGGCACAAAGGTGGCAAGTTCAATCTTTGGTCTGTGATGTTAGCTGGTCTCAGGCAGGATAGGAATCCGCAGAGATCGTTACAATGATATCAGCCCTGAGAGGCGTCCAGCTCCTGACTACCACAGGTCCTCCACAGGTTGCAAACTTATGGAGAGCTAGTATATGATTGTCTGAGAGACCGGCGGGATGGATTTGCCAGCTGCTGAAGGGATCTTCTGCCATGTGGGAACTTGGTTTGTGGCAATATCTTTGCATCTTGCAGAGAAATCTGAATGGTTGTGTTAGACGGCCTGGTTTAATTACACGTTGCCCTTGGTTGGCCTATGGTTTTATTTAAATATACTTCCGGGCAGCTGCAATGAATCGTTCGGGTTATGAAGAGTTCTTAGAAATGGAACTCTGTCATATCCTGGGGAACTGGAAATGGAATTGGTTTATTATTGTCACATGTACCAAGATACAGTGAAAAACCTTTGTTTGTGTGTCATCCAGACAGATTATTCCAGGCATAAGTACATTGAGGTAGGAAAAGGAAAAACAAAAAGCAGAATATGGTGTTGCAGTTATAAAGAAAATGCAGTGCAGGTAGACAAATGAAGTGCAAGGGCCACGACAAGATAGATTGGGAGATCAAGAGTTTATTTTTTGCATAGAAGAGTCTTACAATAGCAGGATAGAAGCTGTCCTTGAGCCTGGTGGTACGTGCTCTCAAGCTCTTGTATCTTCTGCCTGATGGGAGAGGGGAGAAAAGAGAATGAGAGGGGTGGGAGGGGTCCTTGATTATGTTGGCTGTTTTACTGAGGCGCTGAGAAGTGTAGACAAGAGTCCATGGAGGGGAGGCTGGTCTGCGTGATGGACTGGGCTGCGTTCACAATTCTCTGCAGTTTCTTGCGAACTTGGGCAGAGCAGTTGCCATAAAGCTGTGATGTATCTGGACAGATTGCTTTCTATGGCGCCTCTGTAAAAATCAGTGAGAGTCATTGGGGACACATCGGATTTCCTTAGCCTTCTGCGGAAGTAGAGGTGCCGGTGAGCTTTCTTGGCCGTAGTGTCCCTATGGCTGGACCGGGAACAATTGTTGGTGATACTCACAACTAGGAACTTGGCGCTTTCAACACCTGTACCTAGTAACTCATGGTGAGAAATGTAACCTTGCACACAACAGTAACTACAGGAAGAACAGAATCGAACTTTGCTATTGGACAGTATTCAGCCAGCGCTCACAGTCGTGGCTCACATTTAATCCAAGGTGACTGAAGGTTCTGGTGCATTAGTGCAATCCAGGTTCTTCAGGTGAATGAGAAAAATAGAAAGGAAATGACACATTGTGCAGAAATTTAGCGATCAATGTTACAGCTGTGATATGGAGTAAAGGTGGAGTACAGTCTAACAGGTACCAGGAGCAGGATTGATGGGATCACGGCTTTTTCTGGCACCTTAAATCTCCCCACTCATGTAACCTGTTCTGATGACAGGTTCTTGTAGGAAATGTTTAACCTCTGGTAGATATTCCCAGGATTTAGAGTCATAGAGTAATACAGCATGGATACAGACCCTTCGGCCCAACGAGTTCATGCCGACCATATCGTCCACCCAGCTGGTCCCAATTTCCTGCGTTCAGCCCGTATCCCTCTAAGCCCCACCCCTCCATCTACCTATCCAAGTGCTTCTTAAATGATACTGTTGCACCTGCCTCACCCACTTCCTCTGGCAGCTCGTTCCATACACTCACCACCCTCTGTGGGAAAAGGTTGCCCCTCAGGTCCCTTTTAAATCTTTCCCCTCTCACCTTAAATCTATGCCCCGTAGATTTGAACTCCCCTACCCTGAGGAAAAGACTGTTACCGTCCACCTTATCTATGCCTCTCATAATTTTAAACATTTCTATAAGATTGCCCTTCATCCTCCTGCATTCCAAGGAATTTGGGGTTTTTGTTTTATTTTCCTCTCCTTCAAAATATTTCTCAAACCTTTAACCATGAGTCTGCTTCACCTCTCATCAAATCTCTCCACTGGCAAAGAAAGCAATAACAGTTCTTGCATGAAAAGTCCACAGAATAATCTGCAGATGCTGAACATCTGAAACAGAACAGAAATTGCCAGAAACAGCAGGTCAGGCAGCATCTGTCGGGAGAGAAACAGCGTTAATGTTTCAGGTTGGCAACCCTTTGTCAGAACTGGGAAAGAGAGATCAAGACGGTGGCTACAAGTTGCAGGTGGTGGGGGGAATGGATAGGATAAAGGGAATATTTGTGGTAGCACGAGGCAAGGGTTGTCGTGGGAATGAGTTGTTTGGTCAAATAGGTTAATGAGGGCAGTTAGAGGGTAATTATGTTTCTTTGTCTGTGTTGTGTGTGGCTAACAACAGGCTGTGGGTCATGCCCAGTGGGTCAGGCTGTACTAGTGGAGAGAGAAAAACTGAGTCAATATCACAGATGGATGACTTAAATGGAAATGGCCAGTTCTGACAAAGACAGCAAAAGCAAGTTACCTAAAGTTGGAGAATTTGATGTTGAGTCCAGCAGACTGCAATGTGCCCAAGCCAGAAGATGAGATGTTGTTCCTCAAACTTGCACTGGGCCTTTTTGGATTCTCTTAGGGTTTCATTTGCTGAGTTCATTGCCAAATGGTTTCCATAGCAATCATCAAGTTGCCAAGTTTGATTCAAAGTCAAGTTGGAGCCCCTTTGCCTCACTGCTGTCAGCAGCCTTTGCTGGCAAATTCAGCTGCGAGCACATTGAAATATTTGATTCTATTCAAATGTAGGCCACAGAGGACAATGCACAATGGATGTGTCCAAGTACATGTGACCTTGGTCCTCAGGCATCTTGTCAAAGAGCTGGTAGAAGATGGCGTAAGGTCAAAACTGGATGATAGTTATCCTCTGGGATCAGGGAGGTAGGGGATGGAAGGTTTTGACTCTGCAGGGAAGCCAGGAAGGGAACGGTTCAAACACTGGGTCATTTCCCACATCAAAGAGCTATGTAGTACTAGTTGTTCTGACACCAAAAATCCAAGCAGCTGCCTGGCCTTCCTCCTGTGAAATGGCTGAGGTATTGAAGGCCAAAGAAGACCCCTTTCAGTGCCTTACATATAGAGGCTACCAACTCATTCTGCAAGACAATAACTAACAGTAAGGCAAACAGCTGAAGATGGCAAATGCCATTGGACAGTGAATGTCAGAGATGTTACAGTTGGTTCAAATGAAATAATGAATTTAGTGTTGTTTGCATATTGGGTAGTGTAGTGCTTCAGTTGTTGAATTAGAGAGAATAGTCCTCGAAAACCTAAGATAACATATGTTTATTAGTCACATGTACATCGAAACACACAGTGAAATGCATCTTTTTTCATAGTGTTCTGGGGGCAGCCCGCAAGTATCGCCATGCTTCCGGCGCCAACATAGCATGCCCACAACTTCCTAACCCGTACATCTTTGGAATGTGGGAGGGAACCGGAGCACCCGGAGGAAACCCACGCAGACACGGGGAGAACGTACAAACTCCTTACAGACAGTGGCCGGAATTGAACCCGGGTCGTTGGCGCTGTAATAGCGTTACGCTAACTGCTACACCACCGTGCCTGCTGGTGAATCGCACAAAACTGTTTCAATATTCCAGTCCCAACCCCAAACCCCACTCCCTGAAGAAGCCCATGAGATACTTCACCAATGGACAAGCTCAGCTCCTGTGCAGTGATGGTGCCTTATGCTGTTTCTTTGTATTTAGTGTACACCTTACTTTAATGTAGCACCATTAATCTAGCACACTATCTCAAGCTGCTTCACTGCAGTGTTAACAAAATTTGACACCAAGCCAGACTTAACAGTGGAGAATCTGAATTCAGCTTTTGTTTCAGAAGGTTGGAAACCACACTGACATCTGTAAAAATGATAAGGAAGTCACCTATAGCCATAAAAATCCAACTAACCCACCAATTCTCTTCCGATAAAAAGATTAGGCTCAGACTTTTCCACACATGCCACTCCAGACACCAACACGACTCACTCCTCTGTGAAGCAGCCAATCATTGGATGAAACCAACAAGGTAGATCAAGAATTACATAGAATTTACAGTACTGAAGCTGATCCTTTGAGCATAAACTCTGGAGTAGGCAAGTCACCAGACTAGCATTGTTTATGGTCCCTCTACATTGCTTTCTCCCTTAACGCATAAATGTTCTTTGCCACATGGTAGTCACATTTATATTTTAATCTCTCTCTGGGTAAAGAAGTTTTTTTTAGATATCTTTATTAGTCACATGTACATCGAAACACACAGTGAAATACATCTTTTTGCGTGGAGTGTTCTGGGGGCAGCCCATAAGTGTCGCCACGCTTCTGGCGCCAACATGGCATACCCACTACTTCTTAACCCGTTCGTCTTTGGAAGGAAAGGTGGGAGGGAACCGGGGCACCCAGAGGAAACCCACACAGTCACAGGGAGAACGCACAAACTCCTTACAGACAGCAGCCAGAATCGAACCCGGGTCGCTGGTGCTGTAATAGCGTCACACTAACTGCTACACTACTGTGCTCTGCTCTTGTTCCTACTGAATTTAGAACCTTAGAACACTATAGCACAGAAAACAGGCCATTTGGCCCTTCTAGTCTGTGACGAAACTTTATTCCACTAGTCCCATTGACCTCCACCCAGTCCGTAACCCTCCAGACCTCTCCCGCCCATGTATCTATCCAATTTATTCTTAAAACTTAAGAGTGAGCCTGCATTCACCACGTCAGATGGCAGCCCATTCCACACTCCCACCACTCTCTGAGTGAAGTTCCCCCTAATGTTCCCCCTAAACCTTTCCCCTTTCACCCTAAAGCCATGTCCTCTCGTACTTATCTCTCCTAAAATTAGTTTATATAATATAATTTATATATAAGGTTCCTAGTTTTGAGCCCTGTAACAGTTAACACTGAAACCATTGTCTCCTGTTGGGAGTATGTTCAAAGTGTATCAGAAACAATGAAATAGCTCAATGAAAAAAAAGAGGGTAAGGTGAGCTCTAAGGTGAGTGAACGTGAGCTGTTACCTGTCCAGCTTCTCACTTGCTTGTAGCTTGGCAGAGTTCAAGTCAGAAGATGAAGGACAAGACAGTGGCTCTGCAGAGATGCCCTGAGCTCTCCTCGTCCTGGTCGCAAGTCGTGTCTTTGGGAGAACAGAATGGCACTTGTGCAGCCTGCTTCTCAGATCCTGGATCTCATGCTCCTTCTCCGCAAGGTGCAGTTCCAGCTCTCGAATCTTGGCTTCCTTCAGGGTCAGCAGCGTGCCGAAGCTTTGGGCGATCTCATTCATCTTTCATGTGCCCTGACGAAAGATCGAGAGACTGCTGCTCATCCAAGGCCCAGCCTGTAAAATGTGGTCTAAGTGCCTAGATGAGGATAGAGAAAGGAATAAAAAGATTACGCACACATGCATACAAGGACAGCAACTGCGTCATTCGAAACCAGACTTAGTCTTATTGATTGTATCAAGAACTCGTCTCCAGTCATTAGCACCTAGAGCAGTGCTTGGCTTCACTGCACGTGGTGATGTCAGTGTTGTGTTTCTACATTGAGAATCAGTGCAGACAAGTATTTCATTTCACAGCAAATTGCCTACACTCGAGTTGTGCCTGAATTGGTACAGAACTCAAGAGCACTTGAACTCTCAACATCAAGGAAATGAATGGCAAGCCTGCGTATACAATCCAGTCCCAGGCCTCGTGAGATGCTCTTGCTTAGATTCTCAGCAAAAAAGAAACAAACTGAAAACTTTCCAGTATCATCCCAGTGAACCACTGAAACTTGCCCAATGTTTCACTCAAATGTGCCGCACCACATTTAGGATTTCACGAAGGAACACCTTTAGTTGATCTCAGCTTCACTACGCTTTGCTGTAACGCTGATTTAGAATATAAACTAGGAGTAGGCCGCACAACTACACCCCCCACCCAAGCCTGCCCCAAGTGTCAACTCCTCTTCTGTGCCAGTTCTCCATAGCCCTCAATTCTTTGATCTTTTAAAAACTTATCTACTTCTTCTTTAAATACCCCCCCCCCCCCCCCATTGAGCTAGCCTCCACCACCTCTGGGGTAGAGAACTCCAGAGGTTCCCCACCCTCTGCAAGAAGTGCCTAAGCAGTCAGTTTTAAATGACCACCTCCTAATCTTGTAACCATGTCCTTCGATTGAGATTCTCCCACTAGTGGAAGCACCTCAACATCTACCCTGTCTTACCCCCCTAAGGACCTTGTATGTTTCAATAAGGTCACCATTCCATTTCTCCATGCAGACACCTTCAGAAGTTATGGACATTTATTTTAATTTTGCCTAAGTGAAATATGTTTCATAATTACAAAATAATGGCAACTTGATGAATACTGTTAACCACATTTTATGAAACTTTAAATTAGAAAACTAGTATAATTAATCACTGAAATTTTGCAAAGCTTGAAACTCTGGAATGTACATAGCAACTTTCTCTGTCCATGGCATGCTGGCACAGCAGTTAGTGTTGCTGCCTCACTGCTCGAGTGACCTAGGTTCAACCCTATCCTTGGGTTCTACCTGCATGGAGTTTGCACATTCTCCGTGTCCACATGGATTTCTGCTGGGCACTCCGGTTCCTTCCCACACTGTAAAGACATAATTGACTGCTGCAAACTCCCCCACTGGTGGAGGTAAGTGGCAAAAGGATCACGGCAAGTTGATGGGCACATGAGAGAGAATAAGTTGTAGAGCTGTAGATGGAATAGGACTGATGGGGTTCTTCTTTTGGGAACTGGCTCCTATTTCTGCTGTGCATTAACGAGCAAATAAGGTTATAACCTCCATCGTTCTCCTCCTACACATATACCAACTGGCATTTAATTAACAGTCCATCTTCAAAGTGTGTTGCATCAGGAAGCCTAACAGTATGGCCAAGGATGCCTACCTCCCTGACCATTCCCTTTTTTCCCCTCTCTAACTTTCTAGGAGAAGATAGAGCTTGAAAGCCCGGACAGCCATCATCATCATCAAAGATCCCCACTATCCAGACCATGCCATCTCTTTGCACCTACCATCGGGCAGGAGGTACAGAAGCCCGAAGTCCCACACCACCACGTTCAAGAACAGTTACTTCTCTTCAATCATTCATCTCTCGAACCAACTGGCAAAACCCTAATCACTACCTCAGTATAGCAACACTATGACCACTTTGCACTACAATGGACTTTTTTTTGTTCTAATTGTGTTCTTTCTTGTAAAATTATGTATAATTTATGTTTTTCTTGTGAATGTTGTGTCTCTGATATAGTTTAATCCAGACAAGCGTGAAATTGCCACACAATTTTGCACCCAATTCAGAGTGGTAATCAGTCCCAAATGGAATTTAGTAATTTTCTAACTTCAGGCCTGTAATCCATTCCATCCTTCATTCAATGTTGCAGTCTGATGACTAAGACATTCTAAAAAGTATGTTAAGTATGTTAGGACATTCTAAAAAGTTCTAAAAACTAACAATGTGACAAAATATTAGCTGGAATTTTATAATACACATTTAAAATAAAATCTATTCACTTGATCTGCATGTTACCAGTACCTAATGCTTATTCCCAATTGCCAAGAAGATTAGCAATTTGAGTATTTTTATCCACCAGAAGTGGAGGAACAGTGATATAACTCCAATCAGGGCAACTTGTGACTTGGAGATGGTGGTGATCACATGTTCCAGCTGAGATCGTCCTTCCAGATGGTAGGAACAGATTAGGGAGATGCTGCTGTAGAAGCCTTGCCAAGTTATTGCTGCAGAAGGTCTGTACAGAGTCTGCGGTGCACTGGATGAGAAGATGATTTTAAAAGTACAGAATAACTACAAATAGTTAAGTTTAAAAGAGACTTCCCATTATACAAGGCCTTTCATGACCTCAGAAGTTCCAAAGAGATATAAAGAGAGCCAATGAAGAGACTTTGAAAAACCTTTGTTGCTGTTGTAGAAATAACACTTAACCACTTATTTATTTTTTTTGTGTTACAAACCTTAGTCTGGGTATTAGAAACTTTAGGCATGGTAGCATAGCGGTTAGCGTAACGCTATTACAGCGCCAGCAACCTGGATTCAATTCTCACTGCTGCCAGTAAGGAGTTTGTACGTTCTCCCCGTGTCTGCGTGGGTTTCCTCCGGGTGCTCCGGTTCCCTCCCACATTCCAAAGACGTACAGGTTGGAAGCTGTGGGCATGCTGTGTTGGCGCTGGAAGAGCGGCAACACTTATAGGCTGCCCCCAGCACATTCTTAGCAACGCAAGAAGATGTACTTCACTGTGTGTTTCAATGTACATGTGACTAATAAATAAATATCTTATCTTATCTAAGATAAACAATGGTACAACATCATCTCCAAAAGTGTTTTGGGCAATTCATTGATAGGATCTTCTGCTTGATGTTCAGAAATGTTAGGTAGGTTACAAGCCACCAACTGCACTTGATTTTACCTTTTCACATTAACTGTGATAAGTGATACAAATGCAATATCCATGAACTTTGATTTCAGTCTCTAAAGCATGCACAGTTCTATGTACAGAATTTAAAAAGTGATGCTTATTTCTGGTTTCATTCATCATGGCAAAAACAAATTTCCAGAAACAATCCATGTTCTCTAGATGACCTCCTGATATATCTTAAGGCTATAAAATAACGCACAGTGTGTGCCGGTTCACAGCAATTAGATCTTATGGCCTCAAAGGAACACACCAGGTTAACAACAGGATACACAAGGGAGACTGCAGATGCTGGAAATCTCGAGCTACAAACACAAAATGCTGGAGGAACTCAGCAGGTGTCCTGATGAAGGGTCTCGGCCCGAAATGTCGACTGTCCATTTCCCTCCCTCGATGCTGCCTGACCTGCTGAGTTCCTCCAGCATTTTGTGTTTGTTGCTGAATAATTCATTGCATCCTACTTGGTGTAAACCTGCAGTTTACCACAAGCTAAACTGCAGATAGGCTAAAACCAAAAGACTATAGATGCTGGAATCCTCCAAAAAAAAACAAACTTGCTGGAAATACTTAGCATCTTTGGAAAGAGAAAGAGAGTTTCAGGTTAATAATTTTTAACAGTTTTTCCTGTTTTTAAGATGGGTAGTCTTGTTTAAAGAAAAGACTTAAGAAACAGTGAGAATGGGTTCTGTTTTTTTAAAAATCTCTTTACAATGATATCTCATGATGATAATTATCTAACAGTCCAAAGCAAACCCCAGTGGACTAATCACCGAAACCAGTGGAAGACAAAATGCAAATACTCTTTCTCTCCACTCCCTCAGTAGTCAACATTGTCAATTTTTTATATATGAAACAGTACATTATTTAAATAAAAATTCTTTTGAAATATCTTTCATAAATATACAGACATATGGACACAATATTATTGCAGGTATACTCATATAATCTCAGTGGTTCTTATTGAAGGACCACACACCACCATCCCTCCAGTCTCCTGAAGCCAGCTGCTATCAAAAGCAGCTAGAGGTTGTCAAGTCACTGAAGGAAAAAGTTGGACAGAATTAAAGTTTTCCTATTAAACTTTAAATCCTGTTTTTTTTTAGGCACATGAAATCCCAAATTGGGAGAACTCGGGCAGAAATACTTCGACATTCTGCACTTACAGAACAAAGCTGAATTGACCGGCACATTTGAGACTTTAGACATCATTTGGGGGATGCAGGACAATGTGCTTACGGCTTCAGGTTCTTGCAGCTCCGACAGACCCCCGACGAGAACGTAGATGATTTCATCACAAGGTAAACTCTGGCTGTGCAGGAATGCAAGTACAAAGATATCCATCCCAACAAATTCAAAAAAGCGAAGCTTATTCCAAGCGACTTGTCCTGGGACAAAGTGTGCTGCACAGCTCATCACAGGGAGGCGGTCAAGAAAGGCCTTACACAGATTCAACCACCCCCAGCACTACTTATTCAGGCAGTACTGGAATGAGAACCCCTCCCGAACAGGTCGATGTTTGCCAGCATTTGCAGACCCGCAGCTTCCAGTCAAAACCACGTCGGCCTTCACAGAGATGCCATCGCTGTGGTGAAAGTCATGTCCAGTGGTCCCACTGCAAGCATCAAAAGACCATCTGCCAGTTCTGTTAGAAGGTGGGGCACTACGAGAAGGTGTGCTTCGCAATGCAACACGCTGTGGGAGAGTGACAGAATTCCACCATCAACTCCACATGAGGAGACAGCCGCTGCGAAGAAGTGGACACCATCTTCCAAACCCATGAACTGGGCAACCAGAACTAGCCTCTGTACTTGGTTACACTCACAGTGGACAACCAGCCCATGAAATCTGAGCTGGAGACCGGGTCAGTCGTCACCTTGGTACACGAATCTTCTTTACGCCAGATTCCAAACCTGTAACCTCCAAGCTCGGTGTTCCACCGAGGACACATCAACATACAGGGCATATTCACAGCAGGAGCGGTCCACCATGGAGACCTGCTCCACTTATCGGTGCACGTTGTTGGGGGAGGCCAACAGCATAATTCGCTGGGCAGAAACTGGATTAAAAACATTCCATTGGGCCATCCTACATCAGTCGTATCGGGGGAAGCCCCGCATTGAATACTCTGCTGTGAAAGCACCAGCATGTATTCCAAGCCGAGGCTTCGGGTCAATACTGCGGTCCAGCAGCTAAGTCCAACTTTCAGGAGAACTGCCAGCCGAAGGTTTACAAGGCCGGCCCGGTGCTGTGGGCCCAAAGGTGGAAGAAGAACTAGACCTCCTACAGAGAGCGGAGGTGACAGAGCCGGTGCAGTACTCCAAGTGGGCGGCTCCTCAGGTCCGATGGATCAGTGCACATTTGTGGCGACTACAAACTGACTGCAAACCCCGCGACAAGACTGAACGCGTATCCACTGCCACGGATCGAGGACTTGTATGCATCCCTGTCGGGAGGCCAACAGTTCTCAATGTTAGACCTGAAACACACCTACAAACAGGTCACCCTGGTCGGAGACTCTTGTGATTTACAACAATCAATACACACAGAGCCCTGTGTCAGTACAAGCGGCTGCCATTTGGAGTGAGTTCTGCACCTGGGATATTCTAATGCATTATTGATAATTTAGTGAAGGATGTTCCTCACGTCTGTCCTTACCTTGATGATATTACCTTGAGTCCCATCATCCTGAGACACTAGACAGAGTACTTTCCTGTTTAGAGGAAGCCGGCCTTACTCTAAAGAAGGAGAAATGCATGATTTTGGTCGACTCAGTCACTAACCTGGGCTTCAAAGTTGACAAAACAGGTCTCCGTCCGCAGGAGCACAAAATCAAAGCCTTAAAGGAGGCTCCACGTCCACGAACCGTGACACAGTTACGCTCATTCCTGGGACAGGTCACACATTACAACTGGTTCTTGGATCAATCAGCTACAGTGTTAGAGCCCTGATCCCGACTACTCCAGAAGGACCAACACGGGGAGTGGTCAAGAAATGAGCAACAGGCATTGGAACAAATAAAAACCGCCCTCAGTTCTCCGTCCGTGTTGGTGCCTGACGATCCTGAAAAGCCCATAGTCAGGAAATGTGACGCCTCACCGTGTGGGGTGGGGGCCGCCCTCCTACATCGAACGCCTTGTGGAACGGAGATGCCCATTGCTGTCGCTTCAACGACAATGTCTCAGGCGGAGATGAATTATTCACAGCTCGACCGAGAAGCCCGAGCGATTATGTTTGGCATCAAGTGCTTCCATTTATACATATTAGGGCGGCCTCTGGAGATCCACACAGACCATAAGCCTCTGCTCAGCTTAATGGGGGAGACGCGAGGTATCCAACAAATGTCATCACCAAGATTACAACGATGGGCATTGACCTTTTCTGCTTACTCCTACACAATGAAGATACCACCAGAAACGAAAATGTCATTGCCGGCACCTTAAGCAGATTCCAATTGTTGAGGGCACAGCATCCAGCACCCCTCCGTTTGAGGTTGTTCACCCGCTACAAGGCCTAGACGAAACACCAATCAAAAGTCACCTCATTAGGCGGTGGACAGCCCGTGATCCACTCCTATCACACGGCACGACAGGTTGGGTGGCCCGCCTGCCCTTCACCCGAATTTCAATCATTTAAAATTGCCAACATTTACTGACCCACAGGGTGGCTGCATGTTCTGGGGCAGTCGAGTAGTGGTTCCCCCTCACGGCTGCAAGCACAGACTCCACGATCTGCATGATGCTCACCCTGGGGTGGTCAGGATAAAGGCACTTGTGAGAAGCTGTGTGGTGGCTGAAAATTGACACCGATATTGAGAACGTGGTGCGTATCTGCCCTGTTTGTCAGAAGACAATAAAAGCATCACCAAAGGCCCCCCTTAAACCATGGGCCTGGTCCGATTCCCCGTGGAACCACATTCACATTGACTATTTTAGAACGTTCTGGGGACACACGTTTCTGGTTATTGTGGATGCCCATTCAAAGTGGACAGAGGCGTTACCGACTTGTACGTCGTGTTCCTCGACAAGTACTGGAACTAAACTACGGTCAGTCTTTGCCACCTTTGGTATTCCAGAAATGACTGCATCCGATAACAGCCCAACTTTCCCCAGTGCAGGATTTAAGGAGTTTGTAGTGAAGAATGGTATTGGGCACCTGACATCGGCTTCATTTCGTGCTGCTTCAAATGGCCCAGCTGAGCGAGCAGTGCAAACAGTGGAACAGGGCCTTTCTGAACAAACACGGGGTGATCTGATGACGAAATTAAACCGTTTCCTTTTCCATTACCAAATCCCCCCAAATGAACTAACGGCCGCCTCTCGCGCTGAATGAATGTTCAAGCGCACATTACACACCGGATGGGATCTCCTGCTGACGGCCGTCCAGGAACGAGTTTGCAGCAAACAAGAGGCCATGAAGCAAAACCGTGACACCCACACTGGGCCGCCAACGTTTGGTGCCGATGACAAGGTCAACACTTGACTCACGCACGAAAAAAACTGGCAACCGGCCGTCACCGGACACCGTAACCGTCCACCTGCAGAACTTGAACGGCCAGACGGACGAACTGTCAGGTGACGTTTGGATCATGTACACAGGCGAACCAACGGAGGACCTGGTGAAGCCACAGGAGCGTCCCCTGCCGATGAAGCTACTGTTCAAGTAGATGAACCATCGAGACGCTTCAGCGAGAGGGGAACCTTTGCAGCCCACCGACCTCGGCATCAGCTAATTAGGAAGACACTGAGAGAGAAGCCGCCGCCACCACCCGTCCCCCCCAACACCACCCCCCCCCGCCCCCCACTGCAGTCCACGAGGATGTGTTGGCCAGTCAACCAGTACCAGGCAGGATAGTGGCGGAAAAATCATTTCATTGCATTTCTCTGTTCACCTAACTTATTATCTTCCCCTGCAGTTCCCTTCTGTAGGAGGGAGGGATGAACCATACGGAGAACATGGTGAATGCGCATGCGTGCGCCAGTCAGTGGGTCTCTCGGCGGATCGATGACAGTCTCCTACACAAGGAACATTACCTTCAGTGTGGGACTTTAGGGACACGCGCTTTTGGTCTCTGTCGGCCTTCTCAATGATCTACAACTGTAAGTTGCTTAGTTTCTTTACTCTGGTTAACGTAACTCAGTAAAAATATTTATTCTACTGCCCGTTGTCGCTCTTGCTCCGTGCATATGTTACACCTACCATGCGGGACCTCGTGGAAGACCTTACTAAAGTCCAAATAGACAATAACCACCGTGCTACCCTCACCTACATTTTTGGTTACATCTTCAAAAAACTCTATAAGGTTTGTCAAGCATGACTTCCCAAGCACAAAGCCACACTGACTCCTCCTAATCAGACTGGGTCTAAACAAATGCTGGTAGATCATGTCCTCAGAATTCCTTCTAGTAACTTCCCCATTACTGAAGTCAGGCTGACCAGCCTGTAGTTCCCTGGCTTGTCCTTGCTACCCTTCTTAAACAACGGAGCATGGATCGGCTGGGCGAAAGGACCCACCTCCGTGCCATACGAGTCTATGACAACTTGCACGCAAGGAGATATCACTGAGTGACAGTAGGTCTGTGCTGACTGCCAGAGAGAAAACTTGATTCCATCTACCAGAAAATCAGCCAAGTACAGAACCTCTTCAACAGACACCAGAATAAAGGATGTTCCTCCAAAACAAATCTCACCATGTTCCAAGGTCAACACTTACACACTTTAAAACAGCACATGCACTGTAGAAAGCCCTTTGCAAAAGCTGACATTCAGTTGTGACATTGCTCTAGTTCTTATGCCCTCTTCCCTCAAACATTAATCATGGTGAACGCAGCAAACATACCAACACAGGGTTATAATTAAACTTCCCAGAAAGTCTGTACAGATATCTTTCTCCTTTATGCTTTTATTTTAAGCTTCTTTCTAGTAAATGTAGCTATTTATGGGATGGAGACTTTATAAAAGGCTGTAGTTCACAAAAGGCCAAGACTGCATTTATCAATAATTGAGAATACTTCCCATGACCAGCATCCTATCAAAGCTACAGTTTCAGTTTAATAAGTCAACAAATCTGGGAACTACCAGATGAGCTGCTATTGTCAACTCATATCCTGAGAGTTCGACTCATTCCACACCAAACTGTTTCATCAGCTTCTCTGCCCGTGGACTGGTTTAATGACGTGACTGATGAAAATTTGACAGTTAATACTATGTACACGGAAGCAATAGGCATCAGAATTGATTAAAGGGAAAACTCAACCGATGCAAGTTTATATCAGAATCAGCTTTATTATCGCTGACATATGACGTGAAATTTGTTGTTCTGCAGCAGCAATATAGAGCAAAAAATAAAAGTTATGAAAATAGTGCAAAAAAAATAGGAACAACGAGGCAGTATCCATGGGTTCATGGAATATAGAGGTACATAGGGAAGTTAGATAGAGATTGTTCATCAAAAAGGCAATGGGGCTGTAGCTTAAGGAAGCAGTCTAAATGGGTCAGAACAATTGAAGCTTTTCTGATGAGAGATGGAGTGCTAGGAAGTTTGGGGGAGGGGGGTGGCATTGGGAGGTCAGGAGTGGGAGAAGAAGGAGCATATGGACCAATAAGGGCTGACCTATCAAGGGGTTGGACTTTTCGGGGCTAATGGTCTCATGCTATTCCTATTTTCTTATGTCAAAGCACAGATTTCTATTGCAGCGAGATATATTATTTTAAGAGGGTCTTGACGACCATACCTTTCTGTTGGCCTCCATTTTCCGTTGCCACGTAGGGTCTATAGTATTGACTACCTATTTGATCCCAAGATATATCACAGCTCCAAACAATGCTAGGCAAGAGATCATTCGCAAAACCTCTCCGCTGCCCAATGGTTGCGTCAGTAGTCTCCTGAAATTTTGTTCAACAGCAGGTTCATTCCTTGTTGGATCATGAAGGCAAAATAAGAATAGTGTTGAAACAGAGAACAAAGTGATCATAAAATGCCTTCATGACTCTCATCCAGTCAACAATAAAACTGCTTATTTATGAGCCATTTGGAGTAAGGGCCATTAGTACAGGGGACCTGAAACAATCACTTGTTACCTATTTTGCCTAATAACAGCATAAAAGGCAGATCCTCCAATCTATCCTTCAAAACTTTTAATCCCATCAGCAGAATGTAGCTCCTCTCTTCCTCCCAGCTAGTGCAAAGATTTTCACTTCCCACAAAAAGAGAGAATTACTATCCAAAAAATTATCAACAACAATATGAATATTACTCCCAATATACATTTCCACAGTGTGCCTGTTCATCCTCATATGGGTACAACTGTGTAGTGGTTAAACTACCGGACTTGTATCCAGAGGCATGGCTTAGCATTAAAGTCTTCATAGCAGTTAGGAGTGTTTAAGATCAAATAATTAAATAAATAAACTAGCATCAGTAATGGTAACCACGAAACTACCATTTGTTATATAAAAAAACCCACCGTTCACTCACTAAGTTTGTTTAGAGAAAGAAATATGCTATTCTCATCCAGCCTAGCCTACATTGGACTCCAAACCCTCTGATGGAATTTACACTTATCTGAAGTGTCCTAGTAAGCTACTTAGTTGAAGTGTATCAACAAAAAGAAATGTCTAATTATGTTAGGCACATTAAATCAGGGAGCTGCTCTAGTTTGACATGTTCCATGCAATTCAGTCTATTATTTCTAGGTTGGAGAAGTATCTGCCAGCTGTTTCTACTATCTTATAATGTACGGATGGCAAGTCATTAGACACCAGGCCAGATGTATGGTGGCCAGCTGATCACTGGCCATGCTCTGAACATTACCAAAAATTTTCGTACAGTATACTGAACAATGCCAGACTTTGGACCTGAAAAGCTGTGTAGCGTAGGTTGCAGGTCGGACTGAGCATATTCCAGGAGATTTCATACGAGGAAAAATAAACCATTCTTATTGGCAGTGCATTCTCAATCATAGCTTGAAGAGCAAAAAATTCAGCACTCTCTTGTTCATTTCTTATTTACCTCAAATCAGTCAGTTGAGTTCCAGTAGCATTTTACCAAGGTTTGACATAATCTCCCTACTTCTGTACTCCAAGGGTTTGAAAAGCCAAGGATCTGGTACAGTGAGGCAAGGCTTGCTATTGATGGTAGGAAGAACCTGCACTGCACAGGTCTTTGCTGATCCATAGCCAACTTTGAAAGTTTGTTCATGGGCAGTGAGGGTAGGGGAGCGGCCAGCACAGGCAACTCACTGCTGATAGTGGTGGACTGGACTCATGCCCAATTCTTGTATCCTCACCTTAACACTTATAACACCAGTTATCATTCCAATAAATCAACACAGAATCCTTTGCAAGCAACCATGCCCAAAACCAAACATCCGTCAATGTCAGCAAAGCAAAAGCGCTGGTCCCTGACTTCAGGAAGTGGGGCGGAGTACACGCCCCTGTCTGTATCAATGGTGCTGAGGTGGAGATGGTTGAGAGCTTCAAGTTCCTAGTTGCAAGTATCACCAACGACTTGTCCTGGTCCACACATTTAGAAGCTATGGCCAAGAAATCACACCAGCACCTCTTCTTCCTCAGAAGGCTGAGGAAATTCGGCAGGTCCCCAATTTTATTATGTGGTTTACTATTGTACCCATTTACAGTGAAAAGCTTTTGTCTGCATGCCATTCAGACAGATCATTCCATACATAAGTACATCGAGGTCGTTCTAAAGGGAAACAAAAACAGAATGCTGGATATAGGGTTAAAGATAGAGAAAGCACAGTGCAAATAAAATGCAAGAGCCATGACAAGATAGACTGAGAGATCAAGAGTTCATCTTCATCATATAAGAGGAGCGTTCAAGAGTCTTATAACAGCAGGGGTAACAGCCAATCTTGAGCCTGGTGGTACGTGTTCTCAAGCTTTTGTATCTTCTGCCTGATGCGAGGGGTGAGAGGAAAGAATGACCAGGGTGGGAAGTGTCCTTGATCATGTTGGCTGCTTTCCCGAAGCAGCGGGAGGTGAGGAGTCAACGGAAGAGAGGCTGGTTTTGGGGCAGGGAACAGGATATGTCTGCATGTGGCCCGTGTGCCTAGGCGTATAAATATAAAATAAGTGCATGCATTAGAGCTTGGACGTTGCTTTGGATCTCCCTTGGAACTTGATCTCACTCCGCCAAGGCTGTCTGGTAACTGATAGAAACATCTTTAGGCATCTTCCTCAAAATGGCGAGGAGAAAGCAAGTCACTCTCTGGCCCGAGGCCCGACCAAAGAAGAATAAGCGTCAGGAGCACAGTATGATGGAGAGGAGTTGGCAGCCCTGCACCCGGAGACACAAGAAACTACAGATGCTGGAATCTGGATCAACATACAAGAGAGTGGAGGAACTCAGCAGGTCAGGCAGCATCTGTGGAGGGAAATGGACAGTTGACGTTTTGGGTCGAGACCCTTCATATAGACTGCATAGATGCTGCCTGACCCGATGAGTCCCTCAGAGCATCTTGTGTGTAGCCCGGGGTCAGCCAGAAGAAAATAAACTTCAGGAGCACGGTATTATGGAGAGGAGACCAGAGAGAGGAGTTAGCAGCCCTGCACCCGCAGAGACAAGAGACTGCAGATGCTGAAATCTGGAGCAACACACAGGATGCCAGAGGGACTCAGTGGGTCAGGCAGCATCTGTGGAGGGAAATGGCTCAGATGGAAGGGTCTCCACCCAAAATGCCTGTCCATTGCTCCCACAGATGCTGCCTGACCCGCTGAGCCCCTCCAGCACCTTGAGTGTAGCCCGGCACCCAGCCCGGGGACAGCGATGGAGAATAAGCTTCAAGAGCACGGTTTGAGGGAGAGGAGCCCAGGGACGTGGCCAAGTGGCGGCCCGGCAGCCCTGCACCAGGTCCGGGGCATTCGGAGGAGATCACGGTTGCACCAGGGAGTCACCGGGATGGGAGCGGCCTGCAGGGCTTGGGAACCAGCGACAACACCAAACAACCTTCTGTTCCAGGTCTACCATCCTTACATGCCACCGGTTATTTGATTTAAGCTGAAACGCTCATAAATTCGACCGCAAACCAACCCAATCGTTTTCATCACCTACTTGCCACCATTTTTTGTGTAACTGACAACAAGTTCCAACCAGAAACGGCCCCGAGGCAATGGATCCGCCTGTGCTCCACCTGAAGGAAATGATTTTCTTAAACGATCATCTACCCTTTTGGTTACCTCTTGAAAAAACTCTAAAAGATTTGTCAAACACAACTTCCCACACATAAAGCCATGCCAACTCCTCCTATCAGACTTTGTGCAAATGTTGGTAGATCCTGTCCCTCAGAATTCCCTCCAGTAACATCCACACCACTGACATCAGATTGACCGCACTGTAGTTCCCTGGCTTGTCCTTGCTACCCTTCTTAAACAACGTAACGACATTAGCCACCTTCTAGTCTTCAAGAACTTCACCCGTGACTAACAATGAAGCAAATATCTCCACAAGGGCCTCTGCAATTTCTTTTCTAGCCTCCTAGAAAGTCCGAGGATGCACTCGGTCAGGCCCTGGGGATTTATCCACCTTAATGCGCTGTAAGGCTGCAAATACATCCTCCCTGGTAATATGAACTTTCTCCGAAACATCTCCACTAACTCCCATTATTCCTCATTATTCCTTTCTTTTGCACTATTTATTTATTTTGTAATTTATAGTAATTTTATGTCTTTGTACTGTACTGCTGCAGCCTTATCTCTTTCCCTTATCTCTTGAGTGACCATGACTTTCTCTTCAGTAAACACAAGGAGAAATATTCATTAAAAGTCCCACCCATCTCCTGTGGCACGAGACGTAGGTGGCCCTGCTGATCTCTAAGAAGACCAACTCTCTCCCTAGCCAACGTTTTACTCTTAATATAGCTATAGAACTTCTTGGGATTTTCCTTAACCTTGCCTGTCAGATCCATCTCATACCTTCTCTTTGCCCTCCTGATTTCCCTCTTGTGTATTTGTAATCTTTTCATAGTACTGGGCAGGCATGGTAGTGTAGTGGTTAGTGTGATGCTATTACAGCGCCAGCAACCCGGGTTCAATTCTGGCTGCTGTCTGTAAGGAGTATGTACATTCTCCCTGTGTCTGCGTGGGTTCCCTCCAGGTGCTCCAGTTTCCTCCCACATTCCAAAGATGTGCGAGTTAGGAAGCTGTGGGCATGCTATGTTGGCGCCGGAAGCTTGGCGACACTTGCGGGCTGCCCCCAGAACACTCCACGCAAAAGATGTATTTCACTGTGTGTTTCAATGTACATGTGACTAATAAAGATATTTTATCTTATAGTCGTCAAGGGATTCACTCATCCCTGACCTCCTAAACCCAGTGTAGACTTCCTTCTCTTTCTTGACCAGAGCCTCAATGTCTCTCATCAGCCAGGGTTCCCTAAACTTGCCAGGTTTACCCTTCTCTCTGACAGGAACATGCTGCTCCTGGATGCTTGATATCACACTCTTAAAAGCTTCCCACTTGCCATTCACTCCTTTCCCTTCAAACAGGCTCTTCCAATGGACCTCTGCTAGATCCTGCCTAATTCCCCCAAAATTAGCCCTGCTCCAGTTTAGGACCCTAACCTGTGGACCTGTCCTATTCTTGCCCGTCACTATCTTAAAACTAATAGAATTATGGTCACTAGAGCCGAAGTGCTCCCTGAAAGTTACTTGCCAGCCTTGTTCCCTAAGAGGAGGTCCAGTATTGCACCCTCCCAAGTAGGGTCCTCTAAATATTGACTCATATTCACATCCCCTCTCAGTACTTCAAAGGGATTACTCCTTTGTCACTCCCTGGCCCACCCTTCCCTCCTTTCCAACAACCATTTTCTATCTTGTCGCTTTCAAGCAACTGCAAGATTTGCAACACCTGTCATCTCACCTCTTCCCTTCCCCACCATCCAGGGACCCAGTTTTTTCCAACTGAAGTTTTGCACTTGCACTTCTTCCAGCAATCTAGTGGACTGCATTTAGTCTCCACAATGTGATCGCTGCTGCACTGGAGAAATCAAATGCAGATTGGGTGATCATTTCGGGACCATCTGCATTAAGTTGACAGAAGTGACTTGAGCTTCCAGGGGCCTGGCCCTTTAGTTCTCCGTCCCACTTCCACTCTGACCTTTTCGTCTGTGGCCTCCTGCACTGTTACAACAAGGGGCAACACAATCATGATGCTGTATTCCATTTGTATTCACACAGAACATAGAACAGTACGGCACAGAACAGGCCCTTCAGCCCACAATGTTGTGCCGACATAGCTAATCCCTCCTACCTACAGAATGCCCAGATTCATCCATTTTCCTCTCATTCATGTGCCCATCCAAGCCCCTCTTAAAAGCCCCCAATGAATGTGCCTCCACAACCCTATCAGGCAACGCATACACCTTGTATTCCATTTTGGCATGTTGCAACCTCCTATATTTGATATTGAATTCTTCAACTTTAGAGAACTTGCTCTTCCTTTCTATGTTTATCAGAACTGTCTCATTTCGGTCAGTCATCCAGCTGTGATTTTGACTCAATTTTTCTCTCTCTCTATTGGCTAAAACATAATGTGCTTCTAACTGCTGCATTGACCCATTTGGTCTCACCCCATTAGAGATATTCCATTTGTTCTATCCATCCCTCCCCCACCTTCTCTGCTGCTGAAAACTAAATTGTTTTCTCTCTTTCCCAGTTCTAACCAAGGATCTTTGACCTGAACTGTTTCTCTTTCCACAGATGCTGCCTGATCTGCTATTTTTAGCATTTTCTTTTTTCTTTCAGATTTCTGGTATTTTTTTAAAATTTTCAACTAATAATCAGAATTTGGATTATATTATTGGTAAAAGCCTAAAGTTATATGGGGACCTGCTGACCTGTGCCGTACAATGTTTCACACAGATACTGAAGCCCATTTAATATGATGCATTAAAACTGATATGATGGTTTTCTAAGAAGAAAATTTCCACACAGCATCCACGGAGTGAGAAATGGCACAACTCGAGGAGGATTAGTCATATAGCTTTCTAACATCCGTAAAGATTCCATGTAACACAGGTAACATATCAGGCCAATAAACTTTCATCAGAGACCTTCTCATATGATTAAAGGTCGGTGACCTGTAACATTAACTAATTTAAAAAAATAAATTCTGCCTTAATTGCTTAATATATACAGCATTTCTATTTTATATTCATATTTCCTGTTGTAGAATATCAGAAATCACGACTTGTGAGAAAATATTAAATAAAACAATTGTGTTGCCCATAGCTTATGTTCAAAAGGAAGCACATACTGGAAATGAACAAAAATATTCGTAAACATCTATCGGGTGTGTGATAAACATTCCTTGAGATCTGTGAATAGCAACTTTTTGAGAGATCTAAGTTAGATTTCTTCTAACTGCAATAACTTTTTAAAAAAGCCCTAATTAATGTTAATAGCGGTCTCCTTGTATCCGATTCAACTAAAGCGGCTGAACAAAGAAACTCAAAAAAGTTTTTAAAACTTTCCCAAAGTCTTCAGAAAGTTTTCCTGGAATGATGGACACATGTTGCATCCAATAGTAACTGCCAGGGATGGCCGAACGACCTTGAGTTAGCCAATAGGCAACGAGTAAATGCAAAGACGGCGAGACCACGGCCATGATTGATCTTGGAATTAGCCAATGGTGCAGCAGGGTTAGAAGGCAGCTGGCCTATCGGATGTGGCGATGGGCGGGTGCTGGGGTGTCAATGGCAGTTGGGGCGGCGGAGGCTCGAGGGGAAATTCGAAATAAATGAGCGTGAACGGCGGCGGCGCGCCTGAGAAATGGAGAAGATGATAATCGGCTTCCTCCTCTTCATCTCCCCGGCCTTTCCCGTCGGACCGTCGCGGATGGAGCTTCACGCCGAGGTATGAGTGCGGCGGGACGAGGCCTTCACGCTGCGCCAGGAAAGGGGGAGGCTTCACCTGCTGGGTTAGGCCCCGTGAGGAGGCAATGAATGAACGGGGGACGGGAGGGGAGGCTCGGTGGGTCCGGACCCTCGGCTCTCAACCACCGTCCTGGGCCGGTCTGGGTTAGAGTTTGGCCCGAGTTTAAAGGGCTGGTGACGTGTCTGACATCGGAAGCGAGCCTGACCGGAAAATGCTCAACCCCGTGGGGGCAGCAACACCCTGTGTAGGTGTAAGTGTGTGGAAAAGTTTTAACGTGTTGTCGAAATGCTGCATTGTCTCGCAAGTGAGCAGGATCTTGCTTATTTTTAAAAGTGATTTTTATTCTGATAGTGACCACGGGTGGTAAATACAGATAAACATCGAAATGAGTTGGGAGGGGAATGACAAAATTCCTGCTTTGGAAAAGCGTTGTGACGTGACATTAATTCTCATAAAGGGTGAGGAGAGTAGATTTAATAGTGACTCTGGTACCAAGGAGGATGCTTTACCATCAAGAGAGACACAAGAGACTGCAGCTGCTGGAATCTGGAGCAACAAACGATCTGCTGGAGGAACTCCGTGGGCTGAGCAGCATCTGGGGGGTGGGGGGGAGGAATTGTCAGGACTGATGTAGGGTTTCAACCTGGAACGTTGACAGTTCCTTTCCTCCAGCAGATTGTTCGTTACTCTACCATCAAGTAGGATAAAGGGTAACAGGTGCATGAAAAGGCCACCACCTGTGGTTTCCCCCACAAAAAGTACACTACCCTGGCTTGGAAATGTTGCTGGTACTTCACGTTGTTGCTGGGTTTAAATCCTAGACCCTACCTACACAACCACACTGTGGGTGTAGCTTCACCAGAAGGATTGTAGTGGTTCAAGAAGACACTTGGCAAATTGGGTTGTGTACCAAGTGCTGGCCTTGCCACCAATACCTAGATCCTGAAAATGAACGGAAGAAGTACACTTCAAAAGTATATGATAGGCAAAAGGGCCTTAAGATTGTGCAAGATGCAGTACATCTAATACAGATCATTCTTTAATGTAGCACGACATCCAAAGGATTTGGCAGGGGCATAACCCAATTAGGTTTGATTTGTAACCACTCAAACAGAAGACTAGGGTGTAAAATTTTAAGGTGTGTTTTTAGAGGGAACAAGGGATTGGGAGGGAATTCCAATTAAGGGCCTTATCAGCTAGAAGAATGCCAATGATAGAACACTGGTAATTAAGAATGCAGAAGAAGCATTAAAACCACAAGATGTTAATGAAATTATTTTTTTCCAGAAATAAAGATGAGACTACTGAAAGATGGTGGTTATGCTAAAATTTTGTAAATAACTGGTATGACTTCCATATGATTATTGAGACCACCTAGCACC
Source organism: Pristis pectinata (assembly GCF_009764475.1). Classification (NCBI taxonomy): domain Eukaryota; kingdom Metazoa; phylum Chordata; class Chondrichthyes; order Rhinopristiformes; family Pristidae; genus Pristis; species Pristis pectinata. The sequence continues at coordinate 3,200,874 of NC_067433.1, forward strand.
ATGCTTTATAGGTATTGGCCAGTCCTACCCTTTTCCATAACTATCTTGAAACTAATAGAATTATGGTCACTGATCCCAAAGTGCTCCCCCACTTACACATCAACCACTTGCAGAGCCTCATTTCCTAAGAGGAGGTTGAGTGTAGCCCCTTCTCTAGTAAGGGTCATCTGCATATTGCTTTAGAAAACTATCCTGAACACTTAACAAATTCTGTCTCATCTAATCCCTTAGCATTAAGGTAGAGCCAGTCATTATTAGGCAAGTTTAATCACCCACTATTACAACTCCATTCCTAATCTGTGATTTCCCTACCTATTTGGGGAAAAGTGTGGCCTTGAAGAGAGAATTGCAGAGGGGTTTAGTGGAATGATGTAGAGGATGAGGGACTTCAATTTTGTGGAATGACAAGAAAGGATAAGATTGTTTAAAAAGAAATCGAAGGGAGCTATCAATAGATGTCTTCGAAGTTAAGAAGATAGAGCAAGAAAAAACTTGCACCATCTGGAGAAGGTAGCTAGAGGAGATGGATTTGAGGAAATTGATAAACAAATTAGAAATGTAACATTTTTGTCCTGCAGCATACACTGTCTGGAAAGGGGTTGAAGAAGATTCAACAGTAACATAGAATTGGATAGATACTTAAAAAGGAGCAAAAATTGCACTGCTCTGTGGAATGAGCAGAAAAGTGGACTAACTGTTTCAAAAGCAAGCACTATGGGCCAAACAGTGCCTGTCTATACAGAACCTATTGTAGAATTTTGTTAGGCAGCTTCCATCATAGTAGTTCTGATGGAAACTCATCTGTTTCACTCTGTACAGATGCTGCCTGACCACCTGAGTGTTTTCACCACTTTAATTGAATAACAGAGTTTTTGCAACCTTTTTGTATTAACTTCTAGTGGGTTGTCCTGAAGGTGAAATTGCTGGGCATCTTTTGCAAGCAACAGAAGTAAAGCATCGTAGAAGCATTAAACAAACTGCTGGAGTAATTCAGTGGGTCAAACAGCATCTGTGGAGGCAACGGTGTCATTCTTGTTTTGGGTCAAGATCCTGCATCAGGACCTAATGTAGGGTCTCGACCTGAAACATTGACTATCCCTAGGTTTCCACAGATGCTGCCTGACCTGCTGATTTCCTCCAGTTTGTTATTGCTCCAGATTCCAACATCAGCAGACTCTTGTGTGAACATAGAGGCACTCACATTTTAACTTTTTTCTTCTGAATAGTTTGACTGTAGCAGTTGGCAATGGGAAGGAATGTGATTAAATCTCCAGCAACATGCTGGTCCCCGTTTGTACCAGCATGTTAACAATTGCTCAGTCTGGACTCTAACTCTGTTAATGTTCAGAGTTTAGCTGTTGCACAGAAGGCAATGATGTCTGTAATTGTTCTCAGCCATTTGCACATGGCAGAATAGAGTCAAGGTGGCAGACACTGCTTCACCCTGGAAAATAATGGGTTGAAAGGTGTACAGTAAGTCAAACCAGTGCAGTTACTTGTTTATAATGGACAAAAACATTGGCATTTTGCTTAAACTTTATAGGCCACAGATTCAACATTGTCTGGATTATTGTGTTGTATTCTGGCCTCAGAAAGCTTGTTAAGCTCTGGAGAAGGGTTGGGAATATTTACTAAAAGGTGAAATGGAGATGCTCAAAATTAAGGGATCTTGGGAAACCAAAATAACTGTTTCATGCAGATTTTTACTATAATAGGTTGAAGAACTGGTAATATCATTTTCTGATCTTAACTGTCTTCACAGAAATGCATTGCTTGTAGTGATAATGAAAGCTGATTCACTATAATTTTCAATTGGAAATGGTATGGATGTGTATACGTAAACTTAAAGATTGTGGTACAATGAGGAAAGATCAGGTGTTTGAGGCTTAATAAAAAAACTTATGAAAGAGCTTACTGTGTGGGAGAGACAGTGTTGTTAGGAATGTGGGATGATAATCACCAGGCTTTGAATTTAAAGTATGCATAACTTTCATTTTAATAGCAAAAATGCTGCAAGATGCTTCAAAAGAGAATTAATAAGTACACTTTTTAAAAAGGCAAAACTGCATGTAAATGGCTCCACAGAGCTTTTGGTTATAGCCCATGTAGCTTTCTCATAGAGTAATTTATTTTTAAGATGGGTCTTGATGGAAGAACTGGGTGTAAAAAGATATTTAAGCATGCAATTGCAGAGCTTGGTGTCTTGACCGTTAGTGGCATTGCCATCAGTAATGGAGTGATTTTAAATCTGAAGCTGATCAAAAGGCCAGAATTGGATGCAGAGCTGAGAGAGTAATAGGACTGGAGACAATTACTAAGAAGGGCAAGGCTTTGAAAACACAGATGAAAATCTTAGTTAAGATGTTGCTTAATTGCAACCCAATGAAGCAAGCACAGATTTTTGAATGAACAGGACTTGGTACAAGTTAAGTTATGGGCAGCAGCTTGGGTTACCACAAATGTTAATGAAAAATAGACCAAGTGGCACAGTTATGGTGCAAAACTTAAATTGAAGTTGATATAACACCAAGGTTGCCAGCAGTCTGATTTGGTTTCAGATCATCAGCAACAGAGATGGATAGGGAATGAGTTTGTAAGTGGAACTGAAGATAATGGCTCATTATTATAAATACGTGAAACAAAAGACAAAGATATCCTTTCTGCCCTAGTGAATTTCCACACTCCTCTAAGGTTAATAGTAGATCTCATTTATAAGTAAGCACCTTTCATAATGAGCATGACTTTCTCTAGCCCAAGGTGAATTTGCAGCACGCTTGTTAACTTTCAATGTGTCAGCATGTTATTCAGGGCCTAGACTGGGATCTTGATTCTTTAAGTACATTTCCATTTACTCCTGCACAATTATCTTGCAGGGGTTACAAATTGCCTCAAGTGTTTTGAATACATTACTGTTTTACACATGCCTGAAGCCCACTTTTAAACTTTTGACCTGTGCAGGAAGCATACAGTCAATGTAAAATCAGTTGCTTATTGGCTCATACAACACAGAAACGGGCCCTAATGAGTGCATTTCTATACTAATCCCATCTTTTAGCACTCGGTCTGTGGCCTTCTAAACTTTCCACGTGTTGGTGATTTAAGTGCTCGTGGAGATACTTAAATGTCGTGAGTCTCTGCACTCACGACCTCATCAGATGGGGTGTTCCAGATTCCTATCACCCTCTGGATGAGAACAAATTCTTCCTGAAATCCCCTCCAAACCCTCAACCCTTTCCCTTAAACCTATGCCTTCTGGCTTAATACATCTTTTCCTCTGGGGGGAGGAGGGAGGATGAGTGTATCACTAACTACCTTATCAATGCCCTTTTTTATACTTCTACTGGGTCCCACTTCAGCCTCCACTGCTCAAGAAAACCAAAGCCAATTTATTCAGTCTCTTCTCGTAGCTGAGGTGCTCCATCCCAGACAATGTCCTGGTCAATCTCCTTTGCACCCTCTCCATTGGAATTGCATCATCCTCCCTATGGAACGGTGACCAGAACTGTACACAGTACACCACCATGGTCAAACTAATGTTTTATAAATTTGTACCATAACCTCTCAGCTTTTGTTTTGTGCCCCGGCTAATGAAGGCATGTTTTCCCCCTATACATCTTAACCATTTGTCTGCTTGTGCTGCCACTGCAAGGATCCTTGGGCTTGTATACCTAATCCCTCTGATCCTCAATACTCCCTTGGGCCCTACTATTCATTGTGTATGTCCTAGATGTGTTATCCTCACAAAATACATCACTTCATATTTATCAGGCTTCAATTTCATGATTTCAAAGATGACATGAACATGGGTGATATTGGTAATAGTGAGGAGAGGTGCAGGATGATTTTCATAAGATGACCACAGCAATGGCAGATAGAATTTGCTCTGATAATGGAGAGTGTGAATGTTTAGTGTGGTGAGTGCAATGCTTGGCTGCATTGAAGACCCAGCATGAGCATTCAGTCCATTTCTAGCCTTCTGAAGGAAAGAAAGCTTTAATGAAAGCAACAACACTTGGGGAAACTGCCCTGATGGACATAACTACTGCAGTCCTAGGATAGGGGTGACTGGATAAGGAACCACATCAATGTGTTATTGTGCTTTGGCTTGTTATGAACTTGTCTAAGGTTACTCTACTGTTGTGATGTATATGATAGACTGGCAAGGCATGTAAATAAATGATAAATAGATAAAACAAGAAGTCCATTCATCTCATCTGATTTTTTTTAAATGTGAGCCTTCTATATAATGTGCTATTTTGCTTTGTTCTGATTACAGTGATTCTTTGTACTGTGATTTAAATTTGTGCAAAGTAGTTTTAAATTCCTCATATACAATGAGGATGCTGTTACTTTGGAAAGAACACGAGGGAATTCTGGATGTTTGCCTTTTAAATTGGCAAAGCCTGTGGGATGTGCCTTTTAGGCAAATGCTGGTGATGTCCCATGTATACTGCTGAGAGCAGTGTGAGGAGTAGCTTACTGGAGGGAGGTTCAGCAGGGCTGGCAAGTCACATGCATTGTGGCTATTATTGTTGAGTAGGAAGGCAATGAATGGTTGGTCAACACACAGTGCTGGATGTATAAACCTATAACTGTCTTCCAGAGCTTACTAGAATCTAGAAACAAAATGTACAACAATTAGATGGTAATTCCATTGTTTTGGGGTGGGGAGGGGGGTTGATAGAAAAGGACCTTGGGTCAGTTAGGCTAATATTAGTAAGAAGAAAATGGTTGAACAACAGGAAAACTCTATAGTTAGGGAGAGGCACAAAGAGTTGATAAACGGGGAAATTGTAACCAGCAGGCTAAATGAGGAGGAACCAATGGATGTAGTTTATTTGGATTTTTGAATGTTCTGCCTGAGAAGTTATTTGACAAGATTAGCACTCATAGGAATAGCGTAAATTAATTAGTTATCAAATAGGAGGAATAAATGGGTTCTGTCTGGGACGGTGGGTGTAACTAGCGATGTGTTACTAAGATCGGTGCTTGGACCTGCTATTTGCATAGATAGCAACTTAGATGAAGGATCTAAGTGTATCTATGATTGATGCAAAGCTAGGTAGCATGTTGGCTATCAGAAAGCTGCAAAAGTGTAGATTGGTTGAGTGATGGGGCAGGAAGGTGGCAGATGGAGTATAACATGGAAAAATTGTGTGTAGATTGGAGAAATTTTTTCAAAGACTAGTAAATGTTGGATTTTGGAGTGTAATGTTGATGTCTTTGTGCATAAAACTAATGTAGACACATCAAGCAACTTGGAAGATAAATAGCATGTTGGCTTTTTGCTGTAAATTGCAGTAGGAGCAAGGAATTCTTATTCCAAGTTTGCAAGACTCTGCTGAGACTACATTTGGAATACTATACAGTTTTAGTCTCCATACCCAGGTAAGGATATACTTAAAGGGATGCAATAACATTTTGCTAGATTGAGTAATAGAATGCAAATTTATCCTAAGATGAGAGAGAGAGAGAAGAATGCGTCTATATTCTGTTGTCCCATAAACACAATTTTGGGGTTTTAAAATGGGTAGCTGCTCAGTTGTTTCCCCCCAGCTGGAGACTCTTGAATTATGGGTCATAGTCATAGGATAAGGTGGCAATAACTTAAGACTGAGATGAAAAATTGATTTTTTTTGTAACCAAAGGTTTATAGCTTCTCATTTCTTGTATTTATTCACAATGGAATTGATAGATTTGGGGCATGAAGGAAATTGATGAATATGGGGGGTACAGTCAGAAAGTGAAGTTAATGGAGAGGTACCAGCAATTATCCTGTTGGCTAGTGGAGCATTCTTGATGGGTAAATGGCCGGCTCCTGATATTGTATATGTCCCTGTGTTATCTAAGCCAGAAAAAGTGGAAAATATTGCATTGGATCTCAGTTCCAACTTGGAGAAAATCAGCCAGAATTCCTATTCTAAATTGCTGTCAAGCAGCCTCTACTGGAAGTGTTTTTGTGTGGGTGTTAGATGAATGCTGTCAGACCCTGCTGTGTTGCTTCCTGAATTATACGATCATCTTCAATTAGCAGGCCTACCATTTCCATGCCTGATACCAGAAACCTGAAACGGACTTTCTACTCTGATCTATCTGATACTCTGAGCAAGAGATTACCAGGTGGACGTAGAAAGTGATTTGAGAATGCTCTCATAGCCACCTTGCAAAAAGTATAATCCCAGCTGACTTGTGGGAATCCGCAGCCCATAACTGCTTTAAATGGAGGAGCATTCGGGATGGTGTTGAGAACCTCCAAGTGCATTTGCTCTGTGCACACAGAGCTCACATAAACACCTCTCTTCCCCCTGCTGCCACCCCCCCCCCCCCCCCAGCCCATGTTAAGTACATCCTGCCCCACTTGTGGCACAGTCTGCCAGCTCAACCTTTGAACCAAGTGACTGCTAGGGTAAGAAGAGCTTCCTTCCATTAAATAACCTGTAAATGCTCATTTTGTGATTGGTACCTTTACAGCAGGAGGAGCCAGCATTTACTGGAGGTAATAAAACGTAATTGAGATAAAAATATATTTTCCTTCTAAAACAAAATGTGAACAGTGGTGTGATGTAGAACTGGTCATATTGGTTATATATAGCTCAGTAAGTAGCGTTTGGTGAACTTGTAGAAGTAATTCAATCGTGGTTCTGATGCCAAGTGAACATCAGCAGACCCCAGAGATAAAATTACTGCTCTAATCTTACGGATGTTTATTTGAATTAACTTTTTTATATTCTGACTTTGAATGTGACATATGTGCTGAGCCTTGTACTGGGAACATGAGGTCAAGGTTTTCAGTTGCTTCATCATAGTAACTGGCCCCTTTTGACCTTTAAACAACCAAGCTGTTATTTAAAACAAGGTATTTAAGGCAGTTTTCATTTGGTTAGGTGAACACAGTCATCTGCTCAACACCAGTGCTACTTTTGGACAGGAAGATAATTGGGGAAAGGACAAGTTTCCCTTCACTTTTGGCTCTTGAATCCAGAGATCTAGAAACTGAAGGTTCATCCCTCCTCCTCATTCTCAGCAACTCCCTTTTACCTTGGCACCTCGCTACCCTCATTTTAGCAATCACAGATAGCCATCTCTAATTTTTGTATTCCTCGCCTCTTGCCTCCTTCCTCACTTCACCTTTCTCTGAGCTCTGAGAATGGACCTCTTCTCTCCCAACCATATTAAACAGCTAATCATGCATACAAATTGATTTGTTAAACTGCTCCCTCTCCACGCGCACTATTCTCCCCTTTTATATCTGCCATCATTCCCTGCTCTGTCAAAAAAGACCTTTCCACAGTTACTTTTTCTGAATACACTCAAAGTGGGATCTCTATTCTATAGGTGGGATTTGGGTTCCATAAGGGGTTTTGTTTAATCAGTCCCAGTTGCTAAACAATCACTTCATTTATTTAAAAAAAATATGGAGATGGTTTTGTTCTTTTGAGTTTGTGTTCAGTTTTGCATTCCAATATTATTGCACAAGTCTTAATTTGCAAGTAACCTTGAGGCAAGTAAGTGAATGCAGTGGAAACTACTTTGTATACAATTGAAATAACCTCATAAATGTTATTGTTTATACTAACCTGGTCTATGATTAGTAAAAAATGAGTTTTACTTGCACTTTAAAGTAGTAAGGGTTGAGATTCTATTTTTGAGTGCACCTAACCAAAATATGTGTTGGTTCTTATTTGAGAGGGCAGGGAATGAAGGCAAATTTAAAAGACAGAAGAACAGTGCAAAAACAACTGTTAACAAAATCAGATAATCTGGTAATTTTGTTGGGATATTGTGTGATCATCAGTTTAATTCAATGTAGTTGAGGTAGTAGAGGTGGCTCTTCTGGGTAAAATGAGCTTAGATGAAGGTCATGTACAGAGGAAAGGGGAACTTGAATGGTGAAGGAATCAAGGGGATGATCAGAGATGAGTGTCTGCTTTGAAAGAATGAGAGTGAAGCACCATGGTCAGGGGAGCTGTTGAGAACTAAGAAAGATTTAACCTGCGGTGGGCGTGCTTGGTGAGAATGTCATTGAAAAAAGAGAATGGAGTAGTTAAAGTTACCAGTAGAAAAGACAGCAGGATGACTCTGGACGCTGAGAAAAATGTATTCTTCTAACTTAAAAGTGGATAAGAACACACAAATTGGGAATACATGGAAATAGTTCCTTCCAGAAGGATCAAATGCATCATCATTTTTGGTAGTATCATGGTGTGTAATTCTCTTTAATTTGAAAAATTCTTTCCAGCCTATGATTGGCATCATTCCTTCAGGGTACATTTGAGCTGACCATTTGGATCTTTCTCACTGTAGTATAAAATTTATCTTTTTGCTTAATTTTTAAATGTTTAAATTGGACTTTTTTGAGGTTTGTGCTTTAGATATTTTTTAAAAGATCACTTTCCATGATGAAAATGGGTATTTCTGAAGCCCTTTTGTCTTTAGCAATTTTTCCACAGCTTTTTTGTTTTCCTCTTAGTGGGTCATTGTGTATTGTGGATTGTTTTTTATTCTTGTTTTTAGGCCAAAGAACTATGCTTCGGAGTGAACAATGAGCCTTACTGGTGTGAAACGGGATACTGCTGTGGGGAGACAGAATGTTGCACCTACTATTACGAACTGTGGTGTAAGTTTCTGGAGGGGGCCACAGAATCCTGTTTTAGCATTTCTTGCTTAGTATTTCTCAAGGTCTTGGATGCAAAATTAATGAAGATTGGAGGTTTAAACCCCATTACAGGGCAAGGTATCCAATCCTTTAGTCGCTAGCTATTGCACAGGTCATTGAGTTTTGCTACCCCTGTGCACAGTGTTTGTCAAAATTGCACCTGTTCAGTTTCCTCACTAGCAGTGGATCCAATGATCTGTCTTGCAGCTATGCTTTCACCATGTTATATTCCTGCCGTATACATATCATGAAATTATGTTTCTATTGAGTGGCTGTGCCATGTCTTGGATCAAATTGAGAAGCCAGGCATCATAGTCTTTGTCACAGCACTAATGTTCTATCTGGACTGTTATAGTACTGAGGGAACCCTGCACTATTAGAGATGCCATCTTTCAGATGGTGTATTTAAATAAGATTTATTTGTTCCAGTTTTTAAGCAGTTCTTTAAAATACAGATGTAACTTTGATTTCTAATTTGTCAAAAAATATTGTCCAAGACGCAGTGTTATAGAATCCATTGCATCTGCCTGTACAAGGCTTCATGCACTTCTTCCAGCTCCCCATGGGAGAGGAGCCATCTTTGATAATACAGCACACAATTGAACATTTAGCCCAGAGAAGGTGCTGAAGGCATGAGCCGAACCAGATACCTTCAACCTTCATTGAGCAAGCCCACCTTCCATCATTCTGCCTTTAATTTTGCCTCTTCAGTAACCAGCTCCAAAAGACTATATTTGAATGCTTCTATATCCTTCAGTTTCTAAATGGCTTTCAAAAATGGAGATGAGTGGTGTTTTTTCCCTGTGAACAATACTGTATTTGTATATAATGGCATCTGCTACACCAGTTGAGTTGGTTAATGATTCCAGCTAAATATGTCAAAGGACTTGGTCCTTGCAAGCATTTAAACTTAAATGATTTGCACATATTAACTCATGCATGTAAAATGCAATTCTGAATGCTGCCACTTTTTATTTGATTATGGCAGGGTTCTGGTTGGTCTGGACTATAATTATCATGCTTAGCTGTTGCTGTGCTTATCGTCACCGGCGCGTGAAGCTACGACTACAACAGGAGCAGCGACAGAGGGAGATCAGCCTGATGGCCTATCAGGGTGCTAGCACCTACACAACACAACCACTGGACTTAAGTGAGTATACTTGTTTATTAGATTATTGCAGAGATGTATTATACAACAATGTATGTGTTAAATCTCAATTTTTTTAGAATTCTGTTTATTTAAAAATGGAATGCTGGAGTGGTTGGTATCTTAGTAAAGATGTCCTGCTATGATAGTAAAGGGCATTGGTCAGACCACTCATGGAGTATGTGTATTCTTTTGATTTCTTTTACTGAAGGAGTGATAGATTTACATTGGAGGTAGTTCAGAGTAGGTTCACTGGGTTGATTCCTGGGGTGAAGGAGTAGCCTTAGGAGGAAAAGTTGGGCTTATACTCATTGGGGTTTAGGAGAATGAGGTGATGTCACTGAAACGAAGTGGAAAACAGCAGGTGCTCGAAATCTGAAACCAAGGTTCTGAGTGGGTTTGACAAAATAGCTGCCTAGATGTTTTTTCCCATCACAGGGAAATCTAGACCTAGGGAGACAGTTTCAAAACAACAGGTCATCCCTTAACAATATTGATGAGCAGAAATTTCTTCGGAGGCCTGTTAATTCTCTCCCTCCAATCCATAGAAGCTAGGTCACTGAGTATGTTCAGAGCTGAGAGTGAATGACTTTTCAATTATCCTATTAAATAGCAGAGCAGGCTCTTCAGGCATGTACAAACACAGCAGGTCTGTAACAAAAAGCATACCCCTGTTTTGGGTCTCATGAAATGAAATGATGTGCAAAAAAGAATGGGCATGTGGAAATTGCTGCATTTGTTTCCGAAGGCAGAATCGGAAGAGGCAATTATCTCTTTTGTTTTGCAGCTCCTGTACTATATCTGTTCTGCTGCCTTTGGGTATAGAAAGTATCCTTTGTTCTCCAATACATAACCTCCAAGTATAATTATGATCAGAACGGCAATAATAGTTAAATCATCCCATATTTAACTAAAGTGACAAGTTGTATCAACGGTTATGTTTCACCAGTTAATTCTTTATTTTCCCCCTTTAGGGTTCTGGACAAACTGTAAGCTTCCAGACTATGAGGAGGTAGCAGGCCACCCACCAACGCCCCCTCCTCCCTATACTGAGTTACAACAACAGAATACACAAACCTCCAACCATGAAAATGCTGTTGTAGAAAGCCAGCCTGTTCTGCAGGAGTCTGCAGCCTCCCCAGTGCAAGAGGGTGAGGCAACAATGCAAGAAGTGGAGACAAGCTCATCTGCTTGTGAACAGGAAGATGAGCATCAGGTACCTGACACCTCTGTGGTCAGTTGCTCAAGTGACAGAGTAAATGGCAATATAATTCAAGATGAGGAATCTGCTGATTTTAAAACCTTGGAAATGGATTCTCATTTGTGTGACCAAGGGGAAATGAAGGAAGATAGCTCCTCGAGGCAAAGACGAATCACTGGAGACTCTGGCATAGAGGTGTGTGTGTGCCAGATGGATGAGGACCCTTACCATGAGGAAGTGGGTCTGATGGATGGCGATGGTGCCCAAGAATGTTGTGAGGCCCAATCATCCTGTAACTCGCAAGTCTTCAAACGGGCTCAAAATATGCAGCCTAAACAACATACAAAAGAGCAAGAAGAAAAGAACAGTGACGTGGTATAAGTGTGCCACTGGTACTTGAGTAAAACAGATGGTGCAATCTATGACTGCTGACTGTTAAAGCATTAATTCTGGGCTTACAAAATGTTTTCCATAAGGTGCCACAAGTAAATCAGGTGAAAGGTGCAAATTGTAGTCAATAGACAGAGTTTTGTATCTGTCCAGGGTTTCACAATTGGGTGGCCTGCAAATAGTCCAGATTTCTTGTTAGGATTTTTAAAAAAAATATTGTAGCAATATAATGAGTGGGTAATTTTCAAACTTTTGTCTTCAGAGCCTCTTATTGGAAAAATTTGAGGTTTGTTTTGCCATTTAAAACAAACTCACTCCAACTTTTTTTTTACTTTGTAAAGGGGTGGGGGAGGAAGGAAACCCTTCTCTAACCTCGAGTATATTTTGAGAGGAAATGGGGCCTTTTTAGCCTGGCCTTTCCCATTGCTGTTGTGTAGCTTTCGGGATGTTGAAGAGTTTCTCAGGCTACTTTAACTAAAGGCATCACTGATTTTCCTCCTTGCAGTGTGCATGTAGCTTCCTAAAGAGTACCTGACAAAAGTCCTGCCTAGAATTGGCTAGTCAGTACATGGTGATTCTGTGCCCTGTGGTGCAGCATGTTAACTGGTTTACTGCCATATCCCAAGGATTCTTTCATCCTTTAAGTAATTTATTAAAAGATGGATCTGTTGGATTGCAACATGTTACCCATCTGAAACTCCCTGACTCCTGATTGTTCTTTTAAACAGGAGGCTTAGTTTTAATAAAAGTTGTGTTTAGTCTGCACTAATGCATTGTACATTTAAGTACAAGTTTACTTTTAAGTTTAATTTTAGATTTGGCATTGAGTATATTTCTGTGGTACTTTTGGTATAAGTTTGTGGGGGGAAAAAAACTTAATACCATTTGAATGTTGATGTGCTAAATGATATACCAAACTTTTATTCATGCTAGGTATAATCTCCATTATAAAAAGCCAAACTTCAGGCAATCGATTGTAGGATAGTAATATGGCCTGTACCAGAAGAAAGTGTTGATGTTCACCATGTGTTTGACAGGTATTCTGCCCACTTGATACATAACCTGTGTTGACACTAGGATTCCAGTGATTCTGGATTTGTAATATTTTCATCAGAATTATGGAAAGGTATGCAATAGTTCTGTTCCAAATTCTTGTCTGCTGAACTTGAGTACAAGAACTTTTTGGACTATATTGTACCAATTGAAATACTGGCAGAGACAGGAATGTTACTGAGTAGGAGCAACTGAAAATGAAATACTTGACAATGTTAATATATTGGCATGAGTGTGTTGTTTCTCCCATTGAATATGTAGGCAATAACCCTGTAAATCTTTATTTCAGCCTTTGGGTAGTTTTGTCAATTTAGTTTAAATCAAGTGGGTACAGAATTGTATAAGAATGTACAACCTTAAGTACCTCTTGACTTGTAGACATCAAAATAATCCAATGTAGAGGGTGGAAGGCAGGAGTTGCTTGTATTTAGAGTTTAAAAAATCGAGCATTACAAGATCTATAAGCAAAAATAGTGTCAGAACATGTCATTCACTTCTGAAGAATTGGTGTATGTAAATGTTCAACTATGTGATACCTGCAGCTTGGGAATCTTCCCTGTTGCCCCTGCCAGACCTGTACTACTAATCGCACTCTCTCCCCTTTCCATGTTTACAAAGTAGAGAAAAGCATCAGTCTTGTGAGCTGCACTGAAAATGCTGCTTAAACAAACACTACAAAACATAAAAAGGATGTTGAATCAAATTTTAAAAACAAAAGCCTGTTAATACATGCATAAGAATTTTTTCTTCTGTTTTATTACTGATGATTGGGACTTTTATTTATAAAATATTTCCTAGAAGAAGGGCTAAGAGAATAATTGGTGCCTTGCATGGAATTGGAATGTTTTCTTTAAAAAAAACACAGAAGGATCCCAGCAGGCATAAACAACAGTAAAACTTTATAACGAATCAACAGAGTAGACATTGATTGAAGCACAATAAAGTAAGCAAGGAGTGGCACACATTTTTTTTTCAGTGTACACTCTGAACTCATTATTGGATGTTAAATTGATAAAGTAAGTGTCATAGATGTACAGTAGTGTCTGCAACAGGTACTTGATAATGAAATTCAGCTATAATAGAATTATTGATTTCTTTTGTTTAGACAATGAGAAGGCAAAGTAAATGAGTAAAATTTGTACTCTGCTTGTACGTAGCTTCATCTTGTCATAAATGACGGCTCTGGGATGGGGGGAGGGAAAGCAGCTTCTGACAATGACCTTCCAAAGAGCAACAATGAGAGCAATTGGATACTTGGAATTATACAGCAGAGAAACGGGCCTTTTGGCCCACCATATCTATGCTGTCCATGAGTCGCCTAATGATTTCATTTGCTGAAATATGAAGTGAAACAAAACCTAGCTATTGCATGAAAAGGGACTTGTGAAAGTGTTTAAATAAACCCAACTGGAGTAAACTATTTACATTTTTGTGATCTGTGGATTTGAACAGCTATGAAGATTTAATTTTGAACAATAAAAATGATGTCTTGAGGCCTTTAAATGTTAATGTTTATACAGATGTGGGAAATAACAGAACTAACAAGGTTCCCTAAATTGTCTCAAAAGAGAACTGTAAAAGCTGATTGTATGGGAGAAATAGCACATTGTGGCCATGTTATTAAGGAGAAAGAAAGCTGACTGTAAAGGATCCTGTGGGTAAAGAATTCCATGGCAAGATGAAAGGATGTAAGGAACAGTTGTAACTTCAGGTTCTATACATTCCCATCTGAGCAAAATGGAAAATTGAATGTATTGGCCGTGAACTTGGAAAGCAAAGGCAGTGCAGACAATATGGGCAATTGAACAATTCTTTCAGATCCTCAGTGTCTTTTTATGTAAAGAATCTGATGTCCTTTTGAATATTATTTTGAGGGAGGTCATTTTTTTGCAGTCATGGAGTACTGTTATATTTTGATGCCTTTTTAATATGAACATTTTAATTTTGTAATTTCATAGGGACACTGATAGAAAATGCATGTTCTATGGTGTGATTTTATTGTACTCTGAATTACAGTGCTGAAGTCTTTTATATATAAAAAAATAAATGAAAACTGTTTCTTTGCTGCTACTTAAGATTATGAATTGAGTTATTTTTGGCACATTAGAATTTGAGGACAAACAGACTGTCTGATTCTGGATGCAAGTTATCCTGAAACCCCCGAGAACTAAGTTTAAGGTGTGATGTATAGGGTGAACATCACAATATCAATTCTATTTTGGTATTGAATGTACTCTAGGCATACACATTGTAAAGCATCACAACCTTTCCCCTGTCCAATATGTCCCCTTTATCCTAAGCCTATGTCCACAAAGCTGCTGTTTTTCAGGGCCTGGGTGCCAGCTCACAATTTTGTTTGCAAATCACCAAATACACACTTTTTCTTTAAAAAAAAAAGACTTGGATTACTTGGCAAAATTGTGCATAATTTTTTCTTGTGAATGCTCTCCAAGCAAGTTTTTCATTGCACTTGTGCATATGACACTAACCTTGACTTTAAACAGTGGGGCTGTTTAAAGTACTTCAAGGAAGTGGGCACAGTATGCAAAGGCTAGGTTATTGTTGACTTCAGTCCTGGTATGACACTATTTTGAAGTTTGGCCCTGCCAAACTGAATAGTCACTTCAACCAATGAACTATGAGCCGAACACAGGAAATCCTAGCTTGAGCAGAAGGGCAATGCTACGTCCAACTGCCTTTTTTTATTGTGTCCATCTGTTGATGATGCTACTGCTCTTTCTTTGGCCAGCTCATCCGACTAAAGGGACAGGGGCTCTTTGCTAAACTGGTACCCATCCAAAATCAATGTAAAAGGGGGAATATGGATACGTGGAGAGTCATTCCACCAACCACTATATGATTGAGTGGATGATTAGCACCAGGAAGAGTTTTGCTGCTCGTTCGACCCAGGAGGTGAGCTCCATGATGGTGAATAATGGGTGTCCTTTTTGTGGTTGTTGCATCAATCAGATCCTGATAATTATACAGCCCTTGTCTGTATAATTCTGTATAAATGCTGCTGCTCTGTTTTCAGTGGTCAAGAGCCAGGGATTCCAATGAGGTGATGGGGATGTACACACTTCCAAGGAGGCATTGGTTCCTATCCACCTGGTAATCTCTTGCCATGATGTAACTTGGAGAAGGGTGTCAGTTTAGGGACGAGCTGGGCACGTTCTTCAGAGCCAGCTGAGTGAAAGAGCTGCTGCAGTGCCGGAGAAGTTGGTTCGTTTATCCTGCCAATGCATTGGAGGATTCTGTGGAGACAGTGTTGGTGACATTCCTTCATTGTTTTGAGCTGCCACTGAAGGAAGTCTGTGGCTCAGGAGCAGAAGTGGAGATGACTATGGCTGGGAGACCATGAGCTTTGTTATAGAATTGTAGATTCAGACAGTACAGAAACTGGCCCTTCGGACCACCGAGTCCATGCTGACTGTCAAGTACTTATTAGCACTAATCCCATTATACTTTCCCCATATTCCCATTAAATTTCCCCCACCTTCTATCACTTGCCTACATACCAGGGCTAATTTACAGCAGCCAGTTAACCTAACAACCCACATGTCTTTGGGATGTGGGAGGAAACCGGACCACCTGGGGAAATCCATGTGGTTACAAGGAGGACATGCAAACTCCACACAGACTGGTTTGGTAAATTGGTTTATTATTGTCACATGTACCAAGGCATTGAACAATAACAGAATGCAGAATAAAGTGTTACAGTTACAGAGAGAGTGCAGTACAGGCAGACAATAAGGTGCAAGATCATAACGAGGTAGATTATGAGGTTGCGTCCATCTTATCGTACTAGGGAACCATTCAATAGTCTTAAAACAGCAGGATAGAAGCTGTCCTTGAGCCTTGTGGTACGTGCTTTCAGGCTTTTGTATCTTCTGTCTGATGGGAGAGGGGAGAAGAGAGAATGTCCGGGACGGGTGGGTCTTTGATTATGTTGGCTATTTTACCGAGGCAGCGAGAAGTGTAGACCGAGTCCATGGAGGAGAGGCTGGTTTCCATGATGTCCACAACTCTCTGCGGTTTCTTGCAGTCATGGGCAGGGCAGTTGCCATACCAAGCTGTGGTGCATCTGGATGGGATGCTTTCTCCGGTGCACTGATAAATATTGGTGTGGTTCAAAGGGGACATGCCAAATTGAGCCTGGGTTGTTGGAGCTGTGAGGCAGCAGCCCTACTACTTGCACCACTGTGTCTCTCTACAGGGTCTGAGTTTTGATCTTCAAATGTTCTTCTCTTCAGACAGCCAAGGCAGTGCTGGCACACTGATGGCAAGGGTGAATCCTGCCATTTTTTTTGAGCAGTGGCTCCCAAGACATGCAAATTTGTCCACATTTTTCAGATTCATGCTATGAATCTTTATTGCCACAGGACAATGTTAAGCAGTAGGTCACTCTGACAAAGGACTCTTGTTCTTCGAATGTTGAATGTAAGGCCAATTGTCTCGTATGTTTCAGTGAACAAGTCAACGATGGTTTAGAACTCAGCATCCATATGTGTGCAATTGCAAGTGTCTTCTGCATCAGGGGATCAGTCTGACCAATGGCTGGTCTTTGCCTTGATTTCCATTGACCTGACTTTACTCATTTTGATTCTCCTCATTCTACTTCTCATATTTCTCTGCATTGAATTTTACTGCACATCTGTTCCTTTCACTCATCCCTCCGCCCTTCTCAATCTGTTAGCGTCCTCCCCACTGGTTATTACATTTACAAGATAATATCATCTGCAATCTTTGAAATTGGGCCTTTTAACACAAATCCATATCATTATAAAAAGAGATTGATGTAATACTAGCCAGTGGAGAAAACACTGTTCTCCTCCAGTGCAAAGAAATAAGTTCACTACTACTCTGTTCAATGTTCCTTCACCAGTTTTCCATTCATGTCATTTTAATCCCTTGACCTTTAATTTTATTAACTAATCTACTATGTGCTGATTTTTTTGAAAGGTCTTTTGAAAGTCCAAATACAGACCAACAGTATTACCCTTTTCAACTTTCTCCAAAGAAATTGATTAAATTAGTTAAATATGATTTACCTTTAACAAATCCCAGCTGACTTTCAATTATTAGCCATTGCCTTCCCTAATGACAACTCACTTTCTCTTGCACTTTTATCTCCCAAGGTTTTCTCAATGCTGAACTCAAGCAGACAGGTTTTAGTTATCCTTCTCCTTAGCAAGACTCCACTGCACTGGTACTATCCTCATATCCATGGACAACTGTGGAGAAACAGTCCAACTTTCCCACCCTTATATCACTTAGAATGCACCCCATCCAAGCAGGACAATGTTTTCCACTTTGAGGACTGCCAGTCTTTTCCAGGCCTCTATTCCATTTCCCTCCCTAGCAAATTATAAAGTTAAAGCAGACTATTTGCATCCTTGCTTATGAATGTCAACCCAAGCTGAAATTTGAATCATGTATGAATATAATCAATAAGCTTTCTTTCACCTTGTAGCTTTGCTTGACTTTGAGCTGCCTCAGCTCATGTGTTGCTGAAACTCTTTTCCATACCTTTGTTACATCAGGACCTGGCTATTCCAAAGCACCACTGTCTACTCTGTAAACCTGAGGTCCTCCAAAATTACTGCCCACTCCCAACTTGCACTGAGCTCCCTGTTCTTTCTAATCTACACTGGCTCTGACTTAAGTAAGTTCTTGATTTTAAAGATCCAATCTTTGTTTTTAACTCCCTCTATGCTTTGGTCCCTCCCTATCTCTGTTGTCTTACTAAATAACCACACAAAATTTCTTCAGTTCTGGCCTCCTGTTCATTGCTACCATTGGTGGCAGTACATTTAGCTGCCCAAGATCTTAGGCTCAGGAATTCCCTTTAAGACTCAAAACTGATCTTTGTCCAAGTTATCTCCTTTTCTGCCTCTGTCATTTGTTGTTTGATAATGTTCCTAGGAATTGCCTTGGGAAGTTTTATTAAGGGTGATATGTAAATATGTTGGTGTTACATTTACTCTGTCCTTGTCTCCACATCACCCCTCACCTTGCACGTGGGCAGCACAGTGCTTGTAGACCCGTTGCCTCACAACCCCAACATCCCAGGTCAGTCCTGACCTTGGATGCTGTCTCTGGAGTCTGCACATTCTCCCTGTGACCAGGTGGGTTTCCTCCAGGTCCTCCAGTTTCCTCCCACATCCCAAAAGTTGGTAGGTTAATCGGTTGCTGTAAATTGTGTACGTGAGGTGTAAAATCTGGGGGGAGAAAATGGGAATGTGGAGAGAATAAAATGGGTCAGGGTAGGATTAGTGTTTGATGGTCAGCACAGACTCAGTGGGCCAGAGGGTCTGTGTCCATGCTGCATCTTTCTGTGTCTCTTTGACTCTAAAAGTGTGGGCAAGGTGGCAAAGAGAAGTCAGAAGGCAACACTTGCCATAATACTGCACCTCACCTCCGACAAACTCTGTGCTGGAATGGAGATATTCTCATCCTGTAGACTGAAATTGTTCAACCTATACTGACTCTGCTCCAGCAGCACAGGTACTCTAAATCTAGTCACCAAGCTGCAGTTAATGTGCATTGCACATGTTCAGAGAACAAGTCAACCTACTCACACAAGTGCATGAGAGAATGGGCCTTGCATTTAACACCAGAACAAATGTGCTCTCTAACCTGCACCACTGTCCAACACCACCCCCAATGGTAAAGATCCTTGATGAATTGCTGGAAAACTTATTTGGGAGCCACCTGAAGAGAGACATTGATGGTGTTCAACTTCGGCTGCACAGTGTGTCATGACAAGTGGAGGAATGAAGTGACTACAAGTTAGTTAATAAACTGGGGATGGACAGTTATCTCTGTGACTTTGGCTGTAGATGTGTTGCCTCCCTGGTGCCTAGGTAAAGGTAATAATGAATAGGTACAAAACATCTGCAAGGTAGGGGGAACAGGCGACAGGTAGAAAGGGTTGAGATTGTTTCAGGGGCCAGGAAAAAGATTAAGGAACAGGACCACCAGAAATGGCAGTTTCAGGATTACTCCCACCTGGGAACTAGAGAAATGAGTTGATTACTCCAAGTACCGCACACTTGCAAGTATCGGAACAGCAGTATAAAGCAGGGTGTGGTGTAACTGGTGAAATAGAGCAGGAAGGTTTCAGATTCTTAGGAATTTGGGGTACTTTGAGGTTGCTGTGTTACAATCGGAGGCCAATATTTATGCAGGAGGATTAACTAGGACTATGGGGAGGTTTTAAATCAATTCACCCAGGATTTGGGTGTGCACGGTGGCAGCAGAGCTGCAGAACTCTGCCACCTGTGTGTTTTTGCTGAATGTGTTTCTGCAATTTGTGATTTCACTCTCCTTTTCCTGTTAATTTTACTCTAACGTACAGTACATGTTCATCCATTCAGTTGTATTCAACAAGCCAAGCTTGTTGGCTTTAGAAATATAGATACCTTGTGTATTCAGTAATTTTCCTTTAAATCAATTGTACTTCTGCGTTGAAGTTTCACTGAGCGATCTATCCAAATCAGTTTACTCTGCTGCACCTTCATTGCTTTGAATGTGACAGGTATACTGGTGGTGATTCATGCTCTTGACTCTTCCTATTTCCAGGTAATTTTGAATTCTGATTACCGTACTCCAAGGGTGTTTCGATTTCCACTTGCTGTGTGTGCACAGGTCATTAACAATTTCCATATCAAGATTTTTTTTTAAGAGAGGCACAGATTAATCAAAGTCAGTCACCAATATGATTGCCTTTTTGAGGAGGTAACAAGGAGGGTAGCATATTTCATGTTGTCTGCATGGACTTAAGCAAAGTTTTTGATGAGGCTGTTCAGGAAAGTAGAAGCCCATGGATTCAAAAGAAAAGAGGTTAATGGATTCAAAATTGGCTGTGTCAGGAAGCAAAGAGTAATGGTCATTGGGTTCTGGTAAGGCTTTAAACTAACAGTGGAGAAGATTTCTAGTCAGGGGAAAAATTAGAAAGCTAAAAGACCAGACAAGAGAGCAGGCTAGCAGAATGGGTAATAATGACCAGATTCTTTAAGAAGGGACAAAGCATTGTAACATTAGAACGTACCTCCAGTTAGAGTCAGAGCAGAGAGAAATAGTTAAAGACCGAAAACGGAAAGCTCTTTAGCTGAATGTGTGCAACATTCATAACAAGTCAAGTGAAGTTTTATTGGCACAAATTGAAATAAATGGGTACAATCTAATAGCCATTAAAGAGATGTGATTGGGAGTTAGTGGGGAGAGTTACCAGCACATTAAGCTTCTAGGTCTGTCCATTGAATTGTGAGCAGTAAGGTGATGGTGCCAACCCAGCAGGTAAACCTGTGTGTGTTGGATACGGAAAACTAAGCCAAACCGGATATAACAACAGAAGATGGAAGATGCTGGAAAAACCAAACAGGTCAGGCAGCATCTGTGGAAAGAGAAACAACTAACATTCTGACTGACTGCATCACAGCCTGGAATGGAGGCTCCAATGTACAGGATCACAAGAGGCTTGTAGACTCAGCCAGCTCCATCACGGGCACAAGCCTCCCCACCATCAAGGACATCTTCAAGAAGTGGTGCCTCAGGAAGGCAGCATCCGTCACTAAGGACCCTCACCATCCGGGATATGCCCTCTTCTCATTACTACCATCAGGGGAGGTGGTACAGGAGCCTGAAGACACACACTCAACAATTTAGGAACAGCTTCTTCCCCACCGCCATCAGATTTCTGAATGGCCCATGAACACTACTGTTATTCCTTTTTTTTTTGCACTATTTATTTATTTTATAGTTTATAGTAATTTTGTCTTTGCACTGTACTGCTGCCGCAAAACAACAAATTTCACGTCATATAAGTCAGTGATAATAAACCTGATTCTGAGATGAGAGACCCCTTCATCAAACCTGAGAAAGTAAAATAAGTTAGTCTGGGCAGCAGTGAAACGTGGGTGAAACCAAGAGAACTTCCCCGATCAAGTGAACACGTGGCAGGTGGGATAAGGTTGATCTATCATGACTGTGTTGTTGATGTGCTCCTGGCGTACTGGGACATGCCCAGCAGGCCAGACTACACACAGGGAAGAGGAAAAGGAAGGCAGGTAGAAATGGTTCTTGTATAAGCAGGAAGCAAGAGCACATTATCTAAAGTTAGAGAATTCACTATTAAGTCCAAAAGGCTGCAATGTCCCAGGTGATGAGGTGCTCCTCCTCAAGCTTGCATTGGTTCTCATTGTAACAGTGCAGGTGGGCACAGTCAGGGAGATCAGAGTGGGATGGTGAATTTAATTGGCAGCGACTGGAAGCTTGGAGTCACTCCTGTGGACTGAATGAGAGAGGAAGAACCCTAGTTCAGAAAAATCGAGAAGTAAAATCAAAATAAAAGAAAGACTGCAGATGCTTTAAATCTGAAATAAAAGCAGGAAAAGCTGGAAACACTCAGCAGGTCAAACGTATATCGAAAGGTTAAGTGAATGGACGAAGATATGGAATATTACCTGGAAAAATGTGAAGCTATCACTTTGGTTGGAAAAATTTAAAATGCCGATTATTTTTAAAATTCTAAAAGATGGAAAGATGGTGATGTTGGGACATGGGTATCCTTGTAGAGGAATCACAAAGTTAACAGACAGAATGAACAAGCATTTAGGAAGGCAAACAGTGTGTTGGCCTTCATTGCAAGAGGATTTGAGTGCAAGAGTAGGGACATCTTGCTCCAGCTATATAGGGCCCTGGTGAGACCACGTCTGGAATACTGTGTACAGGACTACTCTCCAAATCTAAGGAATAATACCCTTGTGATAGAGGATTTGAAGCACTTGTCCTCAGTTGGTTCCTGGGATGGCAGGTTTGTTGTACGACAAGGGATTAAGCAGCTTTTGTGTATACTGCCTGGTTTAGAATAAAAAGAGGTAATCTAATCACAGAAAACTCTTCCAGGGTTTGACAGGGCAGGTGTAGAGTTGATGTTTCTCTTGGCTGGGGTAACTAGAACCACTAGTTTCAGAATGGCCGGGGGGGGGGGGGGGGGGGGTGGGGTGGTCCAGATATTCAGAACAGATTAGAATAAAAATCACCGAGTAGAAATTCCTTGAAATTTTCTGCTCGAGGACTGTAGAATCTCAGTCCCTGAGTATACTCATTGCAAAGATTGAAAAGGCTTTAGTTTGAAAACGTTCTGACTCTATATATCAAGGGATATCGGGGTAGTGTAGTGGTACCAAGGTAAAAGATCAAACACGATCTTACTGAGTTGGTACAAGGGACTAAGTCACCCAATCCTACCACAACTTCTTATGTTTAATAAATAAAAAGCTGTTGGCAGTGGAGTTCCAAAATGCTCTGTACTTGGTTCCTTGTTTACATAGTGCACAGACTTAAATGTCAGAGGAGCAATTAAGTTGGCAGATGATGCAAAAAGTCACCATTAAGTTAGGAAGAAAGCAGACACCAGGAAGATATTAACAGATTAGTGAGTTGAACAGAAATCCACATCAGTCTGGAAAAGTATGGGGTAATGTAATCAGGAATGGTTAATAGGCAAGAGAATATATCATTAGATATTGTTAAATATAATGGAGCACAGATCTACAACTACACAATCACAGATCCTTAGAAAAGTAAACAAAACTGTATAAATCTGAAATCCAATACGTTAGAAATACTCAGGTGGTCAGGCAGCATCTGAGGAGAGAGAAACAGGGTTAATTTGAAAGACTTTCATCAGAACTGGGAACAGACATGTTTTAATTGGGGAGGACAGATGAGGAGAACATGGGAATGACTGTGAAAAGGGTGGAGGCCAAGAGGAAATGGATGACACAGGTTGCTGTTGACTAAGGAAGGATGGTAGGGCTTGATAGTGGCAAATAATCTGTCCGATTCCAGCACACCACAGAGGTGACAAGCATATGATTTGACTTACTATATGAGACTCTCTGACAACAGGGCAGTGCAGTGGTGCAGAAGACCCGGGTTCGATTCTGACCTCAGATGCTACCTATACAGACTTTGCATGCTTTCCCTGTTACAGTGTGGGTTTCCCCTGGGTGTTCGTTTCCTCCCACATCCCAAACAAAAAAATGTGCAGATTGGTAGGTTAGTTGGCCACTGTAAATTGCCCCTGATATGTAGTGGGTTTTGGGAGCAGGACTGGTGGCTGATGTAAATATGGAGCAAATATAGCCACGAAAGGATCAGTAACAAAGAGGTGGGTATTTTAAAGGAGAGAAGGGAAGAGAGACTTTTGGGAAGGATTCCAAAGCTTAAGGTCTGGTCGCTGGCTACCAATGGCGTAAAGGCAAAAGTGCAGGAGAGATCTTGAAGGGTTTGAGGATGGAAGGGGTGGTGTGTGTGTGTGTGTGTGTGTGTGTGTGTGTGTGTGTGTGTGTGTGTGTGTGTGTGTGTGTGTGTGTCATGTAAGGCTTTTCTGTGAGTCGAGTGACACATACCAGGTATTGAAGGTAACCTGACAAAAACGCCTGTAGAAGCATGCTAAAAGTTAAAAGTTTCAAAATTTATTATGATGTCATAAATGGCCTGGGTTGTCACTGCCCACTCTGTTTATGACATGCAGAGTTCAGATCAAATTGGCCTCTTTCAAGTTTCCTCTCGAGCTTTACCCTGTGCACGTGATAAGCTTCACGCTCATCACTATATCCTTAATGCAGTGTGTTGGCCATTCCAGTTACTATCCTGACCAACTTCTAAGTGAAGAATTCAACCTAAGGACCTGAGAAGAGCCTTTGCCCGTGCTCTTAATTGCTGCAAACCCAATCTCCAATTCACAGAATGCTGGGCTGGGAAGAATATGTGAGAAGTTTACTTGCAGATGGGCTATGCCAAGATGCGGCTGTGTTAGCATGTGCCTATCCCAGGCTATTGGCTGCCAAAGAGGATGGGCTGTTTCAGCAAATGAGCTCAAAGGAAATCAGGGCCATCATGAGCAACGACCGGAAGACCTTCCTAATCAAGGGACTCACCATAGGTGGCAAAAAGTGTTTTGTCATCCGCGATAACTTCCACCTGGATGGGGACTACACCATGGACATCAGGATGAAAAGATGGGATGTTAACAACCCTTGCCACAGCATAGCCATTGCTAGGTCAAAGAAAGTCTTCATCATGATCATGGGTAAGAGAGGTGTCCATGGAGGAACACTCAATAAAAAGGCATTTCAGATGGCTAGCTACATTAGAAAGTCTGGCTGTTAGAAGAGAAGGCATCACATTTACTGGAGCCTCATCTGGATAACTCCAAGGATGCAAATGAATTTCTTCAAGTCAGCTCAAAATCCTTTGCCATCTTCTCATAAGCGTTGTGTAACCAGGCCTCCCTGCTGCCCGTCTTTGTGGGGCTCACGTTCCTGACATACGCAACTTATTCATAGAAGTATATTTTAAAATCTATGCATGTTGTGCTCTTAAATTGTAGTGAGTCTGCAGTAGTGAATGGAACAGAAATGTTAACCATGTTTCTCCAATAAAGTTCAAAGTGTTCGATGCTTCATTGTCTGTGAAAAGAGATGTTTGACACTCCTCAAAAGATAAAACAGCACATTTTGTATCTATGAGGAACATCAAAGAATAAATTAATCATGCAAATAGCTAATGACACAACTTGGCACAAAAAAAAGAGAAAATCCCGTTCCTTTCCAAGGGCAAACACAAGTTATTAAAGGTAAAGCAGTCGCCTCACAGCTCCAAAGATCCAGGTTCAATCCTGACTTCCGGTGCTGTCAGTGTGGAGTTTGCATGTTCTCCTGGTGACTGCAGGGGCTTCCTCTGGGTGCTCCGGTTCCTTCCCACATCCCATGGACATGCTGGTAGTAACGTGAGTTGGCTTTTGTAAGTTACCCGTATTGTAGTGACTGGAGAATCAGGGCATGGGGAGGTGAGGAGTGGAAAGAGTTAATGGACGAGCGAGTGAATAGATTATAGGGAAATGTGGGGGGAATGGGATTGACAGGATTGCTCTGAGAGCCAGCAGCCAAGCCAATTTATTATCTCCTATGCTGCGAGGAAATGAAAATATCGATTCCATTCCTTTCTTTGGAAGATGCTGCTTGACCTGCTGAGTATTTCCTGCATTTTCTGCTTTTGTTTCAGATTTTCAGTTTCTACAGTTTTTTGCTTTTTGATTTTACAGCTTTACCTAGTTTACCCTGCATGGCAGAGACTGGTTTATCCCTCAGAAGAAAAATACTGCATCTGCCAGCTTCTTACTTGAGCTTGCAAAAAATGCATTTCACTCAGAACATTACCCCTACTAGTGAACATAATTCCACTTCCAGTTAACCAATTAATTGCTTTCCAACTGCAATGAAAACACAATGACATACGGTATATTTAAAATCATTCTTGCATTCCTTCACCTCCAACCTTTCAATGCTTTTGCAGTTGATTTGTAAGGGTCTTCACATTTAAAATGCAGAGAGGAGATGTAATGAACTGCCTTGACAGAGCGGACACACAGGATCCATGTCCCTTAGTGAAAAGCTCAATAACTAAGGGGCACAGGGGCACTGTTAGAAGGATTAGAGGAGAGTTGAGGAGATTTTTTTTCCACATCCAGGGCATGTTGACATTCTGTTTGAAAAAGATGCTAAAGGCAGAAACCCTCATTGCATTAAAAAAATACTTGCATGTGCACATGAAATGCTATAACCAATAAGCCTACAGACCCAGAGCTGGAAAGTGGAGTCAGGAGGTTCAAACGGACACAGTGAGCCAAGTGACCTATTCTGTGCTGTAAATTTATATGATTCGCTACGGCTAGAAGTGCTCATGGATGCCTTTTCACACACTCAGTTGCAGCACAAGGGACACCTCTGCTACAGATCAATAAGATGCAGGGTATAGTTTATGGTAGCCTCCATCTACAATGAGACTCAGCACACCTTCACACAGTGACATTTTACAATTTCACACTGTGCCCTTTGCAAGATAAAGACTTGATGTTGAATGAGGAGGATTTTTTTTTCCTGCTTCAAACTTTTGCCTATTAAATGCTGGACCACACAGTGCCTTTGTTCAGCTACAGAAAATCCCTTGAGGTCTGCTGCAACCATTTTTGACCCAAATAACCATGCCCCTTGAGTAATGGAAGTCGTATTAAGTTTCTCTTCAGGAGTCATTTGCACCTTTGGCAATTCATTACTGGTGAATGAGAAGTTGGCTATATTCAATACGGCTTGTTGAAAATAACCAGCGATTGTAATAGGTAGTGTTACACAGCCAGTTTGTGATCCATATACAATGAACCACCCAGAGACCAAATAAGCAGAACAAAGATGCAACTCAATAAAAAGAGTTTTATATCCTATCAACTGCCAAGCAAAAAATCCAAAAATGATAAAATCAATCAATAAATCAATAGGAATGCCACTGTCAGACTTCCCACATCTCTTTCCTTGCAATTTTAAAGGACATCTCATAAGAGGCATAGATCGAGTGGACAGTCAGAGACTTTTTCCCCAGGGCGAAAGTGGCTAACACGAGGGGGCATCATTTTAAGGTGATTGGAGGAAGGTATAAGGGGGATGTCAGAGGTAATTTTTTTTTAAACACAGAGTGGTGGGTGCATGGAATGCACTGCTGGCAGAGGTTGTGGGGGCACATACATTAGGGACACTTAAGAGACTCTTAGGTAGCCACATGAATGATAGAGAAATGGAGGGCTATGTGGGAGGGAAGGGTTAGATAGATATTAGAGCAGGATAAAATGTCGGCACAACATTGTGGGCCGAAGGGCCTGTACTGTGCTGTAATGTTCTATGTTCTAAGAATACACATCAAGGCCACCTGAAGGAAACACTGCATTAATTAGTTCACATCCTGTACAGTTCCAACTAAAACCATTGTTCTATCTCACTACATTTGGCAAATGTTCTGTGATTGAAGCATTCTATAAAGAGTAGCTACCTAAATAAGTAAATATTCCACTTAGATCCCTCCTGATCTTTAGTATCACTCGACTTGAGCCTTGTTCAAAAGGAGCAGGAAAATGTGTTATTTCAACCAGGAACAGTTCCAGTTTCACAGTACTGAGACTTCAATGCAATGATGAATGTGCGTGAGGAACTCCAGAAATGCAAAACATGCTCAGTACACTTCATTATTGTGATGTGACACAAAAAATACAAAGCAACCCAGGCAAGATCTGTGATAGAATTGTCATCCCTAAACATTAACTCTGCTTCTCTCTCCACAGATTCTACTTAACCTACTGAATATTTCCAGCATTTTCTATTTTTACTGCACATTTCTAGCATCTGCAACATTTAGCTTCTGTAGTTAGACACTGCCTTGTTGTTTGGAGAGCACGTTTTAAGCTGTGCAAAGGTGAGGTGAAGTGCTATGGGCTACAGTCCTGTCTCTATAGGTGTGAGTGGTAAAACTGGAGATTGAGAGTGCTGCTGGTAAAATGTAGAGCACCACTTGCAACACTTTCAGATTCACAGACTTTTGTTAATATTGCAATTTCTGGATTATATAAAAAATGTTCTGTAAAGTGGTCTCAGGAATTAAAAAAAAAGTCCAATTTCAGTGTTACAATACTCGAGTATATTCTAGCTCTGGGAAACAAGTTACAACTACTGTTAAAAACATTTTAAAGCGTATTTAAATCATTCATACAATTGCAAAATATTCAGCAGTAAAGGCAATATATCACATCAGAGCAATAGTCAATGTCAGTATTGACTGTTGCATTGTCAGGGACACTCCAAGCACATCTCCCATCCCAACCACTCCTCCCTATTCACTGTCAGAGAAACAAGGCAAGGGTCTTGGAATTATCAACGCGAAGAAAGTGAAACAGTGCAAATGTAAACACAGAGCTCAAACTCCGAGATCACAGCAGCACAAAGAAACCCCATTCCTCATGGCTGGTGTACCCCAGTGAGCTCGGACTCTCATTTCCTCTGAAATTACCGGTGATTTATCGGCAGTGTAACTGTAGTCTGAAATCACTTACATGGTCACGTCTGCAGTGACATTAGCCACCACCTCACCAGCAGCCTGCAGGGTCTGCAGGGGAACGAACCAGAATTAACTCTCATCATGACACATTACAATCCAAGAGCAACTTTTGCTCCAGTCTCTTCTGAGAACTGTCCTTTCATTACTCTGCCAAGCCTCCTGACATTCTCCAGTTAGAGAGAACATGTGGACCTCCAAGCTGTCAACTTTTGTTTCTGGCTGGTTTTGCTCTGCAAGATCTTCAATATTTGTATTTTAAATTCCAAGCTAGTGTCTTTGCTCAAGGAGTGCTTCAAAGTCAGGGGAACAGACCAACTTGTGTTTGACGTGCCCCAACACCGTCATTTCTCCTGTCCTGTTCTCTCCAATTCCAATAGAAACCAGTTCCTGAAAAGACATAGAATCAATTAAATAGAACAGTCAGGAAGATTGTTTCACAGCTTTAAGGTTATCCTTACAGGGGAAAACAAATGAGGTCTTGCATTTCTATAATACTTTTTTGTGACCCTGTGATGTCCCAAAGTGTTCCTCACCTACTGGAGAACTTTTGGTTTGTAGTCACTGCTACAGCAACAGTGAATACGACCACAACAACCTCCCACAAACAGAAAAATCAGAATGAACAAGAAGCCTATTGTTTTAAGTGACATTTGTTAAGGTATAAATATTGTCCAAAACACTACAGCGAATTTCTCTTCTCCTGCTCAGATATCACCCTTAAACCCTTTACAACTTCAGGTGAGGCATCGGTTTAATGTCTCAAGTGAAGGATGGCTCCTCCATCAGTGCAGCGCCTGGTCAGAAGTTTCAGCCTGGATGTCCGCCTGGATGTTCAAGCACATAACCTCTTAACTCGGGGCAGTATGCTGCTGCCTACTGGATGTCAGCTCAGTTTTGCAGCAGTTTTGCAGTAGCCAAGATCAGCAGCCATTCCTCCCATACGAACCAGTAGACTTCTCAATCACAGGTCACTCCAGCTCAGCTCACAGACTGAAGCCCCAGATTTCACTGGTCAGTAGAGTCTCAGAATAAAGGGACGTCCCTTTAGAACTGAGATGAGGAGGAATTTCTTCAGCCAGAGGGTGGGGAATCTGTGGAATTCATTGCCACAGAGGGTGGTGGAGGCCAAGTCATTAGGTATATTTAAGGAAGAGACTGATAGGTTCCTGATTGGTTAAGGTTTATGGGGAGAAGGGGTGGGGGTGGGGGGGAAGAATGGGGTTGGACAAAAAAAAATTAGCCACGATTGAATGGTGGAGAAAACTTGATGGGCCGAATGGCCTAATCTTGCTCCTATAACTTTTGGTCTTATGTACGGTTCAGTAGCACACCCTTCAGCAATCATCACCCTTATGCTCTCACAAGCTTCCATCGGATGGTAAATTGGTTTATTATTGTCACATGTACCGAGGTACAGTGAAAAACTGATTTTGCATGCCATCCACACAGATCATTTCATTACAACAGTGCATTGAGGTAGTACAAGCAAAAACAATAACAATGCAGAATAAAGTGTTACAGTTACAGAGGATGTGCAGTGCAGGTGGACAGTAAGGTTCAAGGGCCATGACGAGGTAGATTGTGAGGTCAAGAGTTCATCTTATTATACTGGGGGACCATTCAATAGTCTTTACACAGTGGGGTAGAAGCTGTCCTTAAGCCTGGTGGTACGTGCTTACAGGCTTTTGTATCTTCTGCCCGATGGGAGGGGGGATGAAGAGAGAGTGTCCGGGGTCGGTGGGGTCTTTGATTATGTTGGCTGCTTTACCGAGGCAGCGAGGAATGTAGACAGTCAAAAACTAATGGAATTTCCCCTGACGAGGAGAAGCAGCTCATTGGTGAAGGATTAAACTGTTCACTTTATAACCAACCTCTTGCAACAACAGTCAGAAAACTTGGTTTCCCGAATCATCAAAATCGGTGCGGTATCACTCTCTAACGCTCCCAGGAAAAGTTAAAGCAAACTGTTGCTGCAGTTCAGAAAACATGACGTGGTACATACCTGGAGAAATGAACAGGTTGTTCCCATGGTAACATCCAGGGTGACTTGCCCCAGAACGAGCTGCACTCTCCCCGACTTCCTGATCAGCAGTTTCCCAATCTGACCCTCTGTTAAATCCATCAGTGAGCAAGTATTTTCAGCTTGTTTAAGTTCCTGCAGGGCAGACACACACACACACACACACTGGCTGATAGAAGAATTCATTTAAACAGATGTAATCGTCTGCACAGGCCAAGAACAGCTTCCACTGGCACCAGCCCATGTAGAGATCATTTGCATTTCTATTCCATGAATGATTATGGGATGGGAGATGGTGAAACTCACCAGATTATAAAAAAATGAAATATTTCTTTATATTGTCCAAAACCCAAGATTCATCAACTCCTCGATATCACCTAACCACCTTGCAATGTGTTCTAACCTTTGTGGCGACTTCCCGCCTCCGCGATTTCGGCCTCACGATCAACCCGTCCAAGTGCCAATTCGGACTTGACTCTATCGATTTCCTCGGCCACAAAATCACCAGCGACGGGGCAACACCCCTACCCGCCAAGGTGGATGCTATCCGCCATTTTGCCCGCCCCGACACAGTCAAAGGCCTACAGGAATTCCTTGGGATGGTCAACTTTTACCATCGTTTCATCCCTGCAGCAGCCCGTATCATGCGCCCTCTGTTCTCGCTGCTGGCTGGTAAGGGCAAGGACATCACCTGGACTGACGAGGCTGCGGCTGCTTTCGTTAAGGCCAAAGACGCCCTGGCAGACGCCACGATGCTGGTACACCCCAGGACTGACGTCCCGACTGCCCTCACGGTAGACGCGTCCAACACCGTGGTGGGTGGGGTACTGGAACAGCTACTCGAAGGCCGCTGGCAACCCTTGGCACTTTTTAGCAAGCACCTTAGACCGCCCGAACTGAAGTACAGCGCTTTTGATCGGGAACTTCTAGAGCTGTATCTGGCGGTCCGGCATTTCCGATACTTTCTAGAAGGCAGGCCTTTCACCGCTTTCACCGATCATAAGCCTCTGTCCTTTGCCTTCTCCAAAGTCTCCGATCCCTGGTCAGCTCGTCAGCAGAGACATTTATCCTACATTTCCGAGTTCACAACTGACATCCAACATGTCTCCGGAAAGGATAATGTCATTGCTGATGCACTTTCCAGACCAACCATCCACAACCTATCCTTGGGTGTCGACTACACAGCCCTAGCTGACGCACAGCAAGCCGACGGCGAACTGCCCAGCTACAGAACCGCAGTCTCGGGTCTGCAGCTCCGAGATTTCTTGGTTGGTCTAGGTCAGCGGATCCTACTTTGCGACATTGTGACTGGTCAGCCCCGCCCTATAGTCCCTGCAGCCTGGCGGAGACGCGTTTTTGACTCGGTACATGGGTTGGCGCACCCGTCCATCAGATCTACTGTCCGACTGGTCGCCAGCAAGTTTGTCTGGCATGGCCTGCGCAAACAGGTCAGTGAGTGGGCCAGGACTTGTCCGCACTGCCAGACGTCAAAAATCCAGCGACACACCAAGGTCCCACCACAGCAGTTCGAGCCTACCCGTAGGAGGTTCGACCACAAACACGTCGACCTCGTGGGTCCTCTGCCGGTTTCAAGAGGAGCCTGGTACCTCCTTACCATCGTGGACTGGTTCACGAGGTGGCCTGAGGCAACCCCCCTGACTGACATCACAACTGCTTCCTGTGCCCGGGCGCTGCTCACAACTTGGGTCTCATGTTTGGGCGTTCCGGCCCACATCACTTCAGACAGAGGCACCCAATTCACTTCCAGTCTCTGGGCTGCATTAGCGAACCTGCTAGGGACGCAGCTGCACACCACCACGGCCTACCATCCTCAATCAAACGGGTTGGTGGAACGTTTTCACCGCCATCTGAAATCGGCCTTGATGGCCCGCCTGAAGGGTCCTAACTGGGTTGACGAGCTGCCTTGGGTCCTGCTCGGCATACGCACTGCCCCCAAAGAAGACCTCCGTACTTCGTCAGCTGAGCTTGTATACGGGGCGCCACTAGTTGTCCCCAGGGATTTCATACCTGCCCTTCGGGACCAAGGGGAACAACCCCCAGCAGTCCTACAAAGACTGCGCGAGAAGCTTGGCGCCTTGGCCCCGATTCCCACCTCACGGCACGGTCAAGCCCCATCCTGCCAGCCCAAGGAACTACGGGACTGTAAGTTTGTTTTTGTTCGCAGGGGCACACCTCGGGCGCCATTGCAACGACCATATGAGGGACCGTTCCGAGTCATACGGAATAACGGATCCACTTTTATTTTGGACATTGGAGGCAGGGAACAGGTTTTCACGGCGGACCGCCTCAAACCGGCCCATTTGGATCTGCAACAGCCTGTCGAGGTTGCCACGCCGTGACACAGAGGCCGCCCCCCTAAGCGGCAGCTGGCACAGCCCACGGACCTTGGGGACTGTCTCGCCGGTTCTTGGGGGGGTTGTGTGGCGACTCACCGTCTAGTCGGGCGAACCGGCTCGGCAGTCGGGTCGCGCGGCGTCGGAGCGACGAGGCCCAAGATGGCGGCGGGCCTCGTCTTTCCGAGCAACGGGGAGAACCCGCGCGCGGGAAAGTCCTGATGACGTAGGACTTACGTCATTGCCGGTTGTTTTGGGCGGGAGTTTTTCTCCCTTAAAGGGCCCGCGCAAGGCGGGAAAATAAACCAGTTCTGTTTGGCAATCCTCCGAGTAGAGTCTTGTTTTATTCCGCGGTAGCAACCGCTACACCTTCTAATTATTCTAAATAAACCATGCGTGAATGCCTCAATTAGATTCCAGCCAATAAATCATTCCTGAGACAGTTTTTCTATGTAGAAGCCACACCCCAACACCTTAACTATATTCCAACTGTAACTCATTCCTGGATAACCCAAGGCTACCTTTAACACACAAAAGTACAAGCAATTGATAAATTTCTAAATCTCTGAGCATTTATCCCAAGTTTAGAAAAACCTGCCAAGTGGAGATAATTGAATGACCCTGCAGTGAAGCGAGTAATCTTCCAACACAGACCTGATTCTTTTCCTGTTTCACTAACACAGTCTGCCCATCCTCGCTTTGAACCTCAGCCTTTATTGGCTTCTCTTCACGGGTGGGAGCCTGGCCCGGTAACGTGTCGGGGAGTTGAAGGAACAACAGTTCATCATCTTTGCACACACTGAGCTCCTGGAGTAGTTCAGCCACTGAAACATTCTTTGGCAGAGCTGGAGCCTTCCACACCAAACTTGGCTTCTCTGGAATGTCTTTTGCAGCATCTCCATCACCAGGTTCATCCTTAACTGAAAACACAGTAACAAATATGAGTACCTACTTAATGCAGGTACAACAGGTTCGGCATGTGCAGCCCTACCTTCGGGCTTGGAGAAGCATACAAATATCGAGAGATAACTCTCTTGCACCTTTCATCCTCCTGTCCCTAATGGAGCCAGTTACCCCACAGCAGATACTAGGCTGAAAGCACAATGCAGTCCTAAGAGCATGCCACACTGTCACAGGAGTGGTCTTTCAGATGCGATGTTAAATTGAGGCTCCATCGAGTCAGTGCCATTGAACAGAGTTGATGGCACAGCGGTGCAGCTAACAGAATCACTGCCGTAATCGCTCCAGCAACCCAGGTTCACTCCTGACCTGTCTGTATGGAGTTTGTACATTCTCCTGTGACCACATGGGTTTCCTCTGGCATCCCAAAGACGTGTGGGTCAGACGGTTAATTGGCCACCATAAATACCCCTAGTGAGTTGTAGAATCAGGGGTAGTTGATAGAAATGTGGGGAGAGTAAATGAGGTCAGCGCACAATTGGTTTAAATGTTGGTTGATGGTCAGCATGAAGTCAGTGGGCCGAAGGGCCTGTTTCCATGCTGTATGACATATTCTTACCCTTCAATTATCCCTCTACCACCATCACCAAAACAGATTACCTGGTCATTATCACATTGCTTCTTGTGGACGTTTACCATCACATATCTGCTGCCTTGCTTTCTGCATTACCAAAGGTTTAGTAATATAATGTAATGTACACCAGTCCACATCTCAAAGGTTCCCCATTATAAAGTACTTGGCATGTGCTGTGATTCTATATAGCTGTTTAAATAAGCGTTTCTTTGTACAGCGGTTCACATCACAGTTGAGCTATGACCCTACTTGTGCTCCCAGCACAGGTTAACTGCAGTAACTCAGATGACCTATTTAATACTTGCTTTCCATTTTGAACAGCTCCCCACCACACTCAACTGCTATCGATGAACCAATACACCCGCCATTGTATAACAAAGCATTCCGAACTAAAGTAGATGGACTACTCATTAAGGTAAATAATCTGGTCAAAAAACAGATCACTAGAAGAACTCAGCGAGTCAAGGAAAAAGTTATAAGTTGGTGTTTCAGGTCAAGACCCTGCACAGGACTGAAAGGGAAGAGGAAGGATTGGTAACACATAGAAATACGAAGGGGGGTGGGGTAGATGCTGTTAGGAACCAGGCTTGGTGTGGGGTGGTGGGGGGGGGTGGTGGTTGGTGAGAGGATGGGAAAAGTGAACAAAGGGAGAAGAAAGCTTGGTGGATGAGTGAGTGCACATGGGAGGAGAACACAGGGGGTGCGGGCTACCTGAAATAGGAAAATTCAGTGTTCATACCGTCGGGCTGTAGGCTACCCAAGCAGAATAAAAGATGTTCTTCCAATCTGCATTTGGCTTCTCCATAGCAATGGCAAGGGCTAAGGACAGACAGGGCAGCATGGGAGTGGGAAGGAGAGTTCAAATGACGTGCAACCGGAAACTCAAGACGGCCGTTGCGGACAGAGCGCAGATGCTCCCTAAGATGGTCGCCTAGTCGACGCTTGGTTTCATCAACGTAGAGGAGGCACATCGTAATGTAGTAGACCAGGTTGGAGGAGCTGCAGGTGAATCTCTGCCTCACCTAGAAGGGCTGTTTATCTTTGGATGGTGTTGGGAGAGGTGGTGAAGGGACAGGTGTTACACCTCCTACAGTTGCAGGGGAAAGCGCCGGGGGCGGGGAGGGTGGTCAACTGCATGCACAAAATCAAACTGATTATACCTTTACTAATGCTACCAAACAAACTGTCAGTTCAGACCTCCAGGTGTTTACTTACAGTTTAATTAATTCCTGCCCCAGCAGAAAGCTGTGGTGACACATACCTTTCACAGAAGAGATGTCTATCTCCATCTTCTCCTCCTTGGCTGTCAGCTCAGGCTTCATGTCTTCTTCCTCCATCTCCTCCTTGAATAGCCACCCTGACTGGGCCAGTGGAAGTTGCACAGGCATGTTCCGGGCATCATTTTTCAGACCAGGGTCATCAATAAACTACACACAAACAAATACAAACAAAAATATTCAGTACAATGGATATACAATGACAAAAATAAATAAATAAATAAGCAAGCAAGCAAGCAAGCTGCAAGCAGTTCAAGTAGAAAAGGAATTCTCAATGTACAACTCGGTATATAACCCTTCTCAATTACTTGTCTGGGCTGATCTTAATTTCATAATTTGTACAATTGTGACCAGTTTCCATTGAACTTCTATAAGCTACCGTTGTAAATTCAAGAGTCATGGTGCCCACACTCTATTCAAATCCTGTCCCAGACCACAGCAATGGAACACCAGATGGTCCTCTATGAAAAGCATGGATCCTTCCTGTAGTGTGGTCCCACAGACACACTCGCTGGCTGTGGTTTAGGTTAGACCTCAATTGTGAGTATCAGCAGGGTATGCTATTAAAGGGACATCAGAGGTGAACCCTATCCTAACCCTGTATAATGTATCCAAGTCTGAGAGGTTGGGGGTCACAGATCACAGTCATGACTTGTAAACTGCTCTCTTTCCTATCCCAGGACACCAAGACCACTGCCGAACCTCTGTGCTCTTCTAAAGAGTGCAGTTAACTCAGCACAGACTGAGAAGCTGCCAACAAGACATTTGTTTTACTTTTTCCTCTTTAAATTAATCTCCTACTCCCCGTCCGCATCCCACTGCTTCCATCAACGATCCCTTCAAGGTTGCTTACATCATCCCGGTCCAGCATGCGGAGAATCTGTTTGGTTTCCTCCTCCGACTCCCGCTTTTCCTTCTTTATGTTAATAATTGGGGAAGTTCCAAACTCCTTCATGTCCATGGAGGAATCCCAACCAGCTGTGAAGCAAAGGTGACAGTGAGACTTACAAAAGGGAATATCAGTAAAACTGGATCGTTGATAACCAGGAGCAGGTGAACAAAGTTAAAAGGTGAACAAAAAGGTGAGCGTCTTCAGCATCCAAACAGTGTGCTCGAGGATACACTTGGCTGGTTTTGGTACTGGTGAGATCCCTCTGGCCGACGAACTACTTGCTTTTCTAACTGGCTGCTAGATTAATTTACAGTGATTTCTGAAAAGATATCCAGGTACCTCTGAACACCAACACTTTTCAATCTCTCGACACTATAAAAGTACTCTACCCATCCTTTTATTTCTATTCCCAAGTGGAGGGTAATGAGTATATCAGTCATGGTTGAGCCAGGGAACTTCCAAAGCACCATAGACTCAAAGCTAGAGCACCATTTTCTGGATGAAAGCAAAGCAAAGGTGATAGCATGTTTGTACAGTGCAGGAGGCCTGGGAACACTCTGTGTAGGTATAACAATCAATCTTGATCCACCAAAAAAATCCAAAAATATGGTTAAAATCCAGCCTCTGGGTCTAGCCAGCAGATGTATCATTAAGTACAGGCAACATTCAGTGGTGTTCAATCCCCAACCTTCCCAGTTATACACTGGTACGAAAATACATACCAAACAAAAGGATGTTGATATAGTGTCTGCAAGGGACGCTTAACCTTCCCAGTTATACACTGGTACGAAAATACATACCAAACAAAAGGATGTTGATATAGTGTCTGCAAGGGACGCTTAATTTGATGCTATTCTAGTTGGATTCACATTCAGAGATATTAGATACTACATCCAACAGGATCCCACACAGAACATGTCAGAGTTAACCACTGGTCTCTCTACTGCATTGCAGTTTACTGTCTGCTATAATACAAAAACAAAGAAATGATGGCACTGTCATAAGATTTAGAATTTAGGGGGAAGTAGGTAAAGAGAAATTCCTCCCATTGACTAAAAGGTCAATAATCAGAAGGCCATAGATTTAAGATGAATGGCAAAGCTACCAGAAGTGGCATTAGGTAACCAATTTTTTTTTGAGTGGTTGTGATTTGGAAAACATTGCCCAATAGGGTGGTGGAAAAACATTTTAAAAAACCTTTCAATTGGGAACTGGACCAATACCTGAATGTGAAAGAATTGCAAGGAAACGAAAAAAAAGAGCAGTGGAGTGGGGTTAACCAGTTTGCCTTCTGAGAAAGCCACCAGAGACAAGGTGTGCTGTACTATCCCACGATCTGGCATAGTACATCTTACTTCCTCTGTGCTGTTAGATTCCACAAGATGAGTGAAAAGCTATAGCTTGCAGGACTTGAAGGGGCCACCAACACTTCTCAGCTCTCACCTCTCTTCTTCATCATTTCAGCAGGTCCCTGCTCAAAGATGGAATGGGACTGAATGGTCTCAGGTCTGCCTCTTCCTCGCCCTCGGCCATCTCTTTGCCGATCTCTTTCTCGCTCTTTCTTCTCTTTCCTCTGTGATGCATCGTCCTCCTTTGGTCTGCGGGGAAGAAGAAAAAAAAATCACACTTTACATGATGCAATTAAGATCTCCATCAGTCAGTAACTGAATCAAATGTGTATCTTTATCCTTAATAATGGCCTTCTTTAATACCTCATCATCGTGTGGGCATGATGCCTTCTCAAGCTTACGTGTGCGGAGACGCGTAAAGCAACATCAAGCCACTCGAGGTAAAAAGGTGGCAGATGGAACCGAACGTGGGAAATGTTAAGTTACTCATTTTAGCAGAAAGAAATGCAGAACTTCTTTTAAAAATTGAAAGACAAGTAAATGATGAATCGCAGAACCTGAGCATGCAGGTACAATACAATCAGAAAAGTTAACTGAAGTGTTTATTGCAAGGTGCTTTAAATGTGCAAGGAAGAAAGTAGCCGCAGTTACGCAGGACTTTGAGGCCGCACCTCGAGCACCTTTTCCTTAGCCAT
Organism: Pristis pectinata; assembly: GCF_009764475.1. NCBI lineage: Eukaryota > Metazoa > Chordata > Chondrichthyes > Rhinopristiformes > Pristidae > Pristis > Pristis pectinata. The sequence goes on from NC_067433.1 coordinate 3,239,393, forward strand.
GGTTTCCTCTGCACCACAGGCGACAGAGACCTTAAGCATTTCTGTTCCATTACCTGCACTCTGATCTCAAATCCTCTCTTCCCTATGCCTGCACCTCCCATCCCAGCAGCCTCCACATACAAGGGGTTGTTCTCCATAATTTCTGATGCCTTCTATGTAATGCCACCACCAGACCCACCTTCTGTTTCATCATTCTGAAAGGACCATTGAACGCCAAAATGGTTCATTCTTCCACCTCCACCAATACCCATTCTTCTTCTCATTGCACCTTCTAGTACTTGCCCTTTTATCTCCTTCCTATCATTCAAGGACAAAACACTCCTTCCAGGTGATTTACCTACATTTTCTCCAATTTAGTATCCTGCATTCAGTGCCCTCAACGTGGTCTTTTCTGTATCAGGGAAACCGAACACAGACTGGTTGACTGCTGAACCAAATACCTCCATTCAATACTCAAAAGTGACTCTGAGCTTACAGTTGCTTGTTTTTTTCTATATATTTTAATTCTCCATCACATTCCCACTCTACGTCTTTGACCTCCCTAATGTCTCAACAATGCTCAATGTGTGGACAAACAACAACAACAACATCTTCCGATTTGGCACAGTGAAGTCTTCAGGATTCAATAGTGAATACAAAATTTTCAGATAATCAACTATTCTAGCTCTTACTCCATCTCTTCCTCCCACCTTTTTGTACTGGCTATCTCCCCTCTTTCCAGTCTCGATGAAGAATCTCAACCCGAAACGTCAACTGTCCATTTCCCTCCATAGATGCTGCCTGACCTGCTGAGTTCCTCCAGCTCCTTTGTGTGTTGCTCCAGTTTCCAGCATCTGCAGTGTCTTGTGTCTCTATTCTAGCCTTGTAGTTCATTTCCAGTTTTTTTTCCTCTCTTTTCACCTACTTCAGACTGTACTTATCTTCTACTTAAAATTCCCCAGACAAATCGTGCCTCCTGCCTGTCAGCCAGCACCACTACCATGTGTGTCATTAATGTTCTCCTGGTTCCCTCCTTCCCTTTCATTCTCTTTAATTCCCACCTTTCCACTTCTAAACTTTTCCCAGTTCTGATGAAAGATGCAAAAACCGGCACTGAAAGCTTCACAGATTCCAGATAACATGGACCAACCAGGGAAGTCAGGCACACAGGAATGCACCTGGTTTCTCTTTACCAATGTCCAAAGGTGACACACCTTCAACCCTATAAAACTGTCAGCTTACTATCATAGAGGCATTCACCAGCCTCTACTCAGCAAGTGGAGGCCAGTTTTGTTCAATGGCTCACCCAACTGATCTCTTGTAATTACTACAAAATAAAAACTACCACAAATTCTTCATCATAAATGAATACTTACTCTTCCTTAACTTTCCTGCTGATGATGTTTGGAGTGAAAGTTTTCTGTAAGAGATGACATTCCCAGTTAACATCATTAAATGATAAAAGTGACTTCACAGCCTACAGTTGACTTGATGCCATTGACTTCATGGAATCTGTAGTCAATGTTGAAGGTTCACAGAGCCACTCCTTCCCAACTGTATTCCACTGTGCCACAAGCTCTGGTGGATCTGTGCTGCTAATCACACAGGATGGTGGTAGTGGAGTATGGGATGTCAATACAGTTCTGAGAGTACACCAGTTTGTTGCTTGACTAGTCTGCAGGACAGAACCTCAATTTTTGCACTTCCCCAATATCTTGAGAACTTTGCAAGATTGACCGATCTGGGTGTTCCCTTGCTCTGTCCAGTGCCTTGGTTGATAATAGATAGTACGTATGGTTTCAGAAGAGAATGCAGAGGCTGGAATCGGGAGCCACAAACAATCTGCTGGAGGAACTCAGCAGGTCGAGCAGCATCTGTTGGGGGGGGGAGAATTTCGACCTTTCAGGTCGATGCAGGGTTTCAACCTGAAACGTCAACAATTCCTTTCCTCCCCACACAGATGCTGCTCGACCCACTGAGTTCTTCCATCAGGTTGTTTGTTGCTGCAAATACATACGATTTAGTTCTTTCATTTGTCTTAGTTGTTTTGCATAACTGAGCAACTTGCTGCGTTACTTCAGAGAACAGGCAAGACTCAACTTACATTGGTGTGGGTCTGTAGTAACAGAGACCAGGCAAAAAAAAGGGCAGCTTTCATTCAAAACCAGTTTGGTGAACCAGACGGCCATCACAAATATTAGCTCTATACTCCATATTTATTTAATTAGCCGAATTTAAATTTTCCAACTTCATGGCAAGATGGAGAATGGAGAAGCAAGTAGGGGGCCAATTCTTAGAAAAATTTATGTTTGTACAAATTTTGCACACTAGTTGGTTACCAGCCACAGAACTGCAGCTTTACCCTGCCCACTTATATTGGATTCTATCATTCCATACTAGAAAACAATATAGAAAATGTGGTTGGTCAAGGAAAGCATCACCATCGCATTATTAAAAAAAACAAGTGGAAGACAAACAGTGAGGCTAACTGAGCAAAGTTCCACGCGGGACATTCGATGCCTTTTTCATTATAAAACTTGTTGATGTCTTCAAGTTGACAGAAACAGAAACAAATCCTGTGGGTCCGCCAACATCACTCCTATAGTTGTCATTTGACAACATCGTAAGGCACTATATAAATAACTTCTTTGTGTTTGAACTTGAAGTATTTTGAATATAGTCACTGAATCAAAGCACAATCTCCCACAAACAGTAATAAAGGACCGGTTTTAGTGATTAATTTTAAAGAAGAATATTGCCCAGAACCATCAGAAGAACTCTTTCTAAAAGCAGTTTTGAATATTTTATGTCCACAAGAGGGTAAACAGAGTTTTGCTATGACATCTCCACCAAAAAACAGCAACATGGACAACCCAAACTCTCAGGACTGCACAAATGTCAGCTCAGATCACATGCTAAAGTTTCTGGAGCGCTATAGAGTTACATATCACAAGTACTCATCAGCAACACCACTCCCATCAAAACCTTGCTGCATGTTTTCATCTCAGTTCAGTAAGCACCAATGAGTTCCAATAATAGAAACTGACTGCGGGAACTGGAAGCAAGGAATGGAAATGACATTGCTGCAAATACGAAACAGATAACAGCTAAAAGAGAGAACATATTACATCAAAAACTTTACAGATTCTGGCTGACTTTTATAATCCCGTTATCATTCCAGGTCTCCAGAAATCAGGACCTTTCCTTTTATCTCTGCCAAGTTCCTGGAACCAGAAGAGCAACTGGACAGGCTCTCCAACCAATATTCATTCACAGCTGCTGACCTTTTTCATTCCTCCCAGAGTTAGGTCTCTTGAACGGATGGAAGGCAGGCGGCCTGGTGTGACGGTGGCTGAACTCCGTCGGCCCGGCAGACCCCTGCCAACTGTAATAGTAGGTCTGATCCCACTGGGGTTGCCAGGATCTCCGCTGGAGCCTCTGTCAGACATTGCAACTTGCTACTCTGCACGATAGAAGAACAAGTACAGTTTTAAAAAATTATGCACATCACAAAGAATTTTAGCCATGACTGCAGGAACTCTTTCCCTCCAACCATCTGTCCTCACCCTTTTTGCATTTTAAAACCAAAATCAGCTCTCCTTAAAGAGACAGGAGAATTCCAGGGATGTAGTGGTGCTGTGCTATAGCAATTAGTTGCTGCTGCCTCATAGTTACATGGTCCAGGTTCGATCCTAACCTTGGGTGCTGTCTGTTAGGAGGCTGCACATTCACTCCACGGACAGGAAAGGTTGAGAAGGACATGGGCCAAACGCAGGCAAATGGGACTAGCTTAGATGGCAATCTTGGTCGGCATGGACAAGTCGGGCTGAAGGGTTTCCATGCTCCATGACCGCATGGTGCTCCCATCTCCTCCCACATCCCAAAGATTTTAAGATTTACTTTTAATTATCCCTTAATGCAATTTAATAGCAAAAAAAATCAAAGGTGAGTTGATGGGATACAAGAGAATAAGCCACAGGGATACAGGGAAATAGGGAGGGATGAATGGAACTGATGGGATTGCTACCAGAATTGACCCAATGGCCTCCTCTTACAGTGGGGCACTTAGATGCAGTTTGTCAGAAAGATATGACATTAACATGCTGGCTTCTGCTATGCAGAATCAAACAAGTGATCGATATCAGGATACCAAGACAGCTGGTTGAAGCCGGAACACTGGAATCATTTAAGGAACAGTTGAATGCTATAACGGGATTGCTGGTATTCAGAAAGATTAGGTTTAAAGGGGCTGAAGAACCGACACCACTTGAATACATCTCATTCAATTTGCAGAAGGCCTCCTTTTTACATTCTATTTATACATACCAGGTGCAGACTAATAGTTGTCAGGAAAGTTCAGGCAGGGCAGATCCGTTACACTGTCTGCCTGGAACTTTATACCCCTATCCCGGACGTACAAACAACGTTCCTTCTGCATATGCGCAATGCAACTATACTTGACTAAATATTTAAAGAGGGCAAAGCAGCAGAAACATTTACATACACTGATAGAAGGTCATCGATCTGAAATGTTAATATTTTCCTCCCTAGAGATTGTGCCCAGTCTGCAGAATATTTCCTGCATGCGCGATTTTCACTCAAGAAGCTGACGCCATCCGGGACAAAGTAATCTCCTTGTTAGGCAGCCCATTAGTAGCTGAAACATTCACTCATCTAACCAACAAGGCTGCAAAATGTACCTCATACCGCTGCAACAGTCCAGTGTTTCTGCAACAGCAACACCCAAGTCTGCAACCTCCACTGCCTAGAAAGTCAATGGTAGCAAATACGGAGGCATCAGCGCCCCAGAAATCACACACCATCCCAACTTGGAAAGGCATTGCTGATTCCTAGTTGACACTGGCACAAAATCCTGAAGCTTCCTACTCAATAGCACTATGAGAGTTCCTTCACCACAGTCTCCAAGAAGAGGCTACCACTGTCCTTCAAAGGCAACTAATGATGGACAATAAATGTTAACCTTTCCAGCCATACCCACAAACCAAAAATGAATGATCAACCACAATTAAGAATGATCTACAGTTCCGTTCTGGAGTGGCACCACATTCTTTGCATAATCCAATAGATGGTAGATGACTTCATTCAGGGAGCCTGATCCTGATAACAGATTAAGTACTCACTCTGGTTTCACTACTACTTCAGTGCTGCTGTGAAGCAGTAAGGAAAGACCCTAAAGATGCAGTGTAAATGTACCCCAAATAACATGCTTCAAAAGAAAGGCTAATATGGAACATAAAATATCACCAGTGGCAAAGCTGAATCTTTCCAGTACGAACATGGTCTTCACACCAGGTACCAGAGCATTTCCTTTTTTCATTATCAAAAATCCAGCAAGACTATGGTCATGTCAGGTGTTACAACACAGTGAGAAACAGACTCCATCTTCCTGTGGTGGTTGCACGGTTATATTAAGACAGACCATTTCATTTCCACTTTTCATCTTAGCTGTGTTCGCATAATGAAAGAAAAGCCAAAGAGCTTGAAGTTGGCACTTTAGAGGTAAAGTGCCAAGTTCAAGAAGGCAGAGGTCATTTGATTGAAGATGACCAATCTTTCAGGTAGATAGGCCAGGTATATCCAGGATCATGTTTACGTTATACAAGGTCAGAAAAGGGAAGGCTGGTGCGTGCTGTGGGAAGGGAGGGGCAAGCCATTGAAGAGTTCAAAGTTAGATGTCAGCAGGGGTGCTTTTCCCGGACAATAGCGGAAAACCTTGTGTATTGCTTGTAGATCCGCTGAACTCTTTCAATTGAGAGCTGGGCCTATTGCCTGAAGTAGGAAAGGGAGGAACTGCAAGAAATTATCAGGGCCACAGTGACCACTAAGCCAAACTCCAACTGCCCCTAATCAATAAGAACTTGCCTTTATGCAGCACCTTCAACATCACAAAACATCCAGAAGAACACCACAGAAATGCATCACACAAAATCTTCACATAAGGATGACAAAAAGCTTGCTTACACACAGCATCTGAAAAGGGGAAAGAGATGGAGAACTCCAGAGGTTGAAGGCATGGTCACTAATAGTAAAAAAAAATTAAAATGTGAATGATTAAGACCAGAATTAGAGAAGCACAAACATCCTGGAGGCGTATCAGACTGGAGATCAGAGATGGGGATGGGTGAGATGATGGAGGGATTTCAAAACAATATGTAGGTTTTAAAATTGGGGGGTTAATTAAAAGCCAGTGTAGGTCAGCAAGCGTAGGGTATAGGCTGATTGGGACCTGATGCAAGTATGGATGTGGGTAGCAGAACTTTGTACGATCTCAAGTTCATGAATAGTAAAAAGAGGGAGGCTACCAGTAGTTACGTCAAGAGTGCAGATAAAGGTTTCAGTTCCCTGATGAAATCCCACCTGCAAAATTGATCAGGAAAGAAAAAAACCCATTGGATCCAAGGGAAAATAGCATATGGTCATGGTCAATGGAGGTTGATTGGTTACATGAGGTTCTATAAGCTCAGTACTTGGTCCCTTACTTTTTTTGACATAAATACAGGGGCTATGATAAAGAAGTTCACCACTTATAACAAAATAGAGTGTGCTTATAGTGAAGATGACAATTCTAGGCTACAGGGAGATATCCATGGACTACTTTAAGAGGCAGAAGAGTGGCAAATGGAATTCAATCCAGAGAAGTGAGATAATGTGCTTGGGGAAATCAAACAGGACGTGCAATTATACAATACATAGCAGGATACAATGAAGCACAGAGGAACAGAGGGACCCTGGAGTGTTTGAAAAAGGTCCTTGATTAAGTAAGCAGAACATTAGAGTAGCGAGGTCATACTGGAAGTGTATAAAGCACCAGTTAGACCAAAGCCAGAGTACTGCACAGAGGTCAAACCTTCACACTATAGAAAGATGTGACAGCACGAGAGAGAATATTTCAGGGATTCTGCCAGGGCTGGCTATTTCGTGGTAGTTTTCTTTGAAATAATGGAAGCTGGGAGAAGATTTAATTAAACGTACAAAATCAGAGACAAAGACAAAGTGAACAAAAAGGACATTTCCCTTGGCAGGGAGGTCAATAACTAGGGGGCATTGATTCAAATTAATTAGTAGAAGGATTAGAGGAAGGAAATACTTCACACAGAGTAGTGAACATCTGGTACACAATGTCTGAAAGGGTGGTGGTGGCAGAAACCTTCACCACATTTACAAGATAACTGGATAAGCATGTGAAGAGCCACAATCTATAAAGCCACACAGAAAGATCTGGGAACTGAGAGTAAACCAAAGAGCTCAGTTTTTGATCAGCATGGGCACAATGAGCCAAGTGACCTCCATCTGTGCACACCTACCATTCTGAGGCAGGAACAGAGCCAAGTACCATTATGGAGATAGGAACATGGTATCTTACTGTTGGGATTTACAGTTCAAAGCTCATCCTGGGTCAAATGTGACATCAAGGTTGTGAACTGAGTGGTTCAACTTCAGATGGATAGCAGGGAGTAAGGGATGGAGTCTATGGCAAGGGAACACAGTTTGCAGAGGGCAAACATTTGACCTTCACTCCGAAGCAGCTCCAAAATGAATTTCGATCAAAGACTAAATTCTAACTAAACTAAGCAGGGGGAGGGGTGGGGTGGTGAAGAGGGGGAGGGGGGGGGGTGGGGGAGGGGTGATGGGTGGGGATGGAGGGGTGGGGGTGGGCAGGGAGGGGGTGGGGAGAGGGAGGGGATGGGGTGAGGGTAGGGAGGGGATGGGGTGAGGGTAGGGAGGGAGGGGTGAGGGTAGGGAGGGAGGGGTGAGGGTGGGGAGGGAGGGGTGAGGGTGGGATGTGGAGGGAGAGAAGCAGGAACACGCTGGTCCCGGGGAGACGCGCCTCGCAGACCTCGGCCACAGCTACCTGTACACGTGTTGATCCTCTGTCCCGGTATTTAGCTCCGCCGCGCCGATCCCTCGCCCTCTGCTGGGACTCCCCGCCTGCCGAAATCCCGCCTCCCCTTCCAGCTGGCCCTCGGCCTCTCCGGTCCACCAGCGCCCTCAACGCCGTCCTCTCTCCGCCGCCATCTTACTGCGGGGCAAATCGCCGCCTTCCCGCGAGGGGAGCATGCGCGACGGAGCAGCCGATCGTGCCCCGCACTGACATGGCGCCGGAGAGTGGAGCAGAGCGAGTGAGTGGGTTGCTAATCATCGAGGATGCTCAGTCGCATTCACTGCAGTGGAAGCAGCCGTGTGCTTTAATCTGGCCTAATTCTGATGCTTTCCACAAAGTTGGTTGCGGATCCCTCCCAATTAAATGCAGTCCTCAATCACGTTCCAAGCACAGCAGATTTAAGAATATAATTAGCTGTAAAATTAGATAGAAACACTTATAAGATAATAGATAAGAGGCATTAATCATTCAAGAACTTCTTCATTTGCCAATATACTATTCTTTCGTTGCTTAGTTGCCGAAATTCTTCAGGTTTGATTATGGAATTCAGTTTGTTGGGAGTGTGATTAGGCCCCTCGGACATTTTTTAATTTCAAAAATACATTTTATTTATAAAAATATATTGTATTTCTTGTATACAATCAGTACATATCTTTCCTTACATTCATTGTGCCATCCAACCAGTACATTATATTTACAATACATCAATGCCACTCACGTTTCCTCTTGAAGCAATACACTCATGAAGGGTTTGAGAGGCTGTTGCATAGGGCCCAGCCCCTCAGAGTCGAGTGGTGGCAGGACCTTAGATTGTGGTTGAGAGGTAGGAGATGTCAGTGGCGTCTGTTTCCAGAGAGGGAGACGGAGAGATTCAGAAAAGGAAGTGTCAGAGATGATCCAGGTGAATTTGACAGCAGGGTGGAAGTTGGTGGCCAAGGTGATGAAATCGACGAGTTCTGCACAAGTGCAGGAGGCAGCACCAATGCAGTCATTGATATAGTGGAGAAATAGTTGGAAGGGTATGCCGCAATAATCTTGGAACAAGGACTATTCCATGCAGAGATGTCCGTGGCAAATCTGTTTCCTGCGATGAAGACAGAGCGATCCAGAAGGTCAGTGGCAAGTCTGATCCTAGCCTGTGGTCCTTCCCCACAGAGACTTTGCAGTGGCTGCACCGAGCTTCAGTGCATCCCTCAGTATGTACATCTGCACAGGCATTAAGCATGAATGGGAAGTATGGACTGCAGACCCTTCAAACCTGTTTCCTATGTAGGAAATATTTTGGAAGGTATACAAAACCTTAAAGACATCTTTGTTCTTTAGTTTGCTTTTGCAGCTATGGTTATTTTTTACTACTGGAGTTGTGAATGAGATTTGCGAAGTGTGTTTCACACTTTAAATAAGGTAGGCTCCCAGAGATTTGCAATAGTGACAGGATAATGCATCAACAGCTGGTAAGATACACTTCACTGAATAAAACTTGGATCTGTAGAGATTTTTCACTTTCGGAAAACAGCAAAGCACCTTACATCCAACAAAGTATTTTACTCAGTATAGTTTCCACCATAATCTTAGGGAACATGGAGTCAAATCCATGTACAACATACTCCCAAAATCAGCAATGTGATAATGTCCAAGTAGCCTGTGTTACTAAAGTTGATTGGGGCATAAATAATGCAGTACAAATTATATCAAAAATAAACCATGTCCACTTTAAATTAGCACCATAAGATCTTTCGTAATCATCTGAACGAACAAGCAGTTTACTGCGTCTTCCATCAGAGTAGAACTCACTCAGTGCTGCACTCAAGTGTCATAGAATCATAGAGCAACACAGCACGGATACAGGCCCTTTGGCCCAACAAGTCCATGTCAACCACATTGTCCATCTAGGTAGTCCCAATTTTCTGCATTCGGCCCATATTCCTCCAAGTCCATCCCCTGCATGTATCTTTACAAGTGCTTCTTATATAACACTACTGTACCTGCCTCAGCCACTTCCTCTGGCAGCTCTTTCCTTATACTTTACCACCCTCTGCATGAAAAAATTGCCCCTCAAGTTCCCTTTTAAGTCTTTCCCCTCTCACCCTAAATCCATGCCCCTAGTTTTGGACTTCCCTACCCTAGGGAAAAGACTGTTACCATCCACTTTATCTATAACCTAGACTTTTATGCTTAAGTGTCTGGCATGGGACTTGAACTCACAACTTTCTGACTCAGAGGCAAGGGTAACATCCATTGAGCCACAGTGGATAATGCTACTGTGTGATGGTTTGGTTCTCAGGGCCAGAAAGTGTTTTTATTTATTTAACTCAAATTACCAACATCAATCAAAAGATTGCAAAAAATTGAGTCAGTGTACAGGCAAGAACAGGTAACTTATAGTCAGTGGATTATTTTGCAATAAATTACTTATAAATACTTCCAAAAAGAAGTTCAAATGGTAAAGTCTTTGAATCACAGTCATACAACATAGAAACAGGCCCTTTGGCCCACCATGTCCATGCTGATCATCAAGTACCGATCTCTACTAATCCCATTTACAAGCACTTGGTCTGTAGTCTTCTATGCTTTGTTAATTCAACTGATACCTAGATACCACTTAAATGTTCTGAGAGAACCTGCCTACGTCACCCCCTCAGGCAGGGTACTCCAGATTCCAACTACCCCCTGAAGAAAAAGGTCTTCCTCAGATCCCCTCTAAACATCTTTCCTATCTCTTACCCTAAACCTATGCTCTCCAGTTTGAGATATCTGTGCCATGGGAAAGTTTCCTACTCTCTACCCTATCTATGCTCCTCATAATCTTGTACCCTTCAGGTCCTCCCTCAGCCTCCCATGTTCCAAGGGAAATAAGTCCAGCCTCTCCAATCTCTCCTTACAACTGAAACGGTCCATCCCAGGGAACATCCTGATGTCTCCTCTACACCCTCTCAAGTGCAATCATGTTCCTCCTATAGTGTGGTGACCAGAACGGCACACAATATTCCAGCTGTGGTCTAACCAATGTTTTATAAAGTTGTATCATAAGCTCCCTGCTTTTATATTCTATGCCCAGGTTAACAAAGGGAAGTATCTCTTATGCCTTCTTCACCACCTTAGTCCTACATTAAGGTTACATTAAGAAGTAATATCTTGGAGTAGTTTCTTCATCCCAAATGTAACATAATTTACAGCTAGCATAATGTTACTTTCTTTGGAGAAGTTTAGACATCACAGCACATAAGGAAGCCCTGAGTGCACGAGGCAATTGCCCTCATCTGCCTTCCCTCAGCCCAAGGTAATACATGAGGAAACCCCTTGCTCCAGGGCTGTCAGTTCCCTCTGATGATACTTCACCCAGTGTTACTTTCAGAGCGCTCTTAGAAGCTACAGTCCAAGTTTAGAAGGACCATATCTAATGTTGTATTGCTGGGTGTTTTTTATACATCAAGGTTTCACATGCAGGATGGGTCAAAAGGCCTCCTTCTTCATTCTGTCATCTTCGTATGTCATACAGCATGGAAAGATACTATACAGCCCATCAAGTCTTTGCCAGCTCTTACAGCATTCCCATAGTCCATGTGAAGGGTCTCAACTAGAAGTATTGACTGTCCACTTCCCTCCACAGATGCTGCCTGACCTGCTGAGTTCCTCCAGCATCTTGTGTATTGCTCCAGATTCCAGCGTCTGCAGTCTCTTGTTTCTCCACTAGACATAATTAACCAACCAGCATGCCATTGCGAGCGCCCAGGGGAAACCCACGTGGTCACAGGGAGCACGTGCAAACTCCACACAGACAGCACTGGAGGTCAGGATCAAACCTGGTTCACTGGAGCGGTGAGGCAGCAACACTAACTATATCCTGTAAGAACACACAGTGAAAACTCTACCAACCAACATCACACTTACCCTGATGACTGCATTGCATGGAAAATGATGCATAGACCTGTCATATCAAAGTATTAACCTCTTTTCTACCCATTTCACTTATGAAGGCATCAGCCTTTTACTCAGGGAGGATTTCGTAGACACTGGGAGTCTCTCGACATGCATAATCCCAGCGGCAGTTCTCCTCCTGCGAATAAGACACCTGACTATAATGTCTTCAGCTGATAGAACACACTTTAAATTTTCTAGACTATATCTACAACAAGCAGCCACGTAATTTATCACTGTCTGGGCTTTTATTATTGCCTGATTCAATATTACTTCTCACTATCACTTTTTGAATCATATTATATTCATCAGTGAGACTGTTTGCTCAATGTTGTGCTGGTTCCACTGGCTCCTCCAATCCATCTTCTCCTCCTGGCAATTTTCTCTTAACACATCCCCTTAATCATTGGACCATTTGGTGAGTATTTCTCCTTTACTCAACATCTTGCACAATCTATAAATCAGAAGTTCCTGGGCCAAGCTATTGTTCGATTTCAGCTCCATTCTGCAGTTGGCCACTCTCAGACACACTACTCACAAATAGTCCAGGTCATAAGACAAGTGCAAGGAGAGAGATTTTCAGTGGGATGTGACAAAGCACGTTGATGAAGGTAGAGCAGTGGATGTGGTGTACGTGGATTTTAGTAAGGCGTTTGATAAGGTTCCTCATGGAAGGCTTATTCAGAAAGTCACGGCATGGGATCCAGGGAGGTTTGGCTATGTGGATTCAGAATTCAGACAGAGGGTGGTGGTAGATGGAACATATCCTGCCTGGAGGTCGGTGACCAGTGGTGTTCCACAGGGATCTGTTCTGGGACCCCTGCTCTTTGTGATTTTTATAAATGACTTGGATGAGGATGTGGAAAGGTGGGTTAGTAAGTTCGCTGATGATACAAAGGTTGGTGGTATTGTGGATAGTGTAGGTTGCTGTAAATTACAACAGGATATTGATAGAATGCTGACCTGGGCTGAGAAGTGGCAGATAGAGTTCAACCCGGATAAGTGTGAACTGATACACTTCAGGAGATCGAATATGATGGCAGAATACAAGGTTAATGGCAGGGCTCTTAGCAGTTTGGAGGAACAGAGGGATCTTGGGGTCCACGTCCATAGATCCCTTGAGGTTGCCGCGCAGGTTGATAGGGTTATTAAGAAGGCATATGGTGTGTTGGCCTTCATTAGTTGGGGTATTGAATTCAAGAGCCATGAGGTGACTTTGCAGCTCTATAGAGCTCTGGTTAGACCACACTTGGAGTATTGTGTTCATTTCTGGTCGCCTCATTATAAGAAGGATGTGGAAGCCTTAGAGAGGGTGCAGGGGAGATTTACCAGGATGTTGCCTGGATTGGAGAGCGTGTCTTTTGAGGATAGGTTGAGTGAGCGAGGGCTTTTCTCTTTGGAGAGAAGGAGGATGAGAGGTGACTCGATAGAGGTGTACAAGATGATAAGAGGCATAGATCGGGTAGACAGTCAGAGACTTTTTCCTGGGGCGACATTGGCTAATATGAGGGGGCATAATTTTAAGGTGATTGGAGGAAGATATAATGAGGATGTCAGGGCTAAGTTTTTTACACAGAGAGTGGTGGGTGTGTGGAACATACTGCTGACAGAGGTTGTGGGGTCAGATACATTAGGGACATTTAAGAGACTCTTAGAAAGACACATGAATGATAGAGAAATGGAGGTCTATGTGGGAGGGAAGGGTTAGATAGATCTTGGAGCAGGATAAAATGTCGGCACAATATCGTGGGCCGAAGACCTGTACTGTGCTATAACGTTCTATGTTCTATGAGCCACATTCAGCAGAAACATTAGCCATCCCTGATAAATGAAAGGTAACAGTTGGTAGCAATGGATTTTTTTTTGTACTCCTTTCAACTGTTTTCTATTCATTGTCCTTCTCATTTTCTCTTTCCATGCTACCTGCTCTATCTTATTGATAGAGTCATAGAGTCACACAGAATGGAAACAGGCCCTTCAGCCCAAGTCTTCCATGCCGACTGTGTTGCCCAGCGAGCTAGTCCCATCTGCCCACGTTTGGCCCATAGCCCTCTAAACCCCTCCTATCCATGTACTTATGTAGATGGCCTTTAAATGTTGCTAATGTGCTCACCTCGACCACTATTTCTGGCAGCTCATTCCAAATACGCACCACCCTTTGTGTGAAGAAGCTGCCCCTGATGTCCCTTTTAAATCTCTCGCCACTGATCTTAAACCTATGCCCTCTTGTTTTTAGCACCCCCTCCCTGGGAAAAAGACTCTGTGCTTTCATCCTGTCTATGCCGCTCATGATCTGATATACCTCCATCAGGTCACCCCTCAATCTCCTATGTTTCAGGGTATAATTGCCTAGTCTACACAACCTCTCCTTGTAACTCAGGCCCCCAAGACCAGGCAACATCCTGGTAAATCTCTTCTACACTCTTTCTAGTTTACTAATATCTTTCCTGTAACAGGGTGGCCAAAACTGGACACAATACTCCAAGTGCAGCCTCACCAATGTCTTATATAGGTGTGAGTGGCAGATATGAAACTTGTGTGCGAGTTTCCTATAGAGGAGGGGCTTTCTGGAGTCCATTGTAGTGTCCAGTGCACTGCCCCTCTCTGTATCTATTATATTTAACTATATTGAGCCATAGCACAATTCTCCACTGCTTCCATTTCATATCTTGCCATCATTACTGAGTCACATCTGTGGCCTCCCCCCATCCAGTCGTAGTTGGACTGAGACCTCCCAAACTCATGTCACGAAGGAGTCTTGCAGTCAGTAGGTAGAGAAGTGTGTTATCCATCAATGAAAAGGTTCAATGAGAAGCATCAGATTTCCAGTAATCAAAGAATCATTATAGCACAAGCTTTTCACTGTACCTCGGTACAAGTGACGACAATAATAAACCAATACATAGTTCTAGACACCACACAACAGGAAGGATGTGATAGCTGAGGAATGGTGTAGAGGAGGTTTGCAAAAATGCTATTGGGGCTGGAGAATTAGAGACACAAGGACAGAGAGATTAGGAGGCACAAGAGACTGCAGATGCTGGAATCTGGAGCAAAGCGTAAATGAGCTGCTGGAGAAACTCAGCACGTCAGGCAGCATCTGCAGTGGGAAATCAACAGTTGACATTTTGGGTAAAGACCCTTCATCTGAACAGAAACACTACCCTGGGGTTCTTTTCTTGGGAATAAAGGAGACTGAGGGGGCATTTAATCAAGGGTAGAAAATTAAGTTGGTCTTGGACAGGCTGAACAGAGAGGACAAGAAGTAAATTGCATACATTTAAGCTAATTGATAGAAGGAGCAGAGTGTTGCGGAAAATGGTTTTCACTGAATGATTAGTGAGAATCTGGAACTTACTGTCACAATGAGCGGTGGATACAGAAACCTCCAACGTATTTGAAAAGCATGAGGATAAGGACTTGAAGGGCCACAATCTACAACAGCAGGGGAGTGGGATTAATCTAAAGTCCATCTTTGTCCAGAATAGACAACACAGACTGAATGGCCTCTTTCTATGCCGTAACAATGATTCTATGATAAAAATTACTTCTCAAGCCATCTGATATTTTTTCTTTGCACTGCTGAATTTTGGGTGGGTTATTATTCACTGCAGAAAGTATTCTCCTCTTGTTCTCCGTGTGGCCATTCTGAATGTGCTGGTCATCAGAATCAGGTTTATTATCACTGTCTTATATGACATGAAATTTGTTGTTTTGCAGCAGCAGAACAGTGCAAAGGTATAGAATTACTATAAATTACAAAAATATATAACTAGTGAAAAAAATGAAATAATGAGGTAGCAAGTTAATGTTCATGGACCATTCAGAACTCTGGTGGGGGAGGGGAAGAAGCTGTTTCTGAATCGTTGAGTGTGGGTCTTCAAGTTTTCCTGTACCTCCTCTCTCACGAGAAGAGGGCATGTCCCGGATGGTGAGGGTCCTTAGTAATGGATACCACCTTCATGAGATCCTACCTCTTGAAGATGCCTGTTGGAACCTCCATACCAGGCTGTGATGCAACCAGTCAGAATGCTCTCGACTGTACATCTATAGAAATTTGTAATATTTATTATAATATATATTTATTAAATATAGAAACCTATGGGTTATGTGGTTATGAGGGCAACCTAATTAGGGAGCAGGAGGTTTAGCCAGACCACCGACTTGCTGCCCAATGATCCTGGCTGGAGGCAACCCCTGAATCCATGAGCATAGTTCCCCTGCACTTCTCTCATCCAACAGTAGGCTGCGCCCTATTCCAGTAGCTACCGTAGTTCGTTTCCAACCTTTAAATAGTTGACTATCCTTTCAACTTCTGGGCATCTGTATTGCGTTCAACTATGTTGTCTTTCACTTGAGATTTATATCAAATAGATCATAATTTTCGATTAATAGGGGGAAAAGAGAGAAATGTAAATGTGCAGAGACTACCATCTGTTCTAGGAGGTAGAATCTCAGGTAATGAGAAAGGAACATAGAGGCAGAATGTGGAAATAAGCAGAGCTAACCTTGGAAATTGGACATCAAGATAATAATGTAGCATAATATACTTCAAATGAGGAGCAATGGAAGTGAGCAACCTATTGTAATTGCAGGGGCAGGAATGTTGGACTATATGCTACTGGGTCGCATTTGATCTGTCAGCACTCCTGTCACTGCAACAGCCAGCGGTCATCAGTCCTTGATAGGATGGTCCAGTGCTGAACGTCTTATGCATTGCTGAGCAATTCCGGTCAGGTAGATTCCAAGATCTATTCAAAAATAAAATACCGCAGTAGCTGGAGATCTGAAATAAAACAGGAGCTGGACGTGTGGATGGGACAGAGAAAATTAGGTTTAATGTTTCAAGTCCATGTCCTTTCATCCAACTTGGGAAAAGTTAGAGATGGAAGAAGTTTTAAGATGCAGAGAAGAGAAGGCAGGAGGAGAGAAGAGAACCAAAGAGACGTCTAGGGAAAGGGTGGAGAGCAGCAGAGCTTAACTGAAAATAGAGGTGTGGGAAAGAGTATGGTAATGGGATTAATGAATGGTGGTGCAGAGTGTGTAAGTAGCAGAACACGAATGGATATATGAAGACCAAAAGATACAGGAGCAGAGTTAGACCATTCGGCCCATTGAGTCTGCTCCACCGTTCAATCATGGCTGATCTTTTTTCAACCCCCCCCCATTCTCCCTCCTTCTTTCAGTAACCCTTAACCCCCTTACCAATCAAGAACCTATCAATCTCTGCCTTAAACACACCCAATGACTTGGCCTCCACAGCCCTCCATGGCAACAAATTCCACAGACTCACCACCTGAAGAAAGTCCTCCATCACAGTTTTAAAGGGATGTCCCTTTATTCTGAGGCTGTGCCCTCAGATCCTAGACTCTCCTACTGATGGAAATATCCTCTCCACATTCACTCTCTCCAGGATTTTAAGCACCCAAGAATCAAAGAAACCTCAGATGCTAGAATTCTGTAATAAAAAGGAAAAAAAACTAGAAACATCGGGTCAGGCAGCTTCTGTGGAGACAGAAACAGAGAGTGAAGATCCTTTATTAGAACTAGGAAAATGAGATAACTAGTTAGTTTTAAGTTACAGAGAGGGTGGGGAAGGGGTGGACAGAGCAAAGAGATTATCTCCAATAGGGTGAGACCGGGATTGCTGAGGTGGTTCTGCTGTTCATGGAGCCATCTGATGCAGATTAGGTGACCACTTTGCAGAGCACCTGCGCTCACTTGGAGGAATGTCCCTGAGCTTCCAGTTGCCTGTTACCTCATTCCCCATTCCACTGTCTATGCAATCTGTCTGTGTATGACCAATTACCCTGTTTCAATGAAGCCTAATGTAGGCTTGAAGAACAGCATCTCATCTTCTCGAGGGACATATGGCAGTCCTCTGAACTCAATAATGAATTCAACAACTATTGCTAACTTACTAAGTGGCCAGTTCTGCTGTAAGGTTGTCCAACTGTAATATTACCTCTGGTTTTCTCTCTCTACAGCCACCACCTGATCTTCTGGGCATCTCCAGCATTCTCCTTTTGGTTTCAGGTCTCAGCTACAGCTCTGATCTGCATTTCACAGCTTTTGCGTGACCCTCTGTTTGTTCTCTCTATCACACCTCCCTCACTAATCTATCCCCTTTTTATCCTGGACCTCTGTTTTTTTTTATCCAAAATAAACTTTATTCATAATAAAAGACAAACTATAATACAATAATAAAACAGTGCAAGCCTTTACTTTCTTGTACAGATCAATCATTAGTGTTACCTTTTTATATAAAAAAACACAGCACCGATGCCACTCGTGTGGCTCCCTGGGGTGATACTCCAATCCCATATTTACAATATTTAAGGGGCTTCCTCGCCTGACCCCGCCCCTCCCTCTCCAGTGGCAGAAGAACCCTAAACTGTAGTCCTTCCCCACCGAGCCCTTGCATTGGCTGCACCCAGCTTCAGTGTGTCCCTCAGCACGTACTCCTGCAGCCTGGAATGTGCCAGTCAGCAGTATCCCCTACGGACTGGTTATAATGGTGAACATTCTTTGAGTGTTTTTTTAAATATTTCTGGTGGCAGGCACGGTAGTGTAGTGATTATTGTAACACTTTGGCACCAGCGACCTGGGTTTAATTCCGGCCACTGTCTGTGAGGAGTTTGTACGTTCTCCCCGTGTCTGCGTGGGTTTCCTCCGGGTGCTCCGGTTTCCTCCCACATTCCAAAAGGCGTACGGGTTAGGAAGTTGTGGGCATGCTATGTTGGCACCAGAAGCGTGGCGACACTTGCGGGCTGCCCCCAGAACACTCTACGCAAAACGATGTATTTCACTGCGTGTTTCAATGTACATGTGACTAATAAAGATATCTAATATCTTATCTTATCTGGGCTTTACAAAGAAAGGAAGACCGGGGTCCCTTTCATGATTTCAGATCATTGCAATGTAATACTTTTGAACTGCAGCCTCTTTGAATGTAGAAAGCAAAGTAGTCAATCTGTGCACAGTAAGAGTCATGGAGGTCATAGAAGACATAAGCACAGAAACAGGCCCTTCAGCTCACCGAGTCCATGCTGACCATCAAGCACCCATTTACACTAATCCTACTTTAATCCCTCTTTTTATTCTCCCCACATTCTCATCAACTCGCCCCAGATTCTCCACTCACCTACGCACTAGAGGCAATTTACAGCAGCCAATTAACCTACCAACCCACATGTCTTTGGGACATGGGGAGAAACCCGAGCACGCAGAGGAAGCCCACGCACTTACAAACTCCTCATAGACTGCACCGGAGGCCGGGATTGGACCCGGATCTCTGGTGCTGTGAGGCAGTGGCTCTAATAGCTGTGGCAGTGGATCACTCAAAATTATTAATGCTAATCAGATACTCTGCTCTTAGGGTGAGGGATAAATATTGGCCAGGACATTGAGGAGAGCATGGAACATGGGATTTGATCTAAGCATTTGTCCAAAGGACAATGCCTGTGGCAATGCAGCACTCCCTCAGTACTGCACTGGATTTGTGCTCACATCCTGAGGGAAGGATTGGAGAGATGAAGTCTTCCTTCCCTCCCACTCCACAGCTATGGGCAATTACTGTTTGAAGGCACACTTTTGGAAATGAAGAGCAATGTGATCTGGTTTTGCTGGTGAATGTCTGCACTAGACGAGGAAGAATGGTCAGTGGAAGGTGAAGTCAAACCCAGTCTGTGCCCACTGAATTGTTCTCGACATGGAATCAGCTTTCTTGGGAGAATGGGGAATTGGTAAAAAAAACAAATCATAAAGGGCCCTACAGTTTGTTGCCTTATGTAACACTTTTGATTTATATAGGATGTTCCTTTATGGTTGGGAATGTAATTACATTTGCACTTCATCAAGAGATGTGTCTTTACCTCTCCCCACTGGATCCCACCTTGTCTTACCCTGCCTTGTCTTACTTTGTAGCTGAAGTTCCTCACTGATGGAACCTTCCCAGTAAATCTTTTCTGCAACCTCTCTACCACCTTTACACCCCTTTTTCTAAAGTCTGGTGACCAGAATTGGAAGCAGTGCTCCGGTTGTGGCCTGCTACAAGTGCAGCATACCCAGTCCCTGTTCCTAACTGCTCTCATTTGGTCTGTTAGTGGTCCTGTCCTATGCTAGGGACTCACCCACAAGTGGAAACAGTCCTCCAACATCACTCTATGGAACTCTCAACTTGGTTGGCGTGGACGAGTTGGGCCGAAGGGCCTCTGTATAGCTCTACGACTCTAATCCCTTCCTAATACTAAAGACCTCTTATCAGATGTCCTCCTCGGCCGGGGAACCCCAGCCTACACAACCTTGAAGCAGGGCTTCGAGTGACCTGTCTATAATGATTACCATTCAGACTAATGACTGCAGAGATCTGGATATCGCAAAAGGCCCAGCAATTTAGAAATAAAATCTGTTGTTACACCTTCCTGTAATAAGGGACAGTGTGATAGCAGCGTTAACGTTGGTAATGGGCTCTGCTCATTTCCCCAAGGCTACCTGTGCAGAGGGAGGCAGAGGCTAGGGATGTTCCGTTGAATGAGGCTGAGTACCTGGTGAGGCCAAGTCTCCCCGGAGACGCCGCGAGTGTGGATTATGCAGCGATTTGACGTAGGATCAGCTGTTGCTGGGAGGCAGGTCCTCCGAGAACAGACCAGTGTCTGAGGCGGAGGGAGAAGATGCAGTTGGAATGAATTCAGTCACCGCAACCCCCTGCCCCTTCCCAAATTAAACCGAGAGAAAAACACACTTGAACGTCAGGCGCCGTGGTTTTGCTGATCGCCTGCGTTGAAGAGTTGAGAAGCAGCAGACTGAGGTAGGTGCATTGAGGAATTTCCTTTACCATCGGCTGAACGGAGGAATTCATTCCAGGTTAGGAGGGGGAGTCGCTGGCCAGGGTTGTTATGCAATTTAACACCCACCAGCCTTTTTGGGAGCCGAGGGAGTGTGAGGAATCTATCTGACACGGCGGCAGAGACCATTTCTCACACTCTGGTGTTACAACCGAGGAGCAGATGGCACGGAGGGCAAATCCACACACACATGGTGGCTCCTGTAAATGCAGCAAGAAAAACAAGCGGGAGGCAGCGTCTGTGGCTAGGTCCTACTTCAGGACCATGGACAGAGGCTGCCCTCTCCATCCACACCGGCAAAGGGGGAACCTCGCCCAGTGACTGGAATCAGGGGTTCAGACACCAGCCAGGGACGGCCGGCTGGGATCCGAGCAAGGAGACTATCTGGAATTAATCAAATTCATCAACAAGACTGATTTCAATTTAAATCCCGTTGCGGGTATGCCACCTTTGAAGGCTGGGATTATCCTTATCTCCTGTATTTTATTAATCTAGAGCAATATTTCTGTGGCCACTTTCGCACTTCTTGCATGTGGGTGGAGCTGCGTGGGGGAATGTCACATCGGCAGAAAGCAACACTCCCCCACGCACTTCGCTGAGTGAAAGCCTTCCTTTCCCCCTCTGCACCATCCCGACATGTTTTTCTCTCTCCGATCCTCAAACGCCAGCCTCCCTCGGTTGGAGTGCCAGCGTCAATCACAGCCGGGTCCCTGTAGACTCCGCAGCGGGCGGAGATTATCCCCTGAGGAACTTTGCAGAGGGGCAGAGTCTGCCCGGTGGGTATATCAGCGCGACCCTTCCACCCGAGAGTGCTGTGGTACTTCGTGCAGTAATGGGACTTCCACATTTGGCAGTCTATTCACATAACTGTATAACCACCGGCACCTTTGCTGGGAACATGCTTAAGCGTTTTAGCAGCTAAGCATATGCACCAGGGCCAGCCTCAGAACCCCTATGATAGGGAATGAAGAAAGTCATGCTCGGTCACTCCTGTACTGGGATTGCTGGCTGACGATTATGGAATAATTTGCCCCGGGCTAACTCAACTCAAAATGATGGGAACCACCTAGCTCCCTGCGGCACGTATCTGGACAGTTAAATGGAAGAGGAGCAGATTATCGCTCCACGGGACCCTTTGGGATTCTGTGACTGAGAGAATAATTTACGTTCAGAAGCATGGACCTGTACAAGAATGTTGCCAGGACTAGAGGACTTGAGTTATAAGGAGAGGCTGAATAGGCTGGGACATTTTTCCCTAGAGTGTAGGAGAGTGCGGGGTGACCTTATAGAGGTGTATAAAATCACGAGGGGCATAGATAGGGTGAATGCACTCAGTCTTTCTCTCAGGGAAAGGGAACCAAAAGCTAGACGGTGTAGGTTTTAGATGGGAAAGATTTAATAGAGCCCTGAGGGGCAACTTCTTCACGAGGGTGCTCAGTGTATGGAATGAGCTGCCAGAGGATGTGGTTGAGGCAGGTACATCAACAGCATTTAAAGGAACTTAGACAGGTACATGGATAGGAAAAGGTTAGTGGGATATGGGCCAAACTCAGGTAAATGGGGCTAGCTTAGATGGGCAATTTAGTCAGGTGGGAGCAGTTGGGTTGAAGGGCCTGTTTCCATGCTATATTGCTCTATGACTATGACTTTAGGAATGCTCCAAGATTCAAGAATACCACCTACCTGCGCTATCAGTCATCCACATCCACACACTCAGGTGCTGAGACCCTGATATATAAACACACACTGACACACATGCACCAACACACTAATCCATGTACATGAATGTGTGCCCACACCCACTAGCACACTCTGATAGTGAAGCATCACTCTGGGACACAAATTCACTAACATAAGAATGCACACCAGTCTCATGCTATATTGTCCTTCAGGGTTGGGCGTGGTTTGTTTCCACTCAAGTCTGGTAGGTTCTTAAGTGACGTTAGTGTGAGGGTGGGGCACAGACACAGATACAGGTGGGTAGGAGGTGCAGGCTGGGTGGATTGTTTAGGAGGCTTGTACCAGGCCTCTGCTTTCTCCTGAAGAAACTCAAGGTGGGCCGAATGGCCTGTTTTGTGCTGTATGGTTCTATGGTTCTATGGTCATTGCTGCCAATTCCAGATGTTCCTTCTCCATTTTGAGTTGTTGGGCAAGAGATCCCCATGAGTTGATGGGGATGTTGCATTTTTCCAAGGGCGCTCAGAGAACATCCTTGAAGCATTTGCTCTGTCCTCCTGGAAACTGCTCGGTGTGACTAACTCGGAGTAGAGTGCTTATTTCAGGAGACTGGTGTCAGTTGTATGGTTTTCCCATTGGAGCTGGCTGAATGTAATCAGGGCGTTGATGTGGGTGTAACAGTCTGCAGGAGGACACTGAGTTTGGTTCACCTCTCCTGAAGGATTTTGCAGAGCTGGGTTCGAGGTGTCTGATGTAGGTGGTCCACATCTCTGAAAGGTACAGGAGCCAGGGATAACTGTTGTCTGAAGAACCATGAGTTTTGAACAAGATTCGAGGACTTGATCTTCAGGCACCCTTGTGTGGCCAAAAACTACACTGGTACATCGTAAGCAGTGGTGAATTTTTATTGAGAAGTCACTCCTTAAGACATAGAAAGTAGTCCACATTTTCCCACGTCTCACTGTGGACTTTTCTTTTTGGGAGGAATGTGAATGCGCGCGCGCACACACACACACACAGTTGAACTGTTTAACATCCAAACCACGGTAAGGTTTATCTTCACTTCCTACACAGAAGTATGCACCGGTGTTGTGAGCCATGACACATTTAACACAAACAGAACATCAGTTTACCCACAATCAGATAAGACCAGAAAATAAAATGGCTGAATGAAGCACTGTACGTGATAGTCACTTCACCGCTGCCGCTCTGGCCCTTACTGAATCGGAGGTTTGTCAGTGTTAACTGATGTATGAGCCCTGATTCTGTTCTCTAACTAACTGCTGCCTCTGCTCCCTCTATCCCTACCTCCCTCCCTCCCCCTCCTTTCCCTCCCCTCCCTCCTCCCTCCTCCCCTTTTCTCCTTCCCTTTATCTCCCTCCCTTTCCCTCCCTCCTCTCCCTCCCCCTTTCCCTCTATGCTGCCACTCTGCAGCCTCCCCATATTCAATTCTCATGGCTAACAATGCACTAGAATTCTCTCCCGGCTGTTACAGTTTTTCTGTTACCGTGGGAACGCCAGCGTGGGTTGTGGAACTCATAAATAGCGTTTATCGTGCCAAGAATAAACAAGTTTCTGTTTTATACCTGACCATTTGGAGGGCTGGTCTACATAAGAATGCAAGAAAATCAGAGCAGGAGTGGGGCACTCGGCCCCTCTATCCTCTCCCGCCATTCGATATTATTGCAGCTGGGGACACGAGCATGACCTGAGCCTGGAACCTCCAATGTGATGATATGCCAAGGTCTTACAGAAGGTGGGAATTAAACAACCGACAGGAATAAAGAGGTAGTGAGTGACCATAATGATCCTATAAATCTGAGGTGCACAGGAATTTCTCCTCGCTGAGGGTGGGTGGTCACTAGAATTCTCCATCCCAGATGGTTGTCGAGGTGGAACTGTCACAGAAGAGGAGTTGAGGCTTGGGGCAATTCAACCAGGATTATATTGAATAGTGGAGCAGACTTGAGGGGCCTGATGGCGTACTCCTTTTCTCCTTGTGTCTGAAGCTTGTTTCATCCACCACATTTCAACACTCACAATGTGGCCCAAGCAAGAACGTGCAGATGGAGGCTATCCCAATGGGAAGACACAGTCACATTCTCAGGTCAGTAGAACATCCTCATTCCACCAGGTTGGCTCATTGATGTGGGCACAGAGACCAGTTGGGACTCTCCAGTTGGTCCATCCTTCCCCCACCCCTGCATGAAGCTGCTTGGTTGCGTCAACGCTCAGAGTTGCATTCACTACCTCTACTGTCACAAGGAAGCTCCAGTGCATCTCCTGGTGTTTGGCTGCCATCGAGTGCAGGAGTGTCTCTATCGAAGGACTGGGAGTCCTTCTGACTGCTGTTCCAGCCAACACCATCCACCCACCAGTCTTGGTCAAAAATGAATATCTCAAGGAGGGTTTGTGGAGGGGGAGAGTAATTAGAGAGACAACGAGGTTTGGGGAGGAAACCTCAATGATTATGGAATGACAAACAATCTGCTGGAGGAACTCAACTGGTCGAGCAGCATCTGTGGTGGGGAAAGGAACTGTGGACATTTCAGGTTGAAACCCTGCATCAGGACTGTGCCTCAATAAATGTGGCCTAGGTTTAGCCTGCAATGATTGGCCATAGGGAGGGTAGGAACCACTGACAGCCAGTGTTGGTTAGTGGGGAGAGGGCAAATATTGGGCTGAAGGAGATTGAATGGGGGAGTTAGTGCTGGAGGTCGCTGGGGGTGAGGGTGCAATCTGCAGATAAATATGAGAATCTGCAGTTCAGTGTTGGAAGGAATGGAGTAGTGGGGGATTAGGTAAGGTTGGAGGGAGATGAATATCTAATTAGTTGCGGTTAATGGAGGTTGGAGAATGAAAACGCCAGAGGTTTGAATATAGAGCAGAGAATGAAGGGGGTGTGGAGAGAGGCAGTTTTGCAGAGGTGCAAGTCAGCAGCAGTGGAGAGGATGGGGGTCTGAAGCGATTCAAAGTCTTCATTGTGAAGGCAAAGGAAGCCACGTTTGCACCGATGATCCTCACAATCTCTGCAGGGGTCGGGGAACGTTCTTCAGCCTTGGCCAATATCAGCGTACACTCATTCAGACATTTCACATTACAGGATTGTGGGTTCAAGGACAGAAGAAGGTTCTCCTCTGTAATATCTGCCCCACAGCATAAACCCACTGTGCACACTCACACTGCAGATATCCTGGTGCACCTAATGACAATAAAACAAACGAACAAGCAATTTGCCTATAGGTTCTGATTCATTCAGAGTTGAATACCAGGAGCCATAAATTCAATCTGTAACAATCCCACAGTCCATGCCCTGTTAACCTTGGATTGGCTGAGAAGGCCCTGGAAAATTTTGTACAACATGATCGTAATTCAGCTTCACTCCTCATAGAGTCATAGAGCCCTACATCATGGAAACAGGCCTGTCAGCTCACTGAATCCGTGCCGACTATCAATCGTGCATTTATACTAGAGAAGCAAACAATCTGCTGGAGGAACTCAGCGGGTCGAGCAGCATCTGTGGTAGGAAAGGAGTTGTCGACACTTCAGATCAAAACCCTGCACCAGGACTGCATCAGGGTTTCGACCCGAAACGTCCACAATTCCTCTTCTCCCACAGACGCTGCTCGACCCACTGAGTTCCTCCAGCAGATTGGTTGTTGCTCCAGATTGCAGCATCTGCCGTCTCCTGTGTCATACGTTTACACTAATCCTACACTAATCCCATTTTATTTTATTTTATTGGTTATCAATTCAAATCACACGCTGGGTGCTTGAAGTGAGAATTTACTACACCCCATTTCTGAATTTCAATATCTCCCCATTCACACCCTAAACAGTACACTGAAATTTAAAAAATACGTTTATTTCATATCCCCTCCCTTTTGACATGTTTTCAGCCTGATATTAAATATCCACTACGGTTTCCATGTAAGGTTTCCATGAGAACACAGTCAATTTAATTGCTTCGTAGATGTTTGTTGCTGTATATCTGGGGCTTGGGTGATTATTAGAGAAACAATTCAAAAAGATTTAAATTTTACCGTGTCTTTTTAATTGTGAGGCTCCAGGGAGTACTGAGCATTGTTTGCTAATTCTGTGATTATATCTCTGAAAATCTGTCACATTAAATAATGTTTACACAGGGTGTATGAGCCCAGGCAGCTTTGCACAAGTCTGCACGAGACTCATCAGCAGACGTTTGCAATCAAGTAGCCCAGATTCTATCTAAAATCAAGAAATTGATAGAGAGGCTGATCAAAGACAAAAGCTTGGATGGAAAGTAACAGCAAAATAGTTAAAGGGGAAATCTTCTGAAGCCTTGCACACGGAGAGACAGGCAACTAAAACCTTCACATAATGTGGATTTACACAGGATGATATAATTGGACCAGGAACACAGAAGTAACTGGGACTCCATGTTAAGGACATAATTTCTGTTCCTATTTTAATGAAATGCTGGATGATTAAAGAGAAACTACTTGCATTTATATAGCACCTTTAAGCATTAAAACACCCCAAGATGCTTCATAGTAACGTCATCAAACAAAATTTAACATTCGGCCTCAAAGGAGATATTAGAACTGAGGACTGAAACTTGCTCAAGGAGTTTAATGAAATCCTTACAGGAAGAAGGAGAGACGGTGAGGTTTGGAGGGGTAGGGGAGAGGGGTGGAGTTCCAGATCTTAAGGCCGGAGGCAATTCAAACCCGTACTGCACAAGTGAACATAAGTAAAGGAGAAAAATATCCGGCAGAGTTTAAGGACTCGAGGAATAAACAGCAATAGGAAAGGGGAAGACGTAGATGGATATTTTAAAATCACAGCTTTCCCTGATTGGATGTAGCTTAGAGAGCACAGGAATGAGAGGTAAATGAAACACTCTGCAAGTTAGGATAATGTGATCTATTATTCATCTTCCTCTCTATGTAGTATATGAAGCATCTTACATTTGTGACTTTTACATTCTGAATCTATGTTTTAATACCTTAGTTACACCTTAGTTACATCTTTTTGCCTGTGGTGGGAATGTTCTGGGCTTGGAACCAGAGAACATTGCAACAGAGAGGGGTGGAAGGTTCACAGCCCACTTTGGCTACTAAAATATTAACATTAATATTTTAGATATTAAGAGAACCAAAAGATATTAGGAGGTAAAGGCAAGATAGTGGTGCTAAGGTAGAAGATCAGCCACAATCTTATTGACAAGCAGAGCAGGCTCAAGGAGCTGAATGCACAACCACTCCTCCTTTTTCTTATGAAGTGCAGAAGTACTTGGCTAAGATGGGACTGGCAGCGATTGGGGGACTGGCAAATGTGTGAACCTGTTCATCGATAGAAGAGCAGTGATTTACTAAAGGGTTCAGAGTGAGCTCACCTTTAAGGGTGTCACTCCATAATTCAGATGGTGACTTGGCACCAGGAGCTGTATTTATCCAGTTAGGTGAGACCCCCCTCAATCAGCTGCATAATCCACGATTAACCCTCCCTGAAGCAGGTCTTAGGATCCACAAAAGATGAAGATCATAAATTGGCCAAAAATAATCACTTAGTATTTTATAGCATCATGTTCCTGTGACTCTGTGTATCTACTGTAATGAGATCTTACAGTAATATTAGTAAAGAAATCGGCTACAGCTGGGTTTTAAAAAGAAACCATTGTTAAGATTGCTTCGTTAAGAGGTGCCCTTGATAAGGAGATGCTCTCATTCCTGCATACGCCACAGTCATTGACATGATGTCTTGGGTGTTTGTTTAATCAGTAGTGTAAGATTTAACATTTGTAAAAGGCAACTTGACTAAAACATTGCCACTATGCAATGATCACACCCTGTGAACTGACACTGGGAGCCACAGCCAGATGACTATATCCTTTGCCTTTCCTGATGAGCTGCAGGAGAGCACTTTGATTCCAGGTGAGTGAATAATGATCATCCAGTGTCTCTAAGCGTTAACGTCACGGCCCCACACACTGCTTACCTCAGTGAAGGTTCCAACAGAAACATCACCAAGGCTGAGAGCAAAGGAACAACTTGCTCTCTTCCAATGAATTTCACAACCTTGTGCTTCTCAATATTTTTGAATCACAGAATCAAGGATTACAGCAAGTAATGAGGCCATTTGGCCCTCTGAATCTGTACTAGCTCCAGGTAAGAGCAATGTTTCCATTTCCTCTCTGCCCATTGCCCCACAATTCCTTCCCCTCAGATAATTATCCCTTTTGAATGCTGTAATTGAGTCTGCCTCCACTACTGCCCCTGGCAGTGCATCCAGATCCCAAACATTCACCATGGAAAAAAAGTCCTTATGTCCTTTTTGCTTCTTCAGCCGTTCATCACTTTATATTCCCTGGTTCTTGATCCTTTCACCAACGGAAACAGTTTCCCTCTATCCACTTTGTCTATACCCTTCAAGATTTTAATTATCCCACTAAGTTCCCTTTGCAACCTCCTTGTTCATGGAAAACAACCCTAACTTCTCCAGTTTACCCACATAACTAAAAGATAAACCAAGATTCACTATTCCTGGCACATCCTTGGCAATCTTTGGCACACCGTCTAAGGCCATCACATCTTTCCAGATCTGTGGTGCCCAGATCTATGCGATAAAGGTTCATCATGACTTCCTCGATCTTGTATTCCATGCCTCTATAAAGCCCAACATCCCATATATATCCTTAACCATTTTCTCAACCAGTCCTACCACTTTCAAGAAAAATATACTAATAGATCTTTCTCTTCTTGTATCCTTTTTGGATTTGTGTATGCTATTTTATATTGCCTCTTCTTATAAAATGTAACATTTCACATAGCTCAGCTACACACTTTATCTCCCAATCTGCCCTTTCCATCAGCTGATCCACATCTGCTTGGAAATTAGTCATGGAGTCTTTACAGCATGGAAACAGACCCTGAAGCCCACTGCGTCCACATCAACCATCAAACATCCATTTACAATAATCCGGAATCAGATTCAGGTTTATTATCACTGACGTATATCGTGAAATTTGTTGTTTTGCAGCAGCAGTGCGGTGCAAAGACATAAATATTACTATAAGTTACAAAAATAAATAAATAGTGCAAAAGAAGAATAACAAGGTAGTGTTCACGGGTTCATGGGCCGTTCAGAAATCTGATGGCGGAGGGGAAGAAGTCGTTCCTAAAACATTGAGTGTGGGTCTTCAGGCTCCTGTACCTCCTCCCTGATGGCAGTAATGAGAAGAGGGCACGTCCCGGGTGGTGAGGGTCCTTAATGAGGGATGCCACCTTCTTGAGGCACCGCCTCTTGAAGATGTCCTCAATGGTGGGGAGGGTTGTGCCTGTGATGGAGCTGGCTGAGTCTACAACCCTCTGCAGTTTCTTGCGATCGGAGCCTCCATACCAGGTTGTTGATGCAACCAGTCAGAATGCTCTCCACCGTACATCTATAGAAATTTGCAAGAGTCCTTGGTGACAGACCAAATCTCCTCAAGCTCTTACCCTAATCCCATTTTTATTCTCCCTACATTCCTGTCAACTGTCCCCAGATGTCACCACTCACTAACACTTTAGGGACAATTTACAGTGGCCAATTAACCTACATTGTGTTGTGCATGAGAGGAAAACAGAGAAGCTGGGGAAACACACACAGTCACGGGGAGAATGTGCAAACTCCCTGCAGACAGCACCGGAGGTCAGGACCGAGCCCAGGTCACAGGAGCTGCGAGGCAGGAGTTCTATTTTCACCCTGCCAACCCCATTACTATCCTCCGTGCTTCTCACTATGCCAGTGAATTTGTGCCAGCTGCAAATTTTCAAATTGTTCCCTGTACAGCCAAGTTTGTCATAAAGATATATTAAGAAAAATGGTGAGATTACAGTTGCCTCCTGGAAAACTCCTTGTACACTGCCCCACCCTCCAAAATACACCTTCTCACCACCATTCTCTTTTTCCTGTTACTTAGTCAATTTTCTTTTCGAGCCGCTACAGTCACTGTAATTCCATGGACTTCAACCTCGATGATAAGCCTATTACATGGCACTTTGTCAAATCAAGTCGAGTCGAGTTTATTGTCATCTGCACAAGTCCATGTGTGCACAGGTGCAATGAAAAACTTACTTGCAGCAGCATCACAGGCTCATATCATCATAGAAGCAGCATTCACAAGAAAAGCATAAATTAAACATAAATTACACAATTTTTGCAAGAAAGAACACAATTAGAACAAAACAAAACAAAGTCCATTTTAGTGCAAAGTGATCAAAGTGGCCATAGTGTTGCTAATCTGCAGTGATTAGGGTTGTGCCGGTTGGTTCAAGAACTGAATGGTTGAAGGGAAGTAGCTGTTCCTGAACCTGGTGGTGTGGGACTTCAGGCTTCTGTACCTTCTGCCTGATAGTAGCTGTGAGGAAATGGCTTGGCCCGGTTGGTGGGGATCTTTGATAATGGATGTTGCCTTCTTGAGGCAGCACCTCCTGTAGATACTCCCGATGGTGGGAAGGGATGTGCCCGTGATGTATTGGGCCGAGTCTACTACTCTGCAGCTTCTTACGTTCCTGTGCATTCAAATTGCCGCACCAGACCCTGATGCAACCAGTGCAACCGAATACAATTAGAAGTCCATAAACACCAAACCCACCGCATTTCTTTCATCAAAGTGTTTGGATGCTGGAAATGTAGCAGCCACATTGCACACACAGCAATAGCCAGACATTTGAGGGAGTCCTTGAAAACATAAAGTCATAGAGTCACAGCATGGAAACAGGCCCTTCGGTCCAACTCGTCCACACTGACCAAGATGCCCATCTGAGCTCGTCCCATTTGTCTACATTTGACCCATATCCCTCTAAACCCTTCCTATCCATGTACCTGTCCAACTGTCCTTTAAGTGTTGTTATTGTACCTGCACCAACCACTTCCTCTGACAGCTTGTCTACATACATATAACCCTCTGTGTGAAAACGTTTTCCTTCAAGTTCCTTTTAAATCTTTCCCCTCTCCCATCTACTTGTTGATTTTCCAACCCTGGAAAAAAGACCGAGTGTGTTCACCCTACCTATGCCCCTCATGATTTTGTACACCTCTATAAGGTCACCCCTCAGTCTCCTACGCCCCAATGAATAAAGTCCTAGCCTGTCCAACCTCTCCCTGTAAGTCAGGCCCTCGAGTCCTGGCAACATCCTCATGTGGGATCACACTGCACCATTCGCACATCCCCACTGAGTGGAGTGCAGGCATCATTGCAACTTCATGCTAACTGCTCTCCTGCATGTTTACACATCCAGGCTGCACTCACCTCATCGTTTATTGACCAGATTCATCAGCAAAGGGGCTAATGTTGTCAGTAGCAGGCTCCCGTTAATGGTCCCACAGCAGGAAGTCCCAAAGCAAAACAGAAATGGCTGGAAATGCTCATCAGGTGGGGGTTGTCCTGTTGGGTCAGATGCAGTTCTACTCTCTTGAATGTAGAAGAATGAGCAGGGATCTCTCAAAACATGCAACGTTCTCATGGGACTTGACAGAGTGGATGTGGAGGTGTAACTAGCCCTTGCTGGAGTGTCTAGAGTCAAGAGTCACGATCTTAAAATAAGAATCGCAAGAGACTGCAGATGCTGTGATCTGGGGCAGAAATCAAACTGCTGGAGGAATTCAACGGGTCAGGCAGCATCTGTGGAGGCAGAGGGATAGATGAGGTTTCAGGTCAAGGCCCTGCATTGAGACTGAGAGTGTAAAGGGGAGAATGACAGTGTAAAGAGGTGAGAGGAAGGGATAGGACAGGACCCCTGTTGTACTTCCCCTTCTTCCCAACCCCCCAACCCCAGCCCCTGGTTACCTAGTTTCTTTCCCCTCCCCCACCTGGCTCCATCTGCCTATCACTCACATACTCCACCCAGTCGGTTCCCTATCCCCTCCCCTCCCCCTGCTGTTCCCAGCTCCCCACCATCCCTCCCCTATCTAGTTCCTGATCAGATTCCTGAACCTGCAGCTCTTTGTTGTCTCCACCAATCAGCTCCCAGCCTCCTGTCGCTATCTCCACCCCTCCCTCCTTCCCTCACCCGGCTCCACCTGCCCATCAACCCGTCCTCACCTGGATCCCTCCATCGCTTGCCAGCTCCTGCCTCACTCCTCCCCTTCACCTCTTTATTCTCGTTATCTCCCCGTTACACTCTCAGTTCTGATGCAGGGTCTCAACCTGCAATGCCGACTAGCCCTTAGTTTCAGATTAATTTCAGATAATGAAACACATTCTTCATACTTTGCCTCCACAGATGCTGCCTGACCTGCTGAGTTTCTCCAGCAGTTTGTTTTTTCTTATTATTTATTCTTATCTCTGTTCTCAATCGCAAACCTCAAAATAAGATTTGCTATTGAGACACAGATAAGACAAAATTTCTTCACCCAGAGGGCTGTGGAGACTCCATCATTGAATATATTCAAGACAGGTCGGTAGATTTTTGGATATTAATGGAATTAAGGGAGATGGAGTGAGTTCAGGAGAGTGTAGCTGAGCAAGCCGTCAGCCGTGACCTTATTGAATGGTGGACCAGGCAGAAGGGTTCAAATGGGAGACTCCTGCTTATGTTTTTATGTTAGCAGGTCAGGCAGCACCTGTGGAGAGACGTGCAGAGTTAATGTTTCAGGTGGGTGAACATTTATCAGTACTGGGAATTGAAATAAAACAAAGATATAAGAATCAGAGGAACGGGGAGGTGGTGGAGGGAGGAGACAACAGAAGGGAAGGTCTGTGATGAGGTGGAAAGCAGTGGAGGCTAGCAGACAAAAGGTGAGACACTGTCAGTAATAGACAGTGATGGCTGGGAGCCAAAGCCTAAAGGAGATGTTTCATTATCCGAAATTATCATAAGAATGTGGAATGACTTCTGGAAACCTAAAATAAAAGCGCTGGAGATGATTGTTATCTGAATTATTGAAGTCAATGTTGAGTCCAGGATGTGGCTAACTGGAAGATTATGGTGCGGATCCTCGAGGGACTCCTGTCCTGGGGTGAAGGTTTGAGAATAAAAGTGTAGAAAGTGCAGTGTACACAGTTAAGGGCCCTGTCGGCTGCAGTGAAGGAGAATACAGTTCAGGAAAAATAGAAGATATTGGAAGACACACGAGACTGCAGGTGCAGGAATCTGGAAGGAAGAAACAAATTGTTGGAGGAACTCAGCGGGTCGGGCAGCACCTGCGAAGGGAAATGGACAGTCGACGTTTCTGGTTGAGATCCTTCATCTGGACTGAACAATAAGAGGGGAGAAAGAGGTGAGGGGAAGGGGTGGGGCAAAACCTGTCAGGTGATAGGTGGATCCAGGTTGGGGGGGCGGGTGATAGGCAGGTGGAGGAGGGAAGGGTGGAAATAGCGAAGGGTGGAGGCTGGGAGGTGAGGGGTGGAGGTGATTGGAAGCACTGTTATTGGCATCTACAAAACAGATGCGGTGGAGCCGAAGAAAGGAGTGGAGTTCTAACAGGAAGCAGGGTAGGAGGAAATGGGTAGCCATGGCAACTGCAGGAGCTGTGTTCTTGGTGCTTATACATCACATTAAGTGCTTTTTAGATGCATTGAGGATTTCTGCTTCCACCAACCTTTCAGGTAATGAGCTCCCAGCACTGCCTGATTGAAAACGAATCTTCATTTCCCTCCAATCTTTTCTATTCTCTCTACTTATCAAGCTCTCAGCTCAGGGAAATGTTCTTCCCATCCATTGTACCTCACCCTTGTGACACAACCCACTTCAACCCCAGCCTAACCAATCTCCCCTCATCAGCAAAATTCTCCACACCAAATCACATCTTTATAAATTTTATCTGCTTTCTCTCTAGTGCTATAATATTCTTTCTGTGGTGCAGTGACCAGAACTCCACTCTGCTCTAGCTGTGGGCAAGGTAGTGTTTTATACAGTAATGACATGACTTCCTTGCTCTTATATTCTATTCTCCTGGTAAAATGGAGACAAGAAAGGTCTGACCACTCACTGATAGCCAGGAGTGAAGGTAAGCCAGTAGGTGCTGGTGTAGTATACCAGTAGGAAAGAGTCTGACGCAAAGAGTTAAAATGAGTTAAGACAATATTGTCAGACATACACCTTCTGCTGCTAAGAAATTTAAGCCACCTTCACTTCTGCTGATAACATGCATCTATGCATGCTGATAGAGAATGATACAGATGTCTGATTGACCAGCAAGGTAAAACAAACTTCAAACGCATTCATCTCTCCATTGAGTGTGAGGGGGGTGGGTGGGAATGGGAAGTGAGGGGGCAGGGGGGAGAGGGTGCTTCAAGGGGTCCATAATGGATCAGAAAGAAGAGAAACTGCAGAAGAGAAGAAGGAAATGGCTTTGTTATAGGTCTGATCATGAGCTCAAGAGTTTCCAAAGTGTTTTACAGCCAAAGAAATTCTTTTGAGGTGTACAGTTTGTTGTTGGAAGAAATCAGACAGAAGGAAATGATAAATTTATCAAATGAGAGAACGTGGTTACACAAAACAAGAAAGGCGACAGGTCTGGGACACGGATATTTGGATGTACAAGCTGGTTTAGAGGCTCTATCGATAGAGTAAGCTGCAGAGGGATAGAAGAATAACACGAAAACAGGACTGTCTTTTAGGGCTTGTTTTGGGATAAAGTCCATCTAATACCTGACCAAAGAAGGGAAAGGTTTGACAAGTGTTTCTTGCTTGTCATTGTTCTGTATTATAACTGCTTGTCATGTATTATAACCACTTGTCATGTTCTGTACCCAGTGAAGAGCGATATGATTTGGCAGTGCCAACTTTCCAAGGGTTTAAGCATTGATTATTAATCTTTATTTTCCCTTTTGCCATTTGCTATATTCTTTTAATTGCCTTGGTTCTCTGTGTTAAAACTCTTTCCATTCTTCTAGTAAAGCATACTGTCAGCTGAATGCCAAACCAATATCACACTGGGTAATATCACCATAGTCCAAACATTGGCACCCATTTCCTCTCCCACCCATGTGGTTTTATTCAACCTTTGAATAACTCACATCCACAACTCTAGACTATAATTAATTTCCTCCCAAAGTCTTGGTATCTGATCCTTGTTCTCCTAGATTCCTAAAGCCAAATCATTCCTTCCCACTATTTCTCCATCTCCTGTTTTGGTTGAGGTGTCTCTTTTCATTGGAGGGGGAGAGAGAGGGGAACAGGAGAGTACAATCCCACTGTGTGAAAGGGTGGTAAATGTGCTGAACCAATACGCAGGGAAATCATTGGAGATAATGGGGTGAGGAAAATTATAACTCATTGTTTCATTGTTGATGACTTTGGTTGGTGCTGTTTCATTGCTGTGAAAGGGGCAGAAACAATACCGCAGAGGTTAGGCGGTGGTGCGAACCTTCAGGAGGGAGTTGGGACACTACAACACCTTAAGGAATTGGAGAGGGAGGAGAACATCACTGTGGAGCAGTACGGTGGTGTAACAACTAGTGCTGCTGCCTCACTGCACCAGAGGCCCAGGCTCAACTCTGACATCAGGTGCTGTCTGTGTGGAGTTTGCACGTTCTCACTGTGACTGTGTGGGTTTCCTCTAGGAGCTCCGGTTTCTTCCCACATCCCAAAGATGTTGCTGATAGGTTAACTGGCTATGGTAAATTAACCCTTAGTGTAGGGAAGTGGGAAAAAAGAAGAAAAAGGGAGTTCTTGGAAGTATGAGGGAGAATAAGCTACAACAGAAAGAGGAGTGGGATTGATGGCGTTGTTTTACTGGGAGTCAGTATGGATCCAATGGGATGAATGGCCTCCTCCTGTGCTGTAATAAGGACAGTGAGGGCAGAGGGAGACAGTGCCAAAGAAAACAGAACTAGCTGCAATTTCAGCCAAAATAGGAAGGGGGACTTGGGACAGTCAACAGTTTAGCAACAATGGGATGAAGAGAGAAGGAGGTGGGCATCGAGGACCAGACGAGATCTCAGAGGGAGCAGAAGGGAGAGAGGGTGATGCTGTAGAAACATGCAGTGAAGGAGCAGCAGAAGGTGCAGGGTGAAACAGCAGGGGTGAAGTCTGTTGACTGCTTGCACCTGCGTGAGGGAAGAGTATATCCGGAGATGGTGTGCAGCAAGGGAAAGATGCCACCTTTGCTTTCTAGGATAAGTGTGGAGTGGAAGGAGGTCTGGCAGCTAACAACGAGACCCAATAACCTCTCACCTTGGCAACGGAGAGCCCTGTACAAGCCGAGTTGGATCACAACCCTTGTGTACATGAACACCAATTAGAAAATGAGTCATATATTGACGGTGAATTAGTAATCTGACTGAGAGGGTGTAGCATGTTAGAATTACATTAGTGTGGATGGGATGTTCATCGAAGAAAGAGGTGATGGCTGAGACTGCTGTTGGAGCAGAGTAGAACATGTGACCTGGAAGTACTTGATGCTGAAATAGTAATAACACTGTTCTAATCATTCCCCTCAGTGGTGACACTCTTATCTGTGAGTCTGTAGGTCCTGGATTCAAGTCCCCCTCCAGGACTGAAGCACATACACTTCAGTGCATTGTTGAAGGAGCATCATCATGATGAAGGTTCTCCACAGAACACAGTACAATGCAGGATCAGGCCCTTCGGCCCACCGTGTCTGTGCCAACCATGATGCCAAATTAAACACCTATGACTTATCCTCCAGATAAAACATTAAATCAAGTTCTATCTGCCTGATGCAGTGGAAGGTAGATATCCCATGACATTACTTAGGGAAGAATCGATATTTTCTTGTATCATGCCCAATGATCCCTCTCCAGGAAGATTTACGAGAATGTTGCTAAAACTCGAGGGCCTGACTTACAGGGAGAGGTTGGGCAGGCTAGGACTTTATTCATTGGTGCATAGGAGACTGAGGGGTGACCTTCTAGATAGCGTATAAAAGCGTGAGGGGCATAGATTGGGTGAACGCACTCGGTCTTTTTTCCAGGGTTGGAAAATCAAGAAGTAGAGGGCATAGGTTTAAAGCAAGAGGGGAAAGATTTAAAAGGGACTTGAGGTGAAACACCTTCATGCAGATGGTAGTGTGTGTATAGAACAAGCCACCAGAGGAAGTGGTAGAGGCAGGTACAATAACAACATTGAAAAGACACTTGGACAGGTCCATGGATAGGAAAGGTTTAGAGGGATATGGGCCAAATGCGGGCAAGTGGGTCTAGCTTAGATGGGCATCTTGGTCGGCATGGACCAGTTGGGCTGAAAGGCCTGTTTCCTTTACTGTATTACTCTATAACTCTATCGGTAGAAAGGAACAGGAAATGGGAAACAGGGAGCATTCAGGACCAAGGGTAGTGAGGGGACTGGATACAAGTGCTGTTTGTGGGACCTTGGTGCGTTGAAATTGGCTGCCAACTTTATACCAGTGATTTCACCTTTTATATTTACACAGAGACCATGGTAAGACAATATCTGAATACAAGCTATATCTCTACTGCCTCTTCTCACCTTGGTGAGCACAGTCTGGAGAAAAAGAACACTGGCTGTGAGACCAGCGAGTGCCTGTGAAATTAATGATCAGAACACTTCTACTTGTAGTCCGTACAATCCCAAAGTGGTTCAGTTATTGCTGAGTTTAAATTAAATCTCTATCGGTCTCTGCCAGACTGGAGCTATGTTTAATCAGGACTGTTGTAAATAATTTGGTTATTAGTTTGGCGATTGTAATCTTCCTAAACATTGCTCACTTTCTCATTCCGCCAACATCACATCCCGTTGGAATTCCTCTCTCCTGCTCCCCTCACTCCAATCTTCTCCTAATTTTGCTGTCTCCTCCCCTACCTTTTCTTTCCTGTTCACTCCCTCCCACTACTTCCCACTCTCTGGTCCCTGCTTGCAGTCTCTCCTGCTCTCATCCTTTCTCCCTGTTCTCTCCCACTCTCTCCGCCCCATCCCATTTCCTCCCTCCCACCTCGTTCACCTCTATCTCCCTTTTCACCCTGAAGCTCCCTGCTTCCTCCTGCTCCCTGCAACTTGCCTCACCCTCTGCTCACACCTTGTACTCTGCCCCATGAACACTCCTGTTCTCCACCCAGTTGGTTTCTCATTCCTCCCTGCTCCTCACACCTCCTCTTTCCCTCTCTCTTCATTCCCACACCCTCACCGTTCCCTCCACACCCTA
Organism: Pristis pectinata; assembly: GCF_009764475.1. Taxonomy (NCBI): domain Eukaryota; kingdom Metazoa; phylum Chordata; class Chondrichthyes; order Rhinopristiformes; family Pristidae; genus Pristis; species Pristis pectinata. The sequence goes on from NC_067433.1 coordinate 3,277,808, forward strand.
TTCCCTGCTCCTTCCTCATTTTCTCCTGTTCCCTCCTCCTTCTTGCTCCCTCACTATTCTCTCCCTGCTCCCCTCTCCTTTCCATACAGCACGGAAACATGCCGACCAAGTTGCCTACCTGAGCTAGACCCATTTGCCTGCATTTGGCCCATGTCCCTCTAAACCTTCCTCTCCATGTACCTGTCTAAATGTTTTTTGAACACTGTCATTGTACCCGCCTCTACCACTTCCTCTGGCAGCTCATTCCATATGTGTGAAAAAGTTGCCCCTCAGGTCCCCTTTAAATTTTTCCCCTCTCACCCTAAACCTAACCCTCTCGATTTAGACTCCCCTTCCCTGGGGAAAAGACTATTACCATTCACCTTATCTCACATAATTTTATAAACGTCTATAAGGCCACCCCTCAGCCTCCTTCGCTCCAGGGAAAACAGTCCCAGCCCGTCCAGCCTCTCCTTATAACCCAAGCCCTCCAGTCCGGGTAAAATCCTTGACAATCTTTTCTGCACCCTTTCCATTTCAATGGCATCCTTCTTATAGCTGGGCGACCAGAACTGCACACAATAGTCCAAGTGTGGTCTCACCAATGGCTTATATAGAACATAGAACATTACAGCACAGTACAGGCCCTTCGGCCCAATGATGTTGTGCCGACATTTTATCCTGCTCTGAGATCTATCTAACCCTTCCCTCCCACATAGCCCTCCGTTTTTCTATCATTCATGTATCTAAGAGTCTTCTAAATGTCCCTAATGTATCTGCCTCCACCACCACTCACTGTGTAAAAAAACTTGCCTCTGGCATCGTCCCTATATCTTCCTCCAGTCACCTTAAAATTATGCCCCCTCATGTGAGCCATTTTCACCCTGGGAAAAAGTCTCTGACTGTCCACTCGATCTATGCCTCTTATCACCTTGTACACCTCTATCAGTTCACCTCTCATCCTGCTTCGCTCCAAAGAGAAAAGCCCTAGCTCACTCAGCCTATCCTCATAAGACAATTGTAACTTGACACCCGAACTCTTGCACTCATTGCCCTGACTGATGAAGGCAAGCATGCCAAATGCCTTCTTCACCGCCCTGTCTACCTGTGTTGCCACTGCCAGGGAACGAAGTACTTGTACTTCTGGGTCTCTATGTCCTACAATGCTCTCCAGGGCCCTGCCACTTACTGTGTAAATTGAAATCAATAGGGACTAGATCATTTCTAAAGGACATGAACATGGCTGAAATAAAACCAGAAAATGCTGGAAATATTCAGCAGTTGGGTAGCATTTGGGTAGAAATGATCATCAACCTGAAAGGTTTAATTGTTTTTCTCTCTCTACAGAAGCTGCCTGACCTGTTGAGTATTTCCAACAGTCTCTGATTTTATTTCAGATTTCTGGCATCTGCAGTCTTTTGCTTTTGGATCCATGCACACAGTGGTCTTTTTGTGGTGAACACTGCTTCAGGAACACTCTGTCTTTCCAATCTTGCTGTGAATTCACACTCTGTCAGTGTCTGTCCTGCTGGGAACTCACACCTTATGTAATCAGTCTTTTTCACTCTGTCCTACCCCTCTGTTCTACCCCTTAGCTCATTGGTGAATGAGCTAAGAGTTGTGGGGAACACTGCTACTGCACAGCAAGAGCCCAGGATCCCTGTTGCTACGTATTAGCTGATCATAGCTGGGTTCTCAAGGTCACTGATGAGACGTGAAGGCCAGTACATTGCCAGTGCTAATATAATCACTGAGTGTGGAGCTGCCGCCTTGAATTCACTGAGGGTCCTCCCACAGCTTCACTGAGTAGGACTTCGATGAATCAGGCCCAGCGACGATGAAGGAACAACAATAAGTTTCCAAGCCCAGTGACACAGTGACACAGTGGGTAGTGCTGCTGCCTCGTAGCTCCAGGGACCCAATTTCAATCCTGACCTCCAGCGCTCTCTGTGTGGAGTTTGCACGTTCTCCCTGTGACCATGTTGGTTTTCTCCGGGTGCTCCGGTTTCCTCCCACTTCCCAAAGACTTGCAGGTTGGTCGGTTAATTGGCCGCTGTAAAGCTGTGTAGGGTGTGGCAGGAGTTGATGGGACCATGAGAGAGAATAGATTATCAATAAATAAGTGGGGATGTCAGACTTGATGGGCCGAATGGCTTCCTTCTATTGTTATGAGATGGGTGACTTGGAGGGGAATGTGCCCTCAGGCTCCTGTATCTTCTGCTTGATGGAAGAAGAAAGAAGAGAGAATGACCCAGGTGCGTGGGGTCTTTGATTATGCTGGCTGCTTTACCGAGACAGTGAGAGTATAGACAGAGTCCACAGAGGGGAGGCTGGTTTCCGTGATGTGCTGAGCTGTGTCCACAACCCTCTGCAGTTTCTTCCAGTCCTGGGCAGAGCAGTTGCCGTACCAAGCCGTGATACATCCAGATAGGATGCTTTCTATGGTGCATCGATAAAAGTTGGTGAGTGTCAAAAGGGACATGCCAGATTTCTTTAGACCCCTGAGGAAGTAGAGGCGCTGGTGAGCTTTCTTGGCCGTGGCGTCTACGTGGTTGGACCAGGACAGGCAATTGGTGATGTTCTCTCCTGGGAACTTGAAGCTCTCAACCCTCTCAACCTCAGCACTGTTGATGTAGACAGGTGCATGTACACCGCCCCCTTTCCTGAAGCCAATGACCAGCTCTTCTGTTTTGCTGACATTGAGGGAAAGGTTGCTGTCATGACACCATGTCACTAAGCTCTCTATCTCCTTCCTGTACTCCGTCTCATCATTATTTGAGATATGGCCCACTATAGGGATATCACCTGCTAACTTGTAAACTTGTAGATAAGGATTGAACCCGGGTCACTGGAGCTGTGAGGCAGTGGTTCTACCCATTGCACCACTTTGCCAGGGCTTCCTGCTTCACAATGTTCACATAAACTTCGTCCTAAAACTGTCTTAAGGGGATGGGGTGACTGTAATTAATACCAATGAGCATGTGCACACAAACTGAACTGAGCACATCATGAGGAAGAGAAAACGAGACTGGGAGTGAATGGCTTCAGAGGCTCAGTCCTGTTCCTCGAGCAGCAATCACTGATACTTAATGGGAGGGACTGGCAAGCAGCCAGCTGGCAGCCCTCACTCTATGGCCCAAGGGAGAATTTAAAATAGAAAGATGTGAAGTAGTTAGAAAATACGGATGGAGAACTGGGTTAATATTGGCATGATTCATTAGTGGAGCAGTCATTACTGTGTAGCACCTGATCCACAGAACAAGCCCTGCCAAAGAAGTGTAAATGAATGATATGCCTGAGGTACAAAGAAATTGATTTTTATGATTTGGTTGCTTGGATCTGGTCTCTGAGATGAAGGATAATGATGGACAGTCTTGGTGAGGTTTGAATTAAGGATACACTGGCCAAAAGTACCATTGTTAATGTGAGAGTCAGCAGAGAGAGAGAGGTAAAGAAGGTTGCATTTCCATACGCTCTTTTACCACTTCGGGATGTGTCAAAGCACTTAGCCAAAGGAATAATGTTTGTAGCTTGGTCCCTGTTGTAATGCAGGAAGAGTGGTTCCGCTGCCTCACAGCGCCAGAGACCCGGGTTCAATCCTGACCTCTGGCAGTATGTGGGTGGGGTTTGCACATTCTCCCTGTAACTACATGGGTTTGAACTGGGTGCTCTGGTTTCCTCCCACATCCCACAGACTTGTGAGTTGGTAGGTTAATCGGCCACTGTAATTTGCCCCTGGTGTGTAGGTGAGTTGTAGAATCTAGAGGGAGTTGATGGGAATGTGAGGTTAATGTAAGATTAGTGTAAATGGGTGGTTGATGGTTAGCATGGACTCAGTGGGCCAAAGGGCCTGTTTCTGTGCTGTATGACTCTATGACAATGTAGGAAGTGCACGCTCTTCCACAGATGGGACAGGAGGTAGCTGATGGGATGTCTGGGTGGGTCGTTGTGAAGTGATGCACAGGGCTTCTGTGCACTCCTGATACACAGCCTCGAGGTTCTCAACACCATCCCAAATCCTCTTCCTCCATTGCGACGCTCACCTACACACCAGGGATTCCCAGAAGTCAGTGAGGATGTTGCATTTCTTCAAGGAAGCTTTGAGTGTAATCCTGGATCTTTTTTCTCTGTCACTTGGTAATCTTGGAACAGAATGTCTGTTTTTGGAGTCTAATGTTAGGTGTGTGAACAATAAACTTGTCCAATGTAGCCAGCTGAGAATTAATAGGGTCTCAAAACTGGGATGTTGGACTTGGAGAGGACACTAATGTCTGTTCATCTATTCCTCCAATGAATTTGGTGGATTTTGCAGAGACAGTATTGGTGATATTTTTCTCCACTGCCTTAAATTGCCTGTTGCAGGTAGTTCAGGTCTCAGAGGCATAGAGAACATGGAACATAGAACAGTGCAGCACAGGACAGGCCATTCGGCCTACGACGTTGTGCCGAGCTTGATGCCAATCTATGCTAAATATTTCCCTCCTGTGTATCATCCCTATCCCTCTGTTCCCTTCATATTCATGTGTCTATCGAAAAGCTTCTTAAACTCCACCAAACTGCCTGCTTCCTCTACTACCCCTGGTAACCCATTCCAGGCACCTCCCACTCTCTCCATAAAAAACTTGCCCCTCATGTCGCCTTTATACTCTCCCCCCCACCACCCCCAGCCTTAAAAGCATGTCCTCTAGTATTTGATATTTCTACCCTGGGGAAAAGATTCTGACTGTCTGCCCTACCTATGTTATGTATGCATATAGGAGGGCAAGAATCACTGCTGCCCACCGAACGAAGGGATTTGAGCACTGAGACCCTGATTGTCAAATACCCTTTCCCTCTATCGATCAGAGAGTGCTGGTGCATTGAAGACGATTGTGAATTTCTCATCAATGTCAGGTTTCACCAAGAGACGGCTCCTGAGATATGGGACGTGGTCCACATTTCCAGGATGATTTACCCCTGAATTCATTGACTTCTTTCAAGCCGAAATCAGGCTTTGTTCAGAACAGATGCTTCACTTACAAGAGCCTTGGTCGGTTCAATCAGCGGAAAGATGCGGAGAGTTGTGATGGGAGTGAAGGGACCAGCAACACAGCCACCATTGGTGGACAGAACAAAAACGTTGAGCTTAATTGGAGGGAGCTTGCAGACATTATACAAACACTAGAGTGACAGGGAGCGATTTATCAATATGAACAGGAATTTTGCAAGTCTGAGAGCCAGAGTGGATCAGGATGGTGGATGAGCAGAGTTTAGCTTGGGCTAGGATTTAGACATCAGTTCACTGAGGGAGTAAGATCTGCTTTCTGACAATAAGATCAGCCAATGTTCTAGAGGGTACCAACCAGCTATGGGTATAGCACAGAACTTACAGCACAGAATCAAGCCCAAATAGGTACAGTTTATGCCCTATAGAGCTTCCACCCACCATCCTTATCTCACCCTCAGCATCTCTTCCTTTCGCTGTCACCCTCGATATAACGATATGTCTTCCCCTTAACAGCTTCTTCTAAACCACCCACTCTGGGAACACTCTGGAGATGTGCAAGGCAGGTTTTTTTACACAGAGAGGGGCGGGTGCCTGGAATCCGCTGCCAGGAGTAGGGCAATCATGGGAATGTGGGGAGAATAAAACGGGATTAGTGTAGGATTGGTGTAAATGGGTGCCTGTCGGTCAGCACAGACAACGGGCTGAAGGGCCTGTTTCCATGCTGTGTGACTTTATGACTTTCATGTCCTTGAGGTTTCCTCTTGGGTTATCTTCAGCTTCTCTTTCCCAGAGTAAAGGATCAAAGGGGCTCCTGTTTTTCTGATCGTTCTAACACTAGTATCGGGGCATCTTTCTTCCCTCAATATATTTCTATTATATAAATATGTGAAATCTTTCATATAAATCAGGACATTCCTTTATCATTTTTAGCAGATGGCAGGCAGCACAGCGACTTAGAAATGACAGGAATTAAAAATAAGATAATCTGCTTTTGCTGGGCAGGTGAATGTATATGTGGGATCTTTCGTCACACCAATTTTTGACCTGTCTCCCCTCTTTCACAATGAATTGGATATTTCTATATTTCTTTACGACATAGGCCATTGAGCCCATTGAGTGCATGCCAGCTCACAGAGCAATCCCTTTCCCCACTACTTCTCCCTGTAACAGAATCTCCCTGCGTTCCCATCAACTCTCCCCAGATTCTACCACTCATCTACACACCAGAAGTAATTCACAGCAGCCAATTAACCTCCCAACCGGCACGTCTTTAGGCTGTGGGAGGAAACCGAAGCACCCAGAAGAAAGCCACGTGGTCACAGTGCAAACTCCACTCAGAAAACACAGGAGGACAAGATCAAACCTGGTTGAGGCTGAGGGGAGACCTGATAGAAGTTTATAACATGATGAGAGGCATAGAGTGGACAGCCGGTACTTTTTTTCCCAGGATCGAAATATCTAATACTAGAGGACATGCATTTAAGGTGAGAGGGAGTAAGTTCAAAGGAGATGTGCAAGGCAGGTTTTTTTACACAGAGAGGGGTGGGTGCCTGGAATCCGCTGCCAGGGGTGGGGGTGGAGGCAAATATGATAGAGGGGTTTAAGAGGCACATGAATATACAGAGAGTGGAGGGATACGGACCATGGGCAGGCAGAAGGGATTAGGCATCATTCACTTCATTAGTTCAGCACAACATCGTGGGCTGAAGGGCCTGTTCCCGTGCTGTACTGTTCTATGTTCCATGTTGTATGGTTGCTGGAGCTGTGAGTAAACAGCTCTACCAGTTGCACTAGCATGCTATCCTTAATGGGTGACTAAAAAAATCGCTGCGAGCTCAGGGGGAAAAGCAGGGCAGTGGGACTGACTGGAGAGCTCTTGGCAGGAACACAGTGGGCCAAATGGTCTCCTCTGCACTATGTGCATCCACCAGGCCCGGTGCACCCTGAGGATTAACATTAGAAAGCTTTCTGCTGACTCAGTCACTGGCTTTTCGCGAGCTCAGAGCAAGCAAGCCTTGCTATTGTACCCTCATCTGACGCTTTGCCGGGTGATGGTGGATTGGCCGCTGAGTCAGAACTCCTGGGTACACACCCTGTCAGCTGCGCGCTGATGATTCCAGTGTGTCCCAACCTCCTGACAGCACGAGGTTTGTGCAGAGCTGTACATGACTGGATTACTGTACAGCTCTCTCCCTCACTCTCTCTCTCTCTCTCTCTCTCTCAGTGCCGTGGGGATCAGCCCTGTACAGAAAGCAGCAAGACCTGCCCACTTCTCTCCATCTACAGGAGGCTGCTCTTCAGCTTTGCAAGGCTGCAGGTGAGAAGATTTATCTGTAAGTTTTCTAAACTGCAAACATGAGGGGAAGGGAAGGTACCAGCACATCTGCTCTGGTGTGGTTCTGTCTTCTCAGAATTTTTGTTCTCTCAACAACTTTGTCTCCACAACTGTAACAACTTACCCTTAATAGAGATACAAAATCCCAAGTGTCTTCACAGGAGACTCCACAGCCAGGCATTGTAAGATGAGATATTTTTATTAGTCACGTGTACATCGAAACACACAGTGAAATACATCTTTTGCGTAGTGTGCTGGGGGCAGCCCGCAAGTGTCGCCACGCTTCCGGCGCCAACATAGCATGCCCACAACTTCCTAACCTGTACATCTTTGGAATGTGGGAGGAAACCAGAGCACCCGGAGGAAACTCACAGGGAGAATGTACAAACTCCTTACAGACAGTGGCCGGATTTGAACCCGGGTCACTGGCGCTGTAAAGCGTTACGCTAACCGCTACACTACTGTGCCTGGAGGAAGGACCGCATCTATCTGAGTGAAGTAAGCAGAATATTCTTCACTTGGAGGGTTCTAGCCCCTTCGCATTCTCGGTGGGCTGTGGATGTTCAGCTCCGAGTATGTTCTAGGTGAGGTCAGTAGACATTTGGCCATACAGGGGTATGAGGACGAGGAAGGTAATTAGATTAAGATGGAGGCTTTACTGAATAATGGACAGACTCAGGATTTTATGGCCTAGTCCTGCTCCTGGTCAGACAGAAGTTTGAGCTGAATGTGGAGAAACTAGGTTGTAGAGTCATACAGCACGGAAACAGGCCCCTTGGCCAACCAAGTCTGCGTCTCCTCCCAGACTCTACCACTCACCTACATACAATTTACAGCAGCAATTGACCCACTCACCCATATGTGTTTGGGATGTGGGAGCAAACCAGAAAACCCCAGGGAAACCCATGCAGTTACAGGAGAACGTGCAGACTCCACACAGACAGACCCAAGGTCAGGATTGAACCATCAAGCAGCCCTTTATATCAATCCCATTTTATTCTACCTACATTCCCACCAACTGCCCCCAGATCCTCCACTAACCCACGCACTAGGGGCAATGTACAGCAACCAACCAACCTACCACACGTCTTTGGGATGTGGGAGGAAACCGGAGCATCCAGGAGAAACCCACACGGTCATAGGGAGAACGTGCAAACTCCACACAGACAGCACCCGAGGTCAGGATTAAATCCAGGTCACTGGAGCTGTGAGGCAGCAGTTCCGCTAGCTACACACATTGTTCTGTCCTGTGATAGGTTTTAAGGAACTTCTTAAGTGAAGAGCACTTAAAGGAGAGGGGGATCCCAGAGCTATGCAGCTGAGTGCATGGCTGGCAAAGAGAGTGAAAGGAATTGGAAATGTTCAAGTGATAACGACTGGCGGATTGCAGAGAATTGTCGGACTTATTCCAAGGATGAGCTGACGTATGACCAAATAATCAGTGCACGACACAGACCCCCTGCTGTGGAGTGGCATTCTACTCGGACACAGGGTCTGCTTCTGCGGCAGTTGAAACTGGTCAGTTGGCTGGGGTAATGTTACATAACCAGTGCCGAGACCAGCCCTAAAATGGCACCTATTTGTTAATAGTTTGGATGAATTATCCTTTTACAAAAGCTTACTGCGGTGAGTCAGTGTGTGGGCAGGCATTGAAGAGTTAGTCACTGCAAGAGTAAATGTATTTAATGGAGTGTGATGGACACCACAATTTCGGATGGCTGTTTAAAAATGACAAGCTTTGTGCACATCAAGATGAGGCACATCATGGGTTAGCTGGAAAGTAAAGCTGCCCCATTAAATAGTCCCAGGGTAGGGACAGCTCAGACCCTTCTACAGAGTCCCACCACATACTCCCAGGACAGAACAGCGTGAGTTAGACAGTGTAAATTTCCCTCAGCTCTGTCCCATCTCACACTCCCAGGGCAGGGACAGAATAAATTACATTGGAATATAAAAAGGAGTTAGATATATCTTAAAGCTCCCTTTTCACTGTCTTATCAAACACTCCCAGGCAGAAACAGCATGTTCTGACAAAGAGTATTCCACTTGATACATTAGCAGTTTTCCCTTCCACTGATGCTGCCTGACCTGCTGAGTGTTTCCTGCATTTTGGTTTTCTGTCAGAGGCAGCGTGGTTTGGATAAAAGTAAAACTGCCCCATCAAACATGAGTTGAAAACAACATAAAGCTCCCTCTACACAGTCCCATCACACACACACAGGGCAGGATAGCTTGAGTTAGACAGTTCCCTCTACACTGTCCTGTCACAGCCTCCCAGGACAGGGACAGCACGGGCTGGATACAGTGAAACTCCCTCTACACTGCCTAAACAATGTTCCTCATTCCCTTATTCACCACAGGTTTAGGTGAATTCAAGTTCAGAAGGAGGTTAATTGGTTACTGGCTCCATACATGCGATTACTCCAATCTATTTTCCCACTCCTTTCTTCCAGCTTTTGAAACTTTAGTTTTTTGAATCTTTCTTTGAAATGGTTTGATTGACTTGTCCTCAGTAGTTTCTTCTGACTGTGCATTCCACGGTCTAGTGACTCTGCGTGGATAACTCCTGGGTTTGCAGCTGCTGTTCCATTTCCCACACCGATGTCCGATGGTTCTCTGGGGCAGCTGCCAACTCCATGCCCATGACAGTGATGGGCAGCCTTCACCCACTGGATAATGGAGCAACTATATGACTATATGGGCCAAGGCCTCAGCTTTCCAATATAAGAGCATTAGGTACACTGGGCTCTGTACAGGGCAGCTCTGGATGTTCCCCTGCAGGTTACTAAATGTATGATGGCTCCGTCCCAAGGATTTTTAATCTTATTCCATCCGTATCTTTCAAATAATGGTTCTTTATTGTCTCTTAGAGCCTGTTTTGTAGAATCACTAATAAAGTATGGTAGGCCACTCAGCCCCTTGGCTTATGCCATCCCTTTGAGAAAGTGTTCTTGCTCTCCAGACAGACATATTCCCCTTGTGACTGCGCTACAGGATGTATGGAGCTCCCAACCATCTGACAAGGGACAATTCGGGCAATCATGGGTGACCTGGACCTTGAACCTGGCTTTAGACTTCTCTCTTGACTTGGTCTGGCCAACCTAACTCTCCCCTAAAATAAAGCGGCACAAACAAGGACCCTCGCAGAGAAGGTGATGGAGGTAAAGAGATGCCTCGAGGGCAGACCCTAGGTATTTCTCTCATTCAGCCAAGGCCTGAGACTGGGACTCGTCACTCCCCATGTGAGAACAGTGGGGGTAGGGTCGATGGAAGACACTTCGAGCCTGTTTACTTAAAGCCAATCGGTGCCTGTGTTAAAACTGTAAGTCCTTTATACAACACACAGCAAAGAGTTGTTGTGACTATCCTGGAATAAACTCAAAGGATTGGCAGGCTTATTTGTCCCTTAACACAATGGGGAATCTCTTAAGCATAATCAAATTCTATTTGTGAACCAATTATAGAATCCCAAAAAATAAACACTTCATTTTTACACAATGATTAGCTTTTGCCCAAATCTCATCCTCCTGTCCCTGGGAGCTGTTGGAGCTTTGACTGAACGAGGTTGCTTTGCCAGCATTTGGCATTGAGTCTTGGACCCAAGCCAAAGACACCACTCCACAGAATTCCTCCCATCCGTAAATGCTAACGATATCCCTTTGAAAACCTCCCTTTCCCAAGAACTGAACTCGGAATTTAACACCACCAAAAAGCCCAGGTTATATAACAAGACATTGGGGGCCAATATTAACAAATCCTCACCTTGGCATACAGTGTATCCAAAGACCTCACAGTGACTGAATAATCCTGGCTCTCCGCTACCCAGCTTCATTAACAGAGCTGTCAACTTGAATTGAACCCAAGGTGCTTGAGTTCTAGTTTTACCTGCAATATAAACAGGACTGATGGACAAATCCAGGGGTAACTCACTCATGCCTTTAAGGAAGCACTATCTCTGGTTAGGAATAAACTAAAGGGGACAGAATATGTCCTGGGAATTATAGACCAGTTGGCTTAACATTGTGGAAGAAAAAAATAAGAGAATACAAGAAGGTTGAATACCAAAAATTGTTATGATGAATAGTTAAATAGGTTTGAAAGGGGTACGTCTTGCTCAACCAACCTTACTATGTTTTCTGAGGATGTAATGGAGAAAATGCAGCACGGAAACAGGCCCTTCAGCCCACCGAGTCCATGCTGACCATCAAGTACCTATCTATACTATTCTCATTTACCAGCACTTGGTCCATACCCAATTAGTCCTCAGCGATTCAAGTGCTTGTCTAGGTGCTTCTTAAATGTTGTAAGAGTATCTGCCTCCACCGCCCCTTCAGGCAGTGCGTTCCAGGTTGCAACCACCTCTGGGTGAAAAAATTCTCCCTCAGATCCCCTCTAAACCTCTTACTCCTCACCTTTAGTCTTAGACACCTCTGCCCTAGGAAAAGGTTTCTTGCTCTCTACCCTTATCTATGCCACTATATCGAGAGAATCGATGTAATTTATCCAGATTTACAGTTGGCGATTAACAAGGTTCCTTGTAAAAGATCAATGAATAAGATCAGAGAAAGTGTACTCAGGGCAGTCCATTACTGGTTGGCTTCAGTTCAGAAAGCAAAGAGTCGGGAGTGAAGGGTGGCTACTCACGTTAGATGAAGGTTGGTAGTTAAAAAGCAAAAAACCTGCAGTTGCTGAAAACCTGAAATAAAACAGTGCTGGAAATACTCTGCAAGTCAGGAGAGTCATAGACCTGAAACATTAACTTTGTTCCTCCCTCCACATCTGCTGCCTGACCTGCCGAGTGCTTCTTCCACTTTCTACTTTTATTTCAAGAGGTGTGCGCAGTGGTGTACCACAGGGTGTGGTTCCCAATTCACGCTCATGGTTTAGACTTTTGAAACAAAAACAGAGTTTCTAAATTTGCAGGTGATATTAACTTGGGGGTTCAGCCAGTGCTGAGGAGAGCTGCAATGAATTACTGGAGGACATTAATAAACCCCCAGCAAGGGGAAGAAAGTTGCATGTGAGGATCCACGCAGCTAGGTAGTGCCTTGTTGCCCAGAAGGTCAGAGTGCAGGTGTGATAAAGGAACAAAAGGATCTTGAAGTGTAAACATATCGGACACTAAACCACAGGTCATAAAGTGCACAAGAGCTTGTTTCTGGAAGGATGGGGTTCAAAAGTACAAAAGTTATGCTAAATCTTTATGAAGTTTACTGACTGCACAGCTGGAGTATTGCAGTCAGTCCTGGTCATCAGGTTGTCAACAGGATAAAGGGGCCTGCAGAGAAGATTTACAAGAATGATTATAGAAATATGAGGGTGGGCAGGCACGGTAGTGTAGAGGTTAGCATAACACTATTACAGCGCCAGCAACCCAGGTTCAATTCCGGCCACTGTCTGTAAGGAGCTTGTACGTTCTCCCCGTGTCTGCGTGGGTTTCCTCCAGGTGCTCCGGTTTCCTCCCACATTCCAAAGACGTATGGATTAGGAAGTTGTGGGCATGCTATGTTGGCGCCGGAAGCGTGGCGACACTTGCGGGCTGCCCCCAGAACACTCTAGGCAAAAGGTGTATTTCACTGTGTGTTTCCATGTAAATGTGACTAATAAAGAAATCTGATCTAAAAGGGCTGGGTCTGTTATTCCCTTGGACAAGGTGAGGGGTGACCAAATGGAGGTCTTTAAAATTATGAAAAGATTTGACAGAGAAAATGTGTCCCTTGTGGGGAAGCACATCGCCGGAAGCCATCAGTGTAAAGCAGACAGCAACAGACCTGATAAGGAATTCAGAAGAAACATCTTAACCCAAAGAGCAGTGAGAATGTGGATCTCACTCCCACTGGGAGGTGAATAATATGGACAGGTTTAAGGGTACACTGGACAAGCATGTCGGGGAGAAGGGAACAGAGGAGTATGCTGATAGATCAGATAAGGGAAGTCAGGAGGAGAGTTGAGTGGAGCATAAATGCTGGTGTGGGCTGGTTGGGTGGAATGGTTTGTTTCTGTGCAGTGATCCCACAGAATCCCATGTAATCCTCTATAATCCAATGTGATTCCCCTGTTCCTATCCGATGCCTATCACTTTCTTCCCTCTCTCTCCTTCTGGCTCTGAGGGATTTGATGTTACTCCAATTCTCCTCTCTTGTACAATCTGCCACACCCAGTGACTGTGCACTCAGCTGCCGGCCCCCCCAGCTCTGGAATTCCCTCCCTGCACCTCTGCCCCTCACTTTCCTTCCCTCACTCTTTTCTTGTCACATGGTCCTCTCCACCTGGCTCTTAAACCTCTCATAGCGTCAAATTTTGTTTCAAGTCATTGAGATTATTGTTACATGCACAACTACAGGTACAATGGAAGACTTGGTTGCAACAACATCACAGGCATGTAGGTACAGACAACACACAAAACATAAATTAAACATAAGATATACACAAATTATACAAGGCAGTGAATAGAAATAAAAGACTGTGCAGAGCAAGACGTGAGCGCCAAAAACATAATCAGAGACAAATCCATGGTTGTGCAAGAAGTGGTCCATGGTGTTCTGTTGCTGAGGTAGTGATTAAGGTTGTGCCGGTTGGTTCAAGAACCGAATGGTTGAAGGGAAGTAGCTGTTCCTGAACCTGGTGGTGTGGGACTTCAGGCTTCTGTGCGTCCTGCCTGACGGTAGCTGCGAGAAGAGGGCATGACCCAGATGGTGGGGGATCCTTGAAGATAGATGCTGCCTTCTTGAGGCAGCGCCTCCTGTAGATGCTGTCAGTGGTGGGAAGGGCCGTGCCCACGATGGACCGGGCTGTGTCCACAACTCTCTGCATCCTCTTGCATTCCTGTGTGTTGGAAATGCCGTACCAGGCCGTGATACAGCTAGTCAGGGTACCTTAATTATGATTGTGTTTCGGTAAGTGCTGTGGGACTATTAGTACTACATAAATGCAAGTTGTTACATCTATTACTGTTAGGTTAAATATTCACTTAAAATGGCAACTCAATCAGTGTTGGTACATCAGTGATCACACAGCTGATTTAACACCTTTTGCTCCAGAATATTATTTTCTCCGCTTAATTGTACTAAGTGTACCGGGTAGAAATAACACCTGGCTTCGACTTGGTGATATCATCCTCTCTGATGCAATGCCACCAAGATTTCTGAACCAGTGTTTTTAATATTAAACATCACTCATTGTGTCTTACACAAAGCAGACAATGGAGGAGAATCAAAAAAACTGCAGATGCTGGAAATCTAAAATAAAAACAGAAAATGCTGGAAATACTCAGCAGGTCAGGCTGCATCCGTGGGACAAGAAGCAGATTTAACATCTCAGGTTGAAGACATTAACTCTTCCTGCAGATGTGGCCTGACCTGACCTGCTGAGCACTTCCAGCATTTTCTGTTTTTATTTCAGATGAGGGACGGAGACACAAGACAGTTTTAAGAGACGGGGATACAATCAGACACACATACTTCTTGTGAGTTTAGGACAGGTTGTTTTTTCTGTGACAGGGGACCAGACAGGTTCTTCTGTTCACACCCAGACCTGGATGACTTGTATGGCACAGCCAGTAGATTTGCTGCCTCACAGCTCCAGAGATCCGGGTTCAATCCTGACCTCAGGTGCTGTCTGTGTGGAGTTTGGACGTTCTCCCTGTGACCACGTGGGTTACCCCAGGGGGCTCCAGTTTCCTCCCACATTCCAAAGACATGTGTGTTGTAGGTTAATTGGCCACTGTAAATTTCCCCCGGTGTGTAGGTGAGTGGTAGAATAAAATGGGATTAGTGTAGGATTGGTGTAAATGAGTGCGGACTTGGTGAACCAGTTGGCCTGTTTCCTTGCTTTAAGGTTCTCCGTCACTTGTTCTGGGCATTGATCCATTCACTTGAGTGAGGAGGCAGACCTAGGCAAGGTTTAGAGAGAGACAGATGAGCTGTCTCCAAAACACTGACCTAGACAAATCTGAGAATACCATCAAACCTTCACACCAAGCAGCGCTGTGACTGTATTTGAGAATGAATCAGTCAGCAAGTGTTAAAGCTCAAACAACAGGTGGAGAATTCCAAACCCTGCCTTGGAATATTCCAGCAATGGATCCAAAGAGCAGCCATGTACATCCATGTACTTGCCTGCAGCTATCCGGGACAGTCCAGTCACTGGTGGGAGGTGGCAACATCAGTGGGTGGTGAGAAGTAAAGGTCACAAACACTCCTATGCCAGCTTTCAACAGCTGGCTCATACTTCTTCAGAACAGTGAAGAGTTCAAGTTCTACATGGGATAGTAGAGGTTGGGAGTTCAATCCTGGAGGAGCTTTCTCAGGGCAGATGCAGCAAAAAGGAGATTTAATATGGATGTTTAAAATAATGGCTGAATGTTCCTGGGAATTTCAGGCATTTTCCTGCGTAAGTATCAGGAACTTTGGGACTTCCACCTGTGACACCTCATGACCTGCAATGAAAAGCAATGACTGTGGGGGGCCAAGATAAGTATTAGATAATTAGCTTTTTAATTAATTGATCTTAATTGTTTTAAGGAGTTTATTTGTTATTTGATTTTCAAAGTGTTTTAATAATTTTATTTTTAATACTTTGAATGTTTTCAGCCATTCAGAGATATTTAAAACTTTTTGATGGTTTTAACAGCCAGCTGGCCCAGCTGTGAGATGTTTTATCAGCTGTTTTGTGGGTAGCACTGATCTATCCCTACCATAAGGATCAGAGTAGGTTCTAACAAAGGGATCCACAGACTATCTTGGTGGGTTGGGAAACTCTTGCCTGGCAAACTCTTGCCCATTGAAGGATTTTGATATTATAAATGGGGACAAACTGCTTCCAGTGGCAGAAAGGTTGGTAACCAGAGGACATTGGTTTTAGATAAATAGCCAAAAGCCAGGGTCTATTTGAGAAGTTTTTTTTAATATGGCAAGTTGCGATCCAGAAGGCACCACCTAGCATGGAAAAAAACTACAGGAATCTGCAGAAACATTGTGCAGAGTGGGTCTTGTAAGTTTGCTCTTCGAAAGAATCGGTACAGGAACAATTGGCTCTTTCTGTGCTGTAAGATCTTAGCCCAGAATGCAGTACAGTCACAGAGGTATTGGCGGCAGCAGCTCAATTTGTTTTCAGAGCGGACAGTGGAAGGAAGTCGTAGAGTTGAACAGGTGCTGCATTGAAAGCCATGACAGGGTGATCAGGCAGGCAACGCATAGGCTAAATGGGCAATCTTCTCTTCGATTTCACACTGCTAGTGATGCAAGTTAGGTCTTTGGAGAGGGAAGGAATTGGGGTGGGTATGTAGAGAAGCAAAGGCACAGGGCAGAAACTGGGGAAAAGCAGGAGTTATTTTTGCTGCGTTCTTTTGGAATTCCTGTAGTGCTGTCGAGGTCTGTGCATTCATGCATACCTTGGAATCCTGGCGCAGAGAGGTAGCAGCAGGCACACTGAAGCTCAAGAACAAATGTTGTGCACAACACTCCTGCTGGGTAATTCTGTATCATTTCATGCTACACTAATCCGCTGAGATGGAAACATTCAGGAGAAATATCAATTGCAGCTCACCCCTCGGGAGAATTTTTCTTCAGGCACTGGCAGGCTGCAGCCAACAGGGTTAGAGGCTGCTCCTCACTTATGGGGGGCTCATTAGCGCAGCACTTAATGTGGCCGCCTCACAGCTCCAGAGACCCGGGTTCAATCCTGACCTCGGGTGCTGCCGGTGTGGAGTTTGCACGTCCTCCCTGTGACCCCATGGGTTTCCTCCCACATCCCAAAGGCGCGCAGGTTGGTAGGTTAATTGGTCACTGTAAATTGCCATTAGTGTAGTTGGGTGGCAGGAAAGTTGGAGGGGGCAGAGTGAGTTGGAGGAGGGGGGAGATGTGATCGGAAAAATGATCGATGTAGAATGGGTGCTTGATGTCAGCATGGACTGGATGGGCCGAAGGGGCTGTTTTCATGCTGTAGGTCTCTCTGTCCCAACCCTCCGATGTGACAGACATGAGTGAAGGAAGATGGAGGGTTATCCCAGCACTCAGAGCAGTGTGCCAGGGAATGACCATCTCCAAAAGGAGAGACACGGGAGACCGCAGATACTGGAATCCGGAGCAGCAAACAAACTGCTAGAGGAACTCGGCGGGTCAGGTAGCATCTGTGGAGGGAAATGGATGAACGATCTTTCAGGTTGAGACCCGTCACCTGGACTGCCCACCCCCAAATACTGCTTGAGCCACCAACAGAATTCTAGAAGAACTCGACAGGTCGATCAGCATCTGTGGAGGCAAAAGGTGTACTGGAGGAAGGACACTGGTCTTGGCGCAGGGTCTCGACCTGAAACATCGACTGTCCATTTCCCTCACAGATGCTGCCCGACCCGCTGAGTTCCTCCAACAGTGTGTTCCAAAAAGAGAAACTTTACCTGTGACATTCAATGGAATTAATATCACCAAACTCCCCAACATCAACTCCCCAGGGATCACCGTTAACCAGAAACTCAACTGGACCACTAACAGAAATACAAGAACATGTCAAAGGCTGTGTATCCTATGGTGAGGACTCACTCCCTGACTCCCCAAAGCCTTTCCGCTATCTACAATGCACTGGTCAGGGGTGTGAAGGAATGCTCGCCACTGGACTGGCTGAGGGCAGCTCCAAAAACACACAAGAAGTTCAATATCAACCCGCAACAGCCACTTCATTGCCTTCCTCGATTTTGATGCACCATAGAAAGCATCCTATCTGGTACGGCAACTGCTCTGCCCAGGACCGCAAGAAACTGCAGAGAGTGTGGACACAGCCTCGTGCATCACGGAAACCAGCATCCCTTCCATGGACTCTGTCTATACCTCTCACTGCCTCGATAAAGCAGCCAACATGACCCCACCCACCAGGGTCATTCTCTCTTCTCCCCTTTCCCATCAAGCAGAAGATACAGGAGCCTGAGGGTACATACCACCAGGCTCAAGGACAGCTTCTATCGCACTGTGATAAGACTATTGAATTGTTCCCTTATACGATGAGATGGAGTCTTGACCTCACAATCTACCTTGTTATGACCTTGCACCTTATTGTCTACCTGAAATGCACTTCCTTGTAGCTATGACACTTTACTCTGCATTCTGTTATTGTTTTTACCCTGTACTACCTCATTGCACAGTGTAATGAATTGATCTGTACGATCGGTGTGCAAGACAAGTTTTTCACTGTATCTCGGTACAAGTGACAATAATAAACCAACACCAATTTCCAAAATTCCCAGCAGTTACTCACCCAGGACACTCTGACAGCATCTTCCAAACCAGGAGGGGCAAGGGCTACAGGCAGGGGAACACCACCACCTTCTGGTTCCCCTCCCAGTCTCACGTACCATGCTGCCTTGGAAATATATCACCAGTCCTTCTCCTTCACAGGGTATAGATCCTGGAATTCCCTCCCCAACAGCACTATGAGTGTGGCTTCACCAGGAGGAATGCAGCAGTTCAGCAAGGTGCCTCAGGAAGTACGGAGGCAAAAGAGACCGCAGGTGCTGGAATGGAGACCACAAACAGAACGCTGGAAGAACTCGGTGGGTCAATCAGCATCTGTGGAGGAAAAAGGTGTAAGTCGACGTTTTTAGGGTCGAGACTCTGCATCAGGAACAGTGTCCTTCCTCCAGTACACCTTTTGCCTCCACAGATGCTGATCGACCTGTTGAGTTCTAGCATTCTGGGAATATTTGGGGATGGCCAATAAATGTTGGTCTCATCTGCGAAGCCTCTAACCCCAGAAAAATAAATAATGTACAGTGAACAAGTTGGCTATTTAGGCCATCATTCCAGTGCCAGCTCCTTGTAAGAGTCACCCAATTAGACCAAAGCACTTTCCCCACAACCCTGCAAGCCCTCTCTTCTTTTACCCTAATTGCTTTTTGAACGGCACTCTTGAATCCTCCAGCACCTTTCAGGCAGTGAATTCCAATCATAACTCACTTTGGTGAATGATTATAAATCTCCGTCCCTTCGTCACTAACCCTGCTCAAGGAAAACCCTTCGCAGCTTAACACTTCTACTCTGTCTCCTCTTAATGGTCTCTTTTCCAACAGTCCCAGCTTTTACCATCTCTGCCATATAGAACCAAAGTCTCATTCCCTGGTAGACTCTTTTCTGTAAGGCCTTGATATCCTCCTTAAAGCTCGACACCTAAAACTGAAAACAATAATCTAACAGAAGTGTTTTACTGAGTACCTTGCTTTTGCACCCTATCCCTCCCCTGATAAAATTCAGCCTCCAGTGTGCTACCTCGTACTATCACTTAGCCTGAAGGAACTGAACACAGCCTCCTATTGAATAAACCTCACTGAGGGGCGATTGTGGTCACAGATATCCCCTCCCCCCTCCCCACCACCCACCATCCTGATACATAATGCGTTACGCCACAGTAGGTCTTACACGCTTACAACAATGGGGTCACTGTATCAGGCCAGGAGACTTCAGCTGCCATGTGAACAAGAGGTACAATGGCAGCCCTGGGAGAATAGAACAGATCATCATAGCTCTGTGTTGGAGAGTGGAGGGACAGGTGTCAAAATGCCATCTCATCCTTGGTCAGTGTTGGAGAAAAGCCTGCGAGAGGACCTATAGTGGGGAAGAGGTGAAGAGGAGGAGGTTAGAAAGGCAAGTACTGCAACCTACAATGAAGGACATGGCAACAGCACACCTTGAAAAGAATACGAGGACTGAGCTGAATCAGCCTGGAGCTATGAAAGGGAAACCACGCTGCACCAATCCAGCAGAACAAAAAAAACAAGGTCCATTTTAGTGTAAAGTGATCAAAGTGGTCGTAGTGTTGCTAAACTGCAGTGATTAGGGTTGTGCTGGTTGTTTCAGGAACCAAATGGTTGAAGGGAAGTAGCTGTTCTTGAACCTGGTGGTGTGGGACTTCAGGCTTCAGTACCTGCTGCCCAATGGCATGGCCCGGATAGTGGGGATCTTTGATGATAGATGTTGCCTTCTTGAGGAAGGGAAGACCTCTCAGGTCCTCCCTCAGCCTCCTCTCCTTCAGAGGGAACAAACCCAGCCTATCCAGTCTCTATAACTGCAATGCTCCAATCCAGATGAGACCCTGGTGAATCTCCTCTGCACCCTCTCCAACCTTCCTATAGCCACTGCAACGGTGCCAACTGCATGCTTGTTGCTCCATGGTCAAAAGCAGTGGGAAGCAGCTTGTGCATGAGCAACATCCTGCAGAATCTCTGACCGCATTGGCCATTAGTGCCAACGGCAGCCACAGAGCCAGATTGTGACCCAAGTGTCTGTGAGAATTCATCCTTGCAAATGGCAGAGTTGAGAATCAGGTAGTTCAAGGCAGCAATTAAATCCACAAACCAGATTTTAATGTGGTGCATTGGGAGGATCTGACTGTAAAATGGCACTAAGTGTTTCAGCTGTCAGCTCCCTTCTCACAGCCCTGCACAATTTGCAGAACATGCTCCATTTTAATCTGCTGCGGCACCCATCATGATTACCTGAAGAAATGTATACTGTTTTAAAAAGCTTTTATTCAGTTCCAGACGCCCCTTGACTATAAATTCATTGTTACCATAAAATGTCTTTTTATTCATTATTTCTAAACCTCATTATTTTATGAACTGAAGAGAAAACTGGAGGTGAAAAAAGACTATTTTTACCAATGTGCTGTCTTGCTGTAAATTCAATTTATGCATCGCAGTGTCCAGTTGGATTTTGACCTCCACAAACATCTCTGCTTCCTCGAATAGGAAGTAGTCAACCCCATTGCTTTCTGATAAATATATTAACATCTCTGTACTCCTTAACCTTATCTGCCCATTTGCCCCACGGTCTACCTTCTCAATTCCAACTACCAAGCCAACCCCACATAACCACCACCCTTCCATATTCCTCACTCACCCACTTGAGTCCAGTACTACCTACCTGTCCCTCTTCAATCCTGCCTCTTTGTCATTGCCTCCTGACCCCATTTGAACTGTCTGTCTCCCTGGTTGCCTGTCCTGCTATTATATTCCTCTACACGTACAAGGTTCTGACCTTTCCTGCTGTTTCAACACTCATGATATCTGAGTCTATCTCCACACTTAACAGGTTGAAGAGATCAGTGCAGCTCACATTGGCTTCACTCTTTACCTTCCTCAACCTCAGGACACAGCTGTAATGGGAAACATATTAAAGCCATTAAGTGACCCACCTTGGATTTGATGATGGCTCAATTCTGCAATGGATCGCTTGAAATATATTCCCAAACCATGACATCTCCAAATATCCAGATCCACAGAGCAGGAATTTTATGGCCTCCAGAGAGTGACCTGCATGTGGCACAGTGGTTCATCTAGCAGATCCGCTGCCTCACGGCTCCAGTCACCTGGGTACAATCCTAACCTCCGGTGCTGTCCATGTGGAGTTAGCACGTTCTCCCTGTGACCGCGTGGGTTTCCCTGGGTGTTCCTGTTTCCAAACCCCTCCCAAACACATGTGGGTTAGTAGGTTAATTGGGCCCTGTAGGTTGTCCCTAATTTGTAGGGGAGTGGTAGAATCTGGGAGCAGTTGACAGGAATGTCAGAAGAATGGAAAGTGGGACTAGCATAAATGGGTGCTTGATGGCCAGCACACAGTCGATGGGCTGAAGGGCCTGTTTTCCTGCCAATCGACTCTGTGATTCAATCTAGTCAGTGAGGGAGTGTGCAGGGCTGCGTGGGCCTGATTGAGGGAGAGGGTGGGATGGTTGGCTTCAGAGAGAGGGAGGGGACAGTGAGGGGGAAGGTGGGCTTGAGGGTGTCGGGGGGTGGAGATTCAGGACAACAAGAAGTCAGAATCAAAAATCAAAAAACAAAAGACTACAGATGCTGGAAATCTGAAATAAAAACTGAAAATGCTGGAAACACTCAGCAGGTCAGGCAGCGTCTGTGGAGAGAGAAGCACAGTTAATGTTTCAGGTTCAAACCCCTTCGGTGCCTTCATAAACTACAGACTATATTGTCACAGAGAAATTAGTGAGGTGGGGGAGACAATGCACTATATGCACAACGTACATGTTCACTGGAGGACGGATGCTGAGAGGGAGGTTTGTAGCAAGGAAGGGTGTCACCAGTGTGATCCTCAGGGTCAGGGGAGTGAGCTTGGCGCTAGGTTGGTAAATTAAATCCCTTGATCTTACAAGATGGAACATGAGGCATCTTAAAAGCGTTTGCCACACAACATGGAAAAGAAATAGTGGGAAGGAGTTCAAAAACTGAGAGGGGATGGACCTGTACTGGTCTGTGTGAGATATCTATTTATAATCAGCATCCTTCCTTTTAGAGTCTTACTGTTGCCTTGGAAACAAAAAGATGAAATATTTCAATTCTCCAAGCGTTTGTTTTAATGATTGAATCCTGCACACATTCAGACTGAGATCATTGAGGGGTCACAAATGACAGGAGAAACACACGTCCTCCTCCATCCCACCGTCTCCCCCTCCCTCGTCCTCCGACCCTCGCTCTCTTTCCCACACATCCCTCAGTCACTCACTCCTACCCATTATCTCCCTTCAGTCCACTTACCCTTCCCACTCACTCCCTGTTGCTAATCATCTAATTCCCCCCCACCAGTCCTATAGTCTACACCCTCGAGCCCGCCAACCCCCTTCACTCAATCCTTCCCTCTGAAGCTGACTATCCCACCCTCTTCTCCACCCATGCCCATGCTGCAGCTTACACACTCATCCCTCCCCCACCCACCCACCCTCTCTCAACCTACCACCTTATATCTCAATGTCTCTGACACCCTCTACCCCACCCACCCGTTCACCTTCCACCCCATCACTTCGCCAACCTCCCCCACCGAGGTGTGACCTTTCTCCTCGTGGTGTCTATGGAAATGCCACGGAGACCAGGTTGGCTGGAAGGGCGTGGTTCACTGGCAGATGTACCGTGGCGCAGTGGGAACAGCCGACACCTCACGGCTCCGGAGACCCAGGTTCGATCCCGACCTCTGGCGCTCTGTCTGTCTGTGTGTGGAGTTTGCACCTTCCCCCTGTGACCGCGTGGGGTTCACCCCGGGTGCTCCGGTTTCCTCCCACATCCCAACGACGTGCGGGTCGGTGGGTTAATCAGCCGCTGTAAACTGCCCCCGGTGTGTGGGTGAGGGCTAGAATCTGGGGGGAGTGGCAAGATTAATGTGAGGTCAGTGTAGATGGATGGTTGATGGTTGGCATTGGACTCAATGGGTCAAATGTGAAAGTGAGAGATAGCAGAGAAACAGGCCCTTCGGCCCACTGAGTCCACACTGACCAAGAAGCACCCACTCGCACTGATCCTACACCAATCCCATTTTATTCTCCCCACATTCCCCTCAACTCCCCCACAATAGTACTGCTCACCTAGTGGGTAACTAACTGACCAACCTGCATGTCTTTGGGATGTGGGAGGAAACCGGAGCACCCGGGGGAAACCCACGCAGTCACAGGGAGGATGGGCAAACTTCACTCAGACTAGCAGAGGTCAGGATTGAACCCGGGTCTCTGGAGCCATCAGGCAGCGCCTCTGTCAGCTGCACCACTGTACAGGCCCTTATTCACTCCTTTCAGAGCCACCTTTCAACAATGGATGAGCTACCAAGGAAGCACCAGTCAAATTGTGTTTTCAACCACCAGAGTTCTGTGTATGAGTGACAGGCTGCTACAGAGATGAAAACTACATTAACCACATTGGCTTAAATGGTTGCTTGATGGTCAGCACAAACTTGATGGGCTGAAGGGCCTGCCTCTGTGCTCTATGACTCGGTATGACTCTCTCACTATAACCAGAAGCAGCGGAAATTTACTGCAGAAGAGCCCTTGAAATCAGACCGTGTGTGACAGTCTGAACCAGCTCGTATGGTTGGCTCGGAGGATTACTTGTGAAGCGATGAAATTGGCGACCTCCACGGACATTCAGCGCACAGCACATTGGTCCTGCAATTGTCAGTGAGTTCTCCCCTGGTTTGCTCCAGTGCCTTAAGGCAAAAGAGAGAGAAAAACTAAAAATAACTCAGCCTTGCTTTCCTAATGGGAGCTCAGTGGACATTCAGGCAAAGTATCTGAGGAGGTTGAATCCACGGTATTACTCTGGAAGAGTAATTGGTAATTGGTTTGTTATTATCACATGTACTGAGGTACAGTGAAAAACATTGTTTTGCATGCCATCCATACAGATCATACCAAACACTGAGGTAGTACAAAGGTAAAAGCAAAAACAGGATGCAGAGTATAATGTTGCAGTTACAGAGAAAATGCAGCGCAGGTAGGCAAGTAAAGTGTAAGGGTCATGATGAGTTAAACTGAGAGATCAAGAGTTCATCTTTATCATGCAAAAGGTCTGGTCAAGAGTCTAATAGTGGGATAGAAGCTGTCCTTGAGCCTGGTGGTACGTGCTCCCAAGTTTTTGTACCTTCTGCCTGACAGGAGAGAGGAGAAGAGGGAATGACCGGGGTGGGAGGGGTCTTTATGGTGCTTTCCCAAGGCAGCGGGAAGTGTAGACAGAGTCAACAGAGGGGAGGCTGGTTTGTGTGATAGACTGGGCTGTGTTCAGAGTTCTGCAATTTCTTGCGGTCTCGGGCAGAGCAGTTGCTGTACCAAGCTGTGATGCATCCGGATATGCATCTTTAAAAATTGGTGAGGGTCAGTGGGGACAAGCTAAATTTCCTTAGCCTTCTGAGGAAGTAGAGGTGTTGTTGTGCTTTCTTGGCCATAGTGTCTACATGGTTGGACCAGGACAAGCTATTGGTAATATTTACACCTAGGAATTTAAAGCTCTTAACCATCTCCACCTCAGCGCCAAGGCTAGTGAGGAGTGTAGCTGGCAGCAGGATGTTTCAAGGGGGACATAGGCAGAGTGAGTGGACAAATGGAGTTCAGGGAGGTGATGTGAATATGGCAAGAATAAAATGGGATTGGTGTAGGATTGGTGCTGGTCAGTACAAAGTCAGTGGGCTGAAGGGCCTGTTTCCGTGCTGTATAACTGGGTGAGACTTCTACAAGTGTGAAGTCATCTACTCTAGATAAAGGAAAAATAACCTGGAGTATTTTCCAGCCAGGAACACTGTGTACAATTCTGGGCATGTGACATCAGGCAAAGACGCAGTGCAGCAGAATGTGTTAAATAACGATGCTGGGTTGTATAGACTTTCCTTTCTTCACAAAGGTTGAGGGGTGACCTCACTGAGCTGTTTAAATTGCCAGAAGTATTCAGAGATACCGAGAAACCAAGAACAAGTGATCATAACCTGAGAATTCTGGCTGTGTTGTTTAGGAGAGAAGACAGGAGACATTTTCTCACACAAAACATCTGAAATGTTGGAACTCTCTTCCCCAGAAACCTGTGACTGTCGGGGTGTCAACTGTTGCCATCACAACTAATATCAATAGATTGCTGTTAAGTCAGGGGATGCAACATTTACATAATGTGGGTAGCATTCTACAGTCAGCAAGTTGTGCCAAACATGCAGGGCAAAAGAAATGTTGCATTTAATAATTGCAGTAATTAAAGTCAATTGCACAGTAATTGACTTTAATGATAATGGCCTGATTTGGATGGATGTCCAACAGAGTGTGCATGGTAGGACGGTGTTACGTTTGCATGGTGTAATATTGGCTCAATTAGTTTCCTTCCACTAACATATTCTGAGCATGTCCTGCAGCTCTGCATTTCACAGCCTTTACATTCCTTTGTCCTCTCTCTCTCTCTCTCTCTCTCTCTCTCTCTCTCTCTCTCTAACTGACCTCATTAACCTATCAACTGAATGTGTTCACTTATTCTTATCCCCTCCCGATAACTGCGGCCTTAACCTAATACAGATATTCCCTTTGTCCTAACCATCCCTCCCCAACTCTCTGCAACTTAAAACGAATTTGTTTCCTCTCTATCCTGGTTCTGACAAAGAATCTTCAACCTGAAACTTTAAACTCTGTTTCTCTCTCCGCAGATGCTGCCTGACCTGCTGAGGGTTTACCGTTTATGCTGCACATGCCCATTTGATTAATAAATCCACAGATTGACCACAGTGTTTCATGAACCTTATTAGTTTTGAGGACAATTGAATCAAAGTAAAAAATCTCAGCTGGGACACACTCATGGTCAAATACAATATAGCCAACTCCATCTGTCCTGTTACCTTTTGTAAACAAAAACAAGTCTTATCCACAAGAAGCCTCAACAAATATGCGGATTTCAAACATCACATGAGCTGGAAAACTCCTCCCCACCATTACCAAGTTCTCCCTTGATAAAAAATCAATAGTAGGTGGAAGCTTCTGCATCCTTTGAATAATTTTACATTGATCTGTTCCACAACAGTAGTTATTGAATCACTGTGAAATGCTGCAGAGGAAACCTGTAGCACTCCCACCTACATGTAGATAATGAAGGGTCTGATGATTGATCATTGACCTCCACAGATACTGCCTGACATACTGAGTATCCCCAGTATTTTCTCTTTTTATATACTACTAAATAACCGCTAATTCTTTTACAAAACTTACTAATACTTAAACATATTGGTAAAACAGCCAACATAAACAAAGACCCCACCCACCCTGGACATTCTCTCTTCTCCCCTCTCCCATTGGGCAGAAGATATAAAAGCCTGAAAGCACATACCACCAGGCTCAAGGACAGCTTCTGTCCTGCTGTTATAAGGCTATTGAATGGTCTCCTAGTACCATGAGATGAATTCTTGACCTCACAATCTACCTCGTTATGGCCTTGCACCTTTTTGTCTACTTGCACTGCACTTTCTCTGTAACTGTTACACTTTATTCTGCATTCTGTTATTGTTTCCCCTTGTACTACCTCAATGCACTGATGTGATGAAATGATCTGTATGGATGGCATGCAAAACAAAGTTTTTCACTGTTCCTCGGTACATGCAACAGTAATAAACGAATTTATCAAGTTGACAATTTAAAAGATATTGGTCCAGAAACATGATTGCATGGTGCATGTTTTCTAAGTGCAATATCATTAGATTTCAGCATTAAATTGATCATTAAACTCGTCACAACCCTACAGCCCTCCTGCCACATAAAGACATTTTTGATCACAATATTCAAGATGCATGATTCTGTGAACTAATTCCGTAGAGTGCACACAGGCGATATCAATCCATATCCTAACAGCTCCCCACTGCAACTGATTCAGTGATGTGAAACTGACACTCACTGCGATACCCACGGAGACATGACTAGTCCTGGTCTGCTTAAAGCGGTCAACAATCCTGGCACATTTGTTAGGGAGTGGGCAAAAGAATGCATTCATGCCATGTTATAGGGTTAGGGTTGCGTTCTGAGTGTGGGTGAGTGTTGAAGTCACATCTGCCTTTTATTGCTGCATGTTTTGGGTGCTTCAGCAGTGGTCTTGTTGGGTCTCCAGAATGACCAAATGCAGTGTAAGACTATACCAGGGAAAGTCAATGGAGAAGGGACAGAAGTGCTTTGACTAGGATTCCCCCAGAACCTCCCACTGCCCCAAGTCTTCCAGGAACAGAGTTCCTATCTGCACCTGTCTGCAGAGCAAACAATCTGCAGGATAAGGGACGGTGACAGAGATTTGTCACCTTCTGCATCCAAACCCTCCAGACACAACCCTGACTGGACCCTCTGTCACCCTGAGCATTTTAGCCTTGAGAACATACCACTTGGTGGCAGCAACAGATTTCAGCACATTCCAGTGTGAAGCTCACTGCTGTGTACATGACATTATGGATGCTCTATACCCAAGGAGAGGGAAATTTTTCTCCTTTTCTTTGAATAGAGAGCAGTAGGTCAAGAAGATGTAGAGTCAATCCATTTATCAAGGTCGAGGAGATGTAGTCAATCCAATTATCAAGGTCAAGGACATTTAGATCCATGCCGATTATCAGGCACTGATTTATACTAATTGGTAACTAATCCTATTTTATTGTCCCCATCTTCTAAATAACTCCACCCCCTTCCCCTAGGACCAACTACCCACCTGCACTAGGGGCAATTTACAGCGGCCAATTAACCTACCAACCCACATACCTTTGGGATGCGGGAGGAAACTGGAGCACCCAGTGGAAACCCATTCCTTGGGTTTGCCTGTTCCCAAGGGGAACGTACAAACTCCACACAGACAGCGCCAGAGGTCAGAATCGAATCCTATTGTATCGCTCATGGGCAGATAGATTAACCCAGATTTCATAACCCAGTTATACAGCGCAAGAATAGGCTCCTTGGCCCAACTCGTCCATGCCGACCAAGTTGTCCACCTTTGCTGGCGTTAGGCCCATATCCCTCTAAACCTTTCCTATCAATGTACCTGTCCAAATGTCTTTTAAACATTATAATTATACCTGCCTCAACAACTTCTTCTAGCAGCTCATTCATATACCCATCACCCTCAGTGTGAAAATGTTGCCCCTCAGGTCTCCTTTAAATCTTTACCCTCTCACCTTAAGTCTATGCCCTCTAGATTTAGACTCCCCTACCCTGAGGAAAACACTGTGACCATTCACCTTATCGATCTCTCATAATTTTATAAACCTCTATAAGGAGGCTTGAATGTCCGGGGGGATAGTCTGCCCTCATGTGGTTAGATAAACTGCAAAGACTGTCACTCCCTGAAGGTTCAGATGGTCTGGGACCACCAACAACTAATCTCATGGCCAAAGCCATGTATCTGGGAACCGTGCATGGTACATGTATCTTCAGGTGGCCTGCCTTACTTCAGCTGAAACATAGGGTGGACTGATGGCCCCAGGGGGATAGGACTTTCTCCTCTATCCTCAGTACTTCCCTTCTCTCTCTGAGTTGGGTTATATTGGAGAGCACAAGCATTATCACAGTCACAATGCACCTAGGAGAGTGAGTGACCTTGGAGTCCTCAAGGCAGTGTCTGGACAAGTCAATGGATGAGGGGTAGTGCTGTCCAGAGAGGCACCCATGCTTTGTCAGCACCTGTTACTTGCTAAGAGAGCATAGTCCACCTTTGTTGTCTGGTACCAGGAAGAGATGGGAACGCAATGTAATGCAACGTATGCTACACCTTCCATAGGTACATTACAATGAAGTGCTGAGATATATGTGTTACTGTTGGAGTATTGATAACTGTGTGACTGCAGCAATGTCAGATGGGAGTTCTGACACTTAAAATGTTTCGGTATAACAAGATTTTACTAATCACTAGAACACAATTACAGATAAATAAAATCTAATTGAATATCCACTTTCACAATCTTCCATTAATAATCTGATTTGCTAACCAACAACATCTTTCCATTAGCCTTGCTGATGATTTACTTCATTATCTTGATTAATAATTCTGCATAGCTGGCATATAATTGCTATTTCATGTGAAAACTTTAATTGTAAATAGCTGCTTCATCATCTATTCTGCAACATCAGTTAATGGACTAATTCCAAAAAGTTACAAACCCCCCTGATGGTTTCCTTTCGGAAGATTAACTGTTGTCCTTGAACCCACTATTAGTAATTACACCACCCAGAGACTCAAGAACCAATAAGCCATAGCAGGTCATTAATTAAATCCCTTCATTGAAGAGGTGATAATGTTACATTAAAAAATTGGCCAACACAGTTGGGTCAGCCTGAGTTCAAATATTCAGCAATCAATATTTATAAAGTTGTATCATACTTCTGTACTTCTCAAATAAAGGCAAGCAGCGAACATTACTTTAACAACACGAAAGAAAATCGATAGCAGGATTATATTAGCACATCGTGTGTCAGTCCCGGGTCTCAAATATCCCCGGTTAACCCTAACCTTACTATTGGGATCGTAGAAATGTCATTCTCGGGAAGATGACAACTCAGGATATATCACTGACGGGACACTGCCCACGACTGTCTTCCCTTGAAGCACCAAGATTCTCTCTTAGTCTTCATGACCTCCCTGCTCTAACTATTTCCTTTCAAATCTCCTTTTACATAGAACATAGAACAGTACAGGACAGGAACAGGCCCTTTGGCCCATAATACCTGTGCTGTACACAATGCTAAATTAAACTAAATCTCTTCTGCCTGTATATGATCCATATCCTTCCATTCCGTGTGTCTAACAGCCTCTCAGACATCTCTATTGTATTTGCTTCTACCACAACCCCTGGCAGCCCGTTCCAGACACCTGGAAAAAACGTGCCCGCACATCTTCTTTAAACTTTCCCCCTCTCACCTTAAATGCATACCTCTAGTACTTGACATTTCTACCCTAGGAAAAAGATCCTGACTGCCTACCCTATCTATGCCTCTCATAATTTTATGTCTTTCTGACAAGTCTTTTTTGTCATCTGTCTTAATACCTCTTTATGACCCCTTTATGTAGCTTGTTATTATATTGAGATAGAAATAGCTGGAAAAACTCAGCAGGGCAGGCAGCATCTATGGAAAGAGAAACAGTCAATGTTTCAGGTCTGTAACCATTTGTCAGAATTGAGAAGGAGAGATGTACAAGTTAACTTAAGTAAGGGGAGGAATGTGTAGAACAAAGGGAAGGTCTAAGATAGGATGTCAAGATGGCTTTATGGCAGTTACCAGCACATTAAGCTACTAGGTCTGTGCAATGTGTTGTTAATTGTAAAGCTGTGGGATCCGCCCAGCAAGTCAGACTTCTAATATCCTCAGCACCATGAAATGTTGGGATGCTTTACTGTAGCAAGGGAGCAAATATTTTGCAAGTTGTCGTTGCTGCCAACCATGAATTATTAAGAGCCACTTCACTTTGCACACCTCACCGAGCAGCGTTGAGGATTTAGCAGCCACGTTGCAATAGTGCTGAGTACTGGTACTTAAGTTCTCTTTCCCTCCGCCACCAGCACAGAGAGAAAACGTAAAATGGAGCTTCTGTCTACTCCCCACAACATCAAAATCACCAACATCACCTGCGACTCTTTCAAGATCTGCTGGGAGACAGATGCAAAGGACAGAGAGCGCATCACACATTACTTTGTGGACCTCAACAAGAAGGAAAACAAAGACTCCAACAAATTCAAACATAGGGTAAGCGTCTGGGCTGGATCCTGTTCCCCTAAGAAACATCGCTGAATTGCATTTGAAGACAATCCAGAAGTTTCATGATCCCCATTACTGACACACACTTTTCTGTCTGTATTAACTAATTGAATTGAAGATCTATTTTTAGTCTTTAATCTTTATCTATTAATTAATTAATGGTCCCCGTTACTGACACACACTCTTTAATCTTTACTTATTCAACTAATTGAATTAAGATAAATTTGAACTCAGCCTCCAGGTCGTTAGTCCAGTTTTGTGGATTATTACTGCAGTACCATGGTCTCTGTGCTGTTATACCTAGTAAGTGGCACAGTAAGGTGTTTCTGTGGATAATAAGTTATAATATTTTACCATTAGTTTCACCTTTTCAAAGTTAACCAATAGAGCTTGATATCTCTTGTTCTAAACATCAAGAAGCTCTTGCATCCTCCCTGTTCAAGTTCTCCACATCCCTATTTTCTACCATCCTTTTCCAAGTATCTACTTTAAGTGGAAATAAATTTGTGTTAGTATTCATGTTAGAGTCTATCCAACTGGGCAGCTCACAGAGTGGGACACCCTGTAAATTAAAGGCATGGTTCATTTTCTGGTTGGCTCAGCACACCTTCTAGTTGCCAAGTCCACTTAAAGGTACTGAAGGAGAAGAGCTCTGGCCAGGTCGAATTTAACTTTGATAATTGCGAGGTTCTGCATTTGGTAAGTTAAACCAAGCAGTAAATGGTAGGGTCCTAGAGACCTGGGGGTACAGGTATACAGTTCCCTGAAAGTAGTGACACAGACAGGGTGGTGAAGAAAGCATCTGGCATGCCTGCCTTCATTGGTCAAGGTATTGAGTACAGGACTTGAGGTTTCATGTTGCAACTGTATGAGACATTGGTGAGATCACACTTGGAGCACTGTGCTCAGTTCTGGTCATCCAGCTACAGGAAGGATGTCATCAAGCTGGAAAAGAAGCAGAAAAGATTTATGAGGATGTTACTGGAACCAGAGTGCTTGAGTTATTATGAGAGGCTGGATAGGCTGGGACTGTTTTCCCTGGAGAGTAGGAGACTGAGGGGTGACCTAATAGAGGTTTATAAAATCATGAGGGGCATAGATAGGGTGGATGGGACAGTCTTTTTCCCCAGAATAGGGGAGTCTAGAATTAGTGGGCATAGATTTAAGGTGAGAAGGGGAAGATTTAAAGGGGACCTGAGGTGTATAAAATCATAGGGGGCGTAGATAGGGTGAAAACACACAGTCTTTTTCCCAGGGTTGGGGAATGAAGAACTAGAGGGCACAGGTTTAAGGTGAGAGGGAAGAGATTTAATAAGAATCCAAGGAACATCTTTTCCACATGGAGGTAGGTATATGGAACAAGATCCCAGAGGAAGTGGTAAAATTACAATGTCCAAAAGACGCTTGGGCAGGTACATGGTTTAGAGGGATATGGGCCAAATGCAGGCGACTGAGATGAGCTTGGCTAGGCCTCGTGGTCAGCATGGATTAATTGGGCCAAGGGGCTGTTTCTGGGCTGTATAACAGTGCTGCTCAGACTTTCTAGTCCTTACATAGCCTGTGTCCTCTTGACATACCTACTGAGCTAGATCAGCAGGTGTCATTTTCCACAGTCACAGCAGTGGAAGGCACACATCAGGAGCTGTCCTAACAAGGTAACCAAAGGATCCCTCTTGAGACAGATGAAGTTAAATAATTTGAACTGAGCCACATAACTGCAGTTGGCACAGTTTGTTGCTGAGGGCAGCTCAACTGCCATTTCTAATGGATGCAGAGGAAAATATTCCAACTGAAGTCTAATTTTAAAATGTTCTAAAGCAATAGGTATTACCGGAGAGAGGAAAAAAACTGCAGAAGTAGGTAATCAAACATAAAAGCAGAAAAATGCAGTAAACACTCAGCAGGTCAGGCAGCATCTGTGTGGTGACAAACAAGAGTTAATGTTTCAATTCATCCTACTGAAACACTAGTCAGAGAAATGGGGAGTGAGGCAGAGTGTCAGAGAGAGAGAGAGTGAACGAGGTAGGGAGTGTGTGGGGGGGAGTGAGGGGAGTGTGTGGGGGGAGTGAGGGGAGTGTGTGTGGGGGGGAGAGGGGAGTGTGTGGGGGGGAGTGAGGGGAGTGTGTGGGGGGAGTGAGGGGAGTGTGTGGGGGGGAGTAAGGGGAGTGTGTGTGGGGAGGAGTGAGG
Organism: Pristis pectinata; assembly: GCF_009764475.1. Taxonomy (NCBI): domain Eukaryota; kingdom Metazoa; phylum Chordata; class Chondrichthyes; order Rhinopristiformes; family Pristidae; genus Pristis; species Pristis pectinata. The sequence goes on from NC_067433.1 coordinate 3,311,287, forward strand.
GGAGTGTGTGGGGGGAGTGTGTGGGGGGAGTGAGGGGAGTGTGTGTGGGGGGAGAGGGGAGTGTGTGTGGGGGGAGTGAGGGGAGTGTGTGGGGGGAGTGAGGGGAGTGTGTGTGGGGGAGTGAGGGGAGTGTGTGTGGGGGGGAGTGAGGGGAGTGTGGGGGGGAGTGAGGGGAGTGTGTGGGGGGAGTGAGGGGAGTGTGGGGGGGAGTGAGGGGAGTGTGTGGGGGGGAGTGAGGGGAGTGTGTGTGGGGGGGGAGTGAGGGGAGTGTGTGGGGGGGAGTGAGGGGAGTGTGTGGGGGGAGTGTGTGGGGGGGAGTGAAGGGAGTGTGTGGGGGGAGAGGGGAGTGTGTGGGGGGAGTGAGGGGAGTGTGGGGGAGAGTGAGGGGAGTGTGTGTGGGGGGGAGTGAGGGGAGTGTGTGTGGGGGGGTGTGAGGGGAGTGTGGGGGGAGTGAGGGGAGTGTGTGGGGGGAGTGAGGGGAGTGTGTGGGGGGGGAGTGAGGGGAGTGTGGGGGGGGAGTGAGGGGAGTGTGTGGGGGGGAGTGAGGAGAGTGTGGGGGGGAGTGATGGGGAGTGTGGGGGGAGTGAGGGGAGTGTGTGTGGGGGGGGAGTGAGGGGAGTGTGGGGGGGAGTGAGGGGAGTGTGTGGGGGGGAGTGAGGGGAGTGTGTGGGGGGAGTGAGGGGAGTGTGTGTGGGGGGGAGTGAGGGGAGTGTGTGGGGGGGAGTGAGGGGAGTGTGTGTGGGGGGAGTGAGGGGAGTGTGTGGGGGGAGTGAGGGGAGTGTGTGTGGGGGGAGTGTGTGTGGGGGGGAGTGAGGGGAGTGTGTGTGGGGGGAGTGAGGGGAGTGTGTGGGGGGAGTGAGGGGAGTGTGTGTGGGGGGAGTGTGTGTGGGGGGGAGTGAGGGGAGTGTGTGGGGGGGGAGTGAGGGGAGTGTGGGGGGGAGTGAGGGGAGTGTGTGGGGGGGAGTGAGGGGAGTGTGTGTGGGGGGAGTGAGGGGAGTGTGTGGGGGGGAGTGAGGGGAGTGTGTGTGGGGGGGAGTGAGGGGAGTGTGTGTGGGGGGAGTGAGGGGAGTGTGTGGGGGGGAGTGAGGGGAGTGTGTGTGGGGGGAGTGAGGGGAGTGTGTGTGGGGGGGAGTGAGGGGAGTGTGTGGGGGGGAGTGAGGGGAGTGTGTGTGGGGGGAGTGAGGGGAGTGTGGGGGGGAGTGAGGGGAGTGTGTGGGGGGGGGAGTGAGGGGAGTGTGTGGGGGGAGTGAGGGGAGTGTGTGTGGGGGGAGTGAGGGGAGTGTGTGTGGGGGGAGTGAGGGGAGTGTGGGGGGGAGTGAGGGGAGTGTGTGTGGGGGGGAGTGAGGGGAGTGTGTGGGGGGGAGTGAGGGGAGTGTGTGTGGGGGGAGTGAGGGGAGTGTGGGGGGTGTGAGGGGAGTGTGGGGGGGAGTGAGGGGAGTGTGGGGGGGAGTGAGGCATAAGAGGGATAGTGAAACACAGAGTGTCGGAGAGGGAGGGGGAGGGGGAGCGGGGCAGAGAGTGTCGGACAGAGGGAGAAATAAAGAGAAACGGAAAGCCAGCGATAGAAAAATAGAGATGGCAGAGAGAGAGAGAGAGAGAGAGAGAGAGCAGCAGCAAAGGCGGAGAAACGATGGGAGAGACAGAGAGTGTGACAGCGACTAATTAACAGAGACAGACAGAAATACCAAGGAAAGAGAAAACAAGAGGTTTGCATTTATGGATAGCGCCTTATCCCTGATTGTCAGAAAAGCCGATGAAATCCTTTTTACCGTGCTGGTGGAAACGTCAACTAATTTGTACAGGTTCCATTGTGTGTGTGAGAGAGGGAGACAGACAGACAGAAGGAAGCGAGAGTAAAGCAGAGAGGTAGCACAAGAGGGTGCAGGTCAGGAGGTTGGCGAGAAGAGGGCGCGGTGAGTGCGAGGGTTCATTCTGTCACAGAGCGGGGCCGGGCCACAGTGTTGTCCCCACCGAAGGTGTTGCTTCAGGCCGGCTCAGGTTGTACGGCGCCAGTTTCTTCCACGTCACTGCCAGCATCAAGTGAGTGCAATGCAGGAGGGCCAACCGTTCAAACAGCAGGCTGCAGATGGACAGAGAGTAAACCGCGGGGAGAGGAAGCTGCAGTCACACGGGGACAGGTGCAGAGCCGGCCCCCTCTCCCTGTGTGTGTGGGATCGACTCCAGCAGACCATCTGGCCGGCGGAGAGGGAGGGAGCCGGAGTCTCCCTGCAACCCTTAACCCTAGCAAGGGGAGAGCAAGGAGCTGCCCGGCTGCAGATCTGGGTCTTGGGTTTGAACCCAAGCAGCCTGCGTCTCCCGGTTACAGTGTGGACAACGAATCGTTTAATCAGCTCATTAGAAGCTGCCCCCCACCGACACACATTATATATTAGGTTCCTGTCCCACTGTACCGACATTTCCCACATTGAATCTTACACAATCCCCACAATAAAACCACCAGGCTACAAACTGACCCAAATTGATTTGTTGCATAATGGTGCCATTCGCGTGGGATTTTTTAAAATGTCCACACAGGCGATGAAAATTGTTAGGGATTCAACTGCAACCTGTAACTCCCTCCTGGTAACGGGTACCTGCTGTTGTAACTGTCCAAGCAACCCCAGAGCCCGGGTCGCCCGGTCACATTCTGTATATCTGCGATTCTATTTACAAACGGCGGGAGCCCCTGGATTATGTTGTTTCTATGAACCGAAAAAAAAGACAGAAAACACTCGGCAGGTCTGTGGAGACGGAGCCAGAGTCTATGTTTCAGGTCGATGATCTATTCCTATGAAGCATTAACTCTGATCCTCCTTTCACAGATGTGTCTGAGCTGCTGAGTGTTCCCAGCATTTTTCTGTTTATATCCTGGGCATTTGTTGTTCTAACCCAGCACCACCCTTTATAGAGCTATACAGCACGGAAACAGGCCCTTCGGCCCAACTCATCCCTGCCGACCAAGTTGCCTAACTGAGCTAGCCCGGTCTGCCTGTGTTCGGCCCATATCCCTGTGAACCTTTCCATCATTCAAGTAGATTTCAGCCTGTAAATCACTCCTGGGTACTTGTTACTCGATATAAGAGTTGCCTGTGAGCTGCTATACTTTAATTCCACGCCTACCGAATTCTACCTACCTGCTGCATATAAGATACAACTCTCCCTTCTGCCCCCCAGACCTCTTGAAAAGAATGCAGCCTTTAATTCCTCATAATTCATTTACGAGGATGTTGCCAGGACTCCAGGGCCTGAGTTACAGGGAGAGGTTGGCCAGGCTAGGTCTTTATTCCTTGGAGCGCAGGAGAATGAGGGGTGATCTTATAGAAGTTTATAAAATCCTGAGGGGCACAGCTAAGATGGATGATAACAGTGTTTTCCCCAGGGTAGGGGAGCCCAAAACTAAGGGGCATAGGTTTGGGGTGAGAGGGGAAAGATTTAAAGGGGATCGGAGGGGCAACTTTTTCACACAGAGGGTGGTGAGTGTATGGAACGAGCTGCCAGAGGAAGTGGGTGAGGCAGGTACAACAGTATCATTTAAGAAGCACTTGGATAGGGACATGGAGGGGCGGGGCTTGGAGGGACATGGGCCGAACGCAGGAAATTGGGACTCGCTGGGTGGGCATCATGGTCGGCATGGACTGGTTGGGCTGAAGGGCCTATATCTGTGCTGTATTGCTCTGTGACTCTATGACTGATCCTGGGAATCTATCAGTCATAGAGTCACACAGCACGGAAACAAGCCATTCGGCCCAACATGTCCATACCAACCAGTGGTCATTCGTCTGTGTTAATCCCATCTCCCACCACTTGGCCCATAGCCTTCTACGCCTGGGCAATTCAAGTGCTCAAACACCTCTTAAATACTGTCAGCAACTCTGCTTCCACCAATCTCTCCAGCAGTGCATTCCAGGTACTCACCGCTCTCTGAGTGAGGGTCCCGCTCAGATCCCCTCTGAGTCTCTTACTCCTTATGCTAAACCTATGCCCTCTGCTTTTATCTTCCTCTGATATGGTTTCCTGCAGTCTCCCCTATCTATGTCCCTCATAATTTTATATACCTCAATCATGTCCTCTTAACCTCCTTTAGCTATGAATCATCCTGATCCCTGATTAGATTCTAGCATGTAACTCCCTTCCAGGTATCTGCCAATGGACAGAGCCCTCATTAACAGTAGCACAGTAATACTGTACACATATCCCTTGTACCTCCTACATTCATTTATCACTGGTAGCCTTTCTATCCTGACCCACTGACTCTTCTAACATTTGAAACGTCAGTACTCCTGATGTTTTAATGTCGTGACTTGTGAAGAACCCATAGGGCTGGGGGATAAAGGGTATGAGGGTCTTTGCATTTGTGAACTGCTCTTTTTTTTCTCTTTTGGCATAACTCGTTTTCCAATTAAACAGTAAATTGTACAATGAGCAAGCGTTGCCTTGGAAACTCTCATCTACATCTGAATTAGCAGCAGAATCTTGCTTCATTTTATTATTGCCAGTGCAAAGTACCAAGAGAGCTGGTACCTCGCAGTCCATCACTGCCATTGTCCTCCTCAGGTTTGGGAGCTCAGGAAGTATTTGATTTTAATGCAATCAGGGAGCTTCAGAGAAGAAGAGACTGAGAATGAGAAAGAGCAAAAGAGATACACAGAGATATTGAGTCAGGGATGTGGGGGAGAGGGAGAGAGAGGAGACAGAGAGGGAGAGAGAGGAGACAGAGGCAGAGAGAGGAGAGAGAGGAGAGAGGAGAGAGAGAGAGAGAGACCATAGCAAGGAGATGGTTGATGTTAGGAGGATCAACTGAATTGTAGAGCAATTGCCTGGTAAGATGCTCTGATAAAATATTATGTCGCAGGGTAACTTCACTGCCAGAAGTTCTCAATTTCAGGCAATCATCGTTTGTATCTCCAGGATAGATCAAATGGTTACAACACTTTTTGGTTCAGGAGTGGATCAGTTGGATACAGAAATAGTTGGTTTGTTCATGGATCAATGCAATGAAGAAAGCTTGAGTCCAAGGGTAGTTCCACTGAATATGAGAAATCATTGCCCCTCAGTCAGTCTCACCAATTTGACAGTCAAATGGTTGATCTCTCGCCCCTCTGAGAGCCAATTTATGTAAATAGCAGTGGAGCTAGATTAACACAAGTGAGGCAGAATAACATTTCATGTTGTTCTTGTTGTTTTCCCCTCATACTTTCAATCTACACTTGCTGATTCACACATACTGAAAATGTCAAGAGTGCAGTTCCCTACTCCTAAACCTACTACATTGCAATTTTTGGCACACCTGTCTATGGAAGTATTATGCAATTAATTATATTCAAATAGACAAGAACCAGTTAAGAAATACAAGGAACGCAGATAGATTATTTACCCTTGGTGAACATACCAAACACATAGAAGGAGTACAGCACAGGAACAGGCCTTTTGGCCCACAATGTTGCTGCTGAACCAATTAAACTAATTAGTTCGACAGTTAAGCTAATTAGTTAAGCTAATTAACCTGGATGAAAACGTAGATGGGTGGGTCAGTAAATTTGCAGACAATACAAAGATTGGTGGTGTTGTGGACAGTGTAGAAGATTGCCAAAGGACACAGCGGGATATAGATCAGATGCAGATATGGGTGGAGAAATGGCAGATGGAGTTTAATCCGGCCAAATATGAGGTGTTGCACTTTGCCAGATCAAATGTAAAAGGACAGTACACTGTTAATGGCAGAACCCTTAACAGTGTTGCTGTTCAGAGGGTTCCTGGGGTCCAGGTCCATAGTTCCCTGAAAGTGGCTGTGCAGGTTGATAGGGTGGTAAAGAAGGCATACAGCGTGCTTGCCTTTATTAGTTGAGACATCGAGTTCAAGAGTCAGGAAGTTATGTTGCAGCTTTATAAAACTCTGGTTAGGCCGCATCTGGAGTTTTGCATTCAGTTCTGGTCGCCCCATTATAGGAAGGATGTGGAGGCTTTGGAGAGGGTCCAGAAGAGGTTCACCAGGATGCTGCCTGGATTAGAGGGCAGGTACTATAAGGAGAGGTTGGACAAACTAGGGTTGTCTTCTCTGGAGCGGCGGAGGCTGAGGTGGAGACCTGATTGAAGTTTATAAAATTATGAGCGGCATAGACAGAGTAGACAGCTGGAATCTTTTTCTCAGGGCAGAAATGTCTAATACTAGAGGGTATGCATTTGAGGTGAGAGGGGGAAAGTTCAAAGGAGATGTGCGGGGCAAGTTTTTTTACACAGAGTGGTGGGTGCCTTCTATGTTCAAGGGACTGTTATAGGGAGAGATTGGGCAGGCTAGGACTTTATTCCTTGGAGTGTAGGAGAATGAGGGGGTGACCTTATAGAGATGTATAAAATCATGAGGGGTACAGATAGGGTGAATGCATTCAGTCTTTTTCCCAGGGAATGGGAATCAAAAACTAGAGGGCATAGGTTTAAGGTGAGAGGGGAAAGATTTAAAGGGGACCTGAGGGCAACTTCTCCATGCAGAGGGTGGTGTGTATATGGAACGAGCTGCCAGAGGGAGTAGTTGAGGCAGGTACAATAATGACATTTAAAAGACATTTGGATAGGCAAGGTTTAGAGCCATACGGGCCAAACACGGCCAAATGTTCAAGCGTAGGTGGGCACCTGGTTCAGTATAGATGAGTTGGGCTGAAGGGCCTGTTTCCGTGATGTACTACTCTAAGATTCCATGACTGCTAGACCAGTCCAAGCAACCCACCCCCACAATTTACCACTGTAGCCCCAGTATTGCTCTGGGGTATCTGCTCCAAGGCTAAACCTTCTTGACGTGAGATGTCCAGTATCCAGATGGGTTCTAACCTGAATCCAGTACAGCTGAATCTTCCGCAGTTCTGCTCCTTAAATTCCATCAAAGCATTGAATGCTTTAGGCAGAATGCTGATTTAATGCACATAGTTTGATCAGAGAGCAGTCACCCCTGCCCCACTCACACCCTCCCCAGACTCTCACACCCATCTGTACTGACCCCAGATCAGTTAAGCTCACTCTGGTTCTTGACCTTGCAGGACGTTCCCACCAAGCTGGTGGCCAAGGCTGTGGCTCTCCCAATGACAGTGAGAGGACACTGGTTCCTCAGCCCCCGCACAGAGTACAGTGTCGCTGTCCAGATTGCCATCAAGCAGAGCGATGGAGAATACCTGGTGTCTGACTGGAGTGAAGTGGTGGAATTCTGCACAGGAGGTGAGCAGGATGATTCAACGTATGAAAACACACACCTACTAGCATCCTGTTACACCCAATGAGATCATGTTGCGATCCCAGTTACAGCCAGTGACTGTAATTGATTAGATCACAGTTATGGCCGATGCCTTAAACAACCTGATCTTAGTTATATCTGGTGACATTATCTCATCAATCTTAGTCTACAGCAGTGACACTTCCTGAATAGGTCCTAGTTAGGTTCAATAGGTCCTAGTTAGATTCACTGGTTACTAACAGTGGTGACGCCTGACTTGATCCTTGCTACACCCAGAGGTGATACCTCACCAGATCTTAGTTATTGATCTAGGTCACTAGATTACAGATAAGTATTTGGATGTTGGTGATATGAAGGGATCTAGGGTTAGTGCAGGAAAGTGGCCTTGAGGTAAACAATCAACCATGATCTCAACGAATGGTGGAGCAGCCACAAGGAGCCAAGTGGCCTCTCATGCTTCTGGTTCCTGTGTTTGTAGGTTTTTAGCAACAGTGGTGCTGACGGACCAAGTTCCAGTTACTCCCAGTGACAGGAGCTGACCAGAGCCACGTTACCTCAGTGATAATAATTGATTGTATCTGAGTTACATTCGGTGATGGTAACTAACCAGATCCTTTATAATTAGACCTACTTGTCATGAACCAGCAACAAAAGAAACACACTGAGCATGATTCAGTGTTAAAAACTATTTTATTAATCACTACTTATGATAATACGTAAAATAAAAGTAAAAATGTTAGTATGTTAGAATTCAAAAATGTTAAACCTTGAACGTTAACCCCAAAACTAAACTCTTCGTGTGTGTGTGTGACAAAGTCCAAAACTCCCAGTTCTGGAATGGTTCTTAAAGTTCAGTTCCGCAAGCCATAAGGTGAAACATGAGCAAGGGCTTCTTCAACAACCACCGTTGTCTGAAGATAAGATGTAGATGTAGAAAAACATAGAGAGAGTACATACGAAATCCAAATGTTCCACGATGGAACCCAAACGACACTTCAGTGTTTACTCGGTAGTGACTTCCTCACCCCGAAAAGCATCCGAACCGTGGTCGTCCACACACAAATACCTGTTTCCTTCTCCAGGTCAGCAACAAAGTGAACTCCACCGGATTACTTCCAACTTCCATACATGGATTTCAGTGGCAGACACAGTTATAGTTTCTCATCCATCGATAGAGAAAACTAGCAGGCTGGTGTCTCTCTCCCTTCTCTCTCTCTCTTCTAACTTCTACCACGTCATTACGTCCTTTATCTTCTATTGACGTAAGCACGCCCCACACACAAATACACACACTCTCTCTATCTTAAAGGGACTTTCACTGAGTCCGTAACACCTCCCACCTAAAAAAAAATTTTTCCCAAGAAAAATTTAACCGCGCATACAGTTAGTAATGTTAATAATTATCATGCTACACAACTACAGACTATCAGATTAGTACAGATACATGTTTCCCATTTAACATCGGGAAAGACAATCAGCAATCACATTATCTTTGCCTTTAATGTGAGTTATCATGAGATCAAACTCTTGCAAAATTAAACTCCAGTTTAACAGCCTTCTGTTCTTGTTTTTGACTCGGCTCAGAAACACCAATGGGTTATGATCTGTATACACAGTCAATGGTTTCTGAGCGGTGCAAACATATGCACTGAAATGTTGCAAGGCTAAAACAAGCGACAGTAATTCTTTCTCTATGGTGGAATAATTCTTTTGATGCTCATTAAATTTCTTTGAAAAGTAAGCTACAGGATGGTCAATATCATCAAGGTCACCCTTCTGCAACAACACAGCTCCTGCAGCTTCATGTGTAACTCATGCTGCCTCTTTTTCTCCTCGTTATCCAGCTCCATCCTCTTCAATTCCATCTGCTTCATTGCTAGATCAGCCTCTATCTTCATCTGAGTTATCTTTTGTTCGGCCTCTAATTTCTTTAACTGGGTTTGCTCTCGTTCAGCCTCTAATTTCTTTTGTTCTCGTTCAGCTTCTAATTTATTTTGCTCTCGTTCAGCCTCTATCTTTGCCAGCTGCACCTGTGCCTCAGAAATTGCTATTTCACTGCCAGGAAACTGTTTTAACACTTCCTTCTCAAACACCTTCTTTTCCACATAATGGCCAGCTATCAGTCTCTGAATATCTGCCTTTCTCATAGACTGCTTTACTTCTGTAAGGTTTAGCTTTGTAGCAATCTTTATCAAATCATCCTTTTTGCCACCTCCAATCCCTTTTGGGTTGGTGGCTCCAAAAATGCCTTAATATCCATTGCTGCTGGTTTCCACACACACAAGCCAATTAAAAAGAATTTATCAGACCTCCCTCAAAAATCTTTGGATTGAATCCCGAACGAATCTCGTCAATCTGGGGAACGATCCCAGATGACACTTGTTAATCTTTGGATTGGATCCCGGACGAGCCCCCAATTTTGTCATGAACCAGCAACAAAAGAAACACACTGAGCATGATTCAGTGTTAAAAACTATTTTATTAATCACTACTTATGATAATACGTAAAATAAAAGTAAAAATGTTAGTATGTTAGAATTCAAAAATGTTAAACCTTGAACGTTAACCCCAAAACTAAACTCTTCGTGTGTGTGTGTGACAAAGTCCAAAACTCCCAGTTCTGGAATGGTTCTTAAAGTTCAGTTCCGCAAGCCATAAGGTGAAACATGAGCAAGGGCTTCTTCAACAACCACCGTTGTCTGAAGATAAGATGTAGATGTAGAAAAACATAGAGAGAGTACATACGAAATCCAAATGTTCCACGATGGAACCCAAACGACACTTCAGTGTTTACTCGGTAGTGACTTCCTCACCCCGAAAAGCATCCGAACCGTGGTCGTCCACACACAAATACCTGTTTCCTTCTACAGGTCAGCAACAAAGTGAACTCCACCGGATTACTTCCAACTTCCATACATGGATTTCAGTGGCAGACACAGTTATAGTTTCTCATCCATCGATAGAGAAAACTAGCAGGCTGGTGTCTCTCTCCCTTCTCTCTCTCTCTTCTAACTTCTATCACGTCATTACGTCCTTTATCTTCTATTGACGTAAGCACGCCCCACACACAAATACACACACTCTCTCTATCTTAAAGGGACTTTCACTGAGTCCGTAACATACTACATTAGTTTATAATAAATGACTACATCCTAGTTACGTTTAATAGCAGTAACCGTCTTTGATGCTTATTACAGTGACAATAACTGACTGTATCCTAGCTGTGTAGTGAGACAATGCCTGACTAGTTACCAGTTATGATGAGGTTAACTAAGTCCCAGATACAGACTGTCACAATATTCAAGAAGACACTGAAACGTGTGTATATTAAAGCTTTGCTTCGGTGACAGCGATAGGCTTGTTTCTATTTTATCACCTTTAATATGTGGAGGACTTCTGCTAAATAGCATTATTGACATAAAATCCCAGAAGCAGAATTTTAAAAATTAAATAATTAAGGATTTCTGGGACTTATATTCAGAGACTGGCTTACAAATTCTGTTCGCAAGGGGCCCTGTAAACATTGATCCCGTCTTGGAAATATCCCATAAATATTCAAACACTCCCAGAGATACACGTGAGTATTAGTCCTGTCTCAGAGATACAAATGAGTATTAGTACTGTCCCAGAGATACACATGAATATTAGTACTGTCCCAGAGATACACATGAGTATTAGTCCTGCTCCAGTGATACCCTTGAGGATTAACCCCCGCCAGAGACAGTGTGTGCAGATATGCTGTGAATTGTCCAATGATTACACTATCAGTCACAGAGATACCCTGTGAAATTTAACAATCACTCAGAGATACCACGTGAAAACTCTCCCAGATATATTCTGTGACTATTCATGCAGTACCAGGGATAGCCAGTAAATATTACCATTCCTGAAGGGATAACCTGTATTTACTAACACAGCCCAGATTATATCCTGTGAGCATTAACAGTCTGCCAGTGAATATCCTCTGATTATTGACACTGAGACAAGATATCCTTGTGCGTTTATAGTCGCAGTGAAATCCCTCGTGTTATAGAGTCATACAGCACAGCAACAGGTCCTTCAGCCCATCAAGTCCATGCCAATTATCAAGCACTCATTTTCATTACACTCATGCCATTATTGACTCTCCCCAGATTTTACCACTCATCCATACAGGGGCAGTTTACAGTGGCCAGCTAACCTACTGACTGCACATCTTTGGGATATAGGAGGAAACCAGCGCACAAAAAGGAAACCCACGCAGTGGGGAGAACGAACAAACTCCACGTAGGCAGCACCTGAGGTCGGGCTTGAACCCAGGTCATTGGAGCTGTGAGGCAGCGGTTCTACTAACTGTGTCACTATGCCACCCTTATCCTGTGCATATTATTTCACTCGGGGGTCACCAGATGAATATTAACAAAGTCATGTCAACTGAGCTATTCCGTAAATGTTAGCTCTCCCAGACATACTTGTAGCTTGGGAACCCTAAGATATTCCCAGAGATATCCTGGGAATGCTAACAACTTCCTAGAGCTATCCTGTGAATGTAATTCTGTCTCAGAAAGAGCCTCTCTCAGGAAGAATACTGGCCCCATGTATTCTGTGACCCCAAACATACTCTAGGGTACCTCCAGTAAGTACACTTGTGTTCAGTATCAAAGGGGTTCCTGAGGTTGACTGCCACTGGACTGTTGAGTGGCAGATCCCTTATACCCAACCTCATGACTTGAACCAGAAGAGTAGGGCTCATACAGGGGGTGCGTCAAGCCCTAACCACCTCAGCAACACCCAGATAATTGACAGAGATAGACGGAGGGTGATGCTGGAATGGGAGGTGACAGTAGAATGGAACGTACATAACTCTCTGCACATGGTTCATCCAGATTATTCCACTGCCCACTTGAAGCAGCTTCTGGAGAAGGCAGAAGTAATTGCAGGACGCATGCTGAGGTTCTCCGTCTTCTATCGGAACCACCATGAGGAATATTTCGAATACATAAGGTAATATATTTATTACCCATTCATATTTTGACCCTGTATCAAGCACCAACCTCACATCCATCCCTCCCGGTAATGTCTCCTGTCCCCTGGCCCTGCCTCAGTTCTCTGCTGCTGAAACCCTCATCCGTCCCCTTACTCCCTCCAGAATGGACCAATAATCTCTGGTCCTGACTGTGTCTAAAACTGCTGCCTATACCCCACCTTGAACCACATCATATCCACAGAGGAGTGTTCTGCTCACTGACTAGCTCCCGTCCAGGAAAGGCTGTCTTGTAAAATTCCAACCCCAATTTTCCAGTCCTTCCACCTCTTCGCAAACCCCATGGAATCGAACAACACTTATAGCACAGAGGAGGCCATTCCTCCCAGCACTGGGTCTGAGCCCTGCAGGTCACGGCTCTTTCTGCCTCCAGCACCCTTTCAGGTAATGAGTTTCAGACCCCACCACCCTCCCAGGGAAAACTTTTCCCCATCTCGCTTCTGATCCTCTGCCAGTTACTTATGTCCTCTGGGTTTTGACTTGCTGTTTGGTGAAACGGGTCCTCCTTTTTTAACCTCTGTTTCTCATCATTTCATACAGCTCACTTGCCTCCCCTCAGCCTCCTCTAAAGACAACCCCAGCCTCTCCCACCCTTCCCCAGAGATGGGAATCTCCAGTCCTGATCACACCCTCGTAAATTTCCTCTGCACCCCACCCCCCCAGCACAATCACATCTTCCCTGTAAGGCAAGGATCAGAACTATATCCAGTGCCTAGGCATTGTACATAATCCTAGCATTTCCTCCCTGTTCTTAGATAATAAGAGAAAGGTCTTCAAGGGGTGTAACGACCTGCCTTGCTACCTTTAAGAATCTGTGGACATAAAGATCTCACAGTTCCCGCTGTCCCCCCATTCACTGCATACTCCTCTCTTGCTGCCCCTCCCACAGTGCATTACCTAATCTCTGCAGAATATCTTTGTATCCTCCTTCAGCTCTAAATCCTTTCTCTCACCCCCCCACACCCCCCAAAGCTCCAGCTGTCTTGGGCCAGGTACACGGACTGGGAAGGCAACCTCTCTGTATTCAAGCTGAGATCAGCAGATGTCCTCCCCACAAAGTGGAGACTGCCCCACTCCTTGGGCCTTCTTTCTCTCTCTCTCTCCTTCCCCAACAGTCCAAGTAAAATTGTTCTTCAGCCTCTTGAGATTCAGAAGCTCATCCAGGTCTTCTCTCAGCTTGAAAACCGTCTCCCTCTACTCTCGCCACCCCCTCACCAGGGAGTTGGAAATCCTTCCCCATTTCTCTCTCCATTCTCTCCCACCTCCACATGCTTCAACCACTGTCTCTCTCTGATAGATTCGAGGTGTTAGGGAGTAGTACTCAGGCAACCTTTGCTGTACCTTCCCTGGGAGTGTTTGATCAGACAGTGTAGAGTGAGCTTTATTTTCTATCTTATGGAGTAATACAGCACAGAAATAGGCCCTTCAGCCCAACGCCATGTTGATCAAGATGTGATGTAAGCTAATCCTATCAGGTCCCTATCCCACTAAACCTTTCCTATCCATGTACCTGCCCAAATGTCTCTTAAATGTTATTATTGTACCTGGCTCAGTCCCTTCCTCTGGCAGCTCATTCCATAAACCCACCACCACCTGTTTCAAGAAGTTGCCCCTCAGGCCTCATTTAAATCTTTCTCCTCTCACCTTAAATTTATGCCCTCTAGTTTTTGATTCCCTTTCCCTGGGAAAAAGTCTGTGTGCATTCATCCTATCTATGATTTTATACACCTCTATAAGGTCACCCCTCAGTCTCCTATGCTCCAAGGAATAAATAGCTAACATGCCTAACCTTTCCCCACTCAGGCCCTCGATTCCTGGTGACGTTCTCATAAATCTTTGTACTTTTTCTAGCTTACTGAAGTCTTTCCTGTAACAGGGTAACCAAAACTGTACGCAATACTCTACTGTGTGTTATCACTGCCCTAGGAGCGTTTAATGGAAAAGAATTTTTCTTCCTCTGGGCGAGATTGATGGGACAGTGCAGAGTGAGCTTTATATCAAACCCTTGCTGAACCTACCCTTGGAGGGTTTGATGGGACTGTGTAAGAGAGGTTAATATCTAACCTGTGATAAACCCTTCCAGGGGTGTTTGATGGGACTGTTTTGGGAAAGCTTTGCTCTATACCTAACCCGTGGTGTTCGATGGGATTGTGTAGGGAAAGCTTTGCTCTATACCTAACCCGTGGTGTTCGATGGGATTGTGTAGGGAAAGCTTTGCTCTATACCTAACCCGTGGTGTTCGATGGGATTGTGTAGGGAAAGCTTTGCTCTATACCTAACCCATGGTGTTCAATGGGATTGTGTAGGGAAAGCTTTGCTCTATACCTAACCCATGGTGTTCAATGGGGCTGTGTAGGGGGAGGACGGAGGCTGGTGCCTTGAGGGATATTCATGGGCTGTTGCTGACTGGAGCCGTCTCACTCTAAGCCATCGCTGTTGCAGGACGCACCACAACGGGGTGATGCAGCCTTACCTGAAGGACAGCAGTGGCAGCCATGGCTCTCCAGTCAACGGCATGCTGCATGGGATCTTCTTCAGCTGCAACACCGAGTTCAACACGGGGGAGCCGCAGCTGGACTCCCCCTACGGCCGTATGCGCTTCCAGGTGGAGGCCGAGCAGCTCTTCAACCCCAACACCAACCTGTATTTCGCCGACTTCTACTGCATGTACACCGCCTACCACTACGTCATCCTGGTGCTGGCACCCAAGGGCTCTGCTGGTGACCTCTTCTGCCGGGAGAGGCTGCCACTGCTGGACAGTGCCCACAACCGCTTCCTGACCTGCACGGAGGGAGCCGACGGTCAGCTCATCTACCACCACGCCCAGGACCTCATCTTGGAACTGATCTACACCCAGCCACTGAGCCTGGCCCTGGGAACCCTGGGCGAGATTGGAGGCCACCAGCTCATGAGTCTCTCCACCGCCAACGCCAAGAAGGACCCAAGCTGCAAGACCTGCAACATCAGTGTCGGGCGTTAGAAGGGAGGTCGGGCAGGTGGAGGTGAGGTTGAGGGGGAGGGGTGCAGGTGGGGGTGTGGATATGGGGTGGGTTGGGGTTGGGGCGGTCAAAGCCAATGGTCAGATACACTGTGAGCATACAGCCTTCAAGACACAATAGGGATTGGGCAAAGAGGTTTAGCTGGAGGTGGGCTCTTTCAAATATACTTTAGTTAATGGTGATCCAGAGGTGGAAGCAAGGGTTGGACCATTACACAAAGCACCAACAGTCTGAGTAATGGAGAGGCTGAAGGAGTTTCTATCTACAAAAGGTGCTAACGTAACACAATCAGTGGACCTGGTCCCATTATAAACAGGGATCCCTCTCCACTCCACATGTCTCCAACCATTCTTAAAATGATTGTGCAGCATGTACAATCAAAGTGATTCCCAAGTGTCGGAAGCTCATTCGGCCTCCATCTGTTGGATGTTGTCTCTCTTTTCTTCAATGTATCATCACTTGCTCTTCACGTACAATGACCCAAACAAACCCAAATCCAACGGAAGAAGAATTCTCAGTCATGGATTCATCAAACCTTGTGAGCACAAATGAAATCCCAGATAAAGACTTTATCTACACCCAAAACCACCCCCTTTCCCACCCCTCCCATCCTTTCCCAGCTGAAGCACAATATATTTGACTGTTTCTCAATCAATTGCGATCTGCAACACTGCGAATCAAAGAGATCTCTCAACAGCAATCTAACAGGAGCCAGCGGTCCGCAGGACCAGGGTTCGTGGGTGAGTTTTCTTAGTCCTGATTGCAGAAATTCAGACCTACCTGGATATTCTGTGATTGGGCCTCAGCGAGGACAGTGAGCACTGTATCACTGGTTTGACCAGCATCAACACAGAATAAGGTGACCAGAGCAGCACCATAAAGTTGGGGCTCTTTTAAAAGCCCTCCCTTGTCGATCCATCTCTCTCTCTCTGAATGAGATCAAATCTGGATCATCCCTTACACCAGCAGCTCCTGATGAAAACCCATGGGACTTCCATCCACATTCCTCTAGAGTTTGTCAACCCTGGTCGCATGCATTCCTAGAGTCTCCCTCACATGTCTCTTCCACCCTCCCCCCTCCTAGTCAGGGAGCCCTTTCCTATCTCCAGTGTGTTTGCTGCCCAATGAAAATGAACAATACTGCACATAATTAGTGGAAGTCCCCCACGATTGTGAGCCAGGGTAATGTTGGATTCCTAGAGATTCCATAGAGCAATTGGGTTAGCTTCTCAGTTGTGTTCAGTTTTGGACACCCTGCTATGGGAAAGATGCCATTAAATTGGAAAGAGTGCAGAGGAGATTTACGAGGATGTTGCTGGGACTCGAGGGACTGAGTTATAGAGAGAGGTTGAGCAGGCTGGGACTTTTTTCATTAGAGCATAGGAGAATGAGGGGTGATCTTGTAGAGGTGTATAAAATTATAAGGGGCATAGATAGGGTCAATGCACACGGTCATCTTTCCCAGGATTGGGGAACCAAGAACTAGGGGGCATAGGTTTAAGGTGAGAGGGGAGAGATTTAATAGGAACCTGAGGGGCAACTTTTTCACCCAGAGGGTGGTCAGTATAGAATGAGCTGCCAGAGGAAGTGGTTGAGGCAGGTACATTAACAACACATGAAAGGCACTTGGACAGGTACATGGATAGAAAAGGTTTCGAGGCATATGGGCCAAACATGGGCAACTGGGACTAGCTTAGATGGGAGTCTTGGTTGGCATGGACCAGTTGGGCCAAAGGGCCTGTTTCCGTGCTGTATGACTCTATGACTCTATGATTCTCCACTTTCCTTGCAATGTTCAAGTTCTCTACTGCATCTTCTGACAGAGCTCTCTCAGGACCTTGCAGTCAGTGGCCTGGGGTCAGAGTGCATGGTTTCCATCACAGTGGATTTAATGTGAGCCTATTCATTTCTACACACCCTGCTAGTGCACTTGTGGCTGTGCGTGTGCAGCCAAGTGTAAATTTGATAGGAACTGAATAGCAAATTAATCAGCGTTAGGAATAATAATTGGAAGTAGGAATTGAACAGGCGCTTGAGGGAAAATAATTTCCAGGGTTACAGGGAAACAACAGAGCGAAAGGGACTGACATGGAACTCCAAAGAGGTAGCATGAACTCGATGAGCTGAATGGCCTCCTTTTATGCTATAACAGTTCTATAATTCTTTACGGGCTACAAAAAACATATCGCACATACACACCAGCCTCTCCGCTGAGGGAATAACAGTACGGAGGTATCAAGGGACATGGATCAAACAGAGGCAAGGCCCACATCAGCACTGATTTATGAGAACAGAAGAAAATAGGAGGAGTAGGCCACTCGGCCCCTCAAACCTGTACAGCCATTCAATATGATCATAGCTGATCTGCCCCAGGCCTCATTTCCTCTCCTGTGCTAGTTGCCCTTGGTTCTCAGTTCCCTGATCTTTCAAAAAATGTACCTGCTTCCCCAATAATCCAGCCTCCAGCACCCTGTGCTCTGACTTCCTCTGTCCTCTTACGTCTGGGATAGCACTTGGCTTGCCGCTGCACCTCCCCCAGACCCTCACTCACACCCTCATGGGGGCAAATCCCCAGGTGGACTTTCCCCTGCACCTGCAAACCACCCTCCAGTTTGATAACTGCACTGTGGGACCTTTAGCCGTGCTAAAGGCACCACACAAATGCAAATGATTGTTGAGCGTTTGGTGAGTTTCTTACGCCAGTCCATTCTTCTTCCTTCTTCGTCAGTTACTGGTTTTCAATGAATTTTTGTCTAAATAATCCACAGGACTTCAGGTCTGCCCCTAACCCCAGCCTTAATACTTCAAATGGTGAATAGCATGGAGCTCCCTCACTGTTGATACATCAGGATGGTGTAGTCTGGGTTAACCACTGCTGTAAGACCAGAGATAGGCTTTGTAGGATTTACCCGAGGCTGATACCGCCATCAAAGTTTGATGTGGCTTGTGTCAGCTGTGGTTCACCTCTGACTTCTCACCTTTCACCCCTCAACTAGAAGTTTCTGGTTTCAAGGTCGTTCCAAAGGATTGACGACTGGCATCGTATTTCTCCACTGAAGGAGAATGGAACTAACACTGAGATATTGAACCAAGGTTCTCAACCTGAAACGTCAACTGTTCATTTCCCTCCACAGATGCTGCCTGAGCCGATGAGTTCCTCCAGCGCTTTTCGCTCCAGATTCCAGCATCTGCTGTCTCTTGTGTCGCCACAGTTCTACTTTCTCTCCCAAGCAAACATAAATTACCCCACGGAACAGTCTGAAAGAAGAGCAGGGACTTCGTCCCTGGTGCAGAGGCAACTACTTAACTCAAAGTTGCATAAAACAGTGGTCTGGTCATTGTCATCCTGCTGGCAGTTGAAGCTTGCTGACCATAAATTGGTTCTTACATCACAACAGTGGCTCCATTTCAAAAGTACTTCATTCACCTGGCAAGTACCTTTGGCTGTCCTGAAAGGGATGTGAAAGGTGCCATAGAAATGCAAGCCTTTCTTTTCTAAACTGACAAAAATAAGCTTCTGATTTGTCAAAGGAATTGCATCTTACAGGGGTGTGGTGGGCTTTGCCAGGTGCCCTCTGCACCTGATTGTGGCTTCACTTTCTGGTAGCACGGTGGTGGCCACTGAACCAAGCTCGCGAAATGCCAGAAGCCCACAGGAGAGCTCCTGCCCATTGACATAAACTCTGCTGTCACCATCACATGATGTATCAGTTCTGTTCTGTGGGAGGCTCAGCCTATTATCTGGCTTGGCACTTATGGACTTCTTTATCTTGAAGGCCTTAGGCAGAAGATTTGATGTTACTAACTGCAACCACTCTAAGTCAGGAACCTCTCCCTATCTCTCCCCCCAGCCCCACCACTGTAGATGGAGGGTGGAACTCATTGACCTTAGGGAGTGTGTGTGTGGATTTACCAGAATGAGATATAAATTGGTTTATTATTGTCACATGTACTGAGGTACAGTGAAACACTTTGTTTTGCAATGCCATCCATAAGGATCATTTCATTACATCAGTGCATTGAGATAGTACAAGGGAAAACAATAACAGAATGCAGAATAAAGTGTTACAGTTACAGAGAAAGTACAGTGCAGGCAGACAATAAGGTGCAAGGTCATAATGAGGTAGATTGTGAGGTCAAGGATCCATTTTATCGTACTAGGGAACCATTCAATAGACTTCAAAACATTAAATTACGATGTGAGATTACACAAATTAAGGATGAATTCACTGGAATATAGGATGTTGAGTGATTTTATTGAAGTGATTAAGGGAAATTGATAGCTGTGATGTGGAAGTTCCTGGTAAGGCCAGAATTTATGGCCCACACCCTCTTTGCCTACTGACCATTTAGTTCAGGGGGGCAGTTAGGGTTCAGGAGGGGCAGTTAAGAATCAATATCTTTTGTAGGACTGGAGCCACATATCGGCCAGACTGGGTAACGATGGCGGATTTACTACACTGAAAGACATTAGTGAAACCGATAGGGTTTTACAACAATCTGCTAGTTTCACAGCCACCAGGATTAACACCTGTCTTTTCTCTGCAGATTTATTTCATGAAGTTAAATTCCCCTGTTGCTGTTGTAGAATTCAAACTCACATCATCGGAGGATACTAGTTCTTATTCTTCTCAAGCAGTCCCGTGGGATTGAGGATGACTTAGAGCAGAGAACACAGAACAGTGCAGCGCAAGAGCAGGCCCTTCGGCCCACCATGTCTGTGCTGAACACGATGCCGAATTAAATTAAATCCCTTCTGCCTGCACGTGATCCATATCCCTCCATTCCCCGCATATTCACGTGTCCGTCCAACAGCCTCTTAAATGCCACTATCATACCTGCTTCCGCCACTGCCCCCGGCAGCCCGTTCCACACACCCACCACTCTCTGTGTAAAAAACTTGCCCCACACATCTCCTTTAAACTTTCCCCCTCAGACCTTAATGCTTTGCCTTCTAGTATTTGACATTCCTACCCTGGAGAAAAGATTCTGTCTACCTATGCCTCTCATACTTTTGTAAACTTCTATAAACTTGCTTCTTCTCTGGTTCTGTGGGCCCTGAGGTGACTGGTGAGGCTGATGTGCCACAGGTGGAGCAGGAGGTGGTTTATCAGAAGGGACTTGCACGTGACTCAAGGTTCTCACTGGCGCTCCAGATGTTCCTTCTCTGTTTTGATCGGTCATAGGAGCCAATGTCAGCATCCTCTCCCAGGCCAATATTCCTATCCTCAAGGGCACTCCACAGGTTAAATGAACCAATGTCTCCTAGAGCAACAACCCTGGCATCAAGATGTTTCTCCACAATGTATCCACTAGTTAAGGAATCTAGGACTAAGATAGATTGTCTAAAAACTACAACCTAGCCTCACAGCGTGGAGATTGGAACCCCTTCAACACCTATTTTGGAAGTCTTTTTTTCCCAAAGAGTAATTGATCCAAATCAGTTTAGATTTTTGTTAATCAAAGGGATGTTACAAAAAGGGAAGCTTATGGAGTTAGATCACAGATCAGACATGGTCTTGTTAAGTAACAATCTGCTGGAGGAACTTCATGGGTCGAGCAGCATCGGTGGGAGGAAAGGAATTGTCGACAGTCCTGATGCAGGGTCTCGACCAAGAACATCGACAATTCCTTCCCCCCCCCCCCCCCACAGACGCTGCTCAACCCGTTGAGTTCCACCAGTAGATTCTTTGTCGCTCCAGATTCCAGCATCTGCAGTCTCCTGTGTCTCCATGGTCTTGCTGAGTGATGGAACAGCCTCGCAAGGTAATCAGCTCTCACCCTGATCCTTCATTTCTAAGTCCCCTTTCTTTTCTACATACAGAACTAGGTGACTGCACCCATCAATGTCCAGTTGATCTAGATCCTGTTGTAACCTGAGACAACCTTTTTCACTGTCCACCACACCTCCAATCTTGGCCTCATCTGCAAACTTACTGAACATGTCAGCTACATTCTCATCCAGGTCATTAATATAGTTGAGAAAAACAGTGGACCCAGCACCGATCCCTGTGGCACACCACTGGTCACAGGTCTCCAGTCAATAACAACCCTCCACTGCCACCCTCTGACTCCTTCCACCAAGACAATTTTGTATCCAATTGGTTATCTCACCCTGGATCCCCTGTGATCTGACCTTCCAGATTAGCTTACCATGCAGGACCTTGTCAATAGCCTTGCACAGAGTATCTTTGTGTTAAGAAAGGTGAAAGAAAAAAAGCCAGGCTCCAGTTATTTCGGGCCTCATTATGCTAGTCTCTTCAGCTGATGTAACGCTTACAACCAGGGCATGGCTCAAAGGGTCTACTAGCTTTTCCCGTTAAACTGAGAAAGCAAAGTTTACCCCCAGACCAAGGCACAGAGGGTGAAACATGAGGAAAGGGGAAGGTAACCAGGCAGTGGTGGTCAAGGGTTACCAATCCTCCGAATTGCAGGCGACCAGAGGTCTGTGATAGAATGTGTTCGAGGGAGAGGTGCTGTGAGGGGCTACTGTCCCTACTCAGCTGCGAGGAGAGCATCAATTGGAAATTGGTTTATTATTGTCTTGTGTACCAAGATACAGTGAAAAGCTTTTGTTTACATGATGATTCCACACATAAGCACATCAAGATAGTACAAGGGAAAACATTAACAGAATGCAGAATATAGTGTTACAGTTACAGAGAAGGTGCAGTGCAAGTAGAGAAATAAAGTACAAGGGTCACGACGAGGTAAATAGAGAGATCAAGAGTTCATCTTTAGTGTATGAGAGGCCCATTCAAAAGCCTGATAACAGCAGGATAGAAGCTGTCCTTGAGCCTGGTGCTACGTGTTCCCAGGCCTTTGCATCTTCTGACTGACAGGAGGGGGGAGAAGAGAGGATGACCAGGATGGGAGGGGTCCTTGATTATGTGGCTGCTTTACCAAGGCAGCGGGAAGTATAGACGGACGGGAGGCTGGTTTGCGTGATGGACTGGGCTTGTTCCTCGTGCTCACCACCAGGACCAGACACTGCCACCTTGTGGCTGCCTGTGGTCAGAACTTTGAACCACTGACAGCTTCAGCTCAGAGGGAGCTTGCCCCCACCTCTGTAATGTTTTCTGCTATACTTTCTACACCTCCCTCCCACTCTCTCCCCCTGTTTACACTTTTCATTCATTTTCTGGTTTTTCTTCTGACTCTGTCCCTCGGGATCTGCAGGCTCTGGGGAGGCTGACAAGACCGGTGTGGGAACTCAAAAGTCAAAGTCGAGTTTATTGTCAAGTGCACAAGTCCACATGTGCACAGGTGCAATGAAAAGCTTATTTGCAGCAGCATCACAGGCACAGAGAATCAAATGAGCAGTATTCTCATAATAACATAAATTAAACACAATCATACACAATTTTTACAAGAAAGAATTAGGACAAAAAATACAAAATCCATTGTAGTGCAAAGTGATAAAAGTGGTCATAGTGTTGCTATGCTGAGGTAGGGTTAGGGTTGTGTAGGTTGGTTCAAGAACCAAATGGTTGAAGGGAAGTAGCTGTTCTTGAACCTAGTGGTGTGGGACTTCAAGCTTCTGTACCTCCTGCCTGATGGTAGCTGCGAGAAGATGGCACGGCCCGGATAGTGGGGATTTTCGATGATAGATGTTATCTTCTTGAGGCAGCGCCTCCTGTAGATACTCTACATAACTACAGACTCAACCACAGATGGGGTAGAAGTGATTGACAGGACAGGTAGGGGTAGTTTTGGGACCATTAACTCTGGTCTCCTGTGTCCCTCTTGCCTGGAGCTAAGGTTCATGGTGCCATCCTGAAGGCTTCATTTCAGTACATTTCAAGCAGCCACGGGTGAGGGATTTCCCCAAGTCAATGGAGATGTTACAGTTTGGCAAGGAGGCTTTAAGAGTCATCCCTGAATTTTCTCCTCTGACCTCCTGATCAAAGTTCAGAACAGAGTGTCTATGTTGTGGGTCTGGTCTCGGGCACACGGAAGATATGGCCTGCCCATTGGAGCCAACTAAGTGTATTCGAGTTTCAGCCCTGGAGGTATTGGCATGGAAGAGAACGCTGACCAATCCTCTGGTTGATAGGGAGGATTTTGCAGAGAGATTATTGGCTATTTCTCCAGTGAATCAGCCCCTCATGCTTGCTCCACCATTCAATAAGAGTACCTCAGTCCCGCTATCCTACATCAGCCCCATAACCCTTGATTCCCTTCATATCTAAAATTCCTCTCTTGAATACACTCAGCTATTGAGCCTCCATGCCCCTCTTGGGTAAGGGATTCCAAAGATTCACTACACCCTGGATGATCAAATTTCTTTGCATCTTATTTCTAAATGGTCAACCCCTTGCTCTGAAACTGTGACAGTTGGTTCTATGTGCTTCAGCCAAGGGAAACATCAACTCCACATGTATCTACAAGAATTTAGTACATCTCAATGGGATCTCTCTCTTCCTTCTATATTCTAAAGAATATGAGTGCAGTCGACCTAATCTGCCTTCAATGACAAACTGCCATCCCAGAGTCAATATGGTGAACCTCCGCTGCATTCTCTCCATCACGACTATATCTTTCCTTAGGTAGGGAGACCAGATCTGTACACAATTGTCCAGGTGACATCTCAGCAGAGAGCTGTATAATCGGAGCAGGTCATCTCTACTCTAGTACTCAAATCCTCTTGTAATAGGGGCTAATACGTGTTAGCTTTCAGTGCTGTGTACAGAACACTCACGTCACCTTTCAATCTCTTACTATTTATAATATACTCCACCTTTCCACATTGTTCTATCTAAGTGGATGGTCTCACATTTTTCTCAGTTATATTCTCTCTCTCTCTCTCTCTCTCTCTCTCTCTTCACTTACACTGTCTCTGGCCCCTGAAGCTTCTCAGCGATCTCCTCACAAACCACAGCTTTGTATGATCAGCAGACTTGGATATATTACACTTGATCCCCTCACCCAAATCATTGATATAGATGATGAACAGCTGGGGCCCCAGCACCGATCCCTGCCGCACCCCAACTGAAAATGCCTCATTTATTCCTGAGGTTTGGGGACTGGTTGGTCCACGTGTTCCAGGGACTCATTGAGGACCATTATAGTTTGACCAGTCCTCATTCCATAGACTCATAGAGCAA
This sequence comes from Pristis pectinata, assembly GCF_009764475.1. NCBI lineage: Eukaryota > Metazoa > Chordata > Chondrichthyes > Rhinopristiformes > Pristidae > Pristis > Pristis pectinata. The sequence goes on from NC_067433.1 coordinate 3,335,635, forward strand.
TACAGCACAGAAACAGGCCCTTCAGCCCAACAGTCCATGCCAACCAAGGTGTCCACCTATGTCAGCCATTTGCCTGTGTTTGGCCCATATCCCTCTAAACCTTTCCTATCCATTTACTTATCCAAATGTCTTTTAAATGTTGTTATTGTACCTACCTCAACCACTTCCTCTGGCAGCTCGTTGCATACACTGTGTGAATTTGCCTCTCAGACCCCTTTTAAATCTTGCTTTCTGAAGGTCTCGTGTTGGTTTTGTACATTAACATGTGGTCCCTGCTTAGAGAGTCCCTGTCTCAGGAGCAAGCTACACTAAGAAGAGCTACTGCCTCTCAATGACAGAGACCTGGGTTCAGTCTTGACCTCAGGTACTGCCTGTGTGGAGTTTGCACATTCTCCCTGTGACCACATGGGTTTCCTCTTGTTTTCTCCCACATCCCAAAGACGTGTGGGTTGGTGCATTAATTGGCTGCTGTAAATTGCCCCTGGTGTTTAGGTGAGTGGTAGGATCTGGGGGAAGTTGATGGGAATGTGGGGAGAATTTAAAAAAAAGGGATTTCTGTAGGATTAGTATAAGTGGGTGGTTGATGATTAGCACGGACTGAGTGGGCCGAAGGGCCTATTTCCATGCTGTATCTCTCTTTGACTCCATGACTGCTACCTGGTGAACCAGCAGCTTTGTGCCAGATTTGGGGTCTTATCTTTGAACACTCTTTTCCTCAGGTAGGGAGAACTCATGCCGACATATTGAAGGCAACTTGAATTTCATCATCAACGTCTGCCTTGGGTAACAGGTAGCTCCTGAGGTTTGGGGGGTGATCCACATGTTCCAGGGTCCCTGAGGACCATTATAGTTGGAGGGAGGTGGCGTACATTGGAAGCTGGCTGGTAGAGGACCTTTGTTTTGAAGATATTAAGGTCCATTGTCTGCTTCAGTCAACCACCTTCAAGAAAGGACATAAATCTGTCTTCATTAACTGCACAGGCATCTCCTAGCCATCTGCCACAGGGAAAGTAATTGGCAGGAACCTCCCCATCCGTCTGCTCCCAGTAGCTGAAGAACTGCTCCCTAAACGGCAGTGTGGATTCAGCCCATTAGGAGACATAATGGACATTATCCTAACAACAGAACATCTCCAAGAGAAATGCAGGCAGCAGCACCAACTGCTGAACATGGACTTTTTTTGACATCACAAACCTTTGACTCCATCAGTTGATAAGGACAATGGAACATCCTTCTCAAATCTGGCTGCCTGCAAAAATTCATCTCCCTCTTACGTTTGCTTCTTGGTGGCATGCATCTGAACCGACACAGTAGACCACAGTAGAGCAATCTCGGTGAGTCACCCCACTCCACCAATTCTTTTCTCCATCTTCCTTGCCATAATGTTGCAACTCACCTCCACTGAGCTTCCTTCTGGAATGGAGCTAACTTCCAATGGGAAATTGTTCAACCTATATTGCCACTGACCCAACTCCAGTCATCGAGCTTAAGTATGCAGACGATGCGCGTGTATGTGAACATGTGGAGGCCAAGTTCCAAGTCATTCCTTGTTCCCATTCCACCATTGCCCAAGTAATCGCAGGTCATTCCATCTCCTGCTTCTTGTGTGTGTAGATTTTGCTTCCATTAGTTATCACCTTACCGCTACTCCCAGTCCCTCCCGTATTCTGGTCCCTCTCTTAGTCCAGATGAAGGGTCTTGACCCGAAACACGGACTGTCCATTTCCCTCTACAGATGCTGTTTGACCCGCTGAGTTCCTCCAGCGTTCTGTTTGTTGCTCCCTCTCTTACTCCGCTAGTTTCTGTAACTTTATCCTTGCTTTAGGATGCTTCTTACTCAAATCTTCCGTCCACGGCAACGGAATGTTTCCAATATTCCTGGTTTCTGTATTCTGATTTCCAGTGTCCTCACTTTTCGAAGCCTGCCTTCACTCCCCAGTGGAGCTCAGAGGCAACAGTGTTGTGTCCAAACTGTAAAGGATTCTGTGTGGATTACTTTCACATTAGAGTTTCACAACATCTCACACTTGGACTTGGGACCAATGCTCGTTTCCAAAGCTAGAACTTGTATGGCTTGAGATGCATGGGCAGAGGTTCCAAGTCACATCGATCAATTCGGATAGGCGTTATAGAGTACCTTTTACATCATACAACATCCCAAAGCAGAAACATGTCCAGAGAAAAGTTATCTCAAGGGCCAAAGAAATGGTTTCCTGCAATTATCTTTCAATTCTGTGAGAAACTACAGAGGTACTTCACAGAGAAGATTAAAGGGGGAGAGAGGGGCAGAGAGGTAGAGATGTTTCGGAGGGGAATCTCAGATGTGACAAGTGAAGGCCCTGTCGCCAGTGAACAAAGTCTGGGATCGCACAAGAGGGCAGAATTGGAGGAGCATGGAGATCTTGGAGGAGATGACGGAGATAGGAAGCAGCAAGGTCAGATTTCAATAGGATGATGAGAATTTTAGAACTGATCTCCTGCATAAGTAACAGGTACCTATCCAGAAAATCAGAAGTCTACAAGTAGGTGATGCCCAAGTTGCAATTTTAAAAGCCTGTGGGGTATACACAATTGAGGGAACGTTGATCTGAAATCCCAGAAGGATGAAAGGCAGAAGATGATGCAATAAGACTTGGATTCAACAGAACAAGAGGCAATTTCGTGGGCAAGATTTTTATCGAAGTTAACACAAAAGCAACATAAGACTGAAGTTCCCAGGATTTGACAATGGCTGTGATGGTCCCGCAGAGAATCTGCTCCAAAGAGAGTTGAGAACACCAGAGTGTACTCCAGGAGGGCCCAGGAACAGAAGGTTAATCTCCAGGACATGTGTAGTGAGCAAAACTAAGAAAGCTAAAAAAAGGAGTGATTTTCAAAAAAAGGTATCTTTAAACACATTTATAAATTATAAAAATACAAAGGCGATTGGGATGAGAGTATTTGATCGAAGCTGGGACTGATCCAGTCTGTTTGTGAATCAAGTGGTCTAGGGTAGGCAGAGCCTAGAGACAATTGACCAATGATGAGGCAGTAGGGGTTAAAGGATTGACGGGACGTATCCATCCAGACATCACAAATTCCAATGCCCCTCTCTAAGTATTATGGGTTAAGGATCACTTCAAAATATTTTTAGTTTAAAAATCCACACACATCTTGGCCTATCCAGAGATGTCGGGGAGACATTCCTCAGTTGCTGTCATTTAGTGCGTGTGTGACTATTGGCTGCTGGCTCCTCTACACAGTTAGATCCAAAGAAAGATTGGTGTGGATGAAAAACACGGTGATGCTGGAGGAACTCAGCAGGCCAGGCAGCATCCGTGGAGAAAAGCAGGTGGTCAACGTTTCAGGTCAGGACCCTTCTTCAGGACTGAAGATAGGAAAAGGGGAAGCCCGATATATAGGAGGGAAAAGCAGAGCAGTGATAGGTGGACAAGAGAGGGGAGGTGGGGTGGGCACAGGGTGGTGATAGGTAGATGCAGGTAAGAGATACTGATAGGCAGGTGCAGGGGAGGAGGGGAGAGCAGATCCACCGGGGGAGGGGGGGGGGTCAAAGGTAAGGAAAAAAAGGTAGAAAAAAAGCTAGGAAAGGGGAGAAGAGAAGAAACATGGTGGGGGGGGGGTGTTGTGGGGAAGGTGGGTGGGGATCACCTAAAGTGGGAGAATTCAATGTTCATGCCGTTAGGCTGCAAGGTTCCAAGACTGAAAACGAGGTGCTGTTCCTCCAGTTTGCGCTTGGAATTCTCCCGGCAGTGGAGGAGGCCGAGGACTGACATATCAGTGATAGTGTGGGAGGGGGAGTTGAAGCAAGTGGCAACCCCCCCCCCCCCCCCCCCCTTGCTTCTCTTCTTCCCTTTCCTAGCCTCATTTTTCTACCTTTTTTCCCTCTCTCTCCTTACCTTTGACGCCTCCCCCGGTGGATCTGCTCTCCCCTCCTCCCCCACACCTGCCCATCACTATCTCTTACCTGCATCTACCTATCACTGCCCTGTGCCCACCCCGCCTCCCCTCTTTTGTCCACCTATCACTGCTCTGCTTTTCCCTCCTATATATTGGGCTTCCCCTTTTCCTATCTTCAGTCCTGAAGAAGGGTCCTGACCCAAAACATTGACCTCCTGCTTTTCTCCACGGATGCTGCCTGGCCTGCTGAGTTCCTCCAGAACGTTGTTTTCTCATCTACATTCCAGCATCTGCAGTCCTTTGTTTCTCTAAGGTTGGTGTGGAGCTGGGTCAAACCAGTGGCTGATACTCACACAAGTGTTAAACACCAGTAGGCAAAGACAAATTTCTCCCTGTGAATCCCTCGCACTGAAACCTTAATGTAGCCAAGCTGCATCCTGGCTCTGACTGTCCGGGGAAGTTCAGGCTGTAACAGGAAAAGAAGGGATGTCTGTTCTTTTAGTGTCAACGTTGCTGCACCATATTGAGGTGGTGGTGAGACAGGCAGCTGTCACACATTTGCAAAATGTTTCGCTTCACACGCTGAGTTTAATACTGCAGACTAACCAAGTTCTGCTGTGCATGAAAAGATATTCAAAGCCGTGTTCGGGTGAATCTGTCTGCAGTTGCAATCGGTGTTCTGTATTTCTACGCAAGCTACTGTTACAGAGTGGAGCAACGCTTGTGCTGCACGTATGAGAAAAACAATAAAAGCTTCAGCAAAGGCTTTGTGTCTGTGGGCTTGGTCAGAGTCCTCACTGGAGGAGTGTGCGCACGGCCCAGGAGCTCTGGACAACTTCCCCGTCTAAACTGTCGCCACAGAATGAGCTCACTTCACTGTCCACCTCAACCAACCATCAGAGAGAGAGAGAGCCACTCTGTACAAAAGGAGGGAGATGAGAAGAGTGAAAATGAGCCAGTGATAGAGCAACAAAGAGAGAGAATGATAGGTAGATGGATAGAGAGAGACAGACAGACAGACAGAAGAAGGAAGCAACCGTGTGAGAATTGACCAGGGCAGCGGTGAGAACCCGGCCAACAGCAGTCCGGCTGCTGTGCCCCCAGAGGTCTCACTCAGTGGGGTGTCCAATGATTCTTCAAACTTGAACTTAACTAAAACTTAACTAAAGAGTTTAGTTTCCAGCTCTCCAAAAAGAGGAAGGTCGCTCAGTCACTCCTCAGTAATTTCCCACCACACTGCCCGAATCTGAAAGACTTCCCAGTGTGTGCAGATATAGAGTTGACCCACAGCTTCTGATCCTGTTAAAAAGTAATAATTCAGAAAACAAGATTTTAAATCCCACTGGGTAGATTTTAATTCCTTTTGTTAAAGTACCTGGAAATATTAAGCTGCCATCTGAAGGGGTGAACATGAAGCTGTGAGACTGAAGCAAAACTTAATGGGTCACTAACGTCCTTTGGGGAAGGAAAGCTGTGATCCTGCTTTCTGTGACTCCTGTCCCGCACTAATGTGGGTGGCTTTTGTCTACCCTCTTAAACAGCTACTCAGTTTTACCAAATCTAATACCAAATCTAATCTAAAAAGCCAAGCCACAACACAGGGCAACTAGGAATGGGCCATACCTGGCAGCCTTGTCAACATTTCCAAAGATGTTTTAAATGATCGAGAGAAAGAAATGGAAACTTCCTGAATGCGTTTAAGTTTTCCACCCCATTCTCCGAGTGGATTGCCTCAGTGTTCCAGGTCGGCCCACTCTTTGATCAGTGACACCTGTGACTGCATGTTATAAACAGCAAGTGATGTCAGTAAAAGGGAACTGAGGTTTAAGTTAAGTTAAGGCACCAGAGGAATCTGGTGCAGTCTTGATGCAGGGTTTCATCCTGAGATGTCACCAATTCCTTTCCCCCAACAGATGTTGATCCACCTGTTGAGTTCCTCCAGCAGATTGTTTGTTGCTGAGGTTTAAGTGCAGGGAATGGGCTCAAGCTTCTCCAGCTAGGAAATAAAACTTGTTCAGAAGGACTTTTATCCACACAAATGCCGACAGCTCCTGCTGAAGCACAGGCTCCTGTAAGTGTCAGGTAAACACACACACACACACACACACACACCAGCAAATCTCATTTGTGTTAGCCACTCTAAGCTGTTGCTTATCCAATCATACCTCACATTGGACTCTTCATGGACTTTAGTGGGAGAGTGCACACACTGTAAATCCCTGGCAGTTACACGGGGAAATCCACCAGCCAAACTTGTGCAGTTTAAATCTGACACTGGAACAATGGAGAGGATCAGCTGCAAAGAAGAAGGGTAAGTATTAGTTAACTTATATATATTTTGAATTACTTAAGAGATATTCAGAAACATTCTTGGTCCTTGATGGGGTTAACAGTCAGCTAAGCCAGAAAACGTTTTTTTTCCTCTGTTTCCATATATGCTCACTCACTGTGACGGCGTTATATCAGGCAAGGCTCTGCTTTACACAGAATCAGGGCACCTGGGGCCAAGTTCAAATTCAAGTTTATTGTCATGTGCGTACACACCCAGGTATAAATGCCATGAAAATTAGCTTTCTGCAGCAGCAGCACAGTACGTTACAAACATGACAAGCATAAATTATATCAACAAATTAACATAAATTATACATAACTTGCACGACAAACTGAACAAAAATAAACATAATGATATTAGTGAAAGTTGAGGGAAATATAGTCTGAGGTAGAATTAGGGTTGTTCAGGTCAGTTCAAGAAGCTGTTGTTGAACCTTGAGGTGTGGGGTCTTCAGGCTCCTGTACCTCCTGCCTGATGGCAGCATCGAGAAGAGGGCACGGCCCGGATGGTGGGGGTTCCTGATGATGGATGTCGCCTTCCTGAGACATCACCTCGCGTAGATGTCCTCGATGGTGGGGAGAGCTATACCCATGACAGAACTGGCTGAGTCCACCTCTCTCTGAAGCCTCTTGCGTTCCTGTGCATTGGAGTCTCCACACCAGCATTGGTAGATCTGATATAGGTAAGTTCATTCTTAATCCAGAGGTTCACAGAGAGTGTAAATGAGTCGCTGTTGATGTCAAGTTCTGGTCCATTAGTTCCAACACTGTCACAGCAAGAATTTGTTCAGAGCCGATTATCATCAACAGTGTATCTGTGAGCATCCAAGAGCATCTTAGAGATTCTCAGAATCTCGGGTGCCTCAGAGCACTGCAGGAGTGTCAGGACTCTGAGAATGTCACCAACGCCTCTTGCAAATTTCAGTGGAGAGCATTCAGACTGGTTGCATCACCGTCTGGTATGTAGGCTCCAATGTGCAAGATCAAAAGAGGCTGCAGAGGGTTGTAGACTCAGCCAGCTCCACCAGGGACACAACACTCCCCACCTTCAAGGACATCTTCAAGAGGCGGTGCCTCAAGAAGGCAGCATCCGTCATTAAGGACACTCACCACCCGGGACATGCCCTCTTCTCGTTATGACCATCCGGGAGGAGGTACAGGAGCCTGAAGACCCACACTCAACATTTCAGGAATAGTTTCTACCCCTCTGCCATCAGATTTCTGAACAGTCCATGAACCCATCAGCACTATCTTGTTATTCCTCTTTTCACTATTTTTGTAACTTATAGTAATTTTTATGTCTTTATGTCTTGCACTGTACTGCTGCCACAAAACAACAAATTTCTCGATGTATGTCAGTGATAATAAAGCTGATTCTGATTCTGAATATCCAAAAGCATTGCACCAGTGGACCACTGATGGTGAGGTGGGTTTGGACTGATGAATCCATACAAATGAGTCACAGTTCACCCCAAACACACACAAGGCCTGAAGATCCCAGCCATCCTTCATTCACAGAGATGACCACAAGGAAGCAGACCTGCATTCTGCAACACAACCCATCATTACCATGGCAGCAGCCATGATGTCACTCTGTTCTACCATCTACAGGATCCGGAGTTGCAGGACCTCAAGGGTGGCAATCTCGGGATTGCTGCCAGTGCCACACGATAGTGAAGGTAGGAATAGGAGGAGATGACACATAAATGCGTGGCTGAGAAGTTGGTGCAGGAGAGAAGGTTTTAGATTTTTGGATCATTGGGATCGCTTCTGGGGAGGGTGGGACCTGTACAGAGAGGACGGGTTACACCCGAACCCGAGGGGGGCCAATATCCCTGCAGCCAGGTTTGCTAGGGTGGTTAGGGAGGGTTTCAACTAGTTTGCGAGGGGGATGGGAACCAGAGGGGTAGGTCAGAGGAAGAAGGTGATGGGAAAAAGTCAGATCTAACAGGTAGAGAGGCTTTGAGGAAGGAGAAGCAGAGTACAGGCTACAAAAATAGAAAGGTGGATGGGCTAAAGTGCATTTACTTAAACACAAGAAGCATCAGGAATAAGGGAGATGAACTGAGAGCTTGGATAAGTACATGGGACTACGATATTGTGGCTATTACAGAGACATGGCTGACACCAGGGCAGGAATGGATATTGAATATTCCTGGTTTTCAGTGTTTTAAAAGGGATAGGGAGGGGGGGAGAAGAGGAGGAAGGGTGGTGATACTGGTCAGGGACAATATTACAGCTGCAGAAAGGGTGGATAATGTAGAAGGATCCTCTCTAGAGTCAATATGGGTGAAAGTTAGGAACAAGAAAGGAGCAGTTACTCTACTGGGAGTATTCTATAGGCCTCCTGGTAGCAGCAGGGATACCGAGGAGCAGATTGGGAGGCAGATTTTGGAAAGATGCAAAAATAACAGGGTTATTATCGTGGAAGACTTCAACTTCCCAAATATTGATTGGCATCTGCTTAGTGCCAAAGGTTTAGACGGGGCGGAGTTTGTAAAGTGTGTCCAGGACGGATTCCTGTCACAGTATGTTGACAGGCCGACTAGAGGGGATGCCATATTTGATCTAGTTTTAGGTAATGAACTAGGTCGGGTGACAGATTTCTCGGTGGGTGAGCATTTGGGGGACAGTGACCACTGCTCCATAACCTTTGGCATTGTCGTGGACAGGGATAGGAGCAAAGAGGACGGGAAGATATTTAATTGGGGAAAGGCAAATTATGAGGCTATAAGGCGAGAACTTGACAGTGTAAATTGGGATGACATTTTTGAAGGGAAATGTACTATGGAGATGTGGTCAATGTTCAGGGATCTCTTGCAGGATGTTAGGGATAAATTTGTCCCGGTGAGGCAGAGAAGTAATGGCAGGGTGAAGGAACCATGGGTGACAAGGGGGGTGGAACAACTAGTTAGGAAGAAGAGGGCAGCATACATAAGGTGTAAGCAGCAAGGATCAGATAGGGCTCGTGAGGAATATAGAGTAGCAAGGAAGGAACTTAAGAAGGGGCTGAGGAGAGCAAGAAGGGGACATGAAAAGGCTTTAGCGAGTAGGGTTAAGGAGAATCCCAAGGCTTTTTTCTTGTAAGTGAAGAACAGAAGGATGACTAGAATAAAGGTAGGTCCGATTAAAGACAAAGGTGGGAAGATGTGCCTGGAAGTTGTGTAAGTGGGTGAGGTTCTCAATGAATACTTCTCTTCAGTATTCACCAAGGAGAGGGGTCTTGATGACGCTGAGGACAGTGTTGGTAAGGGTAATGTTCTAGAGTATGTAGATATCAAGAGAGGGGATGTGTTGGAGCTGTTAAAAAATATTAGGACAGATAAGTCCCCAGGGCCTGACAGAATATTCCCCAGGCTGCTTCGTGAGGTGAAGGAGGAGGTTGCTGAAATGTTGGCTAGGATCTTTGAGTTCTCGTTGTCCATGGGAATGGTACCGGAGGATTGGAGGGTGGAAAATCTTGTTCCCTTATTCAAAAAAGGTAGTAGGGACAGTCCAGGGAATTACAGACCAGTGAGCCTTACATCTGTGGTGGGTAAGCTGTTAGAAAGGATTCTAAGAAATAGGATCTATGAGCATCTTGAGAATCATGGACTGATTAGGGACAGCCAGCATGGCTTTGTGAAGGGAAGATCTTGCCTCACAAGCCTGATAGGATTCTTTGAGGAGGTGACCAGGAAGATTGATAAGGGTAGTGCAGTAGGTGTGGTCTACATGGATTTTAGTAAGGCATTTGACAAGGTTCCACATGGTAGGCTTCTTCAGAAGGTCAGAGGCCAAGGGATCCAGGGAGGTTTGGCTATGTGGATTCAGAATTGGCTTGCCTGCAGAAAGCAGAGGGTTGTGGTGGATGGAGTGAATTCGGATTGGAGGGCTGTGACTAGTGGTGTCCCACAGGGATCGGTTCTGGGACCTTTTTTGTGATATCTATTAATGACATAGATGAGGGAGTGGAAGGGTGGGTTAGCAAGTTTGCAGATGACACAAAGATGGGTGGTGTTGTGGATAGTGTGGAGGGCTTACAGAGGAATATTGATAGGATGGAGAGCTGGGCTGAGAAGTGGCAGACGGAGTTCAATCCGGAGAAGTGTGAGGTGGTACACTTTGGAAGGACAAACTCCAAGGTGGAGTACAAAGTTAATGGCAGGATTCTGGGCAGTGTGGAGGAGCAGAGGGATCTGGGGTTCATATCCACAGATCACTGAAAGTTGCCTCACAGGTGGATAGATGGACCCTAGATCTCACAATCTACCTCATTATGACCTTACACCTTATTGTCTACCTGCACTGCACTTTCTCTGTAACTGTAACATTTTATTCTGCATTCTGTTGTTGTTTTACCTTGTACTACCTCAATGCACTGTGTAATGAATTGACCTGTATGATTGGTATGCAAGACAAGTTTTTCACTGAACCTCGGTACAAGTGACAATAATAAACCAACTCCAATTCTCAAGAACAGTTAGCAATGAGCGACAAACTCTGCCTTACTGCCCATGCCCATAGCCCGACATATGAATGAACAAAGGCCTTCATGTCCAACAGCAATGTCCGGACAATGACCGGGCTTCAGGTGGTACAGTCTGTCCTCAGCTGCTGGGGCGGTTTCCTAGCTTGGGCTTTGTCACCTGAAACATTACTGAGTGCTACCAGATATTTCTACGACAATGTACTCTGTAACAAAACCAGGAGAGGCCATTCCAAGCACTGGTTCCAACTCCTTTACCAATAACGACATCTTGTGGTAAATCGACTTAAACCAGGCCCAACCCTAGGCCACTATTTGTAGAAAATCAACACAAAGTCTTTGCCTCTGGCTGGACAAGGTTGTTAAAATAGGTTGTCAGATCCTTGGCTTTATTATCAGAATTAAAAGACAAGCGTTTCCAAAACACTATTTAGGGCCCAGCTGGGACTTGAACACAAATCTGGGCACTTGAGAAAGGCTGCCTTGGGCTGGGCAGGAAGCAGAAAGGATTTACAGCAAGGATACCGCACATGGTACTTCACTGGTTATGTGAAGAGAAGGGAAAAATTGAGGGTAGGGCTAGAGAAAGTTAAAGGGAGGTTTGTTGAATATCCTTAAAAAGAAGGAAGAAGCAGAAAACACTTGTAGCAGCAGAAGGTTCAGTAAACAGAAGACACAGATTTAGGATAATTGCCAAAGGAACCAAAGACAAGAAAAAACATGTTGCTACATTGCCTGAACTTCCAAATGAGAACTGGATGTAAACTTGAAGAAGAAAGATGTAGAGATTTATGAGGAAAGAGCTGGAGGAAATGCATATGGTCATATAATTTACTAGAAGATAGTACACTCATTATTCAATATAAACCATAAAATACACCATAGAACATATTACATGATCACATCATTGAATCTGCTTTCTAGCAGACACCATACTGAAATTTTAAGACAATTGAATATGCCCCAGATTTGAGGAAAACATGAACTAGATTGTTGGACAATGGGCTGAATGGCCTCAGCAAGCTTCATACTATCCTATAGATATTATATAATATGCAATAAACTCTACATGGTACAGTACATATCACACTATTATACAATTTGGGATACAGAAGTTAGACTACTTTCAATAACACAGTACATGTTACAAAATTCAATGTACACCTGCAATAAGATCAAACTTCCCCTCAGCTTGTATGTCAGGTAGAGGGTGACTTGCTTCCATTAGTTCTGTGGGCGGCTGATGAGCCTGATGTGGGACCTACAGAGTCTGCCACAGGTGGGGCAAGAGATTGGGCAGATGGTTGGGTAGCTTGGGCAGTGGTGTTCTCCAAATGGTGTCTTCAATGGGCTCCTTCATGCTCCTGATGAAGAGATTTGAGGTTCTCAGTGCCATTCTGTTTGCTCCTGCTCCACTTTGAGCTGTCACTGGCCAGCGATTTCTCCCAGTCAGTTGGGATGTTACATTTCTTTCAAGGAGGTTTTGAGAAAAGTCTTGAACCATTTCCCCAGTGCTCCTGGTAATCTCTTGCCTTCACAGATCTGGGCATTGAGTCTAGTGTCAGACGTGTGAATGATATGGCCTACATATTCGCACCAACTGAGTGTAGTTAGGGCCTCAGTGCTGGAGATGTTGGTTTGGGAGAGGTTGCTGACATCGTCTCCCTCTTCCTGCCAGTGGATTTGGTGGGTTTTGCGGAGGCAGGATTAATAAAATTTCTCCAGGTGCTTGCTGTAGGTAGTCCACATCTCTGAAGTGTACATGAGGGCAGGGATCGCTGCTGCCCAATAGAACACTCTCTTCCTCAGGCAATCAAAGGCTGTGCTAGTTCCAGAGGTGAATATCCTCAACAAAATCTGCCTTCGCAGAGATGAGATACAGGAAGTCGACTGGTTTATCGCGGGTCCTCTCATGGAACTTTATTGTCGGGGGAAAGGGTGGGTATTGTGTAGTCATGCAGTGAGACAAGGTTGGGAGAGGACCTTCTTGTCCAGCAGGTTAAGACCTTTTTGCCCCAGTGATAACTTGGAGCTTGGCCACTGAATCTATGCATACACAAGTGTCAACTGTGGATTGCAGCTCAATGTCTGAAGTTGCACTGACCTTGGTTCTAGAGTATTGAACGGTTTCCCATTCATCGTATAGATTAACTCCACATCAGGAGGAATCTCAATCTACCTCACCGCAATATTGACAACAAACATCAATCTGATATACTGTAGAAGATACAAACATATCACACTACTTAATAAACAGCCAATCACTATGCAGTAAGCTATTTATAATGTGCTGATATCACTGTCATAGTCCATGTATCACATTCCACAGAGTACTGTACATTTTGCACAGCACTGGTCAAAGAGCTCCAGTATAAAACACAGCCCTCAGGCTAAAATTTACCAGTCCCCAGTTTGGGTTTCATCAAGACCACTTGGGTTCCAGACTTCATTATAACTTAGATCCAGAAATGCACCGAAGAGCTAAATCCCAGAGCTACCCCTGACCCAAAGGAACATTCGATCAAGCTGGCATCAAGGACATTCAGTAAAACTCATCAAATAAATTAAGGGTTAACAGCCCAAATGGCTGGAGCCATATATAACATAAACAACGATGTGTTAATATTACAGGCTATATTTATTCTGCTGAAGAATTTGGGTTGCAAACTAATCAATCATTCTGGGCTCAGTTTTTATTTAGTAAGCATGTAGGTGGTGAGTTAATTAACACAACTCCTGGTTTGAAAGCAGAAACTTAGAGGCCTATTTTAGTCATGATAATGACTGAAGATGGTAAATAAGGAAAATAAAGAATTCAGGCTTTCGGATTAAAACTCTTTTCAGACAAGGGACATCCCCCGGAAAATAAATCAGAACACCTCCCCCCCCCCCCCACCAGCTCAATGCTAAATAAGACTCCAGTGTAAAAGCAGACTAATGTTCACCATGAAGTGAGCTATTGTGTCAAACCTGGCTTACTGAAAGAGCCATAACTTTAACAAGACAATCCTGCTGAGAGAACAAGGGCCATAGAAGCAATGAGGACAGTCTGTCTTGCAATTGAAAAAGATATGTCAAAACACCCCTGATTGGACACTTAAGATAAATGGTCAAAGTCAAGCAAATGAGGTGGCCTAATTACAACCAATACACTTTTTGATCAAGGCATTGGGAAACCTATCATCTTGTTCTGGCCGCTTGTGAGAGCGATTGATGCATAAAATAGACATTCTTGCAAGTTAAAAATCTACCAAGGGATCATCCCGACCACACATGTCCACGTGAATCTAATGCTCTAACGGGACTAGTCAGGAATGGAAGAGAAAATAAAGTGAAAATACTCACTGCCTGTTCAGTCTTCCTGTCTGATTACCAGCTTTTCTGTTTGGGATGACTTCTATTCATGCAACTAATTGTTCATCTGTCCAATAAAGTTATACTCAAAATTTGACTGAATGTGTGAATTAAAATTGCCCGCAGGTGATTTACTTAAAATGCAAATTTGATTGACATCCAGCTGTTGGAGGTGAATCATTTCAACTTCGAGTCATTGATTCAGATGCTCCTCAGGACAGTATTCTAAGCCTAGACAAGTTCAGCAGCTTCACCAGTGACCTTCCCTTCCCTTCCCCTTCCCCTCCCCTCCCCTCCCCTCTTAAACAGGGATGTTTAATGATGATTGCACAATGTTCACTTCCATTCACACCCCCTCTGTAGTCCATGCCTGTGTGCAGCAAGACCTTGAGAACATGTGAGTGTGGGCTGATAACTGTTAGGTAATATTTGTGCCACTGGAAAGACCTTAACCACAGCCCAGGGATCACCACTGACCAGAAACTTAACTGGGATCAGCCGCATACATTTTGTGGCTGTAAAAGCAGGCCAGAGACTGGGTATCCTGTGGAGGGTGACTCACTTCCTGACTTCCCAAAACCTTTTCACCATCTACAAGGCAGGAATGGGACTATTCTACCCTTTCCTGTATGAGTGCAGCTCGGATAACACTTACGAAGCTCAACACAATTTAGTTTCCCGATTTCTCTATTCCTTCCTAGTTTGCTTTATTTCTTAACCTTTCCATATTCCCATTGTCCACCTTTCCTTCTTTATGTCCTTTGTGTATTCTTCTACTTCAACTTTCTCCTCAGTTTGTTTTAACTTTCCTGTTCTGACATCACCAGCTAATTACTACTTATTAATGGAATATATGTCTCCAGTAGTTTAATCACTGTTTTAAACATTTCCCACTACTACTCTATTTCTTCTTAAGTACCTTATACTAATTGATTTTCCAAACTCCACTCACATTCAATTATAATCTATCTAAAGCCCTATTCAAATAGTGATATTGCAGAAGTTAAATACTTCCAATGTAATGAGCTGGATTGTCCAATCTGTGTCACTTCCATAGCCTCTGGCATCCTTCTTGCTAACATTGGGACTTGCCGCCTACATACCCATAATCACTTATTTCTGCAGCAGACTCCACGAACCATACCAATCACATCTCTGTATTACAGCAATGAACTACTGTGTGCCGAGGGGTGCATATTGAAAAAAAAGGTAGTAATTCAGGGATTATGTGATTTAATGGAAGAATTTGATCTTTTAAACAAAGTATCAAAGGTGTTTATGTAGTTTTAGTTGTTCTTCCTCCAGAAACAAACATTCATACTAACATTTGCAAATTATCGCAATTAATATGTAAATATAATTTTTCCACAATTTTGTCAGTCTTATCTGGAACTAAGCTGCAATTTTTTGAAGTTTTCCCCACAATTTAAGTGCACGTAATCATTCTCCAAGATATGGCTTTGAGTCTTAGTTATCACTTTCTCAGTCTTTATCTTAAACCTCACTATGTTGTGATCGCTATTGCACAGATGTTCCCATTTTACTTACTTCTCTTACTTGAAATAAAAAAAAGACATGCTGCTTCCCATCTTTTCTCATTTAACTTTGGTAGACTAATCGTCTGCTCCTTTCTCCCTGTGGTAGTGGGTTCAACGTTTACCCCTATCTCTGACAGATGTGTTATAACAATTGCCTCCAATTTTGCTCTTCTCCAGATGTGAGGACGTCACCACATGGTCTCCTTCTGTGCCATGATAATATGTTTAAAAGTGACAACAGCCCCCCTGTGGTTACTATATCAAGATTTTGCATGCCTCAACCTTGCATTTTTAAGTGAAGGAGACCCATTCTGTTTCTTCTTTCCTATTGGATGTAACCTTATTGTGCTGACATCATTAATGCACCTTCTCCAAGGTCTCAGTTTCCTTTTTATACAGTGAACAGGACTGTAACCAGCATTTGAATTCTGCTCTAACGAGGACTGGATATAAATTCAGCCTAACTTCTCAATTCTGTCTTTCTAGGGATAATCTCATTGGTCTGTTTTTCCTTCATTTTATCAATCTACAGAGTAACATAGTCGATGTAAATATATTCTCTGATTGCTTTGCTCTTCTGTTTCACATAGGTTCTGATTTTCCATAATATAATCTGACAGAAGAGAATCACCTGATCAGGTCCATGCCAACTACTAGAACAACACTATTACTCCCTTCCTGGCTCACTTCCCAGAGTCCTGAAAATTATTCTCTTTCAAGTCCATGGATTAAATACAGAGCAAATCTTCCACTCAGGATCTGATCAAACACTCCTGGGGAGTTCAGCATAGGCTGGGTACAGAGCAGACCTCCTTGACGTGGTCCCATCAAGTACTCCCAGAAGAGGGGCTGCATGAGTTAGATAAATAGAAAGACTCCCTCCCTCACACATTGCCAGGACTGAGAGAGCATGAGATGGCATATGGATTAAATCTTTCTCTACAATGGTCCATAAGGTACAGGTTAATTACAGAAAAAAAGTTCCCTCTAAACTGTCCCGCAAATGTTCCCAGGGCCAGTATAGCATGGACTAGATACACTCACATTTCACTGCCCCAGTAAACAGTCACAGGATGACACAGTATAGGTTTGATACAGACCATGGAGTGAAGCTCCCTCCATACTGTCCTTATGAGGTCTAAAACAGACTCATACTCAAATTCTCCCAAGATCCATAGTCCCTCCCACTCCTTGTTAAGGCGAACTGGATATATTTTTTAAGGGGAAGCTTTCTGTGCACAAGAAATATTGGGTGTGCTAATGCACTGATGGGTCAGAGTAGATTCATAAGGAGCATAATCCAGGTATAATTAGTATGAATGGCCTGTTCCGATGCTGTAAATTCGATGTAAACAAAAGCTAAATTAAAGGCATAGACTCCAATGACATTATGTGGGATCACATCCGATTCTTTGTATAGTTCAATAATGTCAATTTGCACTTATTTATTCGTTTATGGGATGTGGCCAATACCGGCAAGGCCAACATTTATTGATTGCCCTTGAGATGATGGTGAGCTGCCTTATGAACTACTACTGTCTTCATTTTCAGAGAGTGTTCCTGGGTCTTGACCTGTGATAATGAGGGAACAGAGGTAAATTTCCAAGCCAGATTGGTGTGTTACTTGGAGGAGTTCTTTCAACTAGTGGCATTCCCATCAGAGACTGGAAACAGCTCTCTACCAGCCTGATTCCTCCCTCATCATATTTTCTGGGTAGTCCATTCCAATAAAGTTACACATTCTGAAACACGAGCTAACTGTCAAGGCAACATACCGAACACAGACCAAAACTTCACCTCATGCTTTATAACACTGTGACTCCAGCCATCCCGTGGTTTTGCCTTGTAGGATTGGAAGCTGTTAACATAAGCAGATCAAAGACAATCAATATAGTAGATACCAGAGGCAATATCACCTCCAACTGTATGTAGGACAGATGGAGAAGATCTATAGCTAGCATGAGTTCCTTCAAACCATGGCTTGTATTTGTTAAGTACTAACAGTATGCATATATTAATTAAAATTAAGTATTTGGACATGGGAATGCTGGTAAGGCCTGCATTAAATACCCATCTCTAGCTGGTCTTGAGAAGACCCACAACCACTGTCATGGGGCAACTACGAGGGGCAGTAAATGCTTGCCTTTCCAGCAATACCCATAGATTACTTTTACACAGTGTTAACTGATGACTCCTCTGTGGTATTGCTTGAGGACAATGTGGGGTCTGGACCAATTGTCTATGTTAGAACTTAGTCTTCCCTGTCTCTTTCAGGAGACTTCTAGTAATCCCAGTGAAGATTTAGGAAGTTGCTTCACATTAATTAATAGTCCTAGATGGGTAAGTAACTTGCAAATATGATTAAAGTTTGGAGAGTGAAATGTTTGGTTTTCCCTTTCAATTTATTATGTTTATATAACCAGAATGGTTTTCAAGATTGTAACTACAGTGCCTGAGATAATAACATATTTATTTGTAGAGATTTTCTCAAAGCTTGAATTACTAAAGGTCTTTAGAAAAGCCACTTTAATTTTAAATGAGAAAGATCACAATAAAACTGTGAGACTTTTGTTACAGAATACATTGAGCAGATGTTAGGGGACCTTCACCTACTGTAGACCTCGCTAGATTTTTCAGTTGTAAGCCTGGGGTGGAGTCTCTGAATTGAAAATATCTGCTCTTTATCCAACAGCTTTCAAGTAAAATTGCAGGAATGCACAGGTTGGACAGATATAATTCATGAGAATGGAATTCTGCAAGGGGATTATTAATTACTGAGTTATAAATCAGTGGCCGTCTTCTGTTGAGAGGGGAATTTCCGTAACTTTTTCTGGTCAGTTTCAATACTAGTACATTGTCAATGTCTTGAAATGCTTTCAAGCACTTCCAAAGTCTACAGCACTTGTTTTCCTTTCAAATCTGGCAACTCTATAAATCTCACCAGCTTATCAATTTTCAGGGGTCTTTGATAATCTAGTTCCTTCCATCAGATGTGGAGAAGCTGTGAATAATTCGCAAGTAAGTTGAACCGAGAAACTATGGAAATATGTAATATTCTGGGTGAGTTTATTGTATTAAAACTCTAATTTGTATATTAGAAATTGGGTTTAATTTCATAAAAACTGTATCCAGAAAGGTATCCTAGACATCTCCACATCGGTTCCCGTGAGCCCTTTGTGAATCATTGTCTTTGAGGAATTCCTTTAAGATAAGATAAAATATCTTTATTAGTCACATGTACATCGAAACACACAGTGAAATGCATCTTTTTGTGTAGTGTTCTGGGGGCAGCCCGCAAGTGTCGCCACACTTCCGGCGCCAACATAGCATGCCCACAACTTCCTAACCTGTACGTCTTTGGAATGTGGGAGGAAACCAGAGCACCCGGAGGAAACCCACGCAGACACGGGGAGAACGTACAAACTCCTTACAGTGGCCGGATTTGAACCCAGGTCGCTGGCGCTGTAAAGCATTACGCCAACCGCTACACTACCATGCCTGTCCTTTGTCATGAACCTCAGTGAACTGCTGCAGGTATTCTAAAACAAGTATGTGGTCTCCATCTCCATTGATGCTGTCTGACCTACTGAGTATTTTCAGCATTCCCTGCTTTTATTTCAGATTTTCGGCATCTGCAGTGTTTCAGTTTTGGACAAAGCACTGCTTTACGTTTGCACCATAAATTTTAAAAATTAATAAATTGACAAAAGCCTAACAGAAATGTGCCACAGAAGGTGGGTTACAGGATGTGTGTGAGACCTTATACAAATGGCCTAGATCTCATTTCTCTCCATTTCTACTGGAGTATCCTCAAAGCTGCATTGACTTGCTCTGCATGTCAAGGAGCCAATTGAAAAAAACGGAGAAATATCGTATCCCAGAGTGGGGAAAAATGACAGAAATGACTAGTGCTCTTTTTCCTTTTGCTACACAATTATTTTTGAAGTTACACATGAATGAATCATGTTGGATTGGAATATGACGGACACTCAACGATCTCCTACAATGGGTGATGGCAGTTGCAATGAAAGCACATCACACAAAGGCGATGTGTGCATCTCTTGTTTTTTCAGGGAGATCCCCTTGAGCCCTGGGGAACTGAGAGTTGATTGGATCCATGATGGTCAGTGTGTGGACTTGTGAGAAATGGGCACCTTGGCCTGGATCGATCGCCCAGGCTGAACGTGGCTGTATGGGCAGAGTGTTGGTGCACGGTTGGGAAGGGTTTTGCTCTACCCTCTTGCCCAAGGCTCTCCAACTCATCCTCCTCCTTTGACAGCGTAGGGTTCTACAGAAGCTCTTCAGGTTTTCCTTCAGGGCCATGTAGATGATGGGATTGCAGGTCGAGTTACTGAAACCCAGAAGCTGTACCGAAGCAAAGAGAATAGTCTCCTTCTCTGCGTTCAGCTGCAGTTTACCTGAAAGGAGAAGATCATTTAGACAAACTAGTGGAACAAATGTTTCTCGCAAACTCCACCAACTGAATGTACCTGCTTCCTTTAAGGAGGGAATTAGTCAAATCATTCCTTACTGACTGATCGCCAACGCTGTCTACTATATACATAAATGTCAGCAAGCAGTAGTCAAAGCTTAAAGTAGCAATGTGTCCCAGGGTGCTACCTCAGAACTACATCATACAAGATCAGATCCTGAACCACATCAGGAGGTACAAGGCAGATGACCAAAGAAGTCGTTTTCAAGTCATAGAGTCACACAGCACGGAAACAGGCCCTTCGGCCCAACTGGTCCATGCTGACCAATGCTCCCATCTAAGCTAGTCCCATTTGCCTGTGTCTGGCCTATATCCTTCTAAACTTTTCCTATCCACGTACCTGTCCAAGTGCCTTTTAAATCTTGTTAATGTACCTGCCTCAACCACTTCTTCTGGCAGCTCATTCCACATACTGACCACCCTCTGGGTGAAAAAGTTGCCCCTCAGGTTCCTATAAAATCTCTCCCCTCTCACCTTAAACCTGTGTCCTCTAGATTCTAAATGCGGTCTCACCAATGTCTCGTACAACTGCAACATAACATCCCAACTTCTGTACTCAATGCTCTGACTGATGAAGGCCAGCGTACCAAAAGCCTTCTTCACCAAGAATGTCAGAGGGAGGGAGAGAGATGTGGAGGTATTTACTGAGAAATTTCAGAGCTTCAGGCACTGATGTCATAGCTGCCAACAGTGGGTTGATTAAACTCAGCCCACAGGAGACTGCAGATGCTGGAATTTGGAGTAAAAAACAAGTAGCCAGAGGAACTCAGTGGGTTAGGCAGCATCTATGGAGGGAAAGCTGGATCACAGAGATCAGAGTGGCAGTGTTGGAGAAGGTTGCAGACTTCAGGAGCGGCCCATGGGGGTATTGAAAAACAAGGATGAGGGCTTTAAAAATGAGGCTTTACTGGAAGCCAGAGTGAGATCAGTGAGTACGGGGTCTTTTACAAACCAGGATAGGGGCTTTGGCTGGAAGGGCGATGTCTTGAGGTAACAGGAACATGGACAAGCCTTTCTGCAGCACAAGCACATCATTCAACCTCCACTTAAGATAATACAGAATTCAGAAAAATATCTGAAACATTTTAAATGTGAAGCAATCCAAAACTCTGCTGCTGAGGTCTTGACCTAGACCAAATCCTGCTCACTGGTCACTGCTACCCTTGCTCGCCTGACGTGCTGTCTTGAAGATTCTCATTCTTGTTTTCAAATCCATCAGGCCTCACTCTTCCCCAGCCACGTAACCTTCCCCAGCACCGCAACCCTCAGAGGTTTCTGCATCCTTCCAGTTCTCTTGCACATTCCCGTTCCACCGCTGGCATCCAGTTGCGAAGATCCTAACCTCTGGAATTTCCCTCAATTCCTCTCTGCTTTCTAACTTCCTTTGGAATGTTCATTAAAACCTACCTCTTTGACTGAGTTTTTAGTCATCTTTCCTTTGGCGTTTTGTTTGATGATGCTCACTTAAAGTTCCCTAGGACACTTAACAGTTAATGGAAGTTGCTTCCTGGATACATTTTCTGTCAGCCTTTTTGGACTTGCTTCCACTGGAGTGGCCACACTTCAGGTACCCAATCAAAAGTGGCTACTGTACAGTTGGACAGTTTTCTTTCCATGAGCAGGATTACATGATCCTTTCTTCACTGAACACCAACGTGTTCATTTTTAGAAGAGTCGTGGGATAGTGATCAGGAGCCAGAAACTCGTCTGATTTTCCCCTTCGCTGAGGCCGACTATTGTCCTTTGCCTATGTACTGACTCTGCACAGTCTAAGTGTTGAACCTGGCCCCCCTCCTTGGACCACTCACCTGAACTCTAATATCATCAAGACTGCAGGAGACCAATGGGAAAAGATACGCACTTATAAAGCACCTTTCACAATCTCAGGGTATTCCAAAGAGCTTTGTAGAGACAAATGATAAGGCAGGCAAATGATCTTAGCTGAAGGAAGAGGAGAATTCATCTGCTCTTCTTTGACTTGTATCTTGGGATTTTTGATGTCCACATGAGATCTCAGCTGAAAGAGCACACTTTGGACAAGGATGCCCCCCTCTCAGTAGTGCACAAGGCTCTGGTGTGAATTAAAGGTGGTAATATGCATATATTTTGGACAATCCAAACAAACTACTTTTGAAAGGTATTTATTAGCTGATTTTATTCGCTCTTTGGAAATATCCAGAGTTCATGAAAGGCAGCAAATAAATACAAGAACTTTCCTTTAAGGGTCCTTGGCTTGATGATCCAGAAACTGAAATCTACCAAGACATCCACAGCTGTTTCTCTTACGGAATTTACAGATTCCTCCTCTACCTGTCCTTTCACTCGAATGATGGTGCCCATTTTGAGACCATTGCTACCTCAAGCCACCACAGAGAACTTCCTGCCACTTGAACATATTACCATAATCAGAGAGCATGACGACGAGGTGAAATGGAGTCCAGCAAACTGCAAACACAATCACCACAGCCACCATCTTCTTCACCGCATGCTTCTTTTTTCTGTGGACAACATTAAACAACTCACAGCAACTTTCACAGTTCAATAACCTGAAACATTGACTCAGCTTCTCTCTGCATAAATGCTGCCCGACTGGCTGGGTACGTCCAGCATTTTCTGTTTTGTACCAATTACAACGCATTAAATGGAGTGAAGAATTTCCCTTCAAAAAACTGACATATTCATATATTCATATTCATGTTCAGTTTTGAATTTAGAACACAGATATAATAATTGGAAAGCTGGCAAGACAAAAGAACACATCAAAACTAAGACTTATCTGAAACCATCACTGACTGAATGGTCTCTACCAAAGAGCACTTCAAGAGAGCAAAATTTAGCGACAGAATCATTTACTGGGCATCTCATTTTTCTGAGACCATAATTATTGAGGTGATGATTTACTAAAGGTTATCCTTTACTGAGAATATTTTCATTTTGAGCATCAATTAATGAGAGTATCATTCAGTGAGTTCATTACCAAAGAGAACAACTAATTGCTTTCAATGACAGCACTTTTCACAAGGCATACCAATTTACCTAGCAATCATTTCTGGACCGTCATTGAAGAATCATTATTTATTTCAGTGAGATTATGATTTACAAGAACCAGACATTATGAAAGCAACAGTTAATCATTTAAGCATTTAGTCTTCATAAAGGGAGAGCACTGGATACAGAGAGGAATATTCACTGAACAAATGACTCACAATGTGCATGATTCACTGAATGCATTATTCCAGTGTATTCCTAACCATGGGCAAAGTTCACTAGAGCATGGTTTTTCTGAGAGCACCTTCCACACTGTACTTCATTCACTGCATGCATCAATCATTGAGTGCATTACTCAAACAGCATCCCTAACTGAGGTAATATCCATTGGGACATTGTTAACAAAGTGTTATTTTTCACCATGTGTCTTTCCTCCTTCGACTCAACTTTGACTTTGAACTTTGTATAATTTATGTTTCATTTATGGTTTTTCTCGTGAATGTTGTGTATCTGATGCTGTGTGGCCTGTGATGCTGCTGCAAGTAAGTTTTCACTGCACCTGTGCACAAATGTATTTGTACATGTGACAATAATATGACTTTCAACTTTTGCTACCTTTCGTAGCATTCACCTTGATCATGCTTCAAGGTGAAGCAGTGGTGCAGGTTGGGTGACTACTTTGGAGAACACCTCTTCATGGGCAACCCTGCGCTTCAAGTCAAGTAACAGAGGACTACAGACCACCTCTTGTGCTACCATGGTCTTGTCTCTGTTTTGTTCTTGCACTGACGTCTTGTTTCGCACAGTCTATTAAATTTATCAATTTCAGGTAACTCCAACCTTTCCCACAGAGGGTGGCTGGAGTCTGGAATGTGCTGCCTCAGCGGGTGGTGGAGGCAGAGGACTCTCAGCACATTCACCTCTTCACAGATGTGGATGTACCTCTCTCCGTATCCATTTGTTTTTTATTTTCTGTTTTCAACTGCTGGTATTTAAAGTTATTCTCACTTTTCCAGTTCTGATGAAGACCCAGAACATCGACTCTGTTTCCCTCCCCATGGATACTGCCTGGATCTCTGAGCATTACCAGCATTTTCTGTTTTTATTTTGGATTTTCTGCATCCGCAGGTTTTTTTTTTGCTCCAAATCACTAAGTAAATTTTGACTGTAACTTTCACAGAGTGCATTATCAATTAAGTCCATTCTTCACTGATTGCATTACTGACTGGGTCCATCTTTCATTAAGTGCATCTTATACTGACTGTACCTTTCGATGAGTACAATTCGTACCATGTAGAATAACTGACTGAGTGTCATTCACTGAGTGTGTGATTGACCAAGTACTAAGTGGACAGAGTGTGTCACACACTGAGTACGCTTTGACCAAGTGCATCATTCACTGCATTTTTTCTTGCATTATTGACTAAGTGCACCTTTCACCGAGTGCATTGTAAAATGTGCTTCAATCCTGTCTATCTATTTACTGAGGGTTTCTCAACTGAATCCACCTTCTCACTGAGTGATCATTCACTCAGTTTGTCTTTCGTAGAGTGCATTATAGAATGTGTTGATAGATTAGCTCATCATTCACTGAGTGAGTTATAGACTGAGTTCATTGTCTATTGAGGGTATTACAGACTGAATTTGTTGTTTACTGAGTGTGTTATTCACTGAGTTCATCTTTTGTTTAGTGACTACAGAATGTTCATCGTTCATTGAGAGTGCTAGTCTCTGAGTTCACTCAGTGGTTATTGACTGCTTATCTTTTATTAAGTGTGTCATAGGCTTCTTGTGTCTTTCACTGAGGTGCTATAGACTGAGTTTTTTTTAGCATGGGGACTATACGATATACTTGTAGCAACATCTGCAATGGGAATGGGATAAAAAGAGCACTCACTTACTGTACCAGGCTTGTTGCTGAGAGTATCACTTGATTGAACATCTTTTAGGATGCATCAGTTTGTGAGACCATTACATGATTTCAGTCCCAATCACTGAGACTACAGTACATGTGAGAACATCACCGACTTAGAACCTATTCAATCCACCATGTCTATACCAGTCAGAGAAGAGGTACCTGGCCTAATCGCACGTTCCAGCAGTTGGTCTATAACCCCTGCAGGTATCGCCTGTTCAAAATACATACAGTTACGTGTGGCATCAATGCCTTCCTCCAGGTATTGGTTTTCAGGTCTATATCACACTCTGGTTAAAGACCCCTTTGCCTCATCTTCCCTCAGATCCTTATTTTTCCTTTAAATCTGTGCACTCTAGTTTCTGACCATTCTAAGAAGGGAAAGAAGTCCATCCTCTTCGTAAAAATAATTTTTTTTAAAAACTGCAGATGCTGGAAATCCAAAATAAAAACAGAAAATGCTGGAAACACTCAGCAGGTCAGGCAGTATCTGTGGGGAGAGAAACAGGTAACGTTTCAGGTCTGGGACCCTATGTCAGAATGGGAATAAGTGAAAAACAAGTTAGTTTTGAGTTGTAGAGAAGGTGGGGGAGGGATGGGTGGAAGAAAGGGAATCTCTCTGATAGGGTGAGACCAAATGTGTGCAGTGACAAGCACATTATGCTGCTGAGTCTGTGGAATGTGTCGTTAAAGGGAAGGTTGTGGGACATGCCAGGAGGCCGGTCCATACCAGTAGAATAAGAAAACTGAGCCAAAACAATGACAAACAGAAAAAGCCAATCCCAAAACTTACAAAGAAAGAGTGAGTTACGAAAAGTTGGAGAAGAGTCCAGAAGGCCGCAATGTGCCAGGACAGAAGATGAGTTGCTGTTGCTCAAGCGAGCATTGGCTGCATTTGTAACAGTGCAGGAAGCCACAGACAGAGAGGTCAGAGTGAGGGTGGGACATTGACAGAAGGAGAAATTTGCTGGGAGTGAGATTTACTCAAAGTGACATTTATTGAGAGCAAGAGTTACTAAGAGTGATGTTTCCTGAAAGGAACATTTACTGAGAGTGACAGTTACAAATAACATTTACTGAATTATTGAAAATGGACTCTTACCAGGAGTGACCTATGTTAAGAATGATCCTTTACTGTTGTGATATTTACTGAGAAAGTCACATTTATCAAGACTGCCGTTAATTGACAGTGACAATTACTGACAGGGACATTTATTGAGGGTTACAGATATGTAGAATGACATCACTGTAAGTGAAAATTACTGATAGTCACCTTCACTGAGAGTGGCATTACGGAGCGGGTACTTACTGAAATAACCTTTCCTGAGAGTTACATTCCTCAGAATGACAGTTACTGACAGTGATTCTTACTAAGAATGAAATTTCCTGATATCGACATTCATGGAGAGTGACATTTGCTGAGAGTGGCGTTAACTGAAATTCAAATTTATCTGTGATTGTCATTTACTGAGAGGGATATTTACTGAGAATGGCATTAATGGAGAGTGACATTCACTGAAAGCAACTTTTACTCAGAGTGAAATTTAAAGGAGTGATTGTTTAAAGTGAAATGAGTCAGAGGGTCAGAGAGTAATACAGCACAGATACAGGCCCTTCAGCCCAACAAGTCCATGCCAACCACATTGCTCACCCAGCTATTCTTATTTCCTGCATTCCAGCCCATATCCCTCCAAGCCCTGCCCCTCCATGTACCTATCCAAGTGCTTCTGAAATGATATTATTGTACCTGCCTCAACCACTTCCACTGGCAGCTCATTCCATATACTCACAGCCTCTGCACGAAAAATGACATCTACAAAGTGCATATTCACTGACAGTGAGACTTACTGAGGTATACGTTCCACTGCAAGTGACCCTTACCTAGGCAACATTTACAGAATCTCATTTACTGAGTGTGGCATTCAACAAAGAGTGAAATTTACTGAGAGTGAAATTTACCAAATGGGACATTTATTGAGAGTAACATTTACTGAGACCTATGTTTAATGAAAGTGGCATATATTAAGCCTGATATTAATAAACATATATGACATTTACTGACAATGCCATTAAAATAGAGTTAAATATCTCGAGCTTGACATTTAAGGAGAATGACATTTATTGAGTGTATATTTACAAAGATTCATAGTTACTGAGGGGAAAAATTCCTAAAAGTAGTGTGTACTGATAATGACATTTACTGACAGTGAGATTTACTGAGAGTGATATTATGGAGAGAAACGTTTACACAGAGTAACATTCACTGAGAGTGACAATTACTGAAAGGAGCGCTTTCTGACTGACATTTATTGAGAGCCACATTAATGGGGAGAGGGTTTACTAGGAATTAAGTTTATTGTGGGACAGTTATTGAGAGTAACATTAATTGAAATCCACTTTATTGACGTTGTCATTTATTGAGAGCTAACTTTTCTGTGGTGACATTTATTGAAGGGCACATTACTGCAAGAGAAATTTGCTGAACGTAACAAAGTCATAGATGTGTGCAGCACAGAACCAGGCCACTCGGGCCACCGTCGTCTGTGCTGTCCCTCTACCTATCCGCACTCATCCTATTTAACTGCATTGTAGTCCATAGCCTTTCTATGACTTGGCAATTCAAGTACTTGCCCAGATGCTTCTTAACGTGGTGCAAGTCTCTGCCTCCACCACCCCCTCTGCAGCGTGTTCCAGACTCAACCCACCCTCTGGGTGAAAAAACTCCCCCTCAGATCCCCTCGAAACCTCTTACTTCTCACTTTTAACCTCTGCCCTCTTGGCTTAGACACTTCGACTCCAGGATTTTTTTTGTTATTATCTATCCTATCTACCTCCCTTTAATGGCTCTTCCATGTCCCCCCTCAGCCTCCTCCGCTCCAGGAAAACAAACCCAGCCTCTCCAGTCTCTCCTTATAACTGAAATGCTCCAATCCGGGCAACAACCTGGGGAATCTCCTCTGCACCTTCTCCAGTGCAATCACCCCCTTCCTGTAGTGTGGTGACCGGAACTGCACACAGTGCTCCAGGTGTGGCCTAACCATTGTTTTATAAAGTTTGTAATATGATGCCCCAGCTTTTATATTCTATGTCCAGCAAAGAAGGCAAGCAGCCCTCACGCATCTGTGCTGTCACTTTCAGGTACCCAAGGTCTCTCTGTTCCTCCCTAGGAACAATGTTTGCCCTCGTTCACTCAGCCAGTGCTTCACCCATGGCTAATGAAGATGCAAAAATATCCATCAGGACCTCCAGCAATCTCCTCCCTTGCCTCCCATAGCAGACTGGCATAAATCTTGTCAGGGACTGGGGCTTTATTCATCTTTATGCATCCCAAGACATCCAGCATCTAATCCTAACATGCTCCAGAAACACCAATGTCCACTGCCCTGAACTCTTCTTCTACCTGATTCTTCTCCTCGGTGAATATAGATAAGTATTCACTTAGGACCTCGCCCACATCCACTGGCTCCAAGCACAGATTGCCCCTTTGGCCCCTCAGGGACCTACCCTGGTTTACCCTCTTCCTTTTAGTATAATTATACAATGTCTTGGGATTCACCTTACAGACCATCCCTGGGTTATGAACACCTAATTTATGGACATCCATTTATACAAGCGAGCTCCCATAAATATTATTAAATTCAAATTAGAACTATTCTTAAAAAGAACCCAGTTTACATGTAACCCTCCCCGCAGTATTCAGACACCATTGTCTCGAAAGAACACAAGCTGCCAGTTTCGCTGTGGAGGCCACTTAAGAGAATTGCTATGGAAATTGACAAACAATCACTCTACTAATACCTATGCAACCATACTCCATTAAGCAATGTAACATCTACTGATACCTCAAGCCCATCTGTACCACTGTAACTAGACAGAGGAAGACAATAAATAAAATTTCATGCTATCTGGCCCTCCTCAACACCGTCATTCTAATACTGTGGAGGTGTGGTTACAATAGCAAGTGACTTTGAGTATTTTCTACCATGTCTATAAAAACAGAATCCATTTGTAACCAGGAGAGGGGTCTATAATCATGTTTACCAATGATATTTCATAGCCCCATTTTGCCCTCCTAATTTCCTTTTAATGTGCTCGACTATGCTCTCTATATTCCTCAAGGGACTCTGCCATTGTCAGTTGTCTTTACGTGCCATACGCTTCCGTTATCGTCATCAGCCCTCAACATGCCTCATCATCCAGGGTTCTCTTTCTTGCCATCCTTACCTTTCACCCTCACGGAGACATTGCCCTGAACTCCCACTATTTCCATCTTAAAGCACATTTTACTGAGAATGCTATTTACTGAAAGCTACACAAAGAATGTTATTGGGCACAAGGCGGTGATAGGTAGATGCAGGTAAGAGATACTGATAGGCAGGTGTGGGGGAGGAGGGGAGAGCAGATCCACCGGTCAAAGGTAAGAAGGTAAAAAGGGTAGAAAAAGAGAGAGAGGCTAGGAGGGGGAAGAAAAGAAGAGGCATGGTTCGGTGGGGGTGGGGTTGAGGGGATTACTTAAAGTGGGAGAATTCAATGTTCATGTCGTTAGGCTGCAAGGTTCCAAGATGGAAAATGAGGTGCTGTTCCTCCAGTTTGCACTTGGAATTCTCCTGGCAGTGGAGGAGGCCGAGGACTGACATATCTGTGATAGTGTGGGAGGGGGAGTTGAAGTGACTGGCAACCGGAGATGCAGATCGCGGCTACCGATGGAGAACAGATGTTCTGCGAAACGGTCACCCAGTCTGCGTTTGGTCTCGCAACGTAGAGGAGGCCACACTTGGAGCACCGAATGCAGTAGATGATATTAAAGGAGGTGCAGGTGAATCTCTGTCTCACCTGAAAGCACCGTTTGGGTCCCTGGATGGAGGTGGTGTAGGGCAGGTGTTGCACCTATGGCAGGGGCAGTGGAAAGTTTCTGGGTTAAGCGGGGAATGGTTTGGGAGGGAGGAGTGATCTAGGAAGTCACGGAGAGAGCTGTCCCTGCGAAAGGCAGAAAGGGGTGGGGAGGGGAAGATATGCTTGGTGGTGGGATCCTGTTGGAGATGGCGGAAGTGGCGGAGAATGATGTGTTGGATTCGTAGGCCGGTAGGATGAAATGTGAGGACAAGGGAGACCCTAGCCCTGTTGGATCTGGGAGAGGTGGGGGTGAGGGCAGAGGTGCAGGAAATGGCAGAGATGCGGGTGCAAGCTCTCTCGACCACGGTCGGGTTAAGCCACGAGTTAGTAAAGATGTTGGACATCTCGGATGTCCTGGAGTGGAAAGTCATGGAATGTCGTGGGAGGTGGAGAAATTGAGAAAAAGGGATCACATCCTTGCAAGAGACAGGGTGGGAGGAGCTGTAATCGAGGTAGCTGCGGGCATCAGTGGGTTTGTAGAAGATGTCAGTGGATAAGGAATCTCCTGAGCTGGAGATGGAAAGATCGAGGAAGGAGAGACAGGTGTCAGAGATAGTCCAAGTGAATTGGAAAGCTGGGTGAAAATTAGTGGCAAAATTTATAAAACTGTCAAGTTCTGCACGGGTGCAAGAGGTGGCGCCAATGCAGTCATCGATATAGCGGAGAAAAAGTTGAGGAATAGGGCCGGAGTAGGCTTGGAACAGAGACTGTTCAATGTAGGCAACGAAGAGGCAAGCATAGCTGGGGCCCACGCAAGTGCCCATGGCTATGCCTTTGGTCCCTTCTTGTGGATTTTGGGGAGGAGATAGAAGCGGGCAGTCCTAGGTTGCAGGACTATCATATTGGTAGCTGTGGGGGGGAATATCCCGAGGTGATGAGGTCAATGATGGTGCAGGAGATGATGTCCTGGTGGTCCTTGGTGGGGTCATGGTTCAGGGGTAGGTAGGAGGAAGTGTCCGAGAGTTGGCGTCTGGCCTCTGAAAGGCAGAGGTCAGTACACCAGACCACCACAGCACCACCTTTGTCGGATGGTTTGAGGATGATGTCAGGGTTGGTGCGGAGGGAGTGGAGAGCAGAGCGTTCAGAAAGGCTGAGGTTGGAGTGGGTGAAGGGGGGCAGAAAAATCAAGACGGCTGATGTCGCGCCGACTGTTGGCTATGAATAGGTCCAGGGAAGGTAACGGGCCCGGTGGGGGAGTCCAGCTGGAAGGAGAGGGCTGGAGGCAGGAGAACGGGTCATCAGGAGGGGAAGAGGACTTCTTCCCGAAGAAGAAGGCACGGAGGTGGAGGTGGCGGAAAATAAGTTCGGCATCGTGCCGGGCTCGAAATTTGTTGAGGTGGGGGCGCAGGGGTACGAAGGTGAGGCCTTTGCTGAGAACAGACTGCTCAGCCTCAGAGAGGGGGAGGTCTGGGGGGGTGGTAAAGACCCGGCAGGGGTCAGCGTTGGGGCTAGAAGAGGAAGGGTGCGGGGGAGGGGGGTAGAGGGGCTGGACTGGTGAGAGGAGAGGGGTGAGAGGGTTGGGAGTGGGAGTGAAGAGTGGGATGAAGGATAGGAGGTGGATGGGGGGGAGGGAACAAGAGGGGAAGCAGGAGGAGAGGTCAGGGTAGGGGGAGGGGATGGGGGGTTGGGGGTGGGCAAGGTGGGATGTTAGATGTAGATGGGGGAAGGAACAGAGCAGAGGCAACAGGTGAAGCCTGGACAGGGGGAGGGCCCAGGGAAGGGGGTGGGAGCAGAAAGTGGTGTAGGGCAGAGGCTGGGGTGGGGGTGTCCAGGCAGGTGGGGGAGGGGGAGCCGGAGGATCGTGCGGCGGTGGGAACTTCCGGCTTGGAGCAAGTGGGGAAGGAGGGGAGGGAGAGGCAGAGGACCGTGCGGCAACAGGGGTCTGGAGGCGGGCGATCTTGCGATCCTTGACAGCAGTGAGGAAGGCGAAGGATCATCCATTGAGAGCGTGGATACAGCAGAGAATGACAAAGAATAATGGTCCTGCGCACATCTTGGAGACCGAGGCCCGGAGCTGTGGAAGGGGTAGAGAGAGGGCTAGAAGGTGTCAGCGCATGGCAGAGAGGGTAGAACAGAGGGCACAGAGGGAGAACCGGAGAGAGCAGCGATGGATCGAGTGAACGTAGTGGAGATCCAAGCTGGAGCTGAACTGGGAGACATGGAAGTGGACCTGGAAGCTACCTGGAACAAGATGGCGGCATTGAGACAGAGCGAGGATGTGGAGCCAAGTCTGAGTGAGCCTTGGGGAGCCGGAGAGCGGAGGAGATCACAGACGGGGAGCAGTGAGGGGGGACTCACGGAACTCACGACTCACGAAACACTCGCATGGGCCCCAGCTATGCCTCAACTCTTTCTCCGCTATATGGACGACTGCGTGGGTGCCACCTCTTGCATCCGTACAGAACTCAACAGTTTCATAAATTTCGCCACTAATTTTCACCAGGGATAGGATCCCCCTTGTCCTCACATTTCATCCCACCAGCCTATATATCCAACACATCATTCTCCGCCACTTCTGCCATCTCCAATGGGACCCCACCACCAAGCATATCTTCCCCTCCCCACCCCTTTCTGCCTTTCGCAGGGACAGCTCTCTCCGCGACTCCCTAGTTCACTCCTCCCCCCCACCCATCCCACTCCCACCCCGGGGACTTTTCCACTGCCTCCACCCATAGGTGCAACACCAGCCCCTACACCACCTCCATCACCTCCATCCAGGGACCCAAACAGTCCTTTCAGGTGAGGCAGAGATTTACCTGCACCTCCCTTAATATCATCTACTGCATTTGGTGCTCCAAGTGTGGCCTCCTCTACATCGGTGAGACCAAATGCAGACTGGGTGACCATTTCGCAGAACACATGCACTCTGTCCCGTAAGCACGATCTACATCTCCCCGTTGCCCTTCACTTCAACTCCCCCTCCCACACTATCACTGATATGTCAGTCCTCGGCCTCCTCCACTGCCAGGAGAATTCCAAGTGCAAACTGGAGGAACAGCACCTCATTTTTCATCTTGGAACCTTGCAGCCTAATGGCATGAACATTGAATTCTCCCACTTAAGTAATCCACTTAACCCGCGCACCCCCCAGCCCCACCATTCCTCTTCTTTTCTTCCCTATCCTAGCCTCTCTCTTTTTCTCTACCCTTTTTTCCTCCTTACCTTTGACCGGTGGGTCTGCTCTCCCCTCCTCCCCCGCACCTGCCTATCACTATCTCTTACCTGCATCTACCTATCACCACCCTGTGCCCACCCCACCTCCCCTCTATTGTCCACCTATCACTGCTCTGCTTTTCCCTCCTATATATTGGGCTTCCCCTTTTCCTATCTTCAGTCCTGAAGAAGGGTCCCTGACCTGAACACATTGACCGCCTGCTCTTCTCCACGGATACTGCCTGGCCCGCTGAGTTCCTCCAACATCATCATGTTTTTCATCTAGATTCCAGCATCTACAGTCCTTTGTTTCTCAAAGAGTGTTATTATTTGAATAAATATGTACTGAAAGTGACATTTACTGAGGACATTCACTGCAAGAAGCTTTTGCTGAGTTACACTTATATGTGACATTTATGGAGAGAAACTTAAATGCATGCCCTCTGGTATTAGACATTTCAACCCTGGGGAAAAGATACTGGCTATCTACTCTATCTATGCTTCTCATAATCTTATAAACCTCTATCAGATCTCACCTCAGCCTCTGCCGCTCTAGAGAGAACAATCCAAGTTTGTCCAACCTCTCCTCATAGCACATACCCTCTAATCCAAGCAGCACCCTCTCCAAAGCCTCCACACCCTTCCTGTAATGGGGCAACCAGAACTGAATGCAATACTCTAGCTGCGGCCTAATTAAGGTTTTATAAAGCTGCAGCATAACTTCCTGACTCTTGAACTCAGTGCCTCAGCATGCCACACGCCTTCTTTACCATCCTATCAACCTGTGTAGCTACTTTCAGGGAGCTATGAACTTGGACCCCAAGATCCCTCTGCTCATCAACACTGTTAAGGGTCCTGCCATTAGCAGTGTCCTGTCTCTTTACATTTGTTCTCCCAAGGTGCAAAACCTCACAGTTGGCCGGGTTAAACTCCATCTGCCATTTCTCTGCCCATATCTGCAACTGATCTATATCCTGCTGTATCCTTTGCCAGTCTTCTACACTATCCACACCACCACCAATCTTTGTATCATCTGCAAACTTACTAATCCACCCATGTACATTTTCATCCAGGTCACTTACATACATCACAAACAGCCAGAGGTCCCAGTACGGATCCCTGAGGAATACCACTAGTCACAGACCTCCAGCTAGAATAAGTCCCATCGAACACCACCCTCTGTCTTCTACGGGCAAGCCAGTTCTGAATCCAAATAGCCAATTCACCGTGGATCTCATGCATCTTAATCTTCTGATGGATGAGCCTCCCTTGAAGAACTTTATCAAACGCCTTACTAAAATCCATGTAGACAACATCCACAGCTCTACCTTCATCAATCACCCTCGTCACTTCGTCAAAAAAGTCAATGAAGTTAGTAAGGCATGACTTGCCCTGCACAAAGCCATGCTGACTTCCCTAATTGGGGCTGTGATTTTCCAAATGCTCATAAATCCTATCCCTAAGAATCCTCTGCAGTAACTTCCCTACCACCGACATGACACTCACTGGTCTATAATTACCAGGATTATCCCTGTTTCCCTTCTTGAACAATGGAACAACATTAGCTACTCGCCAGTCCTCCGGGACCTTGAATGTGGCTAGAGAGGACACAAAGATATTGGTCAAGGCCCCAGCAATCTCATCTGTTGCCTCTCTCAATAACCTGGGGTATATCCCATCAGGCCCTGGGGACTTATCCACCCTAATGCTCTTTAAGAGACCCAACGCTACCTCCTCCTTTATCTCGAAATGCCCTGCACATTAGCACACTCCACACTGACCTCCCTATCCTCCACATCCTTCTCCTTGTAAATACTGATGCAAGTACTCATTAAAGGACCTCACCCACATCCTCTGCTTCCAAGTACATGTTCCCTCCTTTATCCTTGAGTGGCCCTACCCTCTCCCTAGTTGTCCTCTTGCTCTTGATGTATGTATACAATGCCTTGGGATTCTCTTCAATCCTACTTGCCAAGGATGTTTCATGGACCCTCCTGATTTCCTAATTCCCTTCTTGAGTTCCTTTCTGGCTTCTTTATAATCCTCAAGTGCTCTGTTTGATCCCAGCTTCCTAAGCTTTACAAACTTTTTCTTCTTCTTCTTGACTAAATTCACCACCTCTCTCGACATCCAAGGCTCTCTTACCCTGCCATCCTTGTCCTTCCTTCTTACAGGAACATCCTGTCCTGTACTCTGTGTTGTTGGTCTTTAAACACCCTCCACAGGTCAAACGTGGACTTGCCCAAAAACAGCTGTTCCCAATTAATTTTCCCTAGTTCCAGCCCTAATATTCTTGTAATTTGCCCTGCTCCATTTTAATACTCTCCCACAAGGTCCATACTTGTCCTTATCTATAGCTATCTTAAAACTTAAGGAGTTGTAGTCACTGTTTCCTAACTGTTCTCCCACTGAAAGGTCAGTCACCTGGCCAGGCTCGTTTCCCAAAACCAGGTCCAGTACGGTCCCTCCTCTCATTGGACTATCTACATATTGTTTTAAGGAACCCTCCTGGATGCACCTAACAAATTCTGCCCCATCTAAACCTCTTACACCAAGGAGGTCCCAGTTTATATTAGAGAAGCTGAAGTCCCCACGACAACAACCCCATAAGTTTTACACCTTTCCCTAATCTGCCTGCATATCTGTTCCTCAATGTCTCAGTGACTATTGGGGAGTCTGTAGTATAATCCCATCAGAGTGATTGCAGCTTTCTTATTTTGAGTTCTACCCATAGAGACTCAGTGGACAAGCCCTCATTATTTCTCCTCTGAGTGCAGCTGTGATATTGTCCCTGATTAGTAGTGCAACTCCCCCCCCCCACTCTTTTACCTCCTTCTCTATGTATATTTTCTAAAACATCAAAACCCTGGAACATTAAACACCCATTCCTGTCCCTCTCTCAACCAAGTCTCTGTTATGGCCTCAACATCACAGTTCCATGTACCGATCAATGCATACTGAGTACACTTACTCAGTGTGACAATTAATCAAGGCAACATTTACTGAGTGACATTTATTGACAGTAACATTCACTGAGACCAACATTAACTGAGAGTAACAGTTATTGAGAACATTTTATGGAGAATGACACTTATGGAGAAAGACATTTCCTGAGAGTGATATTTACTAGGTGGCATTTACTGACAGATTAATATTTGTGGATTGGTCAGTTATTAACAAAAACCCTATAGAATAACATTCAATAAGAGTGACCATTGCTGAGCAACATTTATTGAGAGTGACGTTTCCTGAAAACAATATTTACTGGGAGTAACATTTACCAAAAGTCACACTTATTGAGAGTGATATTTACTCAGAACTACTTTTACAGAAAGCCACATTTAGTGAGGGTGACACTTACTGAGAGTGAGAGTAACCAGAGGTGACATTTATGGAGATTCACAATTACTGAGATTGACATTTACTGAATGGACATTTACTGACAGTGTAAGTTACTGAGAGAGACATTTGTTGAGAGCAACATTTACACAGAGTAACATTCACTGAGAGTAACAATTACTGAAAGCAGTGTTTACTGACACTGACACCTAATGAGAGCTGCATTAATGAGGAGAGGCACTCACTGAGATCGACTTTTGCTGAGAGTGAATTTACCGTGATTGCCTTTTATAGAGAACGCCACTGAGAGTAACATTTACAGAGGGGGATATTTACTGATAATTTATTCTGAGAGCATTATCCACTTAAATCTACATTACAGAGCATTATTTCACTGAGATGGGCATTTACAAGGAGCTTCATTCATTGAGAGTGACATTTACTGGGAGTGACATTTGCTCAAAGTCGGATTTCCTGAGATTGGCATCTCCTGAAACCAAACATTTACTGAGTGATATTTACAGAGTGGTAAACAACCTGCTGGAGGAACTCAGCAAGTCAAGCAGCATCTGTGGGGTGAGAAGAATTATCAACATTTCAGGTCGAAACCCTACATCAGGACTGCATCAGGGTTTTGACTTGAATCGTCGACAATTCCTTTCCTTCCACAGATGCTGCTCGACCCACTGAGTTCCTCCAGCAGATTGTACATTGCTGCAGATTCCAGCATCTGCAGCCTCCTAAGTCCTCCAATTAACGAGAGTGACATTTACTGTCGTGACATTAATTGAAAATGGCAGTTACTGAGAGTGTCATTGATTGAAAGTTACTGAATGTGACATTTATTGAGAGTTACATTTTCTGAGAGCAACAATAAGTGAGAGTGAGAGTTCTTAAATTAATAATGATTGAGAGTGGCATTTACAGATGGTGACAAGCCTTGAAGGTGACATTTACTGACCCGTGACCTTTAACTGAGATTAAGATCAACAAAATAGACATTTACTAAACACATTTACTAAGAGTGATTTTTAACTGCACATGTTATTCAATGAGAGCAACATATTGAGAGCAACATTCTCCTGAAAGCATTATTGACGGGAAGTGGGAGACATTTGCTGAGAGTGACATTTACTGAGTGTCACATTTACAAAGTTGGACATTCATTACCAGTGACATTTAATGGGAGCAGGAATGTCTGAAATTGACATTTATGGAGAGTAACGTTTACTGAAAATGACTTTTAATGAGGAGTGACATTTCCTGAAAGCAACACCTACTGAAAGCTCCATGTTCTGAGCATGAAACTTCCTGAGAGTGACATTAATTGAGACTGACAGTTATTGGGTCCTATATTTACTTAAAGTGACATATTCTAAGAGTGATATTTACTCAAATACACGTTTACTGAGATAGTCATTTACTGAGTGATAATTACTGACAACTACGTTTTTATTAAGAGTGACATTTACTGAATTTCATATTTCTGACAGTGACATTTACTGAGAGCGACACTGAGAGTGACACTTACTGAGAGTGACATTTACTGAGTGAATTACAAATGACAATATTTATGGAGAGTGACTTTTACAGAGAGCATTATTCAGGAGCGCACATTTTACTCAGTGCTTTAGTTATTGAGAGTGACATTTAATAAGCATCACTCACTGAGAGTTACATTTAAAGAGGTTATACACTGAAAACATTATTAACTAATCCTGATGTAATAAGAACCTACATCACTGAGAAGACTTACGAGACTTTTACTCACACAGTGAGAGTAATTGTGCATTATTCATTGGGGATAATACGTACACAGAGCCTTATTCACTGAGGATGAGTTATTATAGAATATCATAGAGTCACATGGTGTGGAAACAGGCCCTTTAGACCAAACCAGTTCCATGCACCCATTCACAATAACCTTATTTTGTTCTTCCCATGTTTCCATTAACTCCTCCCAGATTCTACCACTCAGATACACACCAGGAACAATTGACAACGGCCAATTAACCTGCCAACCGCCATGTCTTTTGGATGTGGGAGGAAACTGGAGCACCTGGGGGAAAGCCACACAGTCACAGGGAGAACAGCAATGCAGGTCAGAATTGAACCTGGGCCACTGGAGCTGTGAAGCAGCAGGTCTACTCGCTCCATCACCGTGCTGTCTATTAGGAGCATCATTTAACTGGAAGTATTATAACTAAGAGTAACGTTTAACAGAGCAACATTTACTGTAAATATTAGTTACTGTGGGTGACATTTACTGAGAGTAACACTTACTGACATTGACAATTACTGAGACTGATATTTTACTGACTGCGACGTTTACTGATAGTAGCAGTGTCTGAAAATGGCAGTTATTAAGTGTGGCATTTGTTGAAAATGACAGTTACAGACAGCAACATTTACTCAGAGTAACATTTATTGAGAGTGACGTTTACTGAGAATTTTATTGATTGAAAAGTCTTAATTTTGGGAATGTTAATTACTAAAATTGTTATTTAGAGATTGCTATTTACTGAATGTTATTTACAGAGTGTCATGCTGTGAATGCAGTATTTATGATATTTACAAAGATGATCATTTTATAAGTGTGTCCTTGGCATATTAATTTAGAGTGAGCAGCATTTACTAAGAACGTGATTTACTGAGGTCAGCCTTTAAGAGAAGGTATCAATCACATCTCCAAATATTGTTTGCCAAAAGCATCTTTCAGTGAAAGAACTGCTTACCAGACTGTCACTGATTGAGGGCATCTTTTCCCAAAGCCCTCATTTGTTGAGAGCCTCTGAGAGCATAAACTAATGATAATCGTTTACTGGCAACCACTTAGTGAAACATTTAGCGAAAGCTGGGTACATTCCAAGTTTGCAGACAACATCTCTGGAGGAATTGCTTGGTCTATTGCATGTTTGTACAGAAGCATGCAAACTTTACCTTTACTATTAAGAGGTTACTGATGAGTGAAAAGCAAAATAAACAGAAGATCTATTTACAGAACACCTTTCTCAAGATAAGTCCTCAAGACCATCATCACATCTGAAGCCAAAGTAACCTTAAAGGTTCTTTGTTGAACTTTACCTTGTCCTCTTGTTCAGCTCAGCTCTGGACAGGGCTTGAAAGACGGAGTCGTAAACGCGATGCTTGAACCACAGCTCATACGCCACCTTCCCGTAGATGCCTGCCAGTGTCATGAGTGGGACAAGGAAAACAAGCAGCAGAATGATGGTGGTGTAGGCTTTCCTCTGCTGGGGCTGGTGCCAGACCTCCTGGCAGCAGATGTAGTGCACTTCGAAGAGGAAATCGTGCTGAACCTGCTCAACAATCACACAGCAACGTCACACAGCCGCTAAGGAAATCACTGATCCCGTTCACAGACAAGTAGCAGACCGAACTGTGGAAGGGGTGAATGTGGGAGTCAGTCTGGCATTGTGTCGAGAGGCATTGACAGAAGTGATTGAATGTGGGGCTGGCAGTGTGGAAGGTGAACAAGGAGTAGGCCACTTGGCCCCTCAAACCTGTCCCACCATTCAATAGGTCCATGGCTGATTTACCCCAGGCCTCATCTGCTATTCTCTGCCACTTCCCCATTAGACCCTCAAATCACTGATCATTCCAAACCATATTGACTTCTTCTTCAAATATCCTCAATGATCCAGCTTCCACAAACGTCTGGGCCGAGAATTCCAGAGATTCACCACCCTCTGTCAGAAGAAATTCCTTCACACCTCAGTTTTAAATGATTCCCCCCCAATCTTGTAACTCTGTTCCCTTGTTTGAGATTATCCCACAGTAGAAGCATCTCGCTGCCTACCCTGTCATATCTCCCAAGGATCTTTTACGTTTCAATAAGATCATTGCTTCTTCTCCTGAACTCCAAAGAATATCAGTCTAATTCCTTTAGCCGTTTGGGAGAGGACAGCCCTCTCAAGCCAGGAATTAGCCTCGTTCTGGACTGGTTCCAATGCCAGCATTTCCCTTAGAACATAGAACAGTACAGCACAGGAACAGGCCCTTCGGCCCACGATGTCTGTTCCAACCATGCTGCCAAATTAACTAAGTCTATCTGCCTGCATGTGATCCATATCCCTCCATTCCCTGCCTGCCTAAATGCTTCTTAAACACCACTATCGTATCTGCTTCCACCACCACCCCTGGCAGTGCGTTCCAGGCATCTAATGCTCTCTGTGTGAAAGAACTTAATCCCGCACATCTCCTTTAAACTTTCCCCCTCACACCTTAAAGTTATGCCTTCTGGTAATTGACATTTCTGCCCTGGGAAACAGACTCTGACCATCTACCCTATCTATGCCTCTCATAATTTTATAAACTTCTTAAATAAGGGAAACAATTTGTGTCCAGTAAAGTTGTGAGGAGAAGACACTTAGGTGGGAGAAGCAGGGGTGCAGAAAATTAGTTGGAGTGGACATTGGCCTTGTCAGCTGAGGAAGGGTGAAACCTTGGCTGAGGAGCACCAACAT
Source organism: Pristis pectinata (assembly GCF_009764475.1). NCBI lineage: Eukaryota > Metazoa > Chordata > Chondrichthyes > Rhinopristiformes > Pristidae > Pristis > Pristis pectinata. The sequence continues at coordinate 3,376,487 of NC_067433.1, forward strand.
TAAGGCAGCGTCTCGAGGCAGATGCTACAGAAATGGAGGAACTGGGATAGAGTCCTGACAGGAATTAGGGTGGGTGAAGAGTAACCTGAATTGTGTTGTGTGTTGCACACTGTTTTAAGTGGAGAAGAGCTTCACCCACCTGAAGGATGGCAAGGAAATGCAGACGATATGAACAGCAGCAGCAGAGGATTAGAATACATTGTAGGCGTGAAGGAAAAAGGCAGCAAGTTTTGTCGGCTCATATTATTAGAATACTGTTCTAGTTATTTATTCAGATTTTACTATTGGAATAGTGGGGTGAGAGGTCAAGGTTCGGAGGGTAAGAGAAGAAGCTCATGTACCTCAATCTTCTGTGCATACCACAGGGGCGAAGCAATGGCCATCGCAGACAACCAGACAACCGCTGAAATACCAGAAACCAGTCAATCAGACAGAAATGCATTTCAATAGCAGCTTCCACATTGAGAAGCCTCAGAGCATCTGTAGTATCTACAGGAGGCGCTGCCTCAAGTAGGCAACATCCATCATCAAAGGTCCCCACTACCTGGGCCATGCCATCTTCTCGCAGCTCCCATCGGGCAGGAGGTACAGAAGCCTGAAGTCCCCACACCACCAGGTTCAAGAACAGCTACTTCCCTTCAACCATTCAGTTCTTGAACCAACCGCCAAAACCCCAATCACTGCAGTTTAGCAACACTGTGACTACTTTGATCACTTTGCACTAAAATGGACTTTGTTTATGTTTGTTCTGTTTGTGTTCTCTCTTGTAAAAATTGTCTATAATTTATGTTTATGTTTTTCTTGTGAACGCTGCTTATCTGATGCTATGTGCCTGTGATGCTGCTGCAAGTTCTTCATTGCACCTGTGCACACACGGACTTGTGTACATGACAATAAACTTGACTTGACTTGACTTGACATCAGGTAAAACAAACAGATGAATAATACGTCTGTCTCCATGAGACTTCAGTGAAAATCAAGTTCAATAGAGACTAAGGGGCAGTATAGTGGTGCAGCTAGTGGAGCACAGCTCCAGTGACCTGTTCGATCCCGACCTCCAGTGCTACCTGTGTGGAGTTTGCACGTTCTCCCTGTGACCGTATGGGCTCCAGTTTCCTCCCACATCCTAAAAACATGCAGGTCGGTAGCTCAGTGAGGCACTGTATATTGCCCTTGGTGTGTCGACATTTCGGGTCGAAACCTTGACGCAGTCCTGATGCAGGGTTTCGACCTGAAACATCGACCATCCCTTTCCCCCACAGATGCTGCTTGACCGGTTGAGTTCCTCCAGCAGATTGTCTGAAGTTCAGTTTGAATGTGTAGCAGGTAATAGAAAAACCTTGCACATAAAGGAGTCATGGTCCAATACTCAGACAGCATGGTGTTAGATGAGAATGAAAGGTTAGACCATTCTATCTACCCTTTTCAAATACAATTAACCATTGTGATCCTCCCTAATGTATAGTCATCTGAAATGAATGCAATGCTGGATGGCTTTCCCAGTGTTTTACACAGGTTTTAAATAGTTTCCCGGGTTTTGTACTCTCTGCCTCTTTTTATGAATCCCAGAACCCCAAATATTTAACTGACACTTCAAAGTCTAGGAGTTAGAATTAGGATCATATCCATGATCGAGTCACACTGTTACTCTGTAACCTATTGACAAGATCCAAAAGGAATGATCTCCTCATTGACTGGCACTTCAGTGATGCATACCTGTCAGCTTCTTACCCTGCAGGGATGTGCAGGTGCTTCTGGGCCGCAGTGGATGGAGCACACCCTGGAAGCGCTCGACAGCGATGCACACCATGGTCAGAATTTCCGTGGAGACAGCCATGGTCTGGACAAACGATATCATCTTGCACAGGAACTCGCCTGCCAACAAAAGTCAGACCTGTTCACTGCCCCAGCATAATTCAATCAATTTTGTACATTTTAAATCAGTTTCATAGAGTCATTGAGTCATACAGCACAGAAACAGGCCCTTTGACCCAACTGGTCCTTGCCGACCAAGGTTCCCATCTAAGCCAGTCCCATTTGCCCACATTTGGCCCATATCCCTCTAAACCTTTCCCATTCAAGCTATGTGTTATGTGTACCTATTCACATAACAAACGAACTACAAGTTCAGTTTGAATGTGCGCAGGTAATATAAAACTTGGAGTATTGTGTATAGTTATAGGAAAGACATCATTAAACTGGAAAGAGTGCAGAGATTTACAAGGATGTAGCCAGGACTCGAGGGCCTGAGTCATGTGAAGTGTCCACGTTTGCTGATAGAACATAGAATATAGAACAATATAGCACAGGCTCAGGCCCTTTGGCCCACAATATCTGTGATGACCATGATACAATTTAATCCAACCCTATCTGCCTGCACATCCCTCCATTCCCTGCCTGTTCATCTGCCTGTCTAAATGCCTCTTCAATATTGCTTGCTTTTGTATCTGTTTCCACCACCTCCACTGTTAGTGCATTCCAGGAACGTACCATACCACCCTCTGTGTGCAAAACTTGTCTCACAAATCTCCTTCAAACATCCCCCCTCTCACCTTAAACCTACGCCTCCATTATGTGACATTTCCACCCTGAGAAAAGGCTCTGACTGTCTACCCTATCTATAACTGTCATAAGTTTACGGACTTCTATCAGGTCTCCCTTCAGCCCAGAGAAAACAACCCAAGTTTGCCCAACCTCTCGTTATATCTCATGCCCTCTAATCCAGCAGCATCCTGGTGAACCTCTTCTGCACCCTCTCCAAAGCCTCCACATCCTTCCTGTAACGGGGCGACCAGAACTGTACACAATACTCCATGAAAATAGGTGGGAGGGTATGCTGCAATGAGGATATTTGGATTCTGCAGCAAGATATAGAAAGATTGAGTGACTGGGTGAAAACTTAGTAAGTTGAGTTTAACGTAGGAAAGTACAGGATTCAAAAGGTAGACTATTATCTAGAGACAAAAGATCTATCTGTTCTTTAACCAACCACCAAAACCCTAATCACTATAGTTTAGCACCACCATGACAACTTTAACCACCTTGCACTAAAATGTTTTTCTTGTGAATGCTGCTTATCTGATGCTGTGTGCCTGTGATGCTGCTGCAAGTAAGTTTTTCATTGCACCTGTGCATCCATGTACTTGTGCATGTGACAATAAACTCAACTTTGACTTTGACATACAGCAGGTAGTTAGGTAGGCATTTGTCACATTGGCTACAGCCAGCTCCATCACGGGCACAACCCTCCCCACCATCGAGGCCATCTTCGAGGGGTGGTGCCTCAGAAAGGTGGCATCCATCACTAAGGACTCTCACCATCCAGGACATGCCCTCTTCTCGTTACTACCATCAGGGAGGAGGTACAGGAGCCTGAAGACCCACATTCAATGTTTCAGGAACAGCTTCTTCCCCTCCGCCATCAGATTTCTGAACGGTCCATGAACCCATGAACACTACCTCGTTATTCCTATTTTTTTGCACTATTTATTTATTTTGTAATTTATAGCAATTTTATGCCCTTGTACTGTACTGCCGTTGCAAAACAACAAATTTCACATCATATGTCAGCGATAAAGGCACAGTAGGGTACCAGTTATCGTAATGCTATTACAGCGCCAGCGACTCGGGTTCAATTCCAGCTGCTGTCTGTAAGGAGTTTGTACGTTCTCCCCGTGTCTGCGTGGGTTTCCTCCGGGTGCTCTGGTTTCCTCCCACATTCCAAAGACGTACGGGTTAGGAAGTTGTGGGCATGCTATGTTGGCGCCGGAAGCGTGGCGATGCTTGCGGGCTGCCCCAGAACACTCTACACAAAAGATGCATTTCACTGTGTGTTTCGATGTACATGTGACTAATAAAGATATCTTATCTTATAATAAATCTGATTCTGATTTTATTACAAGGGGGTTGGAGTTTAGAAATGAGAAGCATAGAGGATGTGGTGAGGCCACTCCTGGTGCTCTGTGTACAGTTTCAGTTCCCTTAATTCAAAGAGGATGTACAAGTTTTGAAGGCAGTCCAGATGGGATTCACTAGGTTAATTCTTGGGGTGAGGGTTGGCCTGTCACAAAGAGATAAGATCTGCATCATTTGGAGTTTGGAACAAAGAGGGAGTAAAATCTCTTTCGTTTAGCTGTGCAATGAAAAAACAGAGGGCATAGATTTAAAATAATTGGTAGATAAACTAAAGGGGAAATGAAGAAAAACTTTTTCACCCAGAGGGTAGTGGGGATCTGGGTTACAGCCTGAAAGGGTGATGGAGACAAAAACCAGCCTCACGTTGAAACAGAGCAGGTCCTCTTTGGGATACGGCACTGACGCTTTTCACTGTACCTCGGTACAAGTGACAATAATAAACCAATACCAATACCAATACCAAATTCCATTTGTTATGTGTCCTTCTACTTCAGAATCCCAAGTCCTCCTGAAGTTTAATACAATCTTCCTCACTGATTAATCCACTCCTATGCCACCTTTAAATTTCGAACTCCTCCCAAGCCCAAATCGTTCATGAGCACTAACAACAGCAGTCGTCTTAAGAACAACAGTGTACCTCCCTCCTTCCTGAAAAACAGTCACTTACCGCAGATTGGTTTACCATTCCCCAGGTAGTTTTGTATCCTCACTTTTATCCCAGAATGTAAAGCTTTATTTGTGGTATTTTAAGAAACATTATCTGAAACTGCCACACCAGCTCATCGTCTTCAACATCATTTTGCAATTCTTTAAAAGATTCTATCGTTATTCAAACATGAGTTACTCTTGACGTGATTTTCCCTTAACAAGCCAGCACTGGCTATTTCTCTTGGTCCATGCTTCTCCACGTAGCTGTTAATTGTTCTTTCAATTTATTGTTTCCCACCACCATCACTAAACTGTTTCTGACCAGGTTCATACATGTCCACAAAGAAAACAGAAGTTATGCACCCACCTTCACCAAGCACCGCAGACACAGAATCAAACATCCTCGTTTGATCTGGTTGTATTGCGGTCTGGTACGGCAATTCGAAAGCACAGTTACGTAAGCAGACGGTAGTGGACTCAGCCCAATACATCATGAGTACATCCCTCCCCACCATCGGTAGTATCTACAGGAGCCGTTGCCTCAAGAAGGCAACATCCATCGTCAAAGATCGCCACCATCTGAGTCATGCCGTCTTCTCGCAGCTATCATCATACTTGCTAGAGTTTAGAAGGATGGGGGGGGATCTCATTGAAACCTACCGAATATTGAAAGGCCTGGATAGAGTGGATGTGGAGAGGATGTTTCCAGTCGTGGGAGAGGCTAGGACCAGAGGACACAGCCTCAGAATAGGATGGCCCTTTAGAACAGAGATGAGGAGGAATTTCTTTAGACAGAGGGTGGTGAATCTGTGGAATTCATTGCCACAGATGGCTGTGGAGGCCAAGTCAATGGGTGTATTTAAAACTAGGTTCTTGGTTAGTAAGGATGTCAAAGGTTACGGGGAGAAGGCAGGAGAATGGGGTTGAGAGGGAAAAATAAATCAGCCATGATTGAATAGCGGAGCAGACTCAATGGGCCAAATGGCCTAATTCTTCTCCTGTGTCTTATGGTCTTACAGTTCCCGACCTCCTTCCCTTTATTCCATGGTCCACTGTCCTCTCCTATCAGGTTCCTCTATCTTCAGCCCCTTGCCTCTTCCGCCTCTCACCTCCCAACTTCTCACATCATTCCCTGTCCCCCCACCACCTACCTCTTCCCCTCACCTGGACTCACCCATCACCCGCCGGCTCGTGCTCCTCCCCCTTCCCCCACCCTTTTATTCTGTCCTCTGCCCTCTTTCTTTCCAGTCCTGATGAAGGGTCTCAGCCCGAAATGTCGACTGTTCATGTCGCTCCATAGCTGCTGCCTGACCTGCTGAGTTCCTCCAGCGTTTTGTGTGTTACTATAGACTAGGTGTCATGGTCTTGCTCGGGGATAAGTGACGAACAAGAACAACCTGTCCACTTCCTTGGTAAACAGTGACTTAGAGTGGTAGTCCAAACGTGCATCTACCTGGACCAACAGATCTCAGTTTGCTCCCTAATCCTTTCCACGTCTCCTCTGATAAGTCAACAGTTAACAAGCCTACCGTGAACCTTTAAATTCCCTTTGTTAGTCATAAATCTATTCTTGTACAGTCTCTTCAGCCTACCTTTATTTTTTAAAATCCATTCTAATTCACCCTTATATTATCATCATTACATCATTTCTGTTTGACTGTTTCTTTCTGCTCTCTGATACTATTATCCTCCAGAGAGCTCAGGGTTTAACTAGCATCTATTTATCCCTTGAAAGCATGAACAAAGACCTGAGGCCACACCCTATAAAAGCCACTAGATCTCTGCCTGCAGGTCTTTGGGTCTAAAATGACAGATTTCAGCTCAATTCCCTGAAGTTATCTGTGCTCCAGCAGTTTTGCTCCACATTGTTCTTTGGCCTTCTCCGTGACTAGACCTTGCTGTATCATAGGATCAAACAGCACAGAAGTGAGCTCTTTCTGCCCACCTTATCCATGCTGACCACAATGCCTATCTACACTGATCCCATTTGCCCACATTAGGCCCGTATCTCTCTGTACCTTCCCTGTCCATGAACCTATCCAAATGCCCTTTAAATGTTGTAACCGTATCTGTGTCCAGCACCTTCTCTGGCAGCTCGTTCCGGATATTCTCCACCCTCTGAGTAAAAACTTGCCCGTCAGATCACCTTTAAGTTTCTCCCCTCTCACCTTAAACCTGTGCTGTATAGTTCTAGACTCCCCTACGCTTGGAAAAAGATTCTGATATCGATCCTATGCCCCTCATAGCTTTATAAACCTCTATAAGGTCACCCCTCAGCCTTCTACACTCCAGTGAGAATAAACCCATCCGACACAACCTCTTTATAACTCCTCCAAGCAACATTATGGTTAATCTGTTCTGAATTCTCTCTGCTGCTATGTGTACCAGGATCACTATTCCTGAGATGCTCCAGATTGTGATGTTGTCCATTTTATTCCCTGTGACTGGATTGGTATTGTTAAGAAGTTAGAGGAACAAAGGACTGCAGATGCTGGAACCTAGACGAAAAACACTATGTTGCTGGAGGAACTCAGCAGGCCAGGCAGCATCCGTGGAGAAGAGCAGGCGATCAACGTTTCGGGTCAGGACCCTTCTTCAGGACTGAAGATAGGAAAAGGGGAAGCCCAATATATAGGAGGGAAAAGCAGAGCAGTGATAGGTGGACAAAAGAGGGGAGGCGGGGTGGGCACAGGGTGCTGATAGGTAGATGCAGGTAAGGGATAGTGATGGGCAGGAGCAGGGGAGGAGGGGAGAGCAGGTCCACAGGGGGATGTGTCAAAGGTATGGAGAGAAAAAAAAGGGGGGGGGTAGAAAAAAGAGACATAGGCTAGGAAAGGGAAGAAAGAAGAGGCATGGTTGGGTGGTGGGTGGGGGTGGGGGTGTGGGGATTACTTAAAGTGGGAGAATTCAATGTTCATGCCGTTAGGCTGCAAGGTTCCAAGATGGAAAAGAGGTGGCGTCAATGCAGTCATTGATATAGCAGAGAAAGAGTTGAGGAATGGGGCTGGAGTAGACTTGGAACAGAGACTGTTTAACGTTGCCAACGAAGAGGCAGGCATAGCTGGGGCCCATGCGAGTGCCCATGGCTACACCCTTGGCCTGTAGAAAGTGAGGGGAAGTGAAAGTGAAGTTGTTTAGGGTGAGGACAGGTTCAGCCAGGCAGAGGAGAGTGTTAGTGGAAGGGGACTGGTTCTGTCTCTGGTTAAGAAAGAAGCATAGAGCAGTGAGTCGTCATGATGGGGAATGGAGGTATATAGGAACTGGACGACCACAGTGAAGATGAGGTCGTGCATGAAGGTTGTAGTGAAGGTTAAGAAGTTAACCTTACATTACTAACTTGTACAGTGGATCACCACAACAGTTAAGTGTTCACACCCTTGACTACAACATGAGAGTAAAATATCAATGAAAGAATGCAGTGAAACACAGATGTGAAAGTTGAATTAAGTTCAGAGAGTAAATAGACTAGTGAAGAAAGACTACAGATAGTCACAGATGCTGAACCACTTTCCAAGGTGAAGGTCCAGCTAAGAGAAGAGAAAGTCCATGTGATTCTTTCAGAGCCATATCTTCTAAAGCTTGTGTCATAGCGAGATAACCTGGGCAAATCTGCTGACCAATATTCAATTGCAATCCCACAATATATTATGCAATCAATAGTTTCAAAGCTATTCATTGAATCTTAATGCTGATAATAAAAGGAAACTGAAAAACATTTCAGAAGACTTGGAATTTTTTGTTAAGCAATAAACTCTATGCTGGTGATAAAAATCAACCATATGAATTTTACGTCTTACTTTCAGAGTGCTGGACATGTTTCTCAGAACATGCCCATGGGCCCCCAGCCAATCTTGTCTTTGGGACTCACTGGTCAGTGGCCTGAAGAATAACAGCATGGGAGAGAAGGGCCCATAGAACGTGATCACATGAAGGAAGATTTTGCTGAAGAAATAATTTAGAGAAAGCCTGAACTAACCTGCAAGTACTGAGGAGTATTATTTTTGTGTGATTTCCTTTTTTTTTGTTTAATTTCTGTGACCACTGCAAAATTAATTGTCAGATTTCAGGACACCTGCACAGCAATCCCCACAAATTAGAAATCCCTTCTCAATTTCTACTGCAGTACATTTGTCACTAACAGAAACTGTACCTTTACGGAATAGAAAACAGGAGGAAAATGAGACTGTCACTCATGAATTTGATAAGGCAATGGTGTAATTGAGACATGATGAAACGAGATTGCATTCCTTAGTGAGGTATTTCACAGTAGAGCCCAAGTAGTGAGATATCACCACAGGCACACCACAGCCAGTATTCGCCAGAGGCTTTTAAAAATGATTTGCAATGCTTTACAAGAATGATAAGTAATTTTTAAAAAGGCTTTACCCTTAATGAAGGCCAGTAAATAGTACAAATTGCACCTTTCACTCCCTAGCAACATCGTCGGAAAGATTCCCAACACTGTCAACACTTTGATCCTTTAAAACTGATACACTTCTCCGCTGAAATTTTATAATAACTGAAGTTAACCCATTCTGTAACAAAAAATATAAAAAACACCTCTGAACAGAACCAAAAATACAAGCCAAAAAATTCAATCACTACATTCATTGAAGTAAATGACGTACAATTTATCTTTTAACAATTAATCTAGCGAGTACAAAAACAGAAAATGCTGGTGGCCCTTTGCAGGTTGAGCAGTAAAGCTGGAAAGAGAAACAGAGATAACGTTTCAGGTTGTAGATCCTTCCTCAGTTCTGAAACCTGTTTCTCTCTCCACAGATGCTGCCTGACCTGCTGAGTGTTTCCAGCATTTTCATTTTTTGTTTCAGATTATCAGCATTTGTAATCCTTTGGTTTGATGGGCTGTCTGTGCTGCCTTAGATTTGCCAGTTTCTGAAATTGCTCTTAGTTTTGTCACAACAGAAGTCGTAGCACAAGTATTGTCAGATAGTGCATCTCTGTGTCTGACTTCATTTTAATTATTCTGTCAAATGAATTCCTGAGGTGTTGAATTGCATACTCGCTATGATTAATTCCTTTAATATAACTGTAATAATATATCAATACCCTGCCAATCCTACTGAATATACCTAGCATGCTCTATTTGTATTTAAAATAATCGGGTAGTGTGACTTAATATAGTTCAAAGCCAATTTAGTTCATGAACATTGAATTTGAAAAATAAATTCCAAACCAACTATAATATAAATACATTAGTAATGAGGAAATAGATTTGTCACATACCCCTAATTTGATTACTTTTTTTGTATTTTTATATAATTTATCACTTTAGAACTAAGTCTTGGTATACAAAATAGGCTGTCTGTACTGCCTATTACCAAGACTTACCAAGACTGATACACAGGTAGTGGTTAAGAGAAATTTGAAGAGCTTGTCTGAGAAAATTAGTTCCACTAGTTGGTAAACCATTAACTAGGATGCATTAGGTAAGGATTAGTATTAGAAAGATGAAAAGGGTGGTCAGTGGCCTATGTTACCAGGAGCTAATGAAACCATGAAATCACTACACCTCAGAGGGATTTGTTAAGCTCCTGAAGAAAACAGGGGAATGGCAGAAAAATTAGACTGGATTCACCCACTCCAGGGTGAAGTAACAGCCAAGCATAATGGGCTAAGTAGACTCAACAGTTGCTGCACGGACACAGTAGTGTAGTGGTTAGTGCAACGCTTTACAGCGCCAGCGACCCGGGTTCAATTCCGGCCACCGTCTGTAAGGAGTTTGTACGTTCTCCCCGTGTCTGTGTGGGTTTCCTCCGGGTGCTCTGGTTTCCTCCCACGTTCCAAAGACATTCGGATTAGGAAGTTGTGGGCATGCTATGTTGGCGCTGGAAGCATAGCGACACATGCGGGCTGTCCCCAGAACACTCTACGTAAAAGATGCATTTCACTGTGTGTTTTGATGTACATGTGGCTAATAAAGAAATCTTATCTTAGGTTCTAAGAGAATATCACAATTGTGGGAAAACTAAAGACTCTGGGTTTGGATTGGCTTGGTCTGTAGAAAATGTTGCACTATTTTCCACCACCACTTGACCAACAGCGGTATATCCCTCTGCACCACCACTGTAAACTGATGAGAAACCGGGGCAAAGGAGAGCTATTGGGATACTCACCAGCTATCCAGTTGGCAGAGAGGTGTTGCAGTAAGGTGAAGGGGATGCAGAAGACGGAGATGAGCAAGTCACTGACAGCCAGTGAGGTGATGAAGATACAGGTGGAGTTTTTGACGGGCATCTTCATGTTCTTGGTGATGATCAGGCAATTGCCCAGAAGAGCCAAGGTAAAGATCAAGAGATAAAGGACTGAGAAAAGGGCCTTCAGACTGAGCGGTAACTCCGGCACATAAACCAACGGCTGCAAATTGAACGTTTCTATGAACTCTCTTCGAGACAGATTCCAAGCTTTCAGCCAATGCTCTAGAACCTCTGGGGTGATGTTCATCTCCAGCTACCGGCGGGATAGTACAACTGAATTCAAGAAGGGACGCTTGGAACCGGCTTGGTGAATCTTGACGCTGACGCGCAAGAAACTGTAACCGAAGCTTAAAATATCGGGGATATATCGAAAAATAGGTTATAAAGTCCAGCGTGGATTAATGTCTTTTCTTCCAAGAAAGAGGGACGCAATCACCTCTCTCCCACTCCGGGTGCCTCTGAAGCTCTCCTGCTGCCTTGTCCGTTGGGGAGGAAACGGCAAAAGCGATGGAGACTGACTGACCCAAGAGGCAACTGAGGTACAACTCAGACGCGCAACATCGGGCAGGCAGCTCCTTGCCTGGCGATTGATCCGCTGGCCCGGCTGCGTGCTCTGGCGCTGAAGGGGGCAGATGTGCGGCTTGTTGAAACAGCTGCGCCCTGAACAGATGTGCACCGCTGTCGATACAAAGACCAAATCCCACTTTCTCGGGGGCTCACTCCAAGCTGCCTCCAAGGTCCGATTCAACAGCTGTGATGCGAAGGGACCCCCTTCTCCCAAAATCCCGCCGCCAACTTTGCCCTGCCCCGCTGGGATCTCCGCAACGTGCGGAAGCGACTGTACTCCAGCTCCTCACGCCAACCAGTGTATCTCCGTGCGCCACTCTCCACCACACCCCCCCCCCACCCTTTATAAATAACACCACCTCCCCACTACCCAATGTAGTCCTTGCACTTGTCCCGCCGGGGAGGGCCACTCATTTCACGCCGAACGCTCGCTGCCAAGCAATTTCCAGAGATTCCCAACGGGATCACCAACCCAGGTCTCCCCGTGAGTGCCGAGCTGCTGTCGAACCTTTCGTCAGTACTTCCCCCCTTGCCACAGCCAATGGGACTGTGCACTCAGATGCACAGTTGTCCGCCACAGAGTAGTCTTAGATAGTCTTAGGCGAGGGTTAAAGGTCGGCACAACATTGTGGGCCGAAGGTCCTTATTGTGCTGCACTGTTCTATGTTCTAAAATAATTACCAATAATTGTCCAATGTTCCTGCAAGGACTGCAGATTTCACTGTGAGCACTGGGTCTACTATAACAGGTCTCCGATATGATTCCGACGATCGCTCTTTCATACAGTTCCAGTTGCATAAAACCCAGAAATTTAACCCATAGACGGTTCAGGCACTTTTTCCAACTTATTGCTTCGATGTCCGCTTTCAGCCTTCGAGCTTTCTCTCTCTCGAGCTCAGCCTCGGCTCTTTAGAACATCGAGAAAAACACTGGAGAATCCCAAATGATCCAAAAGAACCAAATTGGGTTCTTCATTCCTTTCCCAATATCTTGGGTTCAAAAATCAATAGCTGAAAGTTGATGGGCGGTGGAGAGGGCTTGTTTCTGGTCATGCTGCGTGTGAAGGCACCAGCTTCAGAGAGGTGGGAATCAAGGAGACACAAGATACTGCAGATGCTGCAGTCTGGAGCAACAAATGATGTGCTGGGGGAACTGAGCTCGACCGGTTGAATTCCTCCAACGCTTTGTTTTAGGTAAGGATTAACACTGGTTCCAACCTCAACGGTAGAGACAAAATCGCTCTCAGAGTTCCCTCTGGGTTTGTGGGAGGCCCGCGCTGTACAGATGGGTTAAGACGTCACATTTCTTTCTCTAATTGGCGTTGGTGATGCAGTAGATACTTTGTCCACAAGCTAATTCCTTTGATCATCAAGTTCTGACCTTATTTTTTTTCAACCTGCCGTGGTGGTTCGGATTTGAATTCACTTTTCCCCGGTTCTTGGTCCTGTAACAAAACCAAATGAAGTTACGGGAACTGAGGGTAATCTTCAGAACTAGTTGTTGAACCCAGGATGATTACACCCAGAGCCAAGAACCGCCGAACCTTGAGGTGACGCCCGTGTTCGCTCGGACACCCTGCGCCAGAAATCATGGACTCATTCACTGAAGCACAGGAGGGGAAGGGCTTTACTTTACACTCAGGGAAAGGTTGAACAGGACAAAGGGCTATTGCTGATAAGGTCAGGCCGATTTGTTTTTGTTTTGATAACAGTTTGTTATCAATTTGTCAGTTTGCCAATTCCTCAGCTGTGAAGCCATGGAATGAGAAACAGGCAGCTTTAACGTCTTAACTTTAATGAATGTGGGCATTTCAGCCTAATGCCGTGTCTCTCCTGAACAGTGATGCAGCCTCATAAATACACAATGCTGACCCAATGCTACGCTTCGTACATTGCGCAAGTAGATTAACAAGTGGTAGGGCAACACAGTGGTGTAGCTGGTCGAGCCACTTGCTCACAGCAGCAGAGACCCCAGTTCAGACCTAACCTTGGGTGCTGTCTTTGTGAAGATTGCACCTTCTCCCTGTGACTGCACGCGTTTCTTCGGGCGCCTCGGTTTCCTCCCGCATCCCAAAGACGAGCCGTTTGGTGGGTTAATTGGCCGCTGTACATTGCCTTTAGCGCGTAAGTGAATCTGTGGGGAGTTGACTAGGACGTGGGGAAAATTACCAAAATGGCATTAGTGTAGGATCAGTGTAAATGAGTGGTTAGCACGGTCTCGGTGGGCCGAAGGGTTGTTCTACCTCTCAATGACCCCATAACTCAAGCATCATATAAGCCATACCGCAGGCACTGTGGAATCAGATTGTAAAGACTAATATAAACTTTCCATGCTGCCGGTTCCTCTGCGATCTTTAATGGATCGAAATACGTCCGCCAGGATTTGAAGCTGGTTCGCATCCACCTCGCAGTCCACGCACTGCTCCTTCCCCAGCTTTCTTGTACTCAAAATACAAAATAACTGCAGATGCTGGAAATCTGAGGTAAAAACAGAAAACGCAGGAAACACTCAGCTGGTCGGGCAGTATCGGTAGAGAGAGAAACAGCTAATGTTTCAGGTGCGGAACCCTTCATCACGTTTAATGGACGTGGGGTGGGTAGAACAAAGGGAACGTCTCCCATCGGGTGAGGTAATCCCTTCATTGCAACCATCCCCCTCCACCCTTTCTCCAGTGAAAACTGTTTTAAGTGGCCTGATATTGTTTCTCTTTCTATAATTATGCAGCTGGGAAATTTGCTACTGAAGGCTGACTTCTGTCAAGTCATTGTAATTAATTGTTGACTTGCCAAAAAACTGTTCTCAAAACAAAAAACTGGCCTCACGGTATTGGAGATAAACCTTTTATTCACCCTTTCCCCATCCTCACTATAGCTTGATGTTAACTTTTCTTTCCCCTGATTCTGACGAAGGATCTCAGATGTGAAATTTTACTCTCTCTCTCTCTGCAGATGCTTTGTGACTCGCTGAGTGTTTCATTGTTTTCTGTCTTTATCTTTGGTACATCAACTCACCTTGTTACTTGCTGCTCCCTCAACTCTGCATTTCTTTGTTGATGAGAATGTGCAATTCTCTGAGCCATTCTCCTTAATCTAGTTGAGCTTCTTCGTGCTAACTATGCAAGAAATAAAATCAAATCCTTAATTTTTTCAATCACTTATTTCACCTTGAAGTGGGTCATTCTCTCTTCTCTCCTCTTCCATCAGGTAGAAGATACAGGAGCCTCGGGGCACGTGCCACTAGACTTAAGGACAGCTTCTACCCCACTGTGATAAAACTATTGAACGGTTCCCTTATACGATAAGATGGACTCTGACCTCACGATCTACCTTGTTGTGACCTTGCACCTTATTGCACTGCACTTTCTTTGTAGCTGTGACACTTTGTACTGTTATTGTTTTTACCTGTACTACATCAATGCACTCTGTACTAACTCAATGTAACTGCACTGTGTAATGAATTGACCTGTACGATCCGTATGCAAGACAAGTTTTTCACTGTACCTCAGTACAAGTGACAATAATAAACTAATACCAATACCAAATGAAGTGCTCACTGTAACGGGGGTGATGGAAACAGCAACATTGGCAGCATCTGCAGAATAAGGAATAAGATGAAAGTTCCAGGAATGAAATAATGTTGTTTTGTTCATAGACTGATACAAGGATCAGATTCATTCTTAAACTGGGTCAACCTACAAATGCATTATTCCTTTGTTGACGGTTTCACAATAACTCCAGCCAATGGTTCAGAGATCTGAAGGTTAATATCTGATCCCAGACAAAAGCAGGAGAAGAAATAAAGCAACCAGTGGAGGTGTCTGCGTGGGTTTCCTCCGGGTGCTCCGGTTTCCTCCCACATTCCAAAGACGTACAGGTTAGGAAGTTGTGGGTGTGCTATGTTGGCGCTGGAAGCGTGGCAACACTTGCGGGCTGCCCCCAGAACACTCTACACAAAAGGTGCATTTCACTGTGTGTTTCGATGCACATGTGACTAAGAAAGATATCTTATCTTAATCTTAAATATAAAATGGCTTTATTCCTTCTACCAATATCTTCCCTAATTCAAACCAAATAATTGTTCTCCTGAGTTTGATGGCCTTCCAACCACTCTCACCTCGATTCATGTTTTTGCCCTTCTCTTATACTCCATCTTCAGCAGCTCTGCAACTCTCTGTCCTCCTCTCCCCCCACACCCCCCCCCCTTTCTAGCCAATGGAGTTCCCCACCCACCAGCCTCTCCTGGTTTCTTTCACTCCACCAGTGGTGTTTGTGACAGGGTTCTAAGTACTGCAACTCTCTTCCTCAACCTTGCTGCCTCTCAATGAAACCTGCCTTTTGGACAACTCCTTTTATCACATTTCTCAATACATTCTTTCATTCTTTTAAAAAGCTATTGTGAAGTTCCTTATGTCCTTTACTGTGTTCAAAATGCTGCACTGATGGTAGTTATTATATATTGAAGAAGGTCTGACACAAAGAGTTTGAAGCTTCAACTGCATTTAAATATTGTGAAGTTTGAAAGGAATGTGGATTTTGGATGAGATGGGATCAAAGATTCATGCCAATCACAGGAAGTGAAATGGTGAGGAACTGTGGAATAAAAAATGCCAAAACCAAAACCTGTCTCAGGTCACTCAGTAAGGCACATGTGAATTAACTCCAAAACAGCAAAAGACAGCTCAAAAAAAATTAGCAAATATGATTTTGAAAACTATAAAATAGATAAAATAGGAACAATGAAAAACAAGTACCTGGAAAATAGAACATTTGTATCTGAAATCAGAATGCTTTAAAGGGCTTCACATTGTTGACTTTCTTCTGACAAGAAATAAAGCACCAATGTGCACAGTCAGAGTATGTAAACAGCAATTAAATGCATGACCAATTATCTGCTCTTGGTTGAGGGACACATATTGATCTGCGATCAGTGAGAACTTCCAAGTGCTCTTCCTTGACAGCTTTGAAAATCTCCTTAACATTCCCTCAGTTAACAATTTTGGTTCTGTGGAAAATTGCCCAATTTTGAGCTTTTGTTCATAAATTGTAGCCACTGCTTTCATTTCTAAATCTATTATTCCCAATCGTTCTTATAGATTCATTTCTTAAGTGCATCAGTAATTCCCTCTAGCACAAGATTACAGGTCCTGCCTGTGTAATCTTTTGTGGTAAAGCATTCACACCAAGAGGTTCAAGTGCATCTGAACAGTGACACCAGCCACTCATGGCTATTTTGGTTGTTGGCCCCCCTGCGCTTTGGCCAGAAGGTATAGTTAGGGAACTAACAGAACGGTCAGTAGAAGGGATGCGGGATTGGAAGTGAGAATCTGGCAGATGTGGAGGGAGCAAGAGAAGACACTAGCGTTGGTGGAGAGAATGATGCCTGGGGTTTGAGAGGAACACTGTACGTCAGGATGGTGTAGGAAGGGCAGATCGAGACCGACCACAGATGCAATGGGTGCACACAGGCTGCGGAGTATTGAGGGAGCCAGGAGGCTAAGGATGTGATGACCTTACTGGCAGGCATTCCAGACCCCACCCACTGTGTTAGTAAGACCATGTGGTCCTGGGAGTGCTCGCCAATGGGCATCCCCAGGACAATGTGGCCCTTGCTCCCTTTTAACGCTCGAGAAGGAGCTTTGCATGAAGAATAACACATCATCCCATTTGGCCCAGATGTGAAAATCATATTTCATTGATATGGAAACCACATCGATAACATCATCCCATTTGGCCTGGTTGAATATTCCAAGTGCTGAGTTAATACCGTGGTTACCATTTTTCACTCCAGGGACAATGGAGATTCAGAGACAAGACTCTGCAAATGCTGGAATCAAGAGCAAAAAAAACAAACTGCTGGAGGAACTCAGTGGGTCGGGCAGCATCTGTGGAGGGAAATGGACAGTCAATGTTTCAGGTCGAGACCGTTCAACTGGACAGGGAGAATGGAGATTCAATTGCACAACTGTGTAAAAATTAATGCTATTGTGGCGACTCACCGTCTAGTCCGGCGAACCGGCTCGGCAGTCGGGTCGCGCGGCGTCGGAGCGACGAGGCCCAAGATGGCGGCGGGCCTCGTCTTTCCGAGCGACGGGGAGAACCCGCGCGCGGGAAAGTCCTGATGATGTAGGACTTATGTCATTGCCGGTTGTTTTGGGCGGGAACATTCTCCCTTAAAGGGCCCGCGCAAGGCAGGAAAATAAACCAGTTCTGTTTGGCAATCCTCCGAGTAGAGTCTTGTTTTATTCCGCGGTAGCAACCGCTACATTGGTGACCCCAACGGTCCAAACAGCTTTTGGACCCGCTAAATGGACAACAGCGCAGCAGCCAACGCAGTGGCCCTCAAGCTGCCCACCTTTTGGACACTTCAGCCCAGCGTCTGGTTTGACCAGGCCAAAGCGCAATTCCACCTTCGGCAGATCACCTCCGACTCCACGAAGTACTACCATGTGGTTAGCTCTCTGGACCAGGAGACAGCCGCCCAGGTTGGAAACTTCATCCAGTCCCCTCCGGAGGAAGATAAGTACCCGGCTTTCAAAGACCTTTTGATCCGGACCTTCGGCCTCTCCCGTCGTGAGCGTGCCGCCCGCCTGCTTCATCTGGATGGCCTGGGGGACAGATCCCCATCCGCCCTAATGAATGAGCTGCTGGCATTGGCCGAGGGACACAAGCCATGCCTGATGTTCGAACAGGCCTTCCTCGAACAGCTCCCCGATGACATCCACTTGTTGTTAGCTGACGCCGACTTCAGCAACCCCCGTGAGGTGGCCGCCCGGGCAGATGTCCTGTGGAGGGCCAAACGCGAGAGCGGTTCGTCCGTCAGTCAAATCACCAGGCCGCGAGCCCAACGCCCGCCTCGCCCGGCCCCAGCAACCGAGCAGCCACGCCCCAGGAATGCAGACGACGACTCGGGTGACCAGCTGTGCTTCTACCATCAGAGGTGGGGTGCGGAGGCCCGTCGATGCCGCCCACCCTGCAAGTTTCAGGGAAACGCCAGGGCCAGCCGCCGCTGATGGCTATGGCGGCTGGCCGCCGACAGAGCCTCCTCTTCGTTCAGGACAAGAAATCTGGACGGCGTTTCCTCGTTGATACTGGAGCGGAGGTCAGTATTTTGCCCCCGACAGGCCGCGACACTCGTGACAGGCCACCAGGTCCTCTACTCAATGCCGCCAACGGTACAATGATACGGTCTTTCGGCACCCGTACGCTTCAATTACACTTTGGCGGCAGCCGTTTTACCTGGACCTTCACCCTTGCCACCGTCGCCCAACCACTCCTAGGAGCCGATTTCCTTCGGGCCC
This sequence comes from Pristis pectinata, assembly GCF_009764475.1. NCBI lineage: Eukaryota > Metazoa > Chordata > Chondrichthyes > Rhinopristiformes > Pristidae > Pristis > Pristis pectinata. The sequence goes on from NC_067433.1 coordinate 3,395,132, forward strand.
ACAACCTGTTAGTCGACCTGCGAAGGAAGCGGTTAGTCCACTCTAGCACTCTCCGGACCTATCCCCTGGGAGAAATCAGCCCACCAGCCCCGCGCCTGGACTCCATTTCCCTTTCTGGCGACGATTTCGCCAAGCTCCTAGCCGAATTCCCATCGATTTTGGCACCTTCGTTTACAAATTCTAGGCCCACACACGGGGTACGACACCACATTACCACATCATTACCACAGGGCCAGCCCTTCATGCCCGAGCACGGCGATTACCTCCAGACAAGCTCCGCCTGGCAAAGGAAGAGTTCCGTCACATGGAGGAGCTGGGGATTGTTCGCAGGTCAGACAGCCCCTGGGCCTCCCCCCTGCACATGGTCCCCAAAGCCACCGGAGGGTGGAGGCCCTGCGGCGACTACCGCAGGCTGAATGACGCCACCACCCTGGACCTCTATCCCATCCCTCACATCCAGGACTTCGCAGCGAACTTACACGGGGCCCGCATCTTTTCCAAAGTGGACCTCGTTAGGGGATACCACCAAATCCCGGTCCATCCGGATGACATCCCCAAAACTGCGATTATCACCCCATTCGGCCTGTTCGAATTCCTTCGGATGCCGTTCGGCCTTAAGAACGCCGCGCAGACCTTCCAGCGGCTGATGGACGCGGTAGGCCGAGACCTGGACTTCGTGTTCATTTACTTGGGCGACATACTGATCGCCAGCCGTAACCGCCAGGAACACCTTTCCCACCTCCGCCAGCTGTATTCCCGCCTCCGCGATTTCGGCCTCACGGATCCACTTTTATTTTGGACATTGGAGGCAGGGAACAGGTTTTCACGGCGGACCGCCTCAAACCGGCCCACTTGGATCTGCAACAGCCTGTCGAGGTTGCCACGCCGCGACGCAGAGGCCGCCCCCCTAAGCGGCAGCTGGCACAGCCCACGGACCGTGGGGACTGTATCGCCGGTTCTGGGGGGGGTTGTGTGGCAACTCACCGTCTAGTCGGGCGAACCGGCTCAGCAGTCGGGTCGCGCGGTGTCGGAGTGACGAGGCCCAAGATGGCGGCGGGCCTCGTCTTTCCGAGCGACGGGGAGAACCCGCGCGCGGGAAAGTCCTGATGATGTAGGACTTATGTCATTGCCGGTTGTTTTGGGCGGGAACATTCTCCCTTAAAGGGCCCGCGCAAGGCAGGAAAATAAACCAGTTCTGTTTAGCAATCCTCCGAGTAGAGTCTTGTTTTATTCCGCGGTAGCAACCGCTACACTATGCAATTTAATTTCTAGGCAATGTGTTTCAATGACGCTGAGTGTGAAGTCACTTGTTCTCTCCCCCAACAGTAACCCCCAGTCAGGGCCCATAGTTACAAGCCAACCAAGCTGCCCCAACAGTTGTCAACAATTTGCACTCAAAGCTTTTCCACATTCTGAAGGACTTTCTCCCCTTAAACTTATCTAAGTACATAAGGCAGCTGTGTGCAGTTCTGGTCACCACACTTTTATTGAGTTATAGAGTAATACAGCATGGAATCAGGCCTTTCGGCCCAACCGATCCATGCCAGCCACAGCATCCTCCCTGGTAGTCCCAGTTGCCCGCATTTGGCTCATAACCCTCCAAGCGCCTCCCCTCCATTACCTATCCAAATGCCGCTCAACTGTTGCAATTGTACCCACCTCGATCACTTCCTCTGGCAGCTCATTCCAGGTACTCACCACCCTCTGTGTAATGAAGTTACGTCTCAGGTCCCTTTTAAATCTCTCCCCTCTTATCTTGTGTCTGTGCCCTCTAGTTTTGGACTCCCCAACCCTGGGGAAAAGACTATGACCATCCACCTTATCCATTCCTCCTCATGATTTTATAAACTTCTATGAGGTCACCCCTCATTCTCCTACGCTCTAAGGAATAAAGATCCAGTGTGGCCAACCTCTCCCTATGTCTCAGGCCTTCCAGTCCAGGCAGCATCCTTGTGAATCTCTCCTGCACCCTCTCCAGGATGTGATTTAAAAGGATGTGATTGTTGGTGCAGAGGAAGTTCACCAGAGGCCTGGATGGAACTGTTCAGGTATGAGGAGTGACAGGAGAGCCCTGGTTTGGTTTCCCTGGAGGACAGGATGCTGAGGGAGAACCTGACAGAGCCATATAAAATTAGGAAGGGGATAGATAGGTTAGATCGTAGGAAATTTTTGCCTATAGCAGAGGTACCTAAAACTAGAGGACATATTTTTAAGGCAAGAGGTAGGAGGTTTAGAGGGGATTTGAGGAAGAATTGTTTTACCCACAGGATCGTTGGAATCTGGAACATGCTGTTTGAGGGGGTGGTGGAGGCAGAGACTCACAACATTTAAGAAGCATCTAGACAAGCACTTGAATTGCCAAGGAACAGAAGGGTACAGACCAAGTGCTGGTTTAGATGTCTTTTAATAGATAGGTACTTGATGGGTGGCATGAACTCAGTGGGTCAAAGAGCTTGTTTCTGTGCTGTATGAATCTATGACTCTCCACAATCATGGCTTCGTAGCAGGGATCCCTTAACCTTGGGCCAAGGGAGTATCTTCTCCAATATCCAACTGACTTCTCCACTATACCTACCACTGACATTTAAACAGAAACAAGAACATCATTAAACATCCTCAGCTACACTGCAGCACTACACCACGACTGGATAATAAAAGAAAGAACATTGAGTCATAGAGCAATACAGCACAGATACAGGCCCTTCAGCCCAACCAGTCCATGCTAACCACAGTGTTCACCCAGCTAGTCCTAATTTCCTGCGTTCGGCCCATATCCCTCTAAGCCCCACCCCTCCACGTACCTATCCAACTGCTTCTTAAATGATACTATTGTACCTGCCTCACCCACTCCCTCTGGTAGTTCGTTCCATATACTCACCACCCTCTGCGTGAAAAAGTTGTCCCTCAGGTCCCTTTTAAATCTTTCCCCTCTCACCCTAAATTTACGCCTCCCGGTATTAGACTCCCCTACCCTGGGGAAAAGACTGCTCCCATCCATCTTATCTATGCCTCTTGTAATTTTAAACATTTTTATAACATCGCCCCTCATTCTCCCACATTCCAAGGAATAAAGACCCAGCCTGGCCAACCTCTCCCTATAATTCATGCCCTCCAGTCCTGGCAACATCCTCGTAAATCTTTTCTACACTCTTTCCAGTTTAACCACCTCTTTCCAACAACAGGGTGAGGAACACAAGCAGATGTGAAGACAAATGACCAAAAGTTAGTTTTTAAGGAGCATCTGAAAAGATGGAGAGAAACAGATCCAGGGCTTGTGGCTGTCAGTGGGGTGGTGAAGTGGGAGAGGCACAAGTTGGGGGGGCGGGGGGCTAGAAATGGGAGAATTGTGGCTGGAGGATAACAGGAGAGCAAAAAATCAAATCAATGCAAATGGTGATTAGGGACAAATGGGTCCTTGGCAAACTGCCACTAAATAGATACCTCAGTGATCAGTGACGGGGCCTCAGAGATTTGCAATCCACATTAATGATTTATAAAAGGGGACTGTTGTAATGTAAGCTTTGATGATACAAGGATAGAAGTGAAACTAAAAACAAAAGAAATTTAAAAAAAAAATTGCAGCTGCTGGAAATTTGAAACAAAAATAGAAAATACTGGAAACACTCTGGAAATCAGGCAGCATCAGTGGAGAGGGAAACAGTTAACGTTTTACGTCCAAGACTTGTGAGACTTGACCAATGGGTCAGGTTGTACTAATGGAGAGAGAAGTACTGAGCCAAATTCACAGATGGATGACTGGCAGCAATGGGCAGTTTTGTTTGTTTCTTTATTAGATAGATAGATAGATAGATAGATAGATAGATAGATAGATAGATAGATAGATAGATAGATAGATAGATAGATAGATAGATAGATAGATAGATAGATAGATAGATAGATAGAGAGAGAGAGAGAGAGAGAGAGAGAGAGAGAGAGAGAGAGAGAGAGAGAGAGAGAGAGAGAGAGAGAGAGAGAGAGAGATAGAAAGAAAGGAAAGAAACAGGGAAGGAGAAGACTTTCGCTGTGAAACTTAACCAGCAAAACAGGTCCACGGCGGACACAATCTCCCTGGTCCTACGCTCATCTCTGGAACATCTGGGTAACAAAGACACCACATCAGACTCCTATTTATTGACTACAGCACTACCTTCAACACCATGTCCAAACAAACTCATTCCCAAACTCCTAGACCTGGGACTCAACACCTCTCTCTGCAACTAGATCCTTGACTTCCTGATCAACAAACCACAATCAGTGAGGATAGGCAGCAACACCGGTGCCCCACAAGGCTGAGTCCTCAGCTCCTTACTTTATTCCCTATACACTCACAACCGTGTGGCCAGATTCTGCTCCAACTCCATTTAAAAATTTGCAGATGACATCATTGTAGTGGGCCGACCTCAACTAACAACGAAACAGAGCACAGGAAAGAGACAGAGAGCTTGGTGGCACGGTGTCAAGACAAAACCTTTCCTTCAATGTCAGCAAAGCAAAAGAGGTGGTCATTGACTTCAGGAAATGAGGTGGAGCAAATGCCCCTGTCTGTATCAATGGTTCTGAGCTGGAGACAGAACATAGAACACTACAGCACAGTACAGGCCCTTCCGCCCACAATGTTGTGCCGACATTTTATCCTGCTCTAAGTTCTGTCTAACCCTTCCCTCCCACCTAGCCCCCTATTTTTCTATTATTCATGTGTCTAAGAGTCTCTTAAATGTCCCTAATGTATCTGCCTCCACAACCTCTGCTGGCAGTGCATTCCGCGCACCCACCACTCACTGTGTAAAAATCTTACCCCTGACATCCCCCTTATACCTTCCTCCAGTCATCCTAAAATTATGTCCCCTTGTGTTAGCCATTGTCGCCCTGGGAAAAAGTCTCTGACTGTCCACTCAATCTATGCCTCTTATCATCTTGTACACCTCTAGCAAGTCCTCTCTCATCCTTCTCTCCAAAGAGAAAAGCCCCAGCTCGCTCAACCTATTGCCAATTTGTAAGTTTTGTGATACCATTGACAATAACTTTTCAGGGTTAAGTTGTCCAATCAAATAACTGTTACCAAATGACTCGGCACCATGAAATACAAAAAATAAAGTTGCTTGCAACAAGTCACAACATAATTTTATTATAGAAAGTGTCATTGGAATGAATTGATGCTGTCTCCATTGGAAATAGTGATTTAGGCAATTTGGAAGATTTGTGATACCATTGACAATAAATTTTCAGGGTTAAGTTGTACAATCAAATAACTGTTACCAAATGACTGAGCACCATGAAATACATAAAAGAAAGTTGTTTTCAACGAGCTACCACATAACTTTCTTGTAGAAAGTGGCATTGGAATGAATTGATGCTGTCTCCATGATTGAGAGCTTTAAGTTCCTCAGAGTAAGTATCACCAACAGCTTCTCCTGGTCCAACCATGAAGACGTTATGGGCATGAAAGCACACCAGCACCTCTATTTCCACAGAAAGCTAATGAATTGTGTCATGCCCCAGATGACCCTCAGTTTTTGTAGATCCACCATAGAAGGCATCTTATCCAAATGAATTCTTGATCTCCCAATCTACCTCATCGTGGCCCTTGCATCTTATTGTCTACTTACACTGCACTTTCTCTGTAACTGTAACACTATATTCTGCATTCTGTTATTGTCTTTCCCTTTGCACTACCTTCATGTACTTATGTTTTGGAATGATCTCTACGGATGGAATGCAAAACTAAGTTTTTCACTGTATCTGGGTACGTGACAATAATAAAAACCAATTTAAACCGGTTAAAGTCAGCAATGATATTGATGAAAGGTCATTGGCTCAAAATAGTAACTCTGTTTTTCTCTCTCTACAGATGTAGCTGACCTTCTGAGTATCTCCAGTGTTGTTTTTTTCTGTTTTATTTTAGATTTTCGGTTTCAGTGGTATTTTACTTCTGGATCAACAGAGGAAACCACCACTAATGAGGAACGGTGTAATTTTGATTGCCCTTTATTAGTAATTCAGATGATTTGATTTCATCTGTAGAGGGAAAAGGATGGTCCTGATGCAGTCTTGACCCAAGTAACTGCAGTGCATTTTGTGGATGGGACACACTGTAGCCACTGTGCACACTGCTGGTGGATGAATTGAATGTTTAGGGTGGTAGATGAGGTGCCAATCATACAGGATCTTTATCCTGGATGGTGCCGAGTATTGTCAGAGCTGCATTCATCCAGACAAGTGGAGAGGGTTCCATCACACTCCCAAATTGTACCTTTTAGATGGTGGAAAGACTTTGGAGAGTCACACAGGAGCCATTCTTTCTGCAGTGTAACTGATCCTGTATGACCTTTGCCGATTTCAATTCAAGGCAAAATGTTTGCTCTTTAGAAAATTGAAAGGAGATTCAAAACCTGTCTGCTACCCTTAATCCAGGGTTACAAATAATCCTTCCAAGTAAACCAGGGATTCACTTGCATTTTTTTCCAATCTAGTGTCCTGCATTCGGTATTCTCAATGTGGTCTCCTCTGCACTGGAGAAACCAAATGTAGAGTGGGTGACTGCTTAGCAGAGCATACATACATCAGAGAGCAAGGACAACTCAGAGACCTCTGTTGCCTGCCAGATTAATCCTCCATCCCATTCGCACACTGAGCTACCTGTCTGTGGCCTTCCTCACTCTGACAACAAGGTCCAATGTAAGGAACATAGAATATAGTATAGCACAGGAATAGGCCCTTCAGTCTACGATGTCTGTTCTGACAATGATCCCATCTGCCTGCACTTTGTCCATATCTGCCCATTCGCTGCCTGTTCATGTGCCTGTCTAGATGCCTCTTAAATGTCACTTTTACATCTGCTGCCACCACCTCCCCTAGCAGCACGTAACAGGCAACTACCACACTCTGTGTTAAAATGAAACTTGCCTCGTAAATCTCCCTTAAACTTTCCCCCATCCACCTTGAAGCTATGCCCTCCAGCACTTAACATTTCCATCCTGGGAAAAAAAACTTATTTATGCTTCTCATTACTTTATAAACTTCTGTCAGGTCAGCCCTCAGCCTCTAACGCTCCAGAGTAAACAATCCAAGTTTGTCCAAGCTCTCCTTACATCTAATGCTCTCTAATCCAGTCAATATTCTCGTGAACCTCTCCAAAGCCTCCACATCCTTCCTGTAAGTGCATACAATACTCCAAATGTGACCGAACAAAAGTTTTATACAGCTGCATCAAGACTTCCCCACTCTTATACTCAACACGCTGACCTACAAAGGCTATATGCCATATGCCATCTCCGCCACCCTATCCGCTTGCATTGCCACTTTCAGGGAGCAATGGACTTGCACCCCAAGATCCCTCTGTGCATCAATGCTCCTAAGGGTCCTGCCATTTACTGTATACTTTCCTCTTACATTTGACCTCCCAAAGTGCAACAGCTCACACTTGCCCAGATTGAACACCATTTGCCATTTCTCTGCCCACATTTCCAACTGGTCTGTATCCTGCTGAATCCTTCAACAACCTTTCTCACTATCAATAATTTTTGTGTCATCTGTATATTTACTAATCAGCCCACCTACATTCTACAGATGCCGACTAACAGTGTTTTCAGAATTTTCTGTTTTTATTGCCCTTGATTTATCTACTGTTAACATTATGGTGAGTCATGTCACCAGGAGATATGGAATTGACTTAATCAGCATAATTAGGGTACTCAAGTAATCAGCAACGTTCTTCATTCAGCCTCCCTCATTCAATGCCTGAATCGTTCCTCCCAGTCAGCTCCCTCTGTGCCAGTAGTTACTCTCATTTAAAGTGGAATTGTTTCCTTGCAAAATATGGCTGGTCAATTGGACTCAGTTTGAAGAGTGTTAAGCAGGCAGATAGATGCAAAGTCACTGAAAGGACAATCCAACCAACATTCGCATCGGCTCCCAGGCCAACACCCAAGCAAAGGGGCCCTGGTTACTGTGCTGGGTCAGCTGTGTTAGGTTAGTCACATTGTTCCCCCAGCCAACACCAGAGTCCTTCCAATGAACAGTCCCAGACCTGAAATGTTAACCGTTTCTCCTTCCACAGATACTGCCTGACCTACTGAGTATTTCCAGTATTTTCTGGTTTTATTTCAGATTTCCAGTCTTGTCAATGTAGTTTTATCAATTTTAATTTTTTTAAGCTTTCACATCTATCCTTATACCATAACAATTTACATTACAATAGTCCCCTCGAGTAAATCATTAATGTAGATTGTAAATAACTGAGGCTCAACACTAATCTCTCAGGTACCTAATTAGTTAATTAGTTTGTCAATTTAAAAGTGACTCATTTGTCCTTAATCTCCAATGTTTTGGCAGTTAACCAATCCAATATCCACAATTATACTATTTTCAACACTTTGGACCCTTGTACACTCATTTTTTACATGGAGTCTTACTGAATAGCTTTTGGAAATCCAAATTCATTATATCCACTGGTGACAACTTCAAAGTATCTTAATAGGTTTCTTAATTTCCTTTGCATAAAACAAAGTTGACTGCCTAATTTGGTTGTGTTTTTCTAAATGTCTTGTATTTGCTTCCTTGATAATGGGTTCTACATGAAATACTGTCAGGCGAGCTGGTCTAGCTTCCATTGTCCATCTCCTTCCCTTTATTGAAGGAGAGCTGTTACATTCCACTGGGCCCTTTCCAGAATCAAAGGAATTTTCAGAATTGACAACCAATTATCTCTGCAGCTATCTCTTTTAGATTCTGCCAAGTTCAAGGGATTTATTGATCTTGATCTCATTAGTTAGGAAACTGGCCAAGATGATCATTTGTAAAACTCACACATTTACTTATCTTCCTTTTCCTTTGATTTTTTAAAAAAATTCTTTCCCTGTAACTTTCCTTTCTTTATCCATGAGTGTATGGTTCATTTCCAAGTGACTGACAGCCCCACCAAAGTGCGTGCCTTCAATCACCCTGGTCCCTTCCTCCTCCAAAAAAAATATTCCATTTCCTCCCTCTCCCTCTACATATGGATCCATCAGGAAATGAATTTAATTGACCTCAGTCCTGTGTCTGTGCTAGCCGAGACTGTTGTGGCACAAAATTAAAGTTTAGTTATGGCCCATTAGATTTCAAAATGAAAAGATGGGGACCAAAGGGAGATGGAGAAATTTTCATTATTATTTAAGCATTGCTTTTGAGAAATGAGCTTGACGATGTTCGTCAAATGTGATTAAGTATAATTGAGGCCATTCAAGTGCCATGAAATCTGCTGGTAAATAAAGAGTTGTTATTTAGCGCCAGTCCTTTTCAACAGCCCAAGCAGCTGGTGTTCAATCAGAAATGAAATGAGATTGTGTCAGGTAGGATTCTGAGATGAAGATTGCTCCAAATTTTCCTCTTCGGTAATCTCAAGATGTAATTAAACTATTGATTCTCTGTTGGCTACTTTTGTGTTTGTTTTTGCACAATCATCCTCATCAAAAAAACTAATGCGAAAGGATCAGCACTCTGCCACTTTGCTTTTTCTGTCATCTTCCTTGGTGAAGTTTCAATTAAACGCTGCTTGAGAGCTGGAGAATGGAAATTGAAAGCCTGAGGCTCACAGTGGTTGGCTCCATCAGAGTACAAAGTAGAAGCTGATTAAAAGGGGACAACGATTAGGTGCAGCCAAACACGTCAGATGTAAACTGTTGCAGGTAATCAAGAGTCTATACGTCAAAGGGCAACAGTTTGAGGATCTCTCTGCCACTCAACTCCGCACACAAGCCTCTTTCAACCTTCTTTGCTTAAGAATAGGAACATAGAACCAAGAATAGGTATGCAGCCTCCTTGAACCTGTTGCCGTGTTCAATGAGTTGTCTATGTTAAAAGCACTGGACAAAGCACTGTGATAACAAAAGCACGGCAACTGCTCTGCCCAGGACTGCAAGAAACTGCAGAGAGTTGTGGACACAGCCCAGTGCATCACGGACTCCAGCCTCCCCTCCTTGGACTCTGTCTTTACCTCTCGCTGCCTTGGTGTAGCAGCCAGCATAATCAAAGACCCCACCCACCCAGGTCATTCTCTCTCCTCTCCTCTCCCATCAGGTAGAAGATACAGGACCCTCAGGGCATGTACCACCAGACTTAAGGACAGCTTCTACCCCACCGTGATAAGACTATTGCACGGTTCCCTTATACAATGAGATTGGACTCTGACCTCACGATCTACCTTGTTGTGACCTTGCACCTTATTGCACTGCATTTTCTCTGCAGCTGTGACACTTTACTCTGTACTGTTATTGTTTTTACCTATACTACATCGATGCACTCTGTACTAAACTCAATGTAACTGCACTGTATAATGAACTGACCTGTATGATTGGTATGTAAGACAAGCTTTTCACTGTACCTGGGTACAAGTGACAATAATAAACCAATACCAATACCAAAATCACAGAATGTACCACAAGGCTTGGTAGCACCACCACCCACCAAGCTGGCTGAGTCCTGAAGGGCAGAGCTGACAAACTTGGTCTATAGGTAGAGGGTGACACAGTGGTGCAACCAGTAGAGCCGCTGCCTGACAATTCCAGCAATGCAGGTCAAATCCTGACCTTTGATGCTGTCTGTGTGGAGTCTGCATGTTCTTCCTGTGACCTTGTGGGTTTCCTCCGGGTGCTCCGGTTTTCTCTCCCATTCCCATTCTGGATGTGTGGATTGGTAGTTTAACCAAACACTGTAAATTGCCCAAGTGCGTGAGTGAGGGGTAGAATCTGAGGAGTTGAGGGAATGTGGGGAGAATAGAATGGGATTAGTATAGTTGGGTGTTTGCTGATCAGTGTGGACTTGGCAGGCTGTCGTGCTGCATGACTCATGACTCAAGAGGTGGGATAAACCTCACTGGACACCTTTCTTACAAATCTCCCACTTTCAGATGCACCTGTCAGTCGCAGCGTTGAAAGAAATGTTTACCACACCTTGGAAAGACTAAGTCCTATCTTTGCATCAAGGATACCCTCCCTCATGTTGTGTGGCGTAAACACTGTGAAAATGGGGTAGGATTGAGAACTGATCTGGCAGCTAAAAACTGAGCTACCACGATTTTCTGTGGACCATCGACAGCAGCAGAATTGTTTTCTACCACAACTTCATGGCCCAACGTATCCGGCACTTTATCACTACTATCAAACTAGGACACTAACTTGAGTCTCTCTTGACTTCCACCCTATCAAAGACTTTTCCTTCTCCCCTTCCTGCCCACTGTTTTCTGAATCTCAACACTTCTTTCATCTCTAACCATTCCCTGTGCTAATGATCTGAAATGCCAGTTCTGCCTCTTTCTCATAAACGTTGCCTGAATTTTTAGCATTTCCAGTAATATCTTTTTCCCAGTGGTGAAAAATGATGCATAGCTTTCTCTACTTTCATTTAAACATTTCACTATTTAAGCATTAACTGGTGAAGCAAGCAGCACTAAATGGATTAACTCATTATAAATATGATCAATTAAACTGAAATGGGAGAACATTTTTAAACATTCCTTATTTAGAGAAATAATGTAGTTAGTTGGTTCAGCCAAGCTTTGTTGCATCTATGTTTTCAAATACAAAAAAAACTGTTAATAAGTTCCAATACTGATTCACAACTGAGGTAAAGGTTGAGGCACATTGGATTAAATCCAATCCCATGCACTCAAATTTTGATTACTAACCTTCTGAATGTCTAAATATGCCACATTCACTGGTATCACTCTTAGTTATTCTGTTGGTCACAACCTCAGAAATCCTTTACATAGTGGGGTTACATTTGCTGCCTTTCAATCTAAAACTTTTTTAAACCTTTAAAACTTTATTTATACAGCACGGTAACAGGCCCTTCTGGCCCAACAAGCCCGTGCCGCCCAATTACACCCATGTTAACCTATGTCTTTGGAATGTGGGAGGAAATCGGAGCTATACTATATTAGCTGCCTTATCTACTACACTATATCAGTGACTACATTTCAGTGACTACATTACCTTCATTGGCTGTAAAATGCTGAGATTACAAGATGGACAATGCAAGTGCAAATCTTTCTTTCATGAGGAGGCTTTGACTGAGTCAAGAAGATGTGACAAGATTCACATTTCCACAGCCACCATGCCTTGTGCACGCTCTTAACCCTAATCACTGTGTGATGGCAGTGCAGCCTTTCCAAAACTTTCATTTCATTAAGATAAGGAAAGATTCTCAATGAAGGTGCAAGTTCTTTCACTGGAGCTTTAATGTCCATAGTTCAGTAGATCCAGAGAGTTAAAATGCCGACATAGACAATTATTAAAAAACAAGCAAATCAAAGCAGTCCAGAGAGAAAAAACTGGAAAGTCAGAAGTTAATTTGCACTGAACATGGTCAGATCGCACTTGTAGGGTAGGGTGAATAGGTCTGGTCTTCATCTTACAAAATTGCTACACAGACACCCTGTACAATTGCAACAAAACTTCCCTATTTTTAAACTCCAACCCCTTTGTAACGAAAGCCAACATGACATTTGCCTTCTATTTATTGGACATGCCTGCTAGCTTTTCATGATTCGTGCACTGGAGCACCTAGATCCCTCTGAACTAGCAGTCTCGCCATTTAAATAGTAATCTGCCTTTTGGTTTCTCTTACTGAAGTGCATGACCTCGCACTTCCCCACATTAAACTCCACTTGCTTGTCTTTCACCCACTCACTCAATCTATCTATAACTGTTGCAGAATCACAGTATCTTTATCACAACGTGCCCTTCCACCTATTTTTGCATCATCAGCTAATTTGGAACTTTATTCATTGTTCCTTTCTCCAGGTTATTGACATAAATTGTGAATGAGTGTAAGCCAAGAACTGATCCCTGTGATACTCCACTAATCATCTCCTTCCAGTCTGAAAAGGACCCATTTAGTCCAACAGCCAGTTTTCAATCCATTCTAACGTACTTCCTCTGACACCATGGCTTTTAATTTACACACCAGTCTCTTAGGTGGCACCTTGTCAAATGCCTTTTGGAAATCTAAATACACTACATTGACAGGTTCCCCTCTATCAACTCTCCCTGTTACTTCCTCAAAGAATTGGAGTAATTTTGTCAAATATGATTTACCTTTCATTAAATCACGTGGGCTAGATTTAATTATTTTCAGCTTTCCTTAATGATTACCTATTTCCTCTTTGATTAATGACTCTGGCACCTTGCCAGTAACAGCTGTTAAGCTAATGGCCTGTAGTTCCCTGCCTTCTGTCTCTCTCCTTTCTTGAACAAGGGCTGTTTTCCCATCTCTGGTACTAGCAAGTTGTGAAAATTTCAACCAATGTGTCCACACTCTCTGCAGCCACTTCCTTCAAAACTCCAGCGTGTGGTCCATCGGGTCCTGATGACTTGTCCACCTTTACCCCTGAGTTTCTCCAATACTTTATCTCTTGTGATTGGGATTTATGTAAGTTCTACCATGCTATTTGAAATTAGCCCTTCTGATATCTCAGGGATATGAGCAATATCTTCCACAGTGAAGACTTATGCAAAATATTTAATCAGCATATCCACCATTTCTTTGGTTGCTGATAGTGATTCACCAGCCTCATTCCCTAGAGGCCCAACATTTACCTTAGCCGTTCTCTGTTTATATATCCATTGAACCTTCTACTGTTTGTTTTTATACAACATGCAAGTTTCCTCTCGAAATTCATTTTCTCCCTTTTTATGAGTTTTTTAGTCTTCTGCTGCTCAATCCTAAAAACTTTCCAGTCTGCCCTTGACACTTTGTATACCCTACTTTTCAATTAACATTATTCTTTAGTTCCTTTCTTAAACACAAATTGTGTTCCTTTCTCATTCTATCCCTCTTTTTGATTGAGATAAACTCTTGCTAAGCATTATAGACCAGCTGTTTGAATATCTGCCACTGTTCCTCTACTGACCAGTCTTTTAACTTGCTTACCCAGTCCACCTTAGGCTACTTCTCCCTCATACCATCATAATTGCCCTTATTTATATCAAAGACACTGGTTGTGGACCAGTGGTGTTCATCCTCAAACTGCATTTGGAATTCCATTATATTGTGGTCACTAACCTCCGGGTGCTCTGGTTTTCCTCTCACATTCCAAAGACGTACAGGTTAGGAAGTTGTGGGCATGCTATGTTGGCGCTGGAATCACTATCCACTGCCGGTACATCACCACTCAGCAACACTCTGGTGTTGATTAACAACACCACCCCACCTCCTTTCCCCTTTGGCCTTTTCTATTGGAACAGTGTATTACCTGGAATAATGAGCACCCAGTCCTGGTCACCCTGCTACCACGCCTCAGTGATAGCTATTATATCATACTCATATGTTGATATCTATGTAATCAACTCAACTATCTTGCAAATGCTATGTGCATTCAAAGAAAGAACATTAAGCTTTGATTTTTTTACAGTTACTTACAGCTCAGATTTGCACAGTTTTGCATATCTTCATTTATATCTTCTGCCCTGGTCTATCATAGTGAGACTGTCAGTTTCCCTTCACTATCCTCTGCCACTGCTCTTTCCATCCCACCTGATTTATTAAACGTTCCATTCTTGGAGGCTGACTGCTGATTATCATTGAGTCATACAGCACGGAAGTTGTCTCTTTCAGCCCACCAACTCTGTGCTGATCATCAAACATTAACATTAATCCTATATAAATCCCATTTTAGTTTGCACACATTCAACCATCACCAGATTCTGACATCTCACACACGCACTGGGGACAACTTACAGCAGCCAAATAACCTACAGACCTGCACGTCATTGGGACATGGGAGGAAACCCAAGCACCTGGAGGAAACCCAGGGAGAACATGCAAACTCCACACAGATGGCACTGGAGATCAGGATTGAACCGGGGTCACTGGAGTGGTGAAACTGGCTCTACTAGCTGCACCACTATGCTGCTGCCAATCATCCTAATAGTATTTCAAAGTTATTTTTCAATGAATGAAAATCGGGCTACTGACAGTGAGTTAAACTGAGGTTCTCAAACTGTGGGAGATGCACCTGTGAGTAGGTTTGTAAGGCCATAAATATTCACTAGGTTAGGGGTTGCAGCAAGGCAGGGCATTTGATTGTAAATGAGAGAATTGGGGAAGATGTTTGGGCAGGTGATTGCTTGAGGGAGGGGTACATAAGGCAAATTATTGGGCCAGGAATCAAGCAGCTGATTGGAAGGGCTGGGTGGATGATGATAATTGACATTTAAGGGGTTAAGGTAAAACATATGCTAGTGGGTTTCAAAGGCAGCTGGAAGTGGGCATGTAATCAGGAAGTTTTGAGATCTCTAAGCTATCAATAAAATTGCTTTCTTATGGTGATTAACTAATTTTTCAACTGTTACCATTCTTATGTACCTGTTTTATTCTTATAATCTGTCAAGGATTATCATTTAATGGCACTTGTAAAACACTATCCAGTTGTGCCAGTTTGTGGAAGAGTTTATTGGTTCATGGAAATTGCTACATTTGGTGATTTTTAAGATGAATTTGAACATAAACCTGAGCAAATCAGACCTCCAAAACTCTCAATTTTTGAGCAAATTTGCACCCATAGTTTGGTGGTTAACCCAATAAAATTTAGAATTTGTGCAATAAGGAGGGAGAACATCCTTCGGGTTCTTCAAATTAGACCTTGCGGGATGGATTTAGAAACAAAAAGGGGATTATCACTTTGCTGGGGCTGTATGTCAAGCCTCCTAATGGTCAGCGGGTAATAAAGGAGCAGATATGTGGGCAATGAAGAAGAGAGGGAATCATCTCAGTACGAAGAGCGACGTTTTTAAAGTGAGTCTGGGAGAGCTTTTTGAGCTAGTCCATAGATAGCTGTATTGGGCAGGGAAGGGGAAGGGGGAGGGTGGGGGTGAGGGTGAGGGTGAGGGGGGGGAGAAGGGGGAAAGGGGGAAGGGAAGGGGAGGAAGGGGGAAAAGGGATGGGGGAAGGGAGGAAGGAAGGTGTGTGTGTGTGTGTTTTAAGTTTGTATTCAGTTTTGCATTCATGTTTGTTTTAAGGTTGTTATGGGAAGGAGAAGGACAAGGATAGACCAGAAAAGGTCATGACTTAGGGAAGACTGACTTGAATGACACAGCTGTCGGTAGGTAAGTCTACGTACAGATAGTAGAAGTCATTCAAAAGTGAAACAGAGAGAGTTCAGCATCAATACTTTCCCACAATGGAAGGCCAATAAGTCCAAGGAACACCTGACATCAAGGAATATTGAGGGTTGGAAGAAAAACAAGTAGTTTATGACATCTTTAGAAAACTGAAGACAAATCCTACAGGAATATAGAGGGAATGGTACTTAAAAAAAGTGCATAGGAGGGGTGTGTAATAGTAGAGTTGGACAAGATTAAGGAAAATCCCAAAGCATTTATGTATGTTAGGAGCAAGGGGATAACCAGGGAAGGAGTAGGGACTGAGGTGTCAATTTCTGCATGGAGCCAGAAAGCGTGGGTGAAATCTTAAATGAATGCTTCTCATCTGTATTCCTCAAGGAGGACATCGTTGTTGGAGAATTCAAGAAGGGGAATGCTGGAATTCTACAATGTTACCATTGAAAAAGAGGATGCTTTGGATGTGTAAGATAGATAAATCCCCAGAGCCTGATGAGATGGATCCCAGGCTGCCCAAAACCTTCTCTGACCACAGAAAAGGTGCCAAGTGACTGGAGGACAGCAAAAGTGCAGTACCTTTATTCAGGAAGAGCATCAGGGAGAAGCCAAGTAATTGAATCCAATAAGTGATGGCAAAGTTATAGGAACGAATTCTGAGGGATAAGATTAATCTGAATTTGAAGACACGAGGATTAATCATGGATTATCAACATGACTTTGTTAAGGTAAGATCCTGCTTAACTAATTTGATTGAATTTTTCAAGGAGGCAACTCAGTGTACCAATGAGGGTCGTGTGGTTGATGTAATCTACTTGGTCTTCAGTAAGGCCTATGACATGGGAGACTGGTCTAAAGGTAAGAGCCCATAGGTTGATGCACTCTACATGGACTTCAGTAAGGCTTTTGACACAAGAGAATGGTCCAAAAGGTAAGAGCCTATGGGATCCAGAGCATTTGGCAAATTGGATCTGAAATCACCTTGGTGATAGGAGACAGAGGATGATGGTGAAGGGCTATTATTGCAGTTGGAAGCCTATACCCAGTGGTATACCACAGAAGTTGGTGTTGAGATGCTTGCTGTTTGCTGCATACATTAACAATTGGTGTGAATGTAGGAGGTATGATTAGTAAGTTCACAAACAACAGGAAAATTGGTGGTGGTGTTGACAGAGGATAAAAATATCTTGTAAAATTGTGTATAATTTATGCTTTTGTATTTTTCTTGTGAATGCTGCTTAGCTGACGCCATGTGCCTGTGATGCTGCTGTAAGTTTTTCATTGCTCCTGTGCACACATGGACTTGTGCATGTGACAATAAACTTGACTTCGACTTTGATAGTCTCAAGCTACAGAATGATATTAATGACTTAGTAAGATGAGTGGAGAAATGGAAGATGGAATTTAATCCTGAAAAATGTGAGGTATGTATTTTGGGAGGACTGATAAAGCAAGGGTACACACAGTAAATGATAGGATCCTAGGAAATACCTGAGAAACAGAGGGATCTTGGTGTACATGCCCAAGGATCCCTGAAGGTAGTAAACAAGATTGTTTAGACATTCAGAATACTTGCCTTTCATTGGTCAGGGCATAGAATAGTACAACTACATAAAATATTGATTAGGCCAAGCTAGTGTACTGTATGCAGTTCTGGCCATCACACTATAGGATGGATGAAATTGCACTGGACAAGGTGCAGAGGAGATTCGCTTGGATGTTGTCTGGGATGCAGTGATTCAGCTGAGAACTGGCTGGTTTTGCTTTCCTTGGACGAGGCTGAGGGAGACCTGATTGAGGGATACAACATTACGAGGGACATCGATGGAATGGATAGTAGAAATGCTTCCCCTTAGCAGAGTTATCTAAAAATAAAGGGCATATGTTTAGGGTAAGGGATGGTTGAGTTAGATGGGACTTGAAGAATTTTTTCACCCATAGGGTGGTTGAGATCTGAAACTGTCTGAGTAGATGGTTGAGGCAGGTGTCTTCAGAACATTAAGAGTTATTTAGATGAGCACTTGAAATGTTATGGCAGAAAAATCTATGGACCAAGAACTGGAAAAAGAAATTAGTTTAGATAGTTACTTGTTGGCCAGCATGTATACAGTGGGCCATTCTGTATGATTCTACGACAATAAAAAGTAGAAGGGGAGAAGGTCATTCAGTCCTTCATGTCTGTTCCACCATTCATGAAGATCATGGCTGATCTTTTCCCTCAGCACCACCTCCTTGTACGAACCCCAAATCGCTTGTTTCTCTTAATATCTAAATATCAAGAGTGTAGCGGTAGCTACAGTTCAAGTGTACTTCATTGGGTGAAAGTGTTTTGGAATATACTGAGAAGGATGTGAAAGAGGCCATATGAATGCAAACTCTTCTTCCATCAGATTAGAACAGACAAAGATTAAAACAGGACAACGAAAGATCTGGAACAAAATGCAAAAGCTGCAGTATGTCTTTTTATTGGGCTTCAGAGGATGAATTTCAAAGCTTATCAGCCAAAATCTACAGAATCTTATGTTGTACTTTCTCAGCCGGGTTGAATCACAACTTCCAGCCAATGAGTCTCCAGCTGCTTTATGGAATACAGAAAGTAGCTTCTGATCAGTTGTTCGGTGAGACAGGAGATGAAATTCAAAGTGACCCCAGGATATCAAATCTAGTCGAACCGTTAAATCTGCAATGCAAGTTATCCAGCACACAACCAAAGTTTGTACCACAGAGATTTCTCTTTGCAAGCTCCACAGACCAAGGATATGAGAAAGAAGGTCATACACTGTCCCGTTTAAAAAAAAAACTATGGAGACCAGAACTTGAAGCTGAAGGGACTGTTTGCGTGCAACCACATTTTATCAAGCAGGTAGTTTATGTGCTTACCCCTTTACATTGAGAGGTCTCCTATGCTGAACACCATTGCTCTATGGAGGAGCAGGTAAGTGGCTCTTTATCCACTGCCAACAGTGCTCAGGCATGGAGCCAATAGATGTGCAAGAATAGGCTGCACTGGCTCAGGGAAGACCCTGGACACGCCATGGTTTCAGTTCAACAGCTCCCTGACAGCCCAGCCAAGAATCAGTACCTGATGGCCTACAACTTCATGGCTCATGGTCACTGTTTGTGACTGCAACAGTAACAAAGTCCGAGAGAGGTTTCACAGAAGTCCAGGGGCCATTACAGAGGCTACTGAATGGACCCATCTCATGTGTGTCTGAAAGAAAGCCTATGTAGGCCCAGTAAAAGGGATCCATACAACAGCTTTAGATCACGTTCCCTAAGGAAATGCCATCTCTCACAACATTTAGTCCTTTTGAGAACACTGCAAAACTGAGACGTTTGATGGTACCCAGTCATTTGCTGCATTGAAAGCATCACATATCATAATACACTTGAGTCAGTTCAGCTTTTAAAATGCTGAAACTTGGAAATGGCTATGTTCCTCATGTCAGAATTTACAGTACAATTAAAAAAAAATTGCAAATTCCAGTCTCTCAGTTTCGGCAAGAGTTAGATTATTTCCTCAAGTGAAGAGTGTCCTGGAATTTGGTGCTGGTGTAACGTGCATGGAATCCCTTCTTGTTAATGGTGTCATCTGTATGGAACCGAATCATGATTGAATCTCCGCTGAGTAAATCTCCTCAGGAGGCTGTAACAGAAAATGTTTAAATTGGTAACTTGGTTTATTACTGTTGCATGTACCAAGGTAGAGTGAAAAATTTGTCTTGCATGCCATCCATACAGATCATTCATTACGTCAGTGCTTTGAGGTAGTATAAGGGAAAACAACAGAATGCAGAATAAAGTGTTACAGGTTACAGAGAATGTGCATTGCAGGTAGATAATAAGGTGCAAGGTCATAACGAAGTAGATTGTGAGGTCAAGAGTCCATCTTATCGTACTAGGGAACAGTTCAATAGTTTTATAACAGCAGGATAGGAGCTGTCCTTGAGCCTGGTGGTACGTGCTTTCAGGCTTTTGTATCTTCTACTCGATGGAAGGGGGGTAGAAGAGAGAATGTCAGGGTGGATGGGGTCTTTGATGATAGCGAAAAGCGTAGACAGAGTCCATGGAGAGGAGGCATCAATACAGCAATGCTCTGGCCTGTAATACCCTGTCCATCCATGCTACCTTCTGCAGTTAGGGGAGTGAAGGTGTCCATGTCACTGGCTTTGCCACAGGCATCTATTGCCACTCCTTTTTATCTTCCTTTGAATCTGTGGGAAGAACACTTCCACTTTCCTTGAATGGAAAGGTCAGTTGAAGTGGAGATTTGAATGCTGGAAGGCCTTGGAGATTCATTGGTTGCAGTTCTCTGTGATTCACGGGACACAAGAGATTGTAGATGCTGGAATCTGAGGCAAACACACAAAAAGCTGGCGAAACTCAGTGGGTCAGGCAGCATCTACGGAGGGAAATGGACAGTCAATGTTTTGGATCCAGATAAATGGTCTCGACCCGAAATACTGACTGTCCATATCCCTCCATAGTTGTTGCCTGACCTGCTGAGTTCCTTCGGCTTTTTTGTGTGTTGCAAGTTATCAGGGGGCTTGGATAACTGACCCTTTGGCCCGTGCCTGTACAGCTAAATCCAAAATGTGTGTGTTTCATGGGAATACAGTTGATGTGTACCTGTGTGTGTGTCAGTGTGAGTTTCTGTGCATGTCAGTATGCATTTCTGTGTGCCTCTGCACATCTGTGGGTGCACTTGTGCATGTGTGAGAGTATATATGTAACCATGTACATTTGTAGGTGAATATATATACAAACAAGTATGCATGGGTGTGAATACATCCATACCTGTATGTAGCACACAACTATTTGGAGTGTGTGCCTCTGTGTATACTGTATGTATGCACATCGGTCTTAGTGTGGATGTGTAAAGTGTGCATGAGTATCATTACTGGTGTGTGTGCACATTTCCCCCTTTCTTTAGGCATGGCTCATACCAACACCTTGTGCTCATTGACGAAGAAAGTGTGAAGAAAGTTGTCCTCCACCCAGGAGCAACTACCTGATGAAACACTTCCCATACAGCACACAGAGCCACTACAAGGAATGGCTTGTAGAGTGCGGGTGTGGATAGTTATTTTACATTAAAAAGGGAGCAACAAAAGTAATAACAAACCTCAATGGCATTTGATAACAATGGTTTCCAATTCTGAAGAGTTTGAGAGAATGTCAAACAATGGGAACGGTAAGAAGATCAAAATACTATTACTAGCAACAGAACGTAAGGAACCATTGAACCAAAATTGGCAACTCAGCTGTCCTGTTTTTGCTTACTGGTAGAGGATTTAGCAACGGTAATACAGTTGAACACTAAGGAGTGGTCATAGTCATACAGCACGGAAACAGGCCCTTCAGCCCAACTGGTCCATGCTGACCTAGATCCCCATCTAAGCTAGTCCTATAATGATCTAAACCTTTCCTACCCATGTACCTGTCCAACTGTCTTTTAAAAAGGAACAATAATTAAATAGCAACCAGAAGCAGGAATCTCTAAAAAGCTCTTCAATGACAATAGGGCCCAGCATGCAAGTTCTAAAGACAAGCATGGAGCATTTGCAACTATGTTTAGCCAGAAATGGATGATTCATTTTGGCTTCTTCCTGAGATTCCACCCACCCCCACCCCCCCAACACAGAAGCCAGCTTTCAGTCAATTTAATTCATTCCACATGTTATCAAGAAACAGTTGTGAGCATTGGATACACCAAAGGTTGTGGTACTAAAAAACATCCTGGCAGTAGCAGTACCATCCTAGTAGTGTCTGAAATGCGCTGCCTGGGGTGGTGGTGGAGGCAGATACAATAGAAGCATTCAAGAGGCTCTTAGATTGGCACATGAATGTGCAGGGAATGGAAGGACATGGACATTGTGTAGGCAGAAGGGATTTGTTTAGTTGGGCATTTGCTTACCAATTTAATTAGTTTGGCACAATATTGTGGGCCGAAGGGTCTGTTCCTGTGCTGCACTGTTCGATATTCTAGTATTGAATATGTTTTCCAGAAGTGGTTGTGCCTCTAAACATACTCTTCCAGAACAGTTACATTCCTGGCATCTGTTAGACAATTTGGAAAATTGCCCAGCTCTATCTTGTTCACAAAAGGGACATATCAGAGTGACTGCCCTTAACATCAAGACAGCATTTTACTGGGGTGGCATCCAGAAGCCCTGGTAAGTTGAAATCAATGGGCCTCAAGGGGAACAGTGGTCATTGGATTCTCTCCTGTTGATGCCATTACCTGGCACTAGTGTGGCATGGATGTTCCTTCCTACTCATCAGCTTTAAGCTGAATGTTTTATAGATCCTGCTGCATATAGGAATGCACTGCTTCAGTTTTTAAGGAACCACGAAAAGGAACTTTCTGTGCAACCATCAGTAATCATCCCTAATTCTGACCTTACCGTGGAAGGGAGATGATTGATGAAGCAGTTAAAGATGAACAGATTTGGGGCATTGCTGGAGAACTCCAGTATCAATGTCTTGGGATTGAAGTGGCTGACCAACACCCACAACACGTTCCTCCCCACAGTCCCCATCTTTTCACTGGTATAAGTAAGACTTGTAGTCCGTTCTAAGTTTTATAACGTGGCAGTAGATCCAGCAATTATAGGAAGAGCAATGAAGCGAGATAGTAAGTTCTTACCCCTGAGCCACAGAACCTGCCCAGCCTTGGAGCAGTATCATCTGATCCATCGAACAACTCCATGTAATCATAGCCGCAGTCTGCTTCCTCCTCAATCTCGAAGGTCTGGAATATCAGCTCCACCCCATACCCTTCTTCTGCTTGGACCACCCATTGACAATCTGCTCCCCCTGGATAATTATTGTCCCCAAACTGGGAGTGGGAGTACAGATCCTTGGTTTTCACTTCTGCCTTCAGCTTGCCCCCACATTCTACAAGACAAAACATGCACATATAAGACGAGTCTCCCAGTAATATCCTTCCTATGATGGTTACATCCTTTCCTTGCCTGTAGAGACTGCTCAGTAGTGCTGCTCTCCCAGTTTCTCAGACTCCCTGAAGATGTGGATTGTACCTCAGAAGCTGGGCACCCCTAATATGCTCAAGATGACATTCTTCATGTGTGCTTGCTATATAGCGTTGGCAGGATACTGAACTGGAGCTCTGATTAGCGAGTTTCACTCACCTGTCGATGATGTGTGATACTTTACAGCTCTCAACTGCAGAAAAAAAGAACTAACCAAAGTAGAATGATGTTCTCACTTCCCTCTAATCTACAGTCTTTAGCTAAGTGAGTAGCAATCCTGTTTCTGAGGCAGGAGGTTATGGGCTCAAGTCCTATTCCACAAAGCTGAGCACATAACTAAGGCTGAGCCCACCAGTGCAGTACTGAGGGTGCACCACAATGTTGGAGATACTGTCTTTCAGATGAAGTATCAAGCCAAGGTGAAGCCTACTCTCACAGGGTTGTAAAAGATCCTATGTCACTATTTGAAAGACAGCGAGGGGAATAGTTCAGTGCACTGAATACAATATTTTTTTAAATGATAACATCACAAGAAACAGAATAGCTGATTAATTAAAGCACCATTGTGTAAGAAACCTCGCTATGGACAAATTGGCTAACACATTTCCTACCTTACAACATACTTGACACTGCCTTCTGTCCTTCTTTGACCTACTGAAGCCATTCACTGAGGCAGGGTAGGGTACCAGTGGAGACAGATGCCCCAGTACATTCAGAATGACATTCGTCATGTTGCCTATGTGTATAATGTTGGCAGATGACTGAACTGCAGGACTAGTTCAACTGAGTTCACCTGACCTCAGCCAACCTTCACAAATAAGCAGGGATCACTGATATAAACCTAATTTGGGAGCCTTTTGCTAGCCTACTGTACTGACCTATTCTGAGAGCCACTTGTTACAGGTCATCCCTCCTGACTGCTTATGAATTAGTCTGTCCTGTTTTCAGAGTTAATTAATGTGCATTCAGTAAAACTCAAAGTAGACATTGACAAGCCAAGAGCTAAGGGCTCTTCAAAACATTCAATTTTACACGCTATGCAATAGACCTCAACCTTTCAACATTAATGTCTATTCTGAGAGCTTGATCCCAATTACAAAGAAATTGGCTAACAAAATAACAAATTATGAAACAAAAGGCCATGTGTGCTCATGCACAATTTTTCAGTACAAACATTTATGCAAACAATTTCTAAGTATTAAGAATGAATAAATTGAACAACATTAATCTGTTTACTCCCATTCTAGTTCAGCCTAGTGCAATTATGCATCATATAAGGTTGAATGCAACTTACCAGAACTGTGAGTGGCTTCAAAACCTTTCTTCTGCACAGAGCTGTCAGAGTAGAACTTGATGAACATTCTGTTGAAGGTGGAGATCTGGGGTTCAGGCTTCTTACTCCCACAGAATCGTCCAATGACTTTTGCCTTTGAGTCTTTGCCATCGTAAAGCTCCAAGTGATCGTAGGCACATTCCTGGTGCTGCTCAATATCCAGCTCATTGAATGCCTTCAAATCAAAACCAAACAGCTGACTAGTTACAGGCTTTTCTCTCCCCACAAATACATCCCTCTGCCAACTCCCTACCCACATCCTATTGCTTTGCAAACTGTAAGCTCTCCCTCCTTTTTCTGCCACAGAAGGTTCTCAGTATGGTTAGATTTCTCTGCTGGTGTACCATTCTGCAGCTACAATGCAAAAGTCTTTTCCATCTACGTCACGGCACATCTACGTATGGATATGTCGTCTAGTGGGTCATTAGTCCTGTGTTGCCTCTATCTGCCAATCTTGGATTTGCATAGTAACCGCTTTCCAACTGCACAACATGCCAATGTAATAAACAGGTAAGTGGAGATTTTACAAAGGTGTTAACACAATGAAGGGTTTTAATAGAATAAATCCAGAGAAACTCTTTCTAGGGAAGTTAATAACCTGAGGGCACAAATTTACTATCTGAGGAAAGAACGACAGCAGAGGAGGGATGTTTACAGTGTCGTGGAGTCAGACACACACAGCACAGAGGCAGGCCCTTTGGCCCACTGACCATCAAGCACCCACTGCGCCAATCCTACGCAAACCCTACTTTATTCGGCCGATATCCCACTCAACTCCTTCCAGATTCTATCACTCACCTAACTTCCAGGGGCAATTTACTTCGAGAATTAATCTACCAACCTGCATGTCTTTGGGATGTGGGAGGAAACCAAAGCACCCAGGGAAGCTCACGCAGTCATAAGGAAAACATATAAATTCCACACAGGCAGCACCCGAGGTTGGGATTGAACCCAGGACACTGCAACTGTGGGGCAGTAGCTCTACCTCCTGCACCATCAACCCACCCAATGATTAGATATGATCTGAGATCTATTTCTGAAAAGATGGTGGAAGCAAGTTCAAGAGTAACCTCCAAAGGGCAGTTAATAAATACCCAAAAAGGGAAAACATTGGGAAAGGGTGGGTTAGTGGAAATAATTAGACAGTGGGCACAGGAAACAGGGGTGGATTTGCCCCGTTCTATGCTGCACCATTCTTTAATCTCCCGGCTATGAATGAAGATTGACAAAGTCTTTTGTGACTCCGTCTTCCTTCAATGTCTTTCCAACCATTAAAAAAAGATTGATGTCAACAGATTGGTGTTACGGAAAGACAGCTTTCACTTATCTGAGCCTGACTCTGACTCTGAACCCTTAATGGGCCCTTCTACATTGGTTAAGCTTAGTTCTTACCAGTTTCACACGGTGCCCAGGTGTGGTTACGATCTCCCAGGTACATTCCTTGCGGCTGGTGTATTTATCAGGCCAGTTAGGGCTGGTGATGATCCCAGAAACACTGTTGATTTTGTGCTCACACCCAGCTGCAGGCAATGACACAATGACACATCAGTTCCCGCCACAGTTAGTGCTTGGAATACATTCTGTGTGTAAGATACATCCAACCTACCACTTATTTAGGAGCACCAGGTACAGAGTATTAAGTGAGGGAATGTCGTCATGTAGAGGCCACTTCAGCTACAGATGGAAGGACATCCTTAATGGTACGAGTAATTTAATTCCATTTTATGACTCTCAGGAATCTCCTACGGTCATTTTACGGCGCACAAATTGACAGATTAAGCTGAACTCAGCAAATTTCATTCAGAAGGTGCTGGTAAAGTGAGCACTGTCAGCTTCAAAGTCAGTAACACTCTCTAGTCAGCCACTACATCAATATCTGAAGTGTTTCTTTGACTACATTACTGTGCTCCTTCAGCTGAATTCTATAGGCAGCCTTACCAGTTGGTGCTGACTGGTGGGCAGTTGATTGTTGTGTGGTTCAGGCTTACTGAAGATCGCATTACAATTACCCCAAATTCACTCTGCGGTGCACATTTACAGTTAGCAAACTGACAATGCAGTTTGATCTGGGTTATGCCAAAGAATATCCAAAGTGTCTAATGGAACCTCCCTCATCAACTGACTTGTAGTCACATTCTGACTGCTGCAGTTCCTGCCCAGGAAGTGAGTGATCACTTCACAAATGGGAACATTGTTTGCTTTCTCTTTTATTCCGGAAGAAAAGCACAGCATAGATTGAGATGTGCTCAAAGAAAAAAATCAGTATAAAAATATTCTTACTTGCAGGGCAGCTCAGTTCATAGTTGAGTAACTGACAACATCAGACAAAGGAACAACTTAAGGAAATACTTTGAGCAAAAAACTGCAGATGCCGGAAATTCAAAACAAAGACAGAAAATTGTGGAAGCACGTCAGACCATCTTAGTGGGGAGAGAAAGAGAGTCAACATGTCAGAATTCATCATTAGAGCTGGAAGTTTACAACAGAGATTAAGAGGTTGGATGTAAAGCAAAATGAACCCATCAGACAGCGAGGCTTTTATCAATACTGGAAAAATACACCATTTGGCATTTTGGAAAATCTCAGTTGAAAGTCCTTGATCAAAACGCTGACTGCTTAACCTGCTCAGAGCTTCCAGCACCTTTTGTATTAGGGAAGCATTTACCCTTTATTGGAGGCGCCAGTCTATTGCAAAGGTAACAGCAGGAAATGGGGCACCTCATCCTGGATTTCTACAAAGCTCATTGTTTGGTGGGTTCATTCACTTTATCTCCAGTTTCTCCATCTCTGTTGCAGTTAGTCATGTTTCTAATCAATATGAGCATGGTCAGTGTTCCTCTGAACACCATATTTTCCCCCTCTACATTACAACCTCATTTCCCAACCCCTACAGTAAGATTTGATTCTAAGTGGAGGTATGGCATAGTTAAAAGCAGCTAGTCTCATTTGTTTATAGAAAGTTAATACATACTAAACTTAAGGTAATAGTTATCAACTCTAAGACAAAAGTAGTCCAATTTCAGCACACAATCCTGATAAACATCACAGGTGTATGCCCTGCCGAACCCAGTCAGAATTCACCACTTTGCCTTGAGAGAAAAAGGAGGTTAAGGTTCCTTTTGAAACCCTTAGATTGCTATTTTTCTCTAAACTACAAAAAGTTGTGTCTCTACCAAGAACTTACACTAGGTGTTCTAGTGCATGAATCACAAAACGTTAGCAGGCACGTAGCTGTGAAGGAAAATGTACTTTGGCCTTTATTATAAAAGGATCAGAGGTTAAGAATAGGGAGATTTTGTGACAGTTGTACAGGGTGTTGGTACAGCTTCACCCGGAATAATCTGCCCATTTTGATCCCCTTACCTAAAAAAGGATATAGTAACATTGGAGGCAGCTCAAAGGAGATTCACCAGGCTAATTCCTGGGATAAGAGGGTTGTCCTATCAAGAGAGGCTGGACAGTTTGGGTCAGTGTTCCTTACAGTTCAGAGGAACGACAGTTGACTTTATTCAAACATACCCTGAGGGCGTGACAGGGTAGATGCTGAGATGCTTTCACTCATGGGAGAGTCTGAGCAAGGGATGGCCTACAAAATAAAGGGATAGCCATTTAAGACTGAGGTGCATAGAAATTTCTTCTCTCAGAGGGTAGCGAATCTCTGGAATTCTCTGCCTCCGATTGTGGTGGGGGCCAGATCATTAGATATATCTAAGGTGGAGTTAGATAAATGTTTGGACAAGTAATTAAGGGTTTGGGGGAACTGGCACAGGAGAGGAGTTGAGGCCGGCATAGATCAGCCACGATCCTGCTGAATGGTGGGGCAGGCTTGAGGGGCTTGATGTCCCACTCCTGCTCCAGTTTTCTCGTGTTCTTGTATTCACCGGGATATGACCCTGAAATAAACTAAGTAAATGAGTGATCAGATAAGTCTGAGCAAGCCTTTACAACTTGTGTCATCAATATCAACTTCAGTGGCCCTGTAAAGAAAAATAGGGCAGATCTTCCATCAAAAACTGGCAGTTTTATACATTGCCCACCTAACTGAGTGCAGGTTTGGGACTCCCAGGTGAAGACAGAAATCCTGAACTTTCCAATAAAGGAAATCATATTTGACAAAATTTGCTAGAGTTCTTTTTGGATGTAAACAGGATGAATAAGGGGAGGCAAGTAGATGCAATGTATTTGGATATTCATAAGGCATTAGATAAGGTACAAGAGGTTACTGCACAAGGGAAAATGACACAAGGGCACAGGGTTGGGCATACACAGGCAATTGGTTAACTACTGGAAAATGGAGAATTGGGATAAATGGGTCATTTTCAGTCGGGCAATCAGTAACTACTCAGGTGATAATGGAGTCAGTGCTAGAGCCTCAACTATTCATGCTGATGAAGGGGACCAAGTGTACTGTGGCCAAATTTACTCAAGATACAAAGAGAGGTGGATCAGTAAATTGTGAGAAGGCTGCAAAGGGGTATAGATCGGTTGAGTGAGTAGGTAAGAAATTGGCAGATGGAATATAATGTAGGAAAATGCATAGTTTCCACTTTGGAAGGAAGAATGGAAAAGTAAATTATTATTTAAATGGAGCGAAACTACAAAATGCTATAGTAGAAATAGATCTGGGGTGTTGCAGTAAGAAATAAGGCTGGCAAGCAAGCTTTAGCAAGTATCGGAAGTCTAATGGAATGTTGGACTTTATCGCAAGGAGTATGCAGTATAAAAGTAGAGAAGTTTGGATGCAACTTTCACAGGGCACTGCTGAGACCGTACATGGAATACTGTGTACAGTTTTGATCTCCATATTTAAGAAAGAAGACAGATGCATTGGAGGAAATGCAGAGAAGGTTCACTAAGTATAAAGAAAGTTGGGTAGATACTCATGTGAGTATCAAAGGTTAAGAGGTGATCTTATTGAAACATGCACGACTCTGAGGGGGTTGACAGATGGATGCTGGGGGGATGTTTCCCTTAGTAGAAGTAACAGGGAGCATTGATTCATAATAAAGGGTTGCCCATTCAAGATGGAGTTGAAGAAGAATTTCTTCTCTTAGAGGATCAAGAACCTTTGGAATTCTCTATAAGAGAGTCAGTGAGTATGGGAAAAGTGATATTGAGGACAAGATTGATCAGCCATGATCATATTGAGTGGTGGAGCAGGCTTGAAGGGTCAATTCACCTATTCCTCCTTCCTTTTCTGTTTTCGAGGAAAGGTTGGACAGGTCACGTGAGGAGAAGAGTGAGAGGAAAGATTGAAATATTTAACACCTTCAAGAGTCTAGACAGGGTGAATGTGGAGAGGATGTCTCCTCTTGTGGGAGAATCTAAAACTTGGAGGCACTGCTTAAAGATGAATAGTCCATTTAAGGCAAAGATGAGATAACTGTTTTTTCTCTCAGAAGGTTGTGAATTGTTGGAACTTTCCTCCTCAAAGGGCAGAGGAAACAGATCTTTATATATTTTTAAGGCCAAGGGAGATTCTTGATAAGCAAGAGGATGAAAAGTTACTGAGGAGTGGGCAGAAATGCAAGTTGAGATTATATACAAATCAGTGGTGACCTGCTCCAAATTCATATGAACATCTGCTCAGCTGGCCACTGGTCCTGAGACACTTTTTTCCCACTTCTAATAGAGCAGCACAAACCTCCGCAGAACACAATACTCCGGCTGAACCTGGTGCTGTGAGGGGCTTTGCCGATCTGCCGTGGGCCAGCTTTCCAGCGGCTTTGAGAGCGGGTTTCAAGGTCAGGTGACTGGTGAGCACAGTGGTGGCCCAGTGATGCAGCAGTTAGAAGTATGCAGGCACAACTCCAGCGACCCAGGTTCGATCCAGGCCTCAGGCTCTGTCTGCATGTTTTTCCTAGGACCCTGTTGGTTCACCCCCAGGTGTTCTATACTGTCTATGTTCGAACTCAACACTAAACACTAGCCGGCAACAGTTTTGTACTGTCCTATGTTCTAACTCAACACTGAACACTAGCTGGCAACTTTACTCATGTCATTCTTTCATCAGGAGAGGCTGAACAAACTTGGGCTCTTTTCTGTGGAGCGCTGGAGGCTGAGGGGTGATCTGTTGGAAGTGTATAAAATTATGAGGGGCATAGATAGGGTGGACAAGCAATATCTTTTTCCCATTATTGAGCAATCCAATACCAGAGGGCATGCATTTAAGGTGAGAAGGGGTAGGTTCAGAAGAGACTTGAGGAGGAAGTTTTTTATTCAAGGAGTAGTATATGCCTGGAATGCATTTCCTGATAGAGTGGCAGAGGCAAATTCACTGGGGGCTTGGATGGGCACATGAGTGAGAGGAAAATGTCGGGATATGGGCTTTCTGAAGGTAGGAGGGATTAGCTATGTCAGCACAACATTGTGGGCTGAAGGGCCTGTTCTGTGCTGTACTGTTTTATGTTCTTGCTTTCCCCCACATACCAAAAACATGCTGGTTGGCTATTTGGTCACTATAAATTACCCCGAGTGTAGATGAGTAGTGGGAGAATTGGGGTAGGGAGAAGTTAATGGGATGTGAGACAGAATAGGTTACAGGGAAATAAGTGGGGGAATGGGTCTGATGGGAACGCTTTAGGAGGTGGCATAGACTCAATGGGCCAAATGGAAATATGAGCTTGAGCAGCTGCCCAGTCAGTGAGAGATCTGACCCAAGCCGTCCCTCCTGTCTGCAGAAGCATTTTCTGACTTGTTGGTTACTAAGGAGCAGCACATTCCTGCAATCTGTACTTTGGATTTTTTCAGTATTTCTATATTTAGCCTCTTCATTTTAGCCTTCCTCTGCAGCAATGCTGACTAGCTGCAAGGTTTTACTTTACATGTGATTTTCTTACACTAACCCCCAATGAACAATGCTGCTTCTATCTTCCATCCTTTGGAGGTGCCCTACACTATAAACCACCTGAATCCCTCATAAACCGAGCTTGGTTATTATCTGTCAGTCACCACTCAGCAACGAATTAAAACAGCAGCATGCAATGTAATAACACTGGAGAACGTCAACAAGACAGCCTCCAAACTTGACGCAGAAGTCCTTTGGACAGCATATGGTTCTGGGTAGGTAACTCCTTCATCAATCACGCCTATAACCTGAACTTTTCTGAAGTGACTGAGCATTGATTTTACGCACAGTCATGTTCTTAATGGTTTTTCATTCACTGAATTTTGCTGTAGAAATAATCTGTCTGTAAGCAGAAGACTCTGTTTGGAGACCACTGTAAATTTTGATGACTCCTGCTATACACCCAAGTAGGTGATGTAAGGGTGTCAATCTCCACACTATCAAATCCATCCACAGGATGTGGACCTCACTGAAAATCCAACATTCGTTGCCCATCCCTAATTATCTGCGAGTCTCTGCAGTCCTTCTGGTGAAGGTACCCACACAGAACTGTTGGGAAAGGAGATCCAAGATTTAGATGCAACAATGATGAAAGAATGGTGCAATTATTTCCACAAGAGGATGGTGTGTAACTTGGAGAGGTGAAAGCTACTGAAACCCTTCCTCCATCCTACCTGACTAGTCTGGGATCAACGGTTAATGACACCAAAAGAACTTTTGGCAAAACTAGAGGTTTAAACGTACAGAATTACCAAACTCATGACTGAGTCAGCCTCACAATTACAGTGGGATTATTCAGAGAATGGAAATATAGTTAAATAATATAACTGTGAGTAAAATCAAGGCCGACACAATCTCGCACCCCTCTCTCGGGACACAAGATGCGCACATCCAAGTACACTCTACAAAGGTTCAGAGTCCTCATTAGTATCACTCACCTTCCTTGCAGTCATGCTTATTTTCGTGAAGCATGAAACCACTGCGGCACTGACATGAGTAACTCCCAAAGGTGTTGACACACTCGTGCTGACAACCACCGTTATCCTTTGAACACTCATCTTTGTCTGAGAGAAAGAAACAATGAATATGGAAGTCACAGTCTCAGTAAAACAGCAATTTCACCAACAGTTAGCTTCAGTACTGGGCTCCCTTGACTCACTCAGACATTCATTTCTCAAGCAAGAAGGAAACCTGAGCCAGCTTGTCAGACACTCGAGGAAGCTCAGTTCCAGGAGGGGCAGTAACTGGACGGCACAGATTGAAGATAACGAGCAAATGGAAGGGGAGGTAGAGGAGGACATGTTGTGATCTGGGAGGCGATATAGATATGGTATGGTGTATAGATCTATATGTTTGTGATCTGGTCAGTGACGTAGATGTGGTATGGCATATAGATCTATATTTGGTGATCTGGGAGGCGATGTAGATGGTATGGCATATAGATCTATATGTTGTGATCTGGGAGGCGATGTAGATGTGGCATGGCGTATAGATCTATACGTTGTGATCTGGGAGGTGATGTCTACAGGAAACAGATTCAACAGCAACTTTCAATCAGGAATTGGATAAGTACCTAGAAGAAAAGAAAATGCAAGATAGGGGAGCAGGAAAGTCCTCTCAAAGAGCCAGCACAGATTTGATGGGTGAATAGTCTCTCCCACCTATGAATCTATCTACAGGAATTACTTTCATGCAGTGGGGGGGGAGGGGAGGCAACCTCTCAGCCCAAAGCTGAAGCCTATTAAATAATCTGAGAATCTGTTCAGTCATTCTGGTCTGCAGCCCTCAGTAGGCACTCGTGCCCTCAGCTCTGTTGGTCTGGCTTTGCTGCAATGTTAAGGACCCCTGTTGCTTATGATACTTCAGAGCATATTGCTTCTTCATTTACTTACCTCTACATGAGGTATATATTCAGGGCAATCACCACACACTTCTCCCCATACACCACCCTCCCGTCCACATTGACCTCCCCAAACTAATGCAGCAACCTGACCAAGATTCCTCTTTCATGCATCCACACAGCACTGCACCAGGTGTGACAGAATTGGTCAATTGCCATACTTATAACGTTCATACTGCTCCACAACACTCCGAGACATCTGCACTCCCGCAGTCGTGTCTCCCTGCGTGATTTCCATTGGTCCCCCAAATGTCATCACATCTTCTGCAAGTTAGGCCATAAGGTTTGAAATCCCCTTCCTAAATCAGTCTGCCTTTCTCCACTTTGGTCACCTGCAATGATCTTTCCTTCCTTGGCTCTGCATCAAAGTTTCTCTGATACTTTTGTGAAACACCTTTTTATGTTTCAGCCCACATATAATGGCAGGTTCTTAGTGGTTAGGGTTAGGGTTGGTTCTTAGCGGTGACTGGAATCTCTCTTAAAACGGAATTAAAGATAAAATAGTTAAAGTAAAGTACAACCAAACACTACTCTGCAATGGGGTTACTCAGCTCAACCAGTTCAACCACTGGGTGTGAAGCTTGGACCCAGTGTCCTGGACAGGGGGAAAGGAAGTAAGCCAGGGCTCCCATCCCTGACTGCTATTCAGTCCACCGTGCACTTGGTAAAAGAACTCCTCATCCACCTGACTTGGTGTTCTCCCCTGAAGTACACATAAATGTCACTTCGATGAAGTTGTAAAGAGCTGTCAGCCCTCAAGCAACTACGTCAACTAACATTACACACCTCCTCAATCAGTTGGTACTTTTCGAAGAGATGGGTTAAAAGTCTTCCAACAGGCATAGAATCATAGAGCAATACAGCACAGATACAGGCCCCTCGGCCCAATCAGTCCATGCCGACCACGGTACCCACCCAGCTTAGTCCTAATTTCCTGCCTTTGGCCCATATCCTTCTAAGTCCCGGCCCTCCATGTACCTATCCAAGTGCTTCTTAAATGATATTGTTGTACTTGCCTCACCACTTCCTCTGGCAGCTCATCCCATATACTCACCACCTGCTGCATGAAAAAGTTGCCCCTCAGGTCCCTTTTTAATCTTTTAAATCTTTTTAAATCTTAAGGCATGAATCAGAGGAAGGGAGGACAACCACAAGGGAGGGAAGTTTCACATAAATTTAGTTTTACCTACAGAGAAGAAGTGTGCCTTGAAAACCTTTCTTGGAAACAGTGTTGTCCGATTTACATTCTATCCTCATGTTGTTGTACTGGGATGTAATCACCTCTGGTTTCTCTGCACCACAGAATTTGCCATGAAGCTTGAGTCAGCAGAGAGGCCACTGCGCACTTCCACATAATCGTACTTACAGACCTGGACACCAACAGTCGGCAATGGCGGGAGATTGTCCGGATCAGAGTAACAAAGCATACACCACATCAGTACATAGAGGGTAAGGCAAACAGAGGCACAACACTTAAGGGTATTTGTATACATCCCTCTAGCCCCAGGTTTCTAAAAAGGTTTACTGCAGAGGTATTAATGGTAGATTCCAGTCAGTGGCATGAAAAGGGATCAGCATTGTGTGAGGTGTTAAGGATGTAGTTATCTGGTCAATTGTGCATTGCTACACAGTAATACAACACTCAGGTTCTAATGCAGTTAACTGGTAAATTGGTTTATTATTGTCACATGTACCGAGGTACACTGAAAAATTGTGTTGTGCATGCCATCCATACAGATCATTTCATCACATCAGTACATCAAGTTAGTACAAGGGAAAAGCAAATAACAGAAAAAGCAAATAACAAGTAAAAGCAAAAGTACAGAGAGGGACCCTATCACTCTACTCAGCAATCAAATGTGGAGTGCATTAAGAGCAAGAGAATATAAGAGCAAGAGAATCTCTTGTATCTCTGTAAACTGAATATGAAATTTTGGCTAGAGAGCAGAGTCTGATGTGTTCTGTGTGCATCGCTTTCCTGGACATTAAAGGTTGGGATCCCCACACAACAACAATACCCCCAGGGGTAAAGCTCCTCCACTTGCTAGGATATATTAGCCTGACTTCATTTGCTCCTACCATTTCCATGCACTGCCCCAAGAGATCAGCAGGTTCTCAGAAAGCACTCCCATCTGCCCTTCACCCACACACTCCTCCCACTGGTTCCCCTCTCCCACCGTTCCCACCTCCCTCCCTCGATTCCATGCTCCACCTTTCCCTCCCATCAGACTCCATCATCTGCAGCCCTTTGTCACCTCCACCTCTCACCTCCCAGCCTCTCATTGTTTCCTCTCTTCCCTCCCCCATCGCCTATCACCCCTCCTCACCTGGATCCACCTATCGCTTGCCAGCTCTTGCTCCACCCCTTCCCCTCACCTCTTTATACTGATAACCTTCCCTCTGTCTCTCAGTTCAGATGAAGGGTCTCGACCCAAAACTTCGACTGTCCCATTTCCCTCCACAAATGCCGCCTGGCCTGCTGAGTTCCTCCAGCATCTTGTGTGTTGCTCCAGATTCCAGCATCTGCGGTCTCCTGTGCCTCAGAAAATGTGCAACAATGCTCTGCTCTCCCTTTCCCTCATGACCATCTCTGTAAACCCGCTTGGCTTCCAATCCACCTTGTCACCAGGGAGACAACGGAACCCCAGTGAGCAGGTCCCCTGACTTAAGCAATCAGTGGTCCATGTCAGCTGGGCAGGAGTAGTGTACAATGGAGAAAGATAATGGAGGATGTTGGATGTACAGGGGAAAAAGACCCTTTGCAATTCTCTGACATAACTTTCTGTCTTCCTGTATTGTAGAAACTGATTTGCTTTAAGGTACAGTTTCTTCTAACATGTGAGGCCAAGGTAAAGAACCGTGGCCAACAACAGACCCACCAGAAACATCCAAGGAAAACCTAATGCTGACCATAAGCTCCATGAAGGCACACATTGCAGCAGGAACCAAAACATGGTCTGGCAATTGTTCCATCCACTGACCAGAGACACTGATACTCCCTTACACCCACCTGCCCACTGCCCTCAGAATTAACCCGGTGAGACTACAGCTCATACAGTTGAGTCCTGCACTGGCTTCTGCCTTGATCCTAGCTCTCTGAGTGAGCCATAGTCATACAGCTCAGAAACAGGCCCTTTGGCCCAACTGGTCCATGCCGACCAAGATGCCCCATCCAAGCTAGTCCCGTTTGCCTGCATTTGGCCCGTAACCTTCTAAACCTTTCCAATCCATGTACCTGCCCAAATGTCTTTTAAAAGTTGTTATTGTACCTGCCTTGACCACTTCCTCTGACAGTTCATTCCACATACATACTACCCTTTGCATATAAAAGTTGCCCCTCAAGTTCCTATTAAATCTCTCCCCTCTCACCTTAAACCTATGACCTCTAGTTTTTAACTCCCCAACCCTGAGAAAAAGACTGAGTGCATTCACCCTCTCAATGTCCCTCAGCCCTCCCTTAATGACACATGATCTCACGCCAGCTCTCAGTATACTCACGTCATTGCCCTCGATCTCAAAGAACTCGAACTGCAGGGAAATGCGATATTGTGTTGGTGCCACCACCTGCCAGACACAGTTCTTGTTGGGTGGGTATTCTTTGGGCCAACCAGGGCTGGTTATGGAGCCGTTGAGTTTGGTCAGGAAACCACCACATGCAGCTGCAGTTGGTAAAACACAGATTGGAACTTACGCTATCAGTTGTGTCTAGGGAGGGGCAAACTTCCAGATGTAGTCCAATCATACAGCACTGAGGGGTCTGTCACTGAACACTGGAATACTCTGCATGGTTTTTATGGGTTTTTTTTGTTTCCAGTCTTTAATCATTCCTTCCCATTTTTTTCATCTCTCTCCTCAGCTCCAGCTATTCCCAACTCTTCCCATTCACGTCCACCCCCAACTTCCCAAATCTCCTTAAGGAGCTGAGTTGGGGGAATAAGGTTTCACAGGTCCTGGAAGTCCCCTGAACACCAAGAGGCAGCCACGTTACACCAACAAATAGCAATAGTAGCCACCGAGGAATTATTCAGCCACTGCAGAAGTGTGACAGACAGGAATAACAACCCCGGTTAAATTTTAGACACCCTAATAACAGGACGGTGATTTTCAAAACCCTCAAGGTCCACTGACAAGGGTAGGGATCAAACCAGCAACACTTCCCATCAGTGTAACCTAGCAGCACACCAGCACAGTGATATTTAGATTTACCCATAGCGCTCACAGGGAAACCACAGTGCCGGTCCTTGCTGAGCTACAGGAAACAGGCTTTAAGAGTTTTTTTTCTGTTCAATGGATGAGAGTGAGACCAGCAGGATCCCAGTTACTTGAAGCTCTCAGTTTTTTGATTGCACCATCGGACAGATCACCACATTGCATGAGGTATCAGGCAGCCCGTGCCCTTGGCATCACCTCATTCTGTACACTTTTCCCACCCCCCTTTACAAAAAGGACCTTCCCCCTTTACAAGTTCTTATTCTGGCTTTCTAACAGTTCACCCTTACCCTCACAGCTCCTTTTGTCATTGGCGAGTTCGTAACCAGGATCGCAGGCACATTTGTAGCTGCCCAGAGTATTAACGCAGCGCTGCTCACATCCTCCGTTGTCCGGCCGGGAGCACTCGTCCACCTCTTTAAAAAGGAGGAAAAGAAATCAGCACCCACTGCAACCAAACAGAGTCCCTAACTGTTTGTCTGTGGCCACACCTTCAAACGCCAAATACACACACACCCATAGACAAGAACACATAAACATACACACACCCCTACACATAAACACACACCAGCACACACGTACACACCAATGTATCCAAATCCACATAAATATACCCCAGACACACCCATATACTCATTATTCTATATATCCACAGCCCCCATACATAGTCTCATACATTTCCCTAGTGTCATACAACCCTACCAGCAAACACACCCACCCACAGCTGAATGTATTCATACACCCACACACACATACATATGCCCATATATCCCCACCCTCAGATACACATGCACATTCACCCACGTACACAGGGCACACATTACATCCTTGTGCACTTGTATAAAGGAGGAGATGTCAATTAATTATGTCTGACATCTGTTCTGATTGATGACAATGGATGTGTGGAGATATATAAAGGTGTAAATGTAACTTTGCTGGTTTTAGACCATCACCCAAAGTCAAAATTACCCTTGGGGTTTGAACACAGAGAGATCCTTCAGTCACATTCCATATTGGACCAGTAATGCCTTGTATCCCCTGGGACTGTCACACGGAATAACGGGTCTGAAAACCAACAAGTTAACTCAGATCTGATGAAGAGACCATTATCTGAACCTGGTTTCCCTTCTCAAATCCTGGCTGATGTTCCAGGTGTGTACAGGATCTCTGTGTGGTTTGTGATTTGCTGATGGAGGCCAGAAAAGCTGTTTGGTTATCTCAGGCACCCTGGTGTTTATAACCATCAGGACGGGAACTCGCCAGCATCTCAACTATTTGTGGAATGCTGTGGTGAAATCAGATTCCAATTCCGCCACACCACTTGTCCACAGGGAGTTTCCATTCCAGTGGATCTGCGGTCTGTGATGGAATGCACTGTGAACCCAATCCTCAGTGTACAATGCTGACATCACCACCAGACCTGAACAGATTGCCTATTCAAAAGACCAAAGGGTTTCGAAGGCTGACTACACACATTCAGTTTCACTGTTGTTCTGATACTCTTGGTTTCCCAGGGATTATTTCTAAATCTAAGATTAGAGAAGACCATAGTTCTCACACTAAGACTCAGCAGTGGAATAGCTCACACCTAGAGCGGCTCAAGCCACTTTAATAGGCCTTTCTATCCGCAGTCTCTCACCATAGGGATACAATTTCTGCTCCGCACAGGTCTCAGCCAAGACTGCCTTTGACCAACCACAAATGAGGATTGGCAAACCAGTTTAGACCTGTATGTCTTATCCAACTGAGTCAGACAGTTAGACAGGATTAAGCTGAGCCTAACAGTTCGACAGAGAATCCTAGTGGCTTAAAGGAGGGAAACTCACATAGGAAGAGAGTTGAGCTCCATATTGTACATGGTATTATCAGTTTCATGTAGAATCACCTCAACTCTTGCCTTTTATATCCTTTACCTCAATAGTGGTAGAATCTGGGGGGCACTGATGAGAATATGGGGACAATTCAAAATGGGACCCAGTGTAAATGGGTGGTTGATGGTTGGCACGGACACTGGGCCGAAGTTATCCATTTGTGACTTATCCATAAGGATACATGGAGTTGGGGGTAAGGTATTAGCATGGATAGAGGATTGGTTAGCCAAAAGAAGGCAGAGAATTGGGAAAAATGGGTGTTTCTCTGGTTGGCAATCAGTGGTGAGCGGGGTGCCGCAGGAGTCGGTGCTGGGCCCTCAACTGTTCACGATATACATTAACGATTTGGAAGAGGGGACGGAGTGCAGCGTATCTGAGTTTGCTGATGACACTAAATTGAGTGGAAAAGCAAATTGTGCAGAGGATGCGGAGAGTCTGTGGAGAGATATAGATGGGTTAAGTGAGTGGGCAGGGGTCTGGCAGATGGAGTACAATGTTGGTAAATGTGAGGTCATCCACTTTGGAAGGAAAAATAGAAAATCAGATTATTATTTAAATGGTGAAATATTGCAGCATGCTGTTGTGCAGAGGGACTTGGGAGAGCTTGTGCATGAATCGCAAAAGGTTGGTTTGCAGGTGCAACAGGTTATCAAGAAGGCAAATGGAACGTTGGCCTTCATTGCTGGAGGGATTGAATTTAAGAGCAGGAAGGTTATGCTGCAACTGTAC
This sequence comes from Pristis pectinata, assembly GCF_009764475.1. NCBI lineage: Eukaryota > Metazoa > Chordata > Chondrichthyes > Rhinopristiformes > Pristidae > Pristis > Pristis pectinata. Next base: position 3,435,110 of record NC_067433.1, read on the forward strand.
AGGGTACTGGTGAGACCACACCTGGAGTACTGCGTGCATTTCTAGCCTCCTTACTTGAGGAAGAATATACTGGCTTTGGAGGCGGTGCAGAGGAGGTTCACCAGGTTGATTCCAGAGATGAGGGGGTTAGCCTATGAGGAGAGATTGAGTTGCCTGGGACTATACTCACTGGAATTCAGAAGAAAGAGAGGGGTTTATAGAAACATATAAAATTATGAAAGGGATAGAGGCAGGAAGGTTGTTTCCACTGGTAGGTGAGACTAGAAGTAGGGGACATACCCTCAAGATTCAGGGGAGTAGATTTAGGATGGAGATGAGCAGAAACTGCTTTTCCAAGAGAGTAGTGAATCTTTGGAATTCTCTGCCCAGGGAAGCAGCGGAGGCTACCTCATTAAATATATTTAAGACAGAATTAGATATATTTTTGCATAGTAAGATAATTAAGGGTTATGGGGAAAAGGCAGGTAGCTGGATCTGAGTTGACGACCAGATAAGCCATGGTCTTATGGAATGGCGGAGCAGGCTCGACGGGCCAGATGGCCGACTCCTGCTCCTTATGTTCTAATGAAGGGAGACACAAGAGATTCTGCAGATGCTGGAATCTGGAGCAACACACACAGAATGGTGTAGGAACTCAGCGGGTCAGGCAGCATCTACAGAGGGAAATCAACAGTCGACGTTTTGGGTTGAGACCCTTCATCAGGACTGGAAAGAAAGAGGGCAGAAGCCAGAATAAGAAGGTCGGGGGAGTGGGAGGAGCACAGGCTGGCAGGTGATAGGTGAGTCCAGGTGAGAGGAGGAAGGTAGGTGGGTGGGGAAGGGGGGATGAAAGGGAGTGATGTAAGAAGCTGAGAGGTGATGGGTGGAAGAGGCAAAGGGCTGAAGAAGAAGGAATCCAGTAGAAGAGGACAATAGACCATGGAATAAAGGGAAGGAAGGGTGAAGGGTCTCAACCCAAAACAACGACTGTTTATTTCCCTCCAAAGATACTGCCTGACCTGCTGAGTTCCTCCAGCATTTTGTGTGTGGGCCGAAGGGCCTGTTTCTGTGCTGAATCTCTCCACGACTCTTTGACTGAAATTCAACTTGGCTTTTTCATCTTAACAATCCACGATGTTGCTTTTAACTTCTGCAGCATCCCCAAATACCTCCATTCTTAAAAAAAATAATCCAGTCCCTACATCTTTCCAATGTCTCTTTACAACTTCCCTTTTCTTTCAATTCTATCAACAAATCACAGCTAATAACTGCTATTTGTATCACTGGCAGATTTCAAAATTACTCCTGTCAGACTAACACCCACATGCAGGGAAGAGAAATCGGCCTGGAACCCAACACAAAGGGACATCATTACGCGCTCTGAAAAACTGAATTACTCCCTCGATTCTCTCTACAAACCAATTGTTAATCCAGTTTATTGTCCTCTCCCAAATTCTTTACCCAACCAGCTGTGTTGTTATTTCTACTTCACATGAAGCTCCTTGAGATTTCCATTTTACTAGGTAGTTAACAAAGGACATCTTTTTCATCCAATTACTCAGATCTAGATCACTAACTGAGTGGTAGAAACTGAGCCCATAAATAATTTTAAATGGAAGTTGGACAAGTACTCAAGGAAGAGTTACTGACATCACTGCTCTTTCAGAGGTAACATCAGCACAGAGAGCTGAATGGCTTTTTGTGTCATCATTTTCCATAGTTCCAGAATACTTTCCCATCATGAATTCTATTAGTTTTCCTTTGAAAGCATCAGTCTCAAATACTTTCTATGGTAACAAGTTCCACATTCCAATCACTTTATCAGTAAGATAAATTTACTCCATTCCCCACTGAATTTTTCCCTATCTTGTATTTAGGAGTTGTCATAGGTCAAAATACTCTGTCGAAATGTACTCCTCTAATATTAAAGACTCATACTCCTCTCCTCTAAGACTATGCTTCCTTTTAAAGAAAGCAGCCCCAAACTGTCCAATCTCTTCCAATATTTGATGCTATCTTTGTAAATCTCTTTTTCATATTCTACAACTCATAGCACGGAGACCAGGACTGTGCACAGAGCCAATATATATATATATATATCAATTGTATATTTTTAAATCTATCAAGTTTGTTACTTCTTCAAAGAATTCCTTATGAGTGATCAAGCGAAGTCAGCTTTCAAAGTGATATCACCGTATTTTTTTAGTTACCTAAGTGCTAAGTTCATTTTGGTTCAAATAATCCCCATTCAAAAGTTAAGCTTCCCTAAAGAAAACTTGCAGCAAGATCTCTGATTAGTGCTCTCACACACAAATGAAAAGGAATCTAATTCCCAGTGGAACTGGAAGCAGGGACCAGGATCTTTCACATTTTTTCTTGAAGCCTTAATAATCATAAAAACATTGGAGCAGGAGCAGGTCCTTTGAGCCTGCTCGGCCATTCAATTGGTTGATCCTCCATCTCAACAGCCACACCCAATGCCCGACCAATGCCCAAACCCTCCATGTCTTTTCAATGATCAGTGAACAATGAACTTATTTGGAGAGCAGTCCCCAGATCCACCTTTGAAGAAGTTGGCAGAGAACCCAGCTTTGTTGATGGAGCCATCGGATACAAACTTCATCCACAGTTTATTGGAGCTCGACTTGATGTCATCAGGTTTGTCGTAGCCACAGTAACGCCCAATCAGAGGGCTTTCTTCTGTGCTTCCATCTCGGACCTCCAGATAGTCATAAGCACAGCTATCGTGTCTCTCGATCTGTAGTGGAAAAATGAGATCTCAAGTCTTTGATTGATACTCTGAGGAAAACACCAATAAACCGTACATACAAAGACACAGTGCAAACACTGATACTACGCAGGACCAATGTGGAAAGGGCACATCATGCAAATGAGTGTGCACAAAATACTCAAACTGTTCACACCTACATATTCTGACACACATTCAACACACATACAGTCCACATCTCTATATATAGCACAAACAGCTCAACACTAATTAATTTAAGGTAGTGAGTGTTCATATTTAGGTAGCTTGTAAGCAGATAATAAAGGGAGAGAGAGTGTGAAGCACTGCTTTACTTTATGGGGTAAATTCGCTCAAGACCTCTCCCATTACAAAGGGTTATGTGCTAGAAATATTCTCCTGTTAACTGTTCTCCAACTCCAGCCAAAACAAGTGTGAACTTTCAAGACATCACAAATTATCATGCGTCATCAACGAGGAAAAAGCCATTTTGGATCTTGTTTCGTGCAGTGAGAAGGGGTCAATTGATAACCTTGTTTTCAACAGGCCTTTGGGGAGAGTGACTATAATGTGATGGAATTTTACACTGGGTTTGAAAGTCAAATAGTGCAAAGCAAAACTAGGGTCTGCAATCTAAACAGAAGAAACTAAGGTATGAGAACAGAGCTGGTCATAGGTTGATTGGGAGAATACATTCAAAGGCATGAACTGGACAGGAAATGGTTAGCATTTGAAGAGATAATGTCCAAGTTGCAGGGGAAAAAAATATTCTCAAGGGCACAAAAGCCCAAAAGGAAAAATGCTTCATCCGTGGTTGACCAGACAAATCGAGGATTATGTTAAATCAAAGGCTGCCAGAAGTACCAGTGAGCCTGAGGATTGAGAGCATTTAGAAATCAGCAAAGAAGTTAATATAGAAGGGCAAGAGAAAACTAGCAGGAAACATAGAAACAGTCTGTAAGAACTTTTATAGTGCATAAAAAGGAAAAGACCAGCAAGGGCAAATATGGGTCCCTTACAGAAAGAGACAATAGAATCTATAATGGTGAACAAGGAAATGGCAGAGATATTGAACTGTTACTTTGCATCTGTCTTCACAAAAGGCACAGAAATATAACAGATATATTGAAGGATCAAGGGTACAGTGAGAATGAGGAAATGAAGGAACTACATATTAATCCAAAAAAGTACTACATGTACTGGTGAGCCTGATAAATCCCAAGGACCCTACATCCCAGAGTTCTGAAAGAGGTAGCTTTAGAGATAGTGGATACCCTGGTTCTCATCTTCCAAAGTTCTGTAGATTCTGCAGAGTCATACAGCACGGAATTGTTGCCATGGATTGAAGGGTAGTAAATGTGAAGGTGCTATTACAGAAAGGAGGGAGATAGATAACAGGGAACTATCAACTGTTAGCATAATGTCGATGGTAGGGAAAACACTGGAATCTATATGAGGGAGGTAATAATTGAAAAGAATGATAGGATTGAGAAGAGTCATCCTGGATTTACAAAGGGAAAACTGCTTTTTTTATATATGCATTCAAGGGATGTGGCCATTGCCTGAGCCAGCATATAATTGCCCATCCCTAGTTGCCCTTGAGACGGTGGTGGTGACCTGCCTTCTTGAACTGCTGATGTCTTTGAGGTGTGGGTATATACACAACACTGTTTGGGAGAGAGTTCCAGGATTTTGACCCAGTGACAGTGAAGGAATGGTGATATATTTCCAAGTCAGGATGGTGTGTGGCTTGGATGGCAACTTCCAGCAACTTAGATGGTGCTGTTCTCCATGCTTTTGCTGCCCTTGTCCTCTTGGCTGGTAGAGGTCATGGGTTTGGAAGGTGCTGTCCAAGGTGAGTTGCTGCAGTGCATCCTGTAGATCAGTGGTTTTCAACCTTTTTCATGCTGTGGACCCCCAGAACATGTCCTTGTTAGATAGCGGACCCCCAAAGCCCACAAAATCAAACAATCGATAATTCATGCGTACAACACTTTAATTACTGCGCATAGGCCCTATTGAAATAGTCACTATTTCAATCACCGCTAATTACCAGCGGTGTCTTTCAGTGTTCAGTTCAATGTGAAGGTTGTGCCTGTTTTGCACTGCAGAGTTTGTCCAAACGTGGTGGTATGTGTGACAAACATAAGCGTACGTCATCCTCAATGTCCAGTCTTGATCTGTATTTGGTTTTCATGGCAGTGACTGCAGAAAATGCTATTTCGCACAAGTAAGTGGTTGCAAATGGTAACAGAACATTGACGGCTTTGCCGGACAGCAGTGGATACTCCTGGGAACATGCTATCCAGAACAACAACAGTGACATTCAGTTTAACTGCAAGCACAAAGTCCTGTCAGATGAAAGTTCAGCCAATTCTTCTTGTTCACGTCCAGTTAAATCAGTAAGCATGCATTCAAACGGATTTCGAATCCAATCAAACATGCTCGTGTCATCGTCACTGAAATACTCATGGAAATAATGTGACAGCTGTTGAATATGGTTCAAAACGGTGCTCGCAATGGCCTCTGTCTTAGTCTCGTTCACTGTCAGAAAGTCAGCCAGCAACGGAAACATATCATAGACGCCTTGCTCGCATCTTCCCTTCCAGATACAGAGTTTTTTCTGGAAGGCATTGATTTTGTCATGCGTTTTCAGAACATTTGAGCCAGGTCCTTGCAATGATAGATTTAAGCTGTTCAAAATGTTGGAAAATATCTGCAAGATAAGCTAATCTGGCAACCCATGTCTCATCTGTCAAGAACTGTGCCAATGATCCGTTATGTTCATTTAGAAAAGTGAGCAGTTCATCTTGCAATTCATATACACACTGTACAACGCGGCCTCATGACAGCCATCTGACTTCTGTATGTAGCAACAAATGCTTATGCTCGGCTTCCATTTCGTGGCATATGTTTTCAAACAAACGATGATTGAGCAGCCTGGCTTTGATAAAGTTAACAATTTTAATGCACATGGAAAACACATCCGCAAGATTTCCATCCATATCCTTTGCAATCAAAGCCTCACGGTGAATCATGCAGTGGGTTGCTGCTACATGTGGAGCTACTTCTTTCACTCCTGCGACTAGATCCGACTTCTGTCCCATCATTGCAGCAGCACCATCCGTACATACTCCAACACACTGTGTCCACGCCAATGCCGATTGTACAAAAACAAGTTAAGCACACGGAGAAGTTCTTCACCGGTTGTACGTCCTGGGAGCGCCTTGCAAAACAAAAAGTCTTCCAAAGCCTCTCCTTCCCAGCAATATCGAACATAAGCCAACAACTGCGCAGCAATGGCAATATCAGTACTTTCATCGAGCTGAATCGCAAATCTGACTTGCTGAAGATGTGCTATCAGCTGGCTCTGTATATCTTCCGCCATATCGCCAATTCTTCTGCTTACTGTGTTACCAGACAGTGGAATGGCTTTCAGTTTTTGACTGGATTCTTGTCCCAGTACAACTTAGCACATATCTACTGCTGCAGGCAGTATAAGCTCTTCTCCAATTGTGTGAGGCTTTCTGGAAGTGCTTTTTGTGTTTTTTTTTTTTTTCTTGCGTGCTATTCGTAATGCTACCAAATATGATGCGCAAAGAGCCTCCTCATTTACAGTGGCACAGGTTGTCATTTTGCCTTTCTGCTTGAGGTACAGCTCCTTTTGCCGCTGAAGATATTCCTTCGGCTTACTGGCAATATCTGGATGCACTGTTGTTAAATGGCGCTTCAATTTCGTTGGTTTCATTGCATCGTTGGACAGTGTTTGCAAACACACAACACAGAGAGGTTGGTCCGCATTTGTCCCAACTGCGATGAAGCCATATGAAATGTATTCTGGATCGTACTTGCATTGTTTTCTCTTTCGGTCACCCTTATCCCCTTCGTCATCAGAATCTTCCGGTTTCTGGTCAGCTTTTCTCTTCAGAAATTTCTCCATACTCAGCAATACACGCTGGACAGTTTAATTACTATTACTGATAAGCAAAATTATCAAAACTAATCTAAAATTTACACGACTGCGCACTTTTCGTTTAACAGTGACGTCACTGTGGCGTAAATGCACGGTAAGTAAGCAATATTATTAAGGCACACCAACAACGTCACTCAGTCTCACTAACACTACAGTGCACAACAGAATAGTAGTGAGTAGTGAACACTGCTGACTACTCTGACTACACAAATCGAATATTAAGCGGCAGCTTACCAAAAGGGAACATCGTCTAAGTCTCTAAGATTGTCGCCTATAACAGATAGAATAGACATGGCCGATTTTCTGAATAGTGGAAAACTGGAGCAAGCAAGTAAGCTACGTCTTTGTAACAGGTCGTTTTCCATTTTTTTCTTGGCTTGCTTGCGGACGCCCTGGCAACCCAGACCACAGGTTGAAAACCTCTGCTGTAGATGGTACAAACTGTACATCGGTGGTGGAGTGAGTGAGTGGTTGTAGATGGAGTGCCTATCAAGCAGGCTGCTATGTCCTGTATGGTATCGAGTGACTTGAATGTTGTTGAAGCTGCACTCATCCAAGCAAGCAGAGAGTGTTCCAGCACACTCCTGACTTGCACCTTGTAGATGCTGGACAGGCTTTGGGAAGTCAGGAGGTGAGTTACTAGCCACAGGATTCCTAGCTTCTGACCTAGTCTTGTAGTTAGATCGTGCACATGGCTTCTCCAGTTCAGGTTCTGGTCAGTGGTAACTCCAGGATATTAATAGTGGTGGATTCAGTGACAGTAATGCCCTTGAATGTCAGAGGTCGATAGCTGGATTTTCTCTTGTTTGATACTGTCATTGCCTGGCTGGTGTGGCACAAATGTTACCTGCAATCTCAGCCCAGGCCTGGATATTGTCCAGGTATTGCTGCATTTGACTTCAGTGGAGACCAGAGCTTCTGTCAGCAGGCTGTTGCTAAGCAAGTGTTTGACTAAGTTCTTTCAGGTTGTGACCAGTAGAATCGATGAGGGGGAGCCAGTGAATGTGGTGGTTTTGGATTTCCAGAACACTTTCTGCACAGGAGGTTGCTTTACAAAGTTAAAACACATGGAATTAGGGGCAATGTACTGCCATGGATTGACAATTGGCATTGGACAGAAAGCGAACAGATCCTTCTCAGGTTGGCTGCCTGTAACAGTTGGAGTACTGCAGGGATCGGTGCTTGGGCTCCAGCTATCGGCGAACTATATCAATGATTTCGCTGAGGGGATGAAATGTCAAAGTTCCAAGTTTACTGATGATACTAAACCAGGTGGGATTGTGAGTACAGAGGAGGATGTAGAGGCTTCAAGGGGATAGGGACAAGTTGGGTATGTGAGTGATATGGCAGATGTAACACAGTGTGACAAACTGTCAGGTCATTCACTTTGGTGCGTATAACAGAAAGGCAAAGTACAAGTTAAATGGTGAGAGATTGGGTGGTGTGGGTGCTCAGAGGGACATAAGTGTAAATGTATATTGAAGGCCAACATGCAGGTGTAGCTAGAAATCAGGAGGGCAAATGTTATATTAGCTTTATTATTGGAGGGTTTGATGACCAGACGGAAATGTTATTGCAACTGTATAGGACCTTTGTGAGACCACAAGAGTGGTGAACCTTTGGGTGTGGAAGCTCAGTTATGTTCACTCAAGACAGATCGATAAATTGCAGGGCATTAAATGGGCTGGAAATGGCATTAAGGTAGAAGATGACAAGTGGCAGAACAGGTTTAAAGGGCCAGGTGGCCTCGTCCTGTCCATATTTCTTATATCATCACTTGTACACATTCATTAGTGGAGCTGGAACGTACCCAATTAGCCAGGTACAAATAAGCAGCTCCGGCCAGTCTATCAGCTCCCTTCCTGATTACCAACAAAGAACCTGCTTCAGGTAAGAGAATGCGTCAGATTTCACAGTGCTTTGAGGAAGGGCAGGAGAGTTCTCAAATATTTATGCTTCAGCCATCATCACTGACACAGATTCACTGGTTATTATCTCACTGCTCTTTGTAAAACCTGCTGTAGACAAATTGGCTGCTGTATTTTCCTAGGTTGTATAACAGTGACTATGTATAAAAAGGCTTCAAATCACTTTGTGACATCCCAGATTCTGAAGGCAAGTCCTTGATATATCAGGAACTTCTCAGGATACTGAAAAAGACTTTTTCTTATTGACTTCTGAAACAATTCTTATTGGAAGGTTTTTTACCCAGAGAGTGGTTGGGGCATGGAATGTACTGCCTGGGGCAGTGGTAGAGGAGGGTACATTGTTCAAATTCAAGAGGTTACTAGATAAGCATATGGAGGAATTTAGAATAGAGGGATATGTGGGAGGAAGGGGTTAGATAGTCTTAGGTGAGGTTTAAAGGTCGGCACAACATTGTGGGCCAAAGGGCCTGTATTGTGCTGTACTGTTCTATGTTCTATGTTAAACACTTAAGCTTGCGTCCTTGGCTTTAGCCACAGAATTAATGGAATAATTCATATTCATGTTCATACTCAGAGAATGGCACGTCGGCAACATCATGACCTTTTTATCCAACTTTAAAAGGGGAAATGTTACCTCAAACGACTGAAAGGCTAGTCCCACGTGAAAAGTGTCTGAGACTCTTATTCTCCAAATGCAGACTTTTGATGGCCGGTAGTCATCAGGGTAGTTTGGAGACTGAATCTGCCCCAGATCCTTGCTGATATCCCCTCCACAGATGGCTACAGTTTAAAAGAAAAGAAATGGAATAAACTGAGTTTCTGGTGTGGTATCTAATCACTGAAACCAATAGTAACAGGGTTCACACCACAGATAAAATACCACCAGCAAAACCTCCGAGTGAAACTTAGATTGAAAACAATGTGCCTGTGTAGTTAGCTGGAATTCTTAATCATCCTGAAGCTCCTATACTGTGCAACGCGTAATGTTGGATGGAGTTGGGATTGATTATGATCCCATGGTAGAACATCCCATGTGTGATGAGGTGCTGGACAACTGTAGGCCCAGCATTAGGTAAAACGTAGACACAAGAGACTGCAGATGCTGGAATCTGGAGCAACACACAAGATGCCAGAGAAACTCAGTGGGTCAGGCAGCATCTGTGGAGGGAAATGGACAGACGAAGGGTCTCGACCCGAAACGTCGACTGTCCATTTCCCTCCATAGATGCTGCCTGACCCGCTGAGTTCCTCTAGCATCTTGTGTGCTGTGTTAATCACAATGTGTAGGAAGAAGAGAAGATGTGGAAAGAACATCCAGTCTGCAGCTTCAGTCCTGAGGCACAGGAGCGAGAGTTGCTGTCGTGACCAGGAGAACGATGTACTAGGCATCTTTTTACAGCTATTGCTCACCTACTCAAAGCTATGGAAAATGAGACAGCATGGCACATGACTTTTTACATCTTTTCAGCCATCTCTTGTCTTCCCAATTTTGGGTTGAAGCACAGGACCAGAGGCAGAGAACATCGGGATCAGAGATGTAACCTGGAGGTGCACCTCTTCTCTCGGTTTTTGCTTGACAGTTATCTCTCCTTTTTCATGGTTTAGATCATGAACTTGCCCCAATGCCTCCACACAAGTGTCCCCCTTATTGCAAGGTGACAGGTTACAGAAGAAACTGAACTGTCTAACAAAGAACATAGAACAGTCCAGTGCAGGAACAGGCCCTTTGGCCCTCAATGTCTGTGCTGACCATTATGCCAGATTAAACTAATCCCACCTGCCTGCACATTTCATATTCCTCCATTCGCTGTTTTTTCATGTGTCTGTCCAAATGCCTTTTAAACCCTCCTATCATGTCTGCCTCCACCACCACCCCTGGCAGAACAGTTCAGGCACCCACCACTCTCTCTGTAAAAAAAAAACTTGCCCTGCACATCTCCTTTAAACTTTCCCCCTCTCACACAGTTTTCATCAATGTGAAACATTGTCCCATATTTTGTTTACAGAAATTCATTTTAATTTCTTGTGGAATGTTCCATGAGAAATATATTTTAGAGAGGGTACAGCACAGACCCACTCTAATATGTCAAATTATTTGGAATGAGGACACATTGCACAGTCTAGATTTATATTCCCTTGAGTGCAGAAGATTAAGGGGATTAAATAATTTTATAAGGTATATAGAGAAATTGGAGAAAGGGGAGTTAAAAAACATAAAAGCCAAGCTGTTCCAGGATAATGTCAAGTAGCACTTCTGCACATCAAGGACAATGAATGGGAATCAATGACACATTTTATATATTAAACTAAAGAATTTTTGTCATCAGGGGTTTACAGAGTAAAGATGTGTATGTGGAATTAGTGAGCAATGATTGAAACGGTGGGGAGAGCTGGCGTACAGAGCTGAATTATCCCCTGCCATTGTGTAAGCAACGGCTTGGAGGAAAAGGCTGTAGGGTCTGTGTAATGTTTGCCAGGTTAATAGCCTCAGCTCTGGATACCATTGGCTATTCAGGAATGGAGACACTGCACTGTATAGACACAATCCTTCTGTGAATTCTCTTAAATTCTCCCAGACATTCCAAAATTATCAGGGAGAAATAAATCTGCCTTTTTTTCCCCAAAATACAGCTCTCTTTAACAACGCTGAAGGAAGTGTACAACAACGTTGTAATAAATGAACCCGTTTTAAATCTCCAGGATGCTCTATATCCCAGGATTTGGAGTGCACAGACACATTCCAACACCATCTGGCATTGAGCTTCTTGGAGTGCACAGGAAATAAAAGTCCTGGGGATTTTCTTCTTGTGTGTGACATTAGATTGAGCTGTGCAGCAGCAATGAAGAACCCCTGCAGCTGAAAAATATCACAACACTGCCTGATTAAGCATTCCTTACACCTGACCTGCAAAAACCTCTTCACAGTATAATCCCATGTTCCTCATGGCCAGACGTTAATTTTTTTTTGTCTTAATTGGTTGCTTTATATTTCAAAGCATCATTGCAGAACCCAGCAGGGCAAGGGTTACAAACTGCAAAGCAGTTTTGACCAGCAGAGGGAGATCGTGAGTCCTCTTGTGGGTTAATTTTCCCCCAGCAGCCAAGGTGAGGATCAGAGCTCGCTCAAACAAGGCTCCCTCTCTGTTGGGAATGTATGGTTTGGCATGGAAAGGCTTTTAAAATGAATTTGTCCTAAATTCTTCCCTCCACCTCCTACCAATCATGTTTTGTAGTTCCAGAGGCACTCCTGACTACATCAGCATCCTTGAAGTGTGATGGACACTGAGCCACAGAAACAGCAAGCATACAGTGCACCGTAAAAAAATCCTGTCTATGTGCTAACAAATAGAAGGTAGTAATTAGTCATAATCATAGAGTAATGAGGCATGGAAACAGGCCATTCCGACCAAGTTGTCCATCTAAGCTAATTCCATTTGCCTGCATTTGGCCCATATCTCTTTAAACCTTTCCCGTTCATGCACCTGTCCAGATGTCCTTTGAATGTTGTTATTGTACTTGCCTCAACCACTTCCTCTGTCAACTTGTTCCATATACCCACCACCCTCTGTGTGAAGAAGTTGCCCCTCAGAAGCCTATTAAATCTTTCCCCACTTACCATAAACTTATGTCCTCTAGTTTTTGATTCCCTTACCTTGGGGATATAAAACTGTATGCATCCACCCTATCTATGCCCCTCATTATTTTATACACCTCTATAAGGTCACCCCAGTATGACAACAAAACAAGTGTATGCTCCTAATCAAATGGAGGACAGAAAGAATGAACCTAACATTCAGGATGGGGAAAGACAATTGGCTGCAACAAACTTATCAAGTCTCAACCTCACAACATTCACCCAAGCAACCATCATTTCTCTCAATTCCCCTGAATCTCCCCTTCCTATGAACTTGCTCTACAATCCATAAAGCTTTGGATGAAAAACCTAGAGTTGGATTTTAAAAAAAGGACTATTTTCAATTGAGCTGTTCAACAGTCATTCTGGCTTTAAGACTTTAGTGACTGTGTGTGTTCCTCTGAAGTCTTTTTGTCAATTGCTTTGTTTTGTCTTCAAAAACAGGAGCCTGGGGACTTGCTGGATCGTATAAATCACTGTTCAGCTGTGACTTCATGAATTTCTTCCCAACTAACATCTGCCCTGGGGCGTGGTGCTTCCAGCCCAGAGCATCCTACGGGAGCCCACTCCCTCTTCCGATCATTAGCAGTGTGGGACTAAAGCTGTCACTGGTGCATGTCCCATTCCTGGAATCAGCAGGACCAATGATTGCAGGAAGGAGGAGGAGGAGGTGGGCCCCAGCTAAGAGATAGCATCATTCAAACATCAGATCAACACATCTCCCATTTAACCTGACCGGAAAGCACCCGTCAAAACACAGCCAAGTTAGAAACTGCTTGATGTGCAGACAATGTGTGGAATTAGTGCTGGGGGTAGCGGCTTTAATTGAGATTTTATTCATGGGGCACAGTATTCTAATGATGCATTGCACAGGTTAGAATTGTGAAACTGTTAGAGAGTAGTGGACTCTGCCCAATACATCACAGGCACATTCCTCCCCACCATCGGGAGTATCTACAGGAAGTGCTGCCTCAAGAAGGCAACATCCATCATCAAAGATCCCCACCATCCAGGCCATGCCATCTTCTCGCAGCTACCATCGGGCAGGAGGTACAGAAGCCTGAAGTCCCACACCACCAGGTTCAAGAACAGCTACTTCCCTTCGACCATTTGGTTCTTGAACCAACCGGCACAACCCTAATCACTACAGTTTAGCAAAACTGTGACCACTTTGATCACTGCACTAAAATGGACTTCTTTTTTGTCCTAATTGTGTTCTTTCTTGTAAAAATTATGTACAATTTATGTTTAATTTATGTTTTTCTTGTGATTGCTGCATATATGCCTGACCCTTATCAGTCACCCCAAAGTGCATCACCTCACACTTCTCAGGATTAATTTCCACCTACCATTGCTTTGCCCATTTTACCAACTGATCAATATCATCCTATAGCATACAACTGCCCTTCTCATTGTCAACAACACTATGGATCGAGCTTTGGTGATCGAGCTTAAATAAAATTCTGTTGTCTGGTGAACTGCAACTGGTAATTGGGCCTAACCAATCTATATATTTGTTTACACTCCACAGAAGCCCCCTAATGGCGACAGAAAGTCAATGCAGCAGCCTTTAATATCCCTTTGGATCAGAGAGTTCTACAGTTCTGGTCGCCACACTATAGGAAGGATGCGATTGCATTGGAAAGGGTGTAAAGAAGATTCACCAAGATGTTGCCTGGGATGGTGCATTTCAGTTCCTAGGAGAGACTGGAGAGGCTGGTTTTGTTTATCTTGGAGTGAAGGAAGCTGAGGACCTGATAAGAGATATAAGACTCATCCATTTCTGAATCCCACAAAAGCCACATTATATTGTTTAGAAAATAGCTAGAGCTGTTACATGAAGGAAAATCCCGGAATCTCCTTGGCACATGATTTAACAACAACAAATTGCCCTGATATGGTGTTTTTAATGCAGTTACCTTCATAGACGGCTGAGAATCCTTTGCCGACCCAGCTGCTGCTGCTTCGGAATTCAATCCAAAGCCGGCTGTCCGTCGAAATGAGGGAAGGTGGAATCCTATCTCCACAAAACCTACCTGGAAAAATACAGCAGATCAGAGACAAAGTTAACCCAGCGAATGGAAAGTGAATGTAAGGACATAAGAAACATGAGCAGAGTAGATCATCTGACCCTTCAAGCCTGCTTTGCTGTTCATCAAGACCATAGCTGGTCTTCTACCTCAATGACATTGTCCTGTACCCTTCCCACATCACTTGATTTCTGCAATATCCAGAAATCTATCTGACTCTGTTTTGCATGAGTCACTGACCGAGGTTCCACAGCCCTCTGGGAGAGAGAATTCCAAAGGTTTACCGTCCTCTGAGAGAAGAAAGATTTCCTCCTCTCAGTCCTTACCCTTATTTTCAAACTCCTAAACTCTTGCAACTAGCCTCCCCACAACTAGTCTGTCAAGACCTTTAACAACTTGATAAGTTTTGATGAGATCTCCCCTCTTCTAAAACTCTAGAGAGTACAGAGTCCACTGAATCTCTCCTCATGTGGCAAACCTGCCATCCCTGGAATCAGCCTAGTGAACCTTGGCTGGTAAGTACAGCTTGTTACTTGTATCAATACCACCACAGAACAGTTTTTTAAAAGATAGGTGGGAATTGGCGATGGTGATTTTTTTTGCAAGGATGGCAAAAACTGGTTAAAAACAAAATAGATCAATAACGTCAATATTGTTTATGAGAATGTGCTGTGCGTAAATCAATCTGCACTGACATACATAACAACCAGGAATCCACTTCAAAAGTGATTCTAATCTGTACACAGCACAATCCACCAATCAGTGCTGAGATGCATCACCGTTTCTGGAAGTTCTGACTGAGGGAAGCAAGGGCTCTTCTGAAAGTCTTGTGGAATCTTTTAACATCCAGCTGGATAACTAACATTGGAACCTAGGACCTTGAGTTGGTGTTGCAGAGAAGTTGAGATTTTCAGAATCAGAATCAGGTTTATTATCACTGGATTATGTGTCGTGAAATTTGTTGTTTTGCGGCAGCAGTACAGTGCAAAGACATAAAATTACTATAAATTACAAAAATAAATAAATAGTGCAAAAAAAAAGGAATAACGAGGTAGTGTTCATGGACCATTCAGAAATCTGATGGCAAAGGGGAAGAAGCTGTTTTTGAATCATTGAGTGTGGGTGTTCAGGGCCCTGTATCTCCTCCCCGATGGTAGTAACGAGAAGAGGGCATGTCTTGGATAGTGAGGGTCCTTAGTGATGGATGCCACCTTCTTAAGGCACCACCTCGTGAAGATGTCCTTGATGGTGGGGAGGGTTGTGCCCATGATGGAGCTGGCTGAGTCTATAACCCTCTGCAGCCTCTTGCGATCCTGTGCATTGGAGCCTCCATACCAGGCTGTGATGCAACCAGTCAGAATGCTCCCTACTGTGCATCTATAGAAATATGTAAGAGTGACATACAGAATCTCCTCAAACTCCTAACAAAGTAGAGCCGCTGGCATGTCTTCTTCATGATTGCATCAATGTGTTGGACCACAAAATTAGAAGAAATTCAGAGAAGCTTCAGGAAGAAGAGGGAAGGAATAAGGTAAGGCATTTTGGAACATAGTTCAGCCTCTACCAGTGAGCTCCTGAGAAATGCATTAATGAGAGAGCCCCAGGTTCACGGGGCAAAGATGATTCCAGCTGTGCTGTAGCTGGGCTGCAAAAGGCAAAATCCAATTCCATCCAAAGAAATGCAAAGCAGAAAAGGTGAGGCCTAAACAAACCCACGAATTTGATTAAACACGCAAAAGGAGCACAGGAAACAGAGCGTTGGTGAAAGCTGTGTGAGGAACAGCCTCGGTGGGTAAAAGGGTGTGTGGCATAGAATCCCAGAGAGTAGAGGAAGTGTAGAAATAGAACCCTGCTGTAAAAGCAGCACAGGAGACAGTGTGTGAGCAGCTAAAACACGTGTGAGATACAGACGTGGGGAATAAAAGGAGCATGAGAACTGTGATGGACATTCACCTTCCAGGCCCCAAAAAGGCTTATTACTAACCTCAGCTTTTTAGCACAGCAGCATGACCTGTCCAAGTGTCAAGAAGTGGTTGTTCATTAAGCTAAAATCACGTTTGCAAAAACAACAGAAATTGTCCAAGGCTCAAGATGTTTGTTGTTTGCTAAGTTAAACTTCTAACTAATGTTCCCTGCTCAGCCTCTTGACATAAACAAGAGAGCTTAATTAAACCCTCCAGTCACCAGGCCTGAAAATGTGGTTGAAAAAGGCATCACAGGCCAATGATGCCAACTCAGTGAAAAAACAGAATGACAGAGCGAAGGGGTGACAGAATGAAGACCTAGAATTCATTCCTCAGCCTTTGGTTTTTGCGACGGACGACTTGTTTGCCTGCAACTTGTTGGTATGGCATTTTAGCTTGTAAGAATTGTACTTGTGTCTGGAAATCCTTTGCAAGTTACAAGTCGCTGTTAAGAATTACTTATTAGAATTAAACATGTTCCACTTAAAATAAAATAAATTGTTTAAACAGCTTCATAAGCTGGAAGTATCTTCTCTTTGGTTGGGAGAAGGGACTCACCGCTTGAAATAATGATTATTGACAGCAAGACTTTTCCATAGAGACTGGAGAAGTGAAGTAAACTAGTCCTTGCAGTGTAGGTTGATACAGTAAAATCTCCCTAGAGTGAGGGTACTCATAGATACTTATGCCAGATAGAACTTAAAGTCTTGATTTAAGTTTAGAGCTCTCAGACGGTACACTCAATATCATCACAGAACCAATGATACAATGAGTAAAAGGGGCATAGGAGACGGGATCCCGGTGAGTAGAAGCAGCATAGGAAGTAGAGTCCCCGTAGCGTGGTGGTGTCACAGTGAGTAAAAGTGGAAGATTAAGTTCCAGAGAAACAAAGGACGGCAGATACTGGAATCTAGATGAAAAACAAAATGATGCTGGAGGAACTCAGCAGGCCAGGCAGCATCCGTGGAGATTAAGTTCCAGTCGGTTTAAACAAGAATTTGGTTTAAAAAAAGAGCCAGAGAATTTTAAAGATTTATTCAGCATAGGAAAAACAGGAAATATCCCTCACAAAGGACATAGAATAGTTCTGCACAAGAACAGGTCCTTCGGCCCAAGGTGTCTGTGCCGAACACGATGCCAAATTAAACTAAGTCTCCTCTGCCTGTACCTGATCCATATCCCTCCATTCCCTGCATATTCATGTGTCTTTCTAAAAGCCTGTTAAATGCCACTGTCATATCTGCTTCCACCACCGCCCCTGGCAGCCCGTTCCAGGCACCCACCACTCTGTGTAAAAAACTTGTACCCTTTCCAAATGGGGCAACCAGAATTGCACAAAATACCCTAAATGCAGCCTAACCAAAGTTTGATGTAGCTGTGACATGACTTCCTTACTCTTATACTCAATGCCCAACCAATGAAGGCAAGCATGCCATACACCTTCTCAACCACCCTTTCTACTTGTGTAGCCACTTTCAGGGAGCTATGGACTTGGACCCCTCCCAAGGCACTTCACACCAATGAAATGTTGTCACTATTTAGATAAGAAACCCTGCAATCTACTTGTGCACAGCAACCTCCCATAGACAGCAATTATTCCAATGACAAGCTAATCTGTCTTGCAGATGTTGAGTTGGTATTGGACAGGATGGCAAGGAGAACTTCTTTCTCCCCTGTGAAATGGTGCCATTGAATCTTTCAATGTCCACCTGAGATGACAGAAGGCACCTGGGTTTAACTTGACTTCTGAGAGAGAGAAGCAATTTTAATCAGATTTAATCAGATATAGGAGCCATAGATCAAGTGGACAGTCAGAGACTTTTTCCCAGTGCGAAAATTGCTAACACGAGGGGACATGATTGGAGGAAGGTATGGGGGGGATGTCAGGGGTAAGTTTTTTTTACACAGAGTGGTGGGAGCATGGAACACACTGCTTGCAGAGGTTGTGGGGGCAGATACATTAGGGACATTTAAGAGACTCTTAGACACATGAATGATAGAAAAATAGGGGGCTATGTAGGAGGGAAGGGTTAGATAGATCTTAGAGCAGGATAAAATGTCGGCACAACATTGTGGGCCAAAGGGCCTGTACTGTGCTGTAACGTTCTATGTTCTATAGAAGTGGAACATCAGAGATGTGTGCACCCACTCAGGATCAATTTGGGAAAACAAAATCTAAGTGTACAATTGTATTTAAGATATGACCAACTCAGCCCATTGTTGGTTGGAGGATCTTTCCCCCTAGACTCTGCACACTTTGGTCACCCAGGTTTGGCATCAACTGACCATTGGGTGTTGTTTTATCTCACACCCTGCAGCCCATAGTCCCCTTCTGCATTCTGAACTGATCAACAAGTGATACGAGTCAGAAGGTGTAAGCCTGTGCTGAACTTGTCAGTAGGTCGTGCTATGGAAGTTGTCAATGTCAACTTAAATATCAATCACACACCCCAACCCTCAAAGTAATGCTAGGAAATGTATAAGCTAATGGGTGTTAGTCAGGACAGAACCTGGTCCAACTGTTCCCCAGCCCAGTAGCACACAATTAGTTACTCCACTAATGACTGAATCGCCTACTAACTAGAGTTACACCATGAGGAACTGGCAGTTCGGACAGTCATACAAAGATCTTAGGATCCCAAGTCCACCCTTGGAACTGTATTGTTTTTATTTATTTATTTTTTTGATTTGGGGGTTCTCTTTTCATATAATTAAATTTCTTTTCAATTTCTTTTGTATGATGCTCACTTAGCAGGAGAGCGGGAGGTCCAGATTATATATTTTACTCCTTGTGAGCATATATATATTAACTGTTATTACTGATATCCCGATCTCTTCGCACCGTGTGTATAATCATTAATGTTATGTATAGTAATTTGAATTAATTTGAAATTCAATAAAGAGATTGAAAAAGAAAGAAAGGAACTGTATCTTTAGCAACTCCAACCCCCACCATCTAGCGGGACAGGACAGAAGATACAAGGAACACCACCAGCACCAGGTCACACATCATCCTCACGTGGAAGTATAACAACCATCCCTTCATCATAGAACATAGAACATTAGAGCGAGAGAGGCAGACAGAGAGCGAGAGAGACAGAGAGCGCGAGAGAGGCAGAGAGAGCACGAGAGAGAGAGAGCGAGAGACAGAGAGAGCAAGAGACAGAGAGAGCAAGAGACAGAGACAGAAACAGAGACAGAGAGGGAGAAAGACGAGACAGAAACAGAGACGGAAACAGAGAGAGACAGACAGACGTATGAGGAGAAAAAACAAATGGAAATAGTCTTTTGAAAACCTGAGTGTCTCACACTATGTAATTTCAAACTGAATGAAAAGGAGGGAGGAGTGACTGAGTGACTCCCAGATTGGGTTTAAATGGAAGTGGTTGATGTAGATTAATCGACACAATGATTCTTCATCACAGCACACTGCAAGAGAAGGATGAAAGAATATGTAGGGCTGTGAATTACAAAGGACAAGAAACAAAAAAGGGAAAGAAGCAAGGTGAAAACAAGAAAATTCAGTGGGCAGAGAGGTTTATAATCAGATCTAAGTCAGGAGATAACATATTCCTACCACGCAGTGGGGCCTTTCTTCCAGTATCCATCACGTACTTCCACATAATCGTACAGCACAGGCGGCTCCTGAATGTGTCCATGGCAGTGAAATTTAAATAATCTGAAACAGAATGGGATGAGATGCAGGTGAGACTGAGATGGAAAATACAGGAGAAAATCTTATTGGGGGTGCACTGACTGCAAAGATAACAGATGACACCCTGACCTGTGCTTCTCCTGAATGACTTAAATGGAATAGAGAGAGGGAGAATGTGAAGTGGCTTCTGCTCCACTTGTCACCCCTTGCACAATCTAAAGTCAAAGTCAATCCCAACATCTTCCAATACATCTCCCAGAACAGTATTGTACCTCACCCGAAAGGCCATTCTGCATCTTCTGACCTGCCTCACAAGAGCAACATCATTCAGCCTAAGTCTGCTGCTGCTACTCTTCAAGATCATGGCTGATCTAACACCTCAATGTCATTTTCCAGCTCTATCCCCATATCCCTTAATTTCGGAGAAATCCATCCACTAGCTATTGCACAATGAGGAGTATCCAATCAACTTTTACCCCAAAACATATGGATAAATAGTGGGGGCGTCCTCTGGCCTACAACCAGACCGGAAAGTTTTCTGCCACACCTTACACCTCCTTGCTGAAACTAGCCAACAGGGCTCATTTCTGGGATTTTTCCCCATGTGGCTCAGTACTACACCAGATACCATTCAACATCACAATGTTGTTTAATTGGAGAGATTTTTATCGCCACATTGAATTGATGATGAGACATTCATGCCAGTGGCAGGGAAAGCTGGATTCAAAGTCAAAGGTCCCAGGAGTAAGATAACAATGTGGTCTCCCATTACATCAACCAGTTTGCATTACTTCCCTCTTCATCAGCAGCCTTTTCCCACCAGATTGTGGAATAACCTGGAAAGTATGGAGGAAATATTCCCACAGATGATTTCATGAATGACTGTGCTGTCTCAACCCAATCTCGGAAGTAAACTTCAAACATGACTCATGGGGTTGATTTCTACAGGGACACTGACTGATGGGGTGGGGGGTGGGAAACCACTCAAATTCTAGTTCTCAAAAGGCACTCCAAGCCATCCCACAAATGAGAAGATAGTTAACCATGACTCAAGTGTAGAGGAACTGGCTGTGTGAGTGATAAGAGGATAGTTACGGTTGTGGAGTCATTCCAGCCTGGATAATCTGGTGAATGTCTTTGAGATTCACGTATGGGCTTCGGGGCTCCTAAAAGTCTGCTAACCCAGGGTTTGGGGGGTTGCTGTGGCCTCATGGGGGCTGTTCATTGTTCAGCAAAGCAAAGACTCTTAACCTTCTCTCCAGGAGTGACTGATATTCTCCACACACAATGAGTAAAAGATGAATATCCATTTGGGAAACCAGGAGAAGAAAAGTTTCCCATGGAGTCTTGAAGGGTATCCCCACATGCTGTTGGAACACAATACAAGGGGTCCCTCCATCATTCTTTGGTTTGGAACAAAATATCCTTTATGCCAAACTATGACATTACAATTAGGGAACACTAGATTCCAAGCAGGTATGTCATCCATAGGTTTAATGGCAGAATAATTGACTGTAAATTGTTTTTATGGGCAGCTCATAATTTCAGTACCAGATAAGACTTACAATGCACCAGAAACTTAACTATTGTTTTTACGTTGACTGATTTATATTCTCCCCATAGACTTTGTCCAGGGAGCATAAGTTAGTGTGGATTTCACAGGATGCCAATTACAATCAAAAGTTATTCAGCCTGAAGAACATCTCAACCAAAAACAGTGCACATAAGGATTGAAAGAAATCATTTTAAACAGGAGTAAGTTAGCTGTCTTTGCCTGATGTTGCATTTCACACATTTTTAATCCACTTTCACACTATCATATTCCCACTATTTTTGTGGATACAGGCTGTTCCCAGGTTACAAACGCCCGACTTACGGACACGTTAAATACAAATAAAATAATATTATTAAATTCAGATGTCTGACATACATACGTATATACATACAATCGTTCCTACGAACATCAGAACTAGTTTCATGTGTCATCTTTTGCTCCTCCCACTCACCCTCCCTTTTTATTCTGGCTTCTGCCCGCTTCCTTTCTAGTTCTGATGAAAGGTCTCGACCCGAACGTTGACTGTTTATTTCTCTCCATAGATGCTGCCTGACCTGCTGAGTTCCTACAGCATTTTGTGTGTGTGTTGCTCCAGATTCCAGCATCTGCGGAATCTCGTGTCTCTGAACTAGTTTCCTATCTCTTTCCACTTTTAGTAGTTGTTCTTTCCTATCAGTCTAGCGTGCTTTTGATTCCATTCATTACTGTGAAGGTATGGTTACCATATCAAATGATTGTGTACTTTCCAACTTATGGACAAAATCAAATTAAGGGCGTCTGTTAAAAACAGAACCTGTTCATTACCCGGGAACAGCCTGTATAAGGAACACTACATCTATAACCAAAACATCTGTTCTGGGCTGCAGTGGTGAGCAAAGGAAGAATCATAGGACCTCTCTATCCTGATGACTAATCAGCAGTGCTAGCTTGGTATTACTGATCTAAGGTCATGTGGCATCTTCAAGAGCAGTCAGATCAGACACCAACACAAGGTGAAACAAAATTATCACAGGCATAGGTAGGGTAGAGAGAAAGGAATTTCTCCCCCATGGCAGAGGTGTCTAAAGCCAAGGGCACAGGTTTAAGTTGAAGAGGCTTAGAAAGGATCTGAGGAATAATTTTTCACCCAGAGTTGAAATCTGGAACACACTGCTTGAGAAGATGGTGGAGACACATACTTTCACAAAACTTGACAAAAGTCTGGACAAGTACATAAGGCATAGTAGACCAAGGACCAAGTGCTGGTAAATGGGGATTAGTATAGATAGGTACTTGATAGTTGCCGTTTAGTATTGTGGACCAAAGGACCTGCTTCTTCACTGCATGAATCTATGACTGCAAGGTCCTGAGGAACACCCTGCCCTGTCAATGGTGCCATCTTTCAGGTGAAACACTACCCACTACAAAGGACATGCAAGAACGCACTGTAAAGACCAGGAGAATTGTCTCTGGTGCTCCTAATAATATTTTCCGAGGTGATAGAATGCACAATAGGAAAACAAATCCTGTTCTCTCTTCCTTACAGTTAATTTGTTTCATCCATACTTCAACCAAACGGGAACCACCCTGAAGCATCTGACGACTTTTTTAAATTTATTTACAGCGTGGTAACAGGCCCTTCCAGCCCAATGAGTCCGCGCCACCTATTTCAAAACCCAAATTAACCTACCTGTACATCTTTGGAATGTGGGAGGAAACCGGAGCACTCGGAGGAAACCCACGCAGACACAGGAGAACGTACAAACTCCTTACAGACAGCGACGGGAATCGAACCCTGATCGCTGGCGCTGTAATAGCGTCGCGCTAACCGCTACGCTAACCGTGCCATTCTGAGACCTCAGATTTCTGCTGTGGATATAATGGAAGTGCTCAGTCATCTCCTTCAATGAAAAAACTCGTGCACTCTGACCTTTCCTTCTCAATCCAGTCATGTCTTGTCTGGTCATTACGGCCTCAAATAACATCGGGCTCAATAGCACTGGGCTACACACAAATCCAAGATCCAGACACCACCTAGCCTTGTCCTAATCATGTCAATAATGTCTTAATAGCCAACAAACATCATGTTTTCTCCATTTCCTCCTCTTCTTTCATGAAAACTTGCCTTTTCCATTAAAATTCATTCTCCACGTAATCTGCAAACCAAACATATATCTTCTATCCCTAGAAAGTGATGATACAAAAGGGAGATTTACTGGACCACCAGTTAAGTCAGCAATGTTGTTGATAAACAGATATCGCTCAAGAAAGCCAGGTTTTCTTTCCTAACGGACAATCCTTTAACAGTGAAATTATCTGTCCACAAGGCCTCACCTGAAGCCACTGAGAAGATTCACAGGCCCAACAAACAACTTTAACATGCTGCTCAAAAAGCCACGTGCAAGAAAAGTTAGTGAACCTGTTGGATGAATGCAACACAGATTAGTTGATCTCTGCTGGTGTTTATGCACCACACAACCCTCCCCTCGAGGAATATAAGACCATCCCATCAGCATTTCTTCTATTTTCTCTCACCTATTTATTCAGTATGCCTTTAAATGCAGCTATGTTGTTTCCTTCAACTGCTTCCCATGACAGTAAATTATACGTTGTAAGCAATCTTCATAGTGATCTGATAGTTTTATTGACATTTCTATTGACAGCCAACTTTATTCCCAAATTCTTTAAGAACCTGAATTCCAGTTTACAATTGGTTACAACGGCAACTTGAACTCTTCATTCTCCAGATTATTGTCCAACAACATCAGCACCAAACCAAGGACCCGTGTCTTACGAGTCACGATGCAGGTGGGAAGGTCCAAGCGTTCTCATGGCTCAACCAGACTGCCAGATGGCATAGGTGAGCTCAGAGAGTGAGCATCGGTGAAGTGCTTAGACCTGGCAGGACAGCACAACCGCCTGCTTCACTTTTCTTGAGAATGTGAGATTTACAGCAATAAAACCCTGAATAAGATGCAGAAAAAGCTCGACCACACACAGTGCGATAAATAGGTTGGTATTATCGAGCCCCAGTCTCTGGAACCTCTTCCAGTTCTCCACAGTCATCAAATTCTGCCCTCTGGTCCTCAGCTTGGATTCCCTCCCAAACCCGTCTGCATCTCATTTTAAGGAAGTTCTTAAAACCTGTGTTTGAAAACACTTTTGCCCAGCTGACCTTCTGTAGCGTAACATCAAATATTGATTGTTCCTGCTCTTGTGAACTGTTTGCTACATGAAAAGGTGCTACATAAATATAATTTGTTGTGCAGTCCAAATAAAAAGGGGTAGATTCAGCTCTCATCTCACTTCATTCTATCCTGTTAATGTGTGCTGTTGATTGTTTGTGTTTCCCTGTAGAATGTCCAGAACAGAGTGTCCACTCTAGGTTGGCATTTTAAACACTGATGATGGAGACACCAGAGACGGCAGATGCTGGAAACTGGAGCAACAAATAATCTGCTGGAGGAACTCAGCGGGTCAAGCACCATCTGTGGGGGGGAAGGCAATGTTGACGTTTCGGGTCACTGATGATGTTTGGGGAGTTACAGGAGATGGCAGATGATGTGCCTCTCCCTTCTAACCTCCACTGGACTGGTAGGCTGACTGAAGCCTACAGTTACACAATTTCCCATGTTAATGCTTAGACTTTGTACTCAACCAATCATCTTGGCATGGAGCTGGCTGGACTGACATTTCGTGCTTTTTGCCTCTTTCCCAGTAAAACCAACTCTAAACCATTCCTACCTCTCACATCTTTATAAATTCCAGTTTAAAAATACAGCCTCTACTTTTAAATGCTGTGAATACTGTGAAACACTGGAAGACCTGACCCACCAGTAAGAATCTTATTCACATTCACTTGCTGTTAAATACAGTGCCATTTCTGCCATCTGAAGCTGTAACACCAACTAAGAGATGAGGAGGAGTTCCTTTAGCACAGACGGCAGTGGAGGCCAAGTCATTGGGAATATTTAAAGCGGAGGTTGATAGGTTCTTGATTAGTAAGGACCTCAAAGGTTATGGGGGGAAGGCAGGAGAATAGGGCTGAGAAGGAACAATAAATCAGCCATGATCTAATGGCAGAGCAGACTCGGTGGGCTGAATTTTTGCACCTGTTTTTGGGACATGGGCAGGATAGGGTCTGATTTGGATGGACTCGACCTCACAATCTACCTCATTATGATCTTGCATCTTATTGCACTTTCTCTTTAGCTTTATTCTGCTTTCTGTTATTGTTGTACATTGTACTACCTCGATGCACTGTGTAATGAATTGATCTGTATGAACGGTATGCAAGGCAAGTTTTTCACTGTACGTCAGTACATGTGACAATAATAAACCAATTCCAGTTGTCTGAGACTCACAATGGAGCTCAGCTTTTAACATAGAGCAAAGAAACCCAGTCGAGAAGGGTCAACTCGTTCACAGGGGACACAAGAGACTACAGATGCTAGAATGTGGAGCAACAAACAATCTGCTGGAGGAACTCAGCGGGTCGAGCAGCGTCTGTTGGAGGAAAGGAATTGTTGACGTTTCGGGTCGAAACCCCCCACCCAGTTCTGATGCAGGCTCTTGACCCGAAATGCAGACAATTCTTTTCCTCCAACAGATGCTGCTCGACCCGCTGAGTTCCTCCAGCAGACTGTTTGATGTTCAATTCATTGACATCTCAGACAGAGTCCCTGTAAGCAGCAGTAATGGATGCTGGCTTTTTTTAAAAAAATATCCCTATCCATTTCATATGGCCAAAGCAATCCTCTCCCAACACCTTACGTTCTTTATGGACTTTTCCTTTAATGTGGACTGACAGACTAAATAAATGCAGGCAACTGCAGCATCTTTTGCACCATTGCCACAAGTACAATCAACAGAGCCAAGTGCTCGTGGGTCAGGAATATTATCCAGCCTAAGAAAACAATAGACCAAGCTTGTGCCTACATCTGATCGGTGGAGGGAGATAAATTAAAACAAATGGTGAAAGTGCTCAGATTGCAGTTTCCATGGAGCTGTGCTCTCTCCGAAGAAGGCAGAGATAGCCAAATATTTGACACCCAACAGCATCTGCCCATTGTACTGAGCCAAGCATCTGGACAGCACATGAGCAAACAGCTCACCCTGTCCCAGCTGCTGGGATGCAGATTTCCTGACTCCAGTCCTGTACTCCGAGGAATATAATGTGGGGACTTAGGGGGTATTAAGTAAACAGAACCATACATAACGGATCAAAATCACAATTCTGTTTCATAGATACAGATTTCCACAATTGGTGGCAGGAGTTCTGATATATTTAACAGAGAAAGAGAGAAATGCAACTGCAAAAAATCTGAATTGAAAACAAAGTTGTCAGAAATGTATAAAAGACTTTTTTTAAATTGCCAAGTTTTCTCCTCCCCAGACTGCTGAATCTCGCTGAGAGCGATTACTGCACTGGAAGTGCAGCACACGGCATCAGACACACAGCAAGAGTTCACTGGAGCCTTCTGAATTTGTTTTGACCATTGGGTGGGGAAGGTCAGACGGAACAGGGCAATGGGTGGGGAGCATCAGCATTGAGGTGAGTGAGGGGTGGAAAGTTAGGTACAATTTACGTTATTTTATGTAATTTATGGTTGTCATGTTTGTAAAGTACTATGCTGCTGCTGCAAAGAGCTAATTTTCATGACATTTATACCCTGGACATGTATGCCCATGACAATAATCTTGAACTTGAGAGGACAGAGCGGTGGGAAAGATGACGTTGTGCAGGTTTGGGGGTAGGAGGGGATCGAGGTGTGAAGGGCCATGGGATGGGAAGGGTTGGGGTCGAGGAGGATTGGAATGGGACTGGTTGGGGTGGAAAGGGTCAGTGGTGGGAAGGGTCAGCATCCAGGAGAGGGGGGGATGGAAAGAATTCCAAGTGGGGTGGATGGGGGTGGGCAAGGAAGGTGGGGGAGGGGAAGTTCAGGGATGGGGGAGATCAGGGATAATTAGGAGTCAGGAAGGTCAAAGTTGAGTTGAATCAGGATCAGGGATGGGTATGATCGAGAGTGGGAAGGTGCAGGGTCAGGGAGGTTCGGGAGTGGGAAAATTTATCATTGGCTTTGAGGTTCTTAAATCCTGCTTTTTACCCCTCTCAAGAATCACTGTCTTAGATGGTTGTAGACCAGAAGTCTTTCCCTCCCCATCACCTCCACAGCCCAAACGATGATGATATTTGATCACAGAGGGTGTTATATTTGAGCCCAGCTCTGCACTCACCCAATCCTGAGGCATATGCAGTTTCCTAATAAAGATCATGCCCAAGAAGGGGACCTTTCCTCTTCTCAGCTCGGAGCTGCCCAGTTCGACTGAGCCTGCACTGATCTGTGATGGAACCTGTGATCTCTGTGGCTCCTTGCCATCACATACTGAGCATCGAACCAGTGAACAGACAGGATGGGTAAGGAGTGTGGAACGGTTTTCAAACAATGCATGACACTTTGCACATTCGTAAGGAAAATAGAATTCTGACAGCATTTCTAACCTGTATAAAAACTTAACTCCAAAATAATGATGCAAGACAAACCACAAGAACTACAACCAATGACAAATGAAATATTACAAATTAAGATTGAGAATTGTGCTACAGAATTAAAAGATTTTAGGCCTTTGCTCAGAGCCACATCACTTCTAAACAATGGTACACATCTCTCAAAGTCTTAGCCAATTGGGTCTCTGTTCAAGTGTTGGCGGAGGGGGGTAGCGGAGGAGTGAGCGAGGGTGGCATTTGGTGACAGAGGGTGGTGGTTGGGTTCAGGATGGGGGAGGACAGGCAGTCTGCTTGTTGGGATTGGGGGAAGACACAGCAGCACATTGGTCCTGGGAGTGAGGAGACAGGAGGCCAACATGTTGGTTTGGTGGAGATGCTGGTGACAGGACAGCATGTTGCTTAGGGTCTGGGGATTGGAGGATGAGACTGGCAGCCAGTAGAGAAAAACCACAGGGTAAGATGGGAAGGGTGGCCAAAGTTTGAGGGATATTGGGGGAGGCCCCGTTCTGCGCAGGGATGAGGGGAAATTCCAGGGTGTAGGAGAGTGACTCAACTTTTCTGTGAAGGCCAGGGAGTCACAGGGGGGCCTAACGATGGGGCAACACACTCCAGTTCTACCATAATGCTCCAACAGAAGCTTTGCACCACAGCTGATGCAGAAATCAATCTGGGACACAAGGTGCCCTGTCGAATTTTCCACATGGCACAAAACAACTTGGAAATGTTGCTTCTGGGCAGCACGGTAGTGTAGCGGTTAGCATAACACTACTACAGCGCCAGCGACCCGGGTTCAATTCCTGCTGCTGTCGATAAGGAGTTTGTACGTTCTCCCTGTTTCTGCGTGGGTTTCCTCCGGGTGCTCCGGTTTCCTCCCACATTCCAAAGACGTACTGATTAGGAAGTTGTGGGCGTGCTATGTTGGCGCCGGAAACGTGGCGACACTTGTGGGCTGCCCCCAAAACATTCTATGCAAAAGATGCATTTCACTGTGTGTTTTGATGTACATGTGACTAATAAAAAGATCTTATAAATGTTTGTTACTATGTTTTAGTCGTGGGAAAAGAAATAAATTTTCAGTTGCATGATGTTGTAAAGAGAAAAGTTCCAGCCTGGAAATTCAAAAACCATTAAAGAATGAATAGATGCCTTGAATCATTGACTTCCCTCACTTCAGTCTCTAAACTAGAACTGAAGTAACATATGATCATACAAAATAGGCCACTCAGCTCTTCGAACCTACTCCACCATTCAATGACTAATTGTGGCAAGAGTTTACCCAGTTGGTTATCTGTAATCCATCTACCTCTGCCGTAAAAATACTCAGAGTCTGCTTCCACTGCTCTTTCAGGAAGAGAGTTCCAAAGTCTCACGACCCTCAAGAGGGAAAAAAAGAAGTCTGGGTTCTCACACAGGAGAAAACATCCTCTCCACATCTATCGTACCAATACCCCTCAGGATCATATGTGATTCAAGTCCCTTCTCACTCTTTTAAACTCGGGCAAATACAAACTAAGCTCATCCAACCTTCTTTTACTTCACAACCCACCCATTCCAAGAATTAATCTAGCAAACCTTCTCTAAACTGCTTCTAACACATTAACAAGTTTCCTTCAATGAGGAGAGCAATGCCATGCATAGCATTTCAGATGTGATCGCACCAACGCCCGATGCAATTTCCTCCCAACTATTGTATTCAATTCCCTTAGCAATAAATGATAACATTCTGACAGCTTTCCTAATAACTTGCTGCACCTTCAAGTCATACACCAGGCCATCCAGATCTCTCTGCACCTAAGAACACTGTGATTTCTCACTATTTAGATAACAGGCTTCATTATTATTTTTGATTCCAAAATGGGCAATTTCACATTGCAGAGAGTTGTAAGCAAGTCTATCATGAGAACTAGCCTCCCCTCCATTGACACCGTCTACACTTCCCGCTGCCTCGAGAAAGCAGCCAACATAATCAAAGACCCCTTCCACCCCGGACATTCTCTCTTCTACCCCCTTCCATCAGGCAGAAGATACAAAGCTTGAGAACCTGTTCCATCAGGCTCAAGGACAGCTTCTATCCCACTGTTATAAGACTCTTGAACAGACGTCTTGTAAGATAAAGAACTTCTGATCTCCCAATCTACCTTATCGTGGTCCTTGCACCTTATTTGTCTAGAACATAGAACAGTATAGCACAGGAACAGGCCCTTTGGCCCACAGTGTTGTGCCAAACCAATTACATTAGTAATAAGATGCCTCTGTGTAAAAAACTTGCCCCACACATCTCCTTTGATCTTACCACCATCACCTTAAATGCATGCCCCCTGGTATTAGACATTTCAACCCTGGGGAAAAGGTACTGGCTATCTATTCTATCTATGCCTCTCATAATCTTATAACCTCCATCTCTTCTCAGCCTCCACTGTTCCAGAGAGAACAACCCAAGTTTGTCCAACCTCTCCTCATAGCACATACCCTCTAATCCAGGCAGCATCCTGGTAAACCTCTTCTACACCCTCTCCAAAGCCTCGACATCCTTTCTATAATGGGGTGACCAGAATTGAATATAATACTCCAGATGCAGCCTAACTAAAGTTTTATAAAACTGCAGCATAACTTCCTGACTCTTGAACTCAATGCCTCGACTAATGAAGGCAAGCATGCCATACGCCTTCTTTGCCACCCTATCAACCTGTGTAGCCACTTTCAGGGATCTATGAACTTGGACTCCAAGATCCCTCTGCTCATCAACAGTGTACTGTCTCTTTACATTCAATCCCCCAAGGTGCAACACTTGACACTTGGCCGGGTTGAACTCCATCTGCCATTTCTCCGCACTGCACTGCACTTGCACTGTCTGCCTGCACTGCACTTTCTCTGTAACTGTAACACTATATTCTGCATTCTGTTATTGTTTTCCTTAATACTACCTCAAAGTACTTACGTATGGAATGATCTATCTGGATGGCAGGCAAACAAACTTTTTCACTGTATCCCAGCAAATGTGACAATAATAAATTAATTACCAATTATCCCACATTGTATTCCATTTCCTTTCTTGTCCATTCACTTAATCTATTCTTAAGATGTCTCCTTATGTCCTCTTCACAGCTGACCTACCCACCTATCTGGTATCATCACCTAACCATATCTTTCATTCAAGTTATTTATACAAATCATAAAAAGTCAAGTCGCCAGCACTGATCCATGTGGAACACGATTCATCACATCCTTCCAACTTGAAATAGACCGAGTTATGCCTATTATTTCCTGTTAGTCAGTCAATCTTCTATCCATGCCAATACGTTACCTCCCACACCATGAGCATTTACTTTCTATAACGTCTTATCAATTACCTTCCGGAAATACATCCACTGAATCTCCTTTGTCCACAGCACATGTTACTTTTTTTTAAAGAACTCCAGTAAATAATTCAAACATGATTTCCTTTCACAAAACCACACTGAGTTTGCCTGGTTTCTTAAACTTATTTAAGTACCCGGTTGTAACATCTAATAGCTATTAACATATTTCGTACTCTCTCAAATGTCATCTATAAATTCACAGATGACACCACTGTTGTTGGTAAAATCTCAGATAGCGATGAAGAGGCACCAGTCCTCAGTGGTGGGTCAGCGTTGGAAAGGGTGAGCAGCTTCAAGTTCCTGGGTGTCAACATCTCAGAGGATCTATCCCGGGCCCAACACATTGATGCAATCACAAAGAAGGCACGCCAGCGGCTCTGCTTCGTTAGGAATTTAGGGAGATTTGGTATGTCACCAAAGACTCTTGCAAATTTTTATAGATGTACGGTGGAGAGCATTCTGACTGGTTGCATCACAGCCTGGTATGGAGGCTCCAATGCACAGGATCGCAAGAGGCTGCAGAGGGTTGTAGACTCAGCCAGCTCCATCACAGGCACAACCCTCCCCATCGAGGACATCTTCAAAAGGCAGTGCCTTAAGACTTGTTACTACCATCAGGGAGGAATTACAGGAGCCTGACGACCCACACTCAATGATTCACAAACAGTTTCTTCCCCTCCGCCATCAGACTTCTGAACAGTCCAAGAACCCATGAATATTACCTCGTTATTCCTTTATGTTTTGCACTATTTATTTATTTTGTAATTTCTAATAATTTAATGCCTTTGCACTGTTCTGCTGCTGCAAAACAACAAATTTCACATCACATAAAACAGTGATAATAAACCTGATTCAGATTTTGATTCTCTGATCCTTTTCTTGTTGAATAAAGGAGTTGTATTTGCTAATTTCCAATCTAATGGAACCTTCCCTGAATCTAGGCAATTTCGGAAAGTTAAAACCTATACATCAATTATCTCACCAGCCATTTGATGTATTTTATAGAGTCATAGAATCGTACAGCAGGGAATTTGGTCCATGCCAATCAGAAAGCAAATCCCACCACTTAGACTCTAGCCCACTTGCCAGCAGCTGATTCCACTTGAACACCAACACAGGAGGGTTGATTGGTGGACAGAGGAAACTCAGTCTGTGCCCTCCAAGCACCACATACGAGTGATCGTCATCCACATGAGTGGTCAGCAAGCGATCTGCCTGTGACAGCCGTTGTCTTCCATCCCCAAAGTCCACACATGTGCATTCTCCAGGACAATTCAATGTCACTTCCATTTCCTTCACTTACCGCTTCTTGTGGCCACCTTGAGTGACAACGTCAATTTATGCTGAGTGTTGGGCAACACACGAGATGCTGGGTGATCTCTGCGGGTCAGGCAGCATCTGTGGAGGGAAATGGACAGTCGACCTTTCGGGTTGAGACCCTTCATCTGGACTGAAAGATAGAGGGGAGGAGCCAGCATAAAGTGGCGGAGGGAAGGGGTGGAGCAAGAGCTGACAGTGATAGGTGGATCCAGGTGAGGGTGGGGGGCTGATATTGACCCAAAACATCGACTGTCCATTTTCCTCTACAGATGCTGCCTGACCCACTGAGTTCCCCCAGCATCTTGTGCGTTGCTCCAGATTCCAGCATCTGCAGTCTCCTGTCTCCATCATGCTGAATGTTAGTCTGTTTTCTAAAATTACAGTCCCAGTCCTATGGAGAACTGGATTTAAAAACCCTGAACTCATTTCATATTGGCCCCTTTACAGGGAGTCAGAAGAGACTTTCATCCCAGGTACCAAAGGTAACGGCGTTTGCACATGATGTGAAAACAAAGCTTGTTGGGGACACTCAGCAGGTCAGTCCACACCTGTGGTGAGAGAAACAGTTCATTTTTCAGGGCAATGGCCTTTCATCAGAACTGTTTCTGGATTTGTACACAATACACTCCTGTTAAGACTGAATTTCACCTAGAACCTGCCTTATTGAGGAATATTCAGCCTCAACATCAAACCAGAATTTTCCATTATCCACAGGGGCAAAGCCCATCAATGTTTTGACCTGCTGAGTGAGAAGCCCATCCACATCCTCATCCAAGTCATTTATAAAAATCACAAAGAGCAGGGGTCCCCAAACAGATCCCTGCGGAACACCACTGGTCACCAACCTCCAGGCAGAATACATTCCATTTACCACCGCCCTCTGTCTTCTATGGGTGAGCCAATTCTGAATCCATACAGCCAAGTCTCCCTGGATCCCATGCCTCCTGACTTTCTGAATAAGCCTTCCATGAGGGACCTTATCAAACGCCTTACTAAAATCCTTGTACCAACGCTCCTTGGGAACAACCATTACTAACCTGTGCAGTGTCCTGTATTTAAATAAAACAGTTCTGCATCATGGTACCTCAGTGTCCCTGAATCAAACACATAAAGCAAAGTTTCAGTTTATTCTACAGATACTCTTCTATAAAGTTACGAACATGCATGAGATTCATCTTTCTTGAAGGAATTGTGCCCCTTCTCAATGGGAGATACCTCCAGAATCATGTTTCACACATCACACAAGTAAACAGATGAGATCTTGTGCAACTGCTGAACAAAGGAAAGTGCGCATTCTACTGTTGACTGATTTTCACTTATATTGACCGTGGACACCATTTAATTTGTACAATAGGCTGTTGTCAGAACTCATCTGGAATAACAGCTATCTAGGAGGAAGGTTTTGGGAACCAGCCCTTCATTAGTACAACTTGGCTCTCAGCTCATCCTGGAGCCTTGTGCAAAAGTTATAAACCTAATGAAGGGTAATTTTGTCGAGAGGGACCAGTCAGTTGCTCATTAACCTCTCACTGAACAAACAATCCTAAAAAGAAAACTAGGTCAATGTCAGCCAGCGGCTGCCAGGGTACATTTATTGCTGACTTGGCTGAATGGGATAAGGTAATGAAAAACATATTGGGAATACCAAACACTCTTTCCAGTCAGTGACCCTTGCAGGGTTTCGTTACAGCGCAGCAGAGAGCACAGATAGCATACATGTTGCAGGATATTAACCTACTTCACGTATTTAGAGTGTTTTGTGGGACGGGGAAGAGGCCCGTTTGTACTGGTTGTACTTAAAAGTTTTTGCTTGCATTTGGTAGTTGTGATAAATTGGCTTGAACTAGCAACAGTTGGTAGAGAGAAAAGTGTCTAACAGTGTTTAATCCAGAGGTGATTGCTGACAAAACTTTGTGTAAAACATGGAGCTTCATGCTTTAAAGCTGAATGATCAACCATGATCATACTGAATGGCAGAACGAAGGCTGAATAGTTTGCTGCTGTTCCTATTTTTTATGTTTCTAAAGCATCACAGTGGTTTTAAAATTGAAACTAAAATCAAAAGCATTAGCCTATCCCCCATGATGAGAAACAGGTTTTGTGATTCAGGAACCATTGTCCAAAGAGAAGCAAATACTGCGAATAAATGAAGAGCAGCAAACAGGCCTGACTGGAGCTCTGCAGGATAGCTATTCTGTTTTATTTTTGTTCACGGCATTCATAGAATCTTGCTGCACAGGAGATCATTTGATCCATCACACCTGTACTAGCTTTCAAAGAGCCTTCCAGATATTCAACTACCCTCAACCTGATCTGCAAACCTCTGCAATTTTTCCCCCTTTTCAAGGAAATATGCAATCTCCTTTTGAAAGCTCTTCCTCAGTCTGCTTCTACCATCCTTTGGGGCCACAGATGTCACAGCAACTCAATGCATTTATAAAAAAAAATCCTGTGTACTGTACGCCTATTACTAAACTCAATTCCTAACCAAATGTTTAACTGGTTGTTCTTGTTAGCCACAGTGCTTTGGTTGCTGCTTTCTGTATGCACCTCGTAGTGTTGTTACATGGCAGTGACCTCACACTGCTGTAGGTCTCTGGGATATATCAGCAGCCACTTTGAAACAGTCCAATCTAGTCTATCATAAAAACCAGCCTCCCCCCCATTGACTGTCTACACTTCCTGCTGCCTCGGGAAAGTAGCCAACATAATCAAGAACCCCTCCCACTCTGGACATTTTCTCTTCTCCCTCCTTCTGTCAGGCAGAAGATACAAAAGCTTGAGAACACGTACCACCAGGCTCAAGGACAGCTTCTATCCCGCTGTTGTAAGACTCTTGAATGGACCTCTTAAATGATAAAGATGAACTCTTGATCTCTCAATCTATCTTGCCGTGGCCCTTGCACTTTATTTGTCTACCTGAGCTGCACTTTCTCTGGAACTGCAACATTATATTCTGCATTCTGTTATTGTTTTCCTTTTATACGACCACAATGTACTTAAGTAAGGAATGATCTGTCTGCATGGCACACAAACAAAAGCTTTTCACAGTATCTCAGAACATATGACAATAATAAACCAATTACCAAAACACCGGACAAGGTACCATCAACTTTATCTCTACAAAATTCTCCAAATACAGTGGCAGGACAAGTGAACCAGTGACAGGGTCATTTTGCAACTCAGTATCTTCGCCCTGGGCCATTATCACCAGCATTGACATGTAGTGGGCTCCAATGGAGATGCCATGTCCCTCGCAAGCCCGATACCAGGCTCTCAAAACAGACGCCATCCCGAGCTCTTTAATGGCAAGACAGACCAGGTGGACAGAGGAAAAGATTCAAGGATGTTCTCAAAGCCTCCTTGAAAAGGTGTAACATCCCCAGTGGCTCAGAGAATCCCTGGCCTATGACCACTCAGAATAGGTAAGTATTTGGGAAGGCAGTGTGGATCTTACAGCCCTGCGCAAGGAAGCCCACCAAACTACCACCCACCAAGCACTTCCTAATTTGCTTTATCAACCACCACAGAGCCCACTGGAATGGAAGCACAGGCATAGACTCATACTAAATGGAAACAGCCCTTTCAGCCCACTGTGTCCGTGCTAGCCGTCAAGTGCATATATGTATACACTAATCCCACTTTCCAACATTTGGCCCATAGACTTCTCTGCCATGACATTATATGTGTTCATCGAAATACCTCTTAAATTTTGTGAGATTACCTGCCTCCACCACCTCCTCAGGAAGTTTTTTTCCATTTCCCAAACACCTTCTTTAATCCAAAGAGTTCTTCTTCAGATCCCCTCTCAATCTTCTAGTCTTGCTTTAAACCTGTGCCCTTTGTTGTTGGGGAAATTTCCTACCATCTACCCTATCTGTGCCCCTCATGATTTTGTATACCTCAATTGGGTCTCACCTCAGCCTCCTCCACTCCAAGGGAAACAAATCCAGCCTATCCAGTATCTCCTCATAGCTGAAGCCCTCCATCCCAGGCAACATCCTGATGAACCTAATCTGCACCCTCTGCGGTGTAATCACGTCCTTCCCATACTGCGGTGGCCAGAACGGCGCACAGTGCGCCAGCAGCGGCCTATTCAGTTGTAGGCATACTAATGTTTTACATTGTTGTACCATCACCTCCTTGTTCTTATTTTCTGGGCCACGGCTAATAAAGATAAGTGTCCCATATGTCTTTTTAACTAACCTACCTACCAATGCTGCTGCCTTTAAGGATCTTTGAACATGTACCCCAAGGTCCTTCTGTTCCTTAGTACTTCCTGAGGTGCTACCTACCATTCATCATGTATATTCTGGCCTAATTAGTCCTCCCAAAGTGCATTATTGGTATTGGTTTATTATTGTCACTTGTACCAAGGCACAGTGAAAAACTTGTCTTGCATACCGTTCGTACAGATCAATTCATTACACAGTGCATTCAGGTAGGCACAGGGTAAAAACAATAACAGAATACAGAGTAAAGTGTCACAGCTACAGAGGAAGTGCAGTGCAGGTAGACAATAAGGTGCAAGGTCATAACAAGGTGGATTGTGAGGTCAAAAGTCCATTTTATCATTACCATACATTTTTCAGGATAAATTCCACCTGGCATTTTTCTGTCCATCAATATTGTTCTTTAGCTGAATAATTCCCTCCTCACCGTCAACACCACCACCAGTTTGCGCGTCATCTGCAAACGTGCTAATCGTACCACTTACATTCACATCCAGATCATTAACGTGCAAGAGCCCCAGCACCGATCTCTGCGAGTTATCCTCAACACCTTGGGGCTGCCTAAGCAGTAGCTATGAGACTTGCTTGTGCTTTCTGTGATTTGCAGGGTCATTAGGCATTGCTAACGCAGGCTGAAAGTGTGAAGAAATGTAACACGAAGAACTTGGAACAGTCACTTTCTGGCTGCTTACTCTCAGCTCCTTTATTTTGCAACATTCAGTTGTTACAAAGTACACTGGAAGGCAATCAATGCACAAGCTAACTTAATTCCAACCGCATGTTGCACAGCATGCCTTATACAAAGAAAACTCTGTACTTCTGAGAATTTGTGATGCTATTCATTTTACAAATAAACTAGTGGTTCCAATGACAGGGTGGTATACTTGCAGCATCCGGACCCCATCAATTCATACAACTTAAGCCGAGGACCTGTGGATTCATGCTGCCAACTTTACATGAAGGACGCTCACAGCCTGCTCACTGAGACAAGCGACAAGCGCCTCCCCAGAGTACAGTGAGAGACACCCGAGCAGCTCACATGCAAGCCCTGCCATCACCTCCATTAGCAGCTCAAGAAACCCACTCCCAGGTCAATACCTTCCAGATATTGCCCACTGACACCCTTGACTACAGTGGCACGTGTTAGAGAAGACAAGGGGGGATAAAAATGATCTATGTCTTCTTTAATGATTTAAAATGACATCTGGAATGGAAGGTGTAAGTAAATTACAGCAGGATCGAGGCACTGGTCCTAACAGCTAATTACAGTCTGCAGCATTCTGTTTAACTCTCCCATACAGAGCCATGTGGTGAGCTGTTTTCCTCTCTTGCATAACTGTAAGGTATTGAAATTAATGGAATCCTAGAAATGTATAGCACAGAAGTACATCAGTCCATTATAGATGCAGGCAAATTGTTTGAAGTGAATGGATAGGAGTGTGAAACTGGCACAGCTCAAGTGTTTAAAGATTAGAAGCCAATTTTTCCCATGATATAATAAACATGTGGAATAGATTGCCAGTGATAGCAGCAGACTAAGTTCTTAGCCAAGTAGCTGGATGTGTGTCTAGTCCCGAAAGGGACTGAAGTTGAAAGAGCAAATATGGAGGTGCTGATGAAAGACCTCAGCAAAGACTGGAGGAGAGTGAATATTTAGTTTCTTTAAAAACAATTTTCAGTGAAAATTCTGGTGTTTCCCTTCTTGGTCACACAGCTAAGGTTCTGTTTCAGTCTCATAATCTCCAAGGCCAATAGCAAAATACCACAAATGCTGGAAATCTGCAATAAATGCTGGAAACACTCAGCAGGTCGGGAAGCATCTGTGAAGTGAGAAACACAGTTAGTGTTTCAGGGTGATGATCTCTCATCGGAACTGGGAAATATTAGAGATACAAAGTTTTAAGATGCAGAACACTGGAGAGAGTCAGAGAGAACACAGAGAAAGGTCTGTGATACAGTGATAAAAGTGGTGTTGGAGGTGCGTGAAGGCGTGAGTGAATAACAACATTTCTGGAGGGGTGCAAAGAACAAAAAAAAGTAGAATTACCAGAAGCAGCAGCTGCAATTATTAATCATGTAAGATTGTTGAATTCAATGTTGAATCCTGAAGGCTGTAAAGAGACAGGCAACTGGAAACTCAGAGGCACACTTGCAGACTCAACAGAAGTGTTCTGCAAAGCATTCACTTGGTTTCCTCAAGAAAGATAAGACCACACTGTGACCAAAGATAAGACCACACTGTGACCAGTGAATGCAGAAAAAAACACTGGAAGAAATGCAACTAAATCATTGCTTCACCTGGACAGTGGAAATGCAAGCAGTTAAAGTCAAAGAATTACATCTCTTGCTCTGTGAAGTGGTGTGGGTACCGATAGAAGCACTATCCAGAGTCTCTGTGGAAAGGGGAGTGGGCATCAAAGGAAAAGGAATCGTGAACCAGGGTGTGTTGGAGGAAACAATCCCTGTGATAAAAGGAGAGGAGAAGGGTTTAATGTGTCTGGTGATGGACGAATCTGTGGTTCAGTGGGAAACTTATCCAGAAAATGTGGTGAGGTAGCCTCAAATTTACACCGTGATGGTACATTGATGCCAGAGCTTTAATCATTAATCCTTGTCGCTTAATCTTCTGAGTAGTCGGTAAACAAATTCAAGCGGGTAGAGGCTAGCCAATGAAAACTGCACATAGTCCAGTGGAAGAAGCATCTGGGCATGATGTGTGCCTGGTCTCTTCCAATTCTGTGCTATTTTTACAGTCCTCTCCACTCCATTGATTACCTTTTCATCTGACGTGTCATTTATCTAAACATCATTTCTTGCAGTTCACGTCCCAGTGATACTAGTGTTTTTCGGTCAGAGTATGGGTAATTGAGCCTTGTTGTTTTTCAGCTCACATTTGCCAAGAAGCGAGGAAAATTCCAAACACCATGTTAATTTGATTTCAACCAAAGAGGATTAAGTGATAAGAAACTTTGAAACCAACACCATCTGCCTGTTGTGCTGAGTATATTGTCTTTCAGGATCCTCTTAAAGTTAAACTCTCCTCAAGACTGCTCTGGTCTCTAATGACCAGTCAGATGAATGCTAGAGCCATGCTTATACACTAATGCTCATCTGTCTTTCATTAAAGATTTTTTTTAAGTACAACAGAATTTAAAACATCACATTCCAAAACAGGACTGAAGAAAACGTGGTGAATATACGATCATAAGAAATGGAAGCAGGAATAAGGCCATTCAGCCCATCATGCCTGCTCAACCATTCAATAAGATCATGACTCTGCACCATTTTCCTGCACTAACCTTACATACAGTTTGTTTTATTGTAAGGATGAAGTCCAGATAAAGGGTCTCATCTCAATCTGTCCACCTCCCTCCACAGATGCTGCCTGACCCACTGAGTTCCTCTAGCAGTTTGTTTTTTGCTCCAGATTCCAGCATCTGCAATCTCGTATCTATACATTCCTTGATTCCCTTAATATCTAAAACATTATCAAACTTTTTCTAGCATATACTTAGTGACCAAGTCTCCACGACCCTCTTGGGCTAAAGAATTCCAAAGACTCATTGCCCTCTGGGCGAAACTGGTGGAGTATCCTAGGGATCAGTTCCTGGCCCTCACAAGTTATTTACTCTTTCTATTCATGACATGGAGAAGGCAGTGAAGTATGCAAGTTTGCTAATGACACAAAAATAACTGAAAGGCAAGCTGTGATAAAACTGTTATGACTCTGCAATGGGATACCGACAGATCAAGTGAGTGGGTGGAAGCTTGGCGTATGAAGTTTAATGTGGGAAAGTGTGAGGTCATTGTCACAAACCAGCAACAAAAGAAACACACTGAGCATGATTCAGTGTTAAAAACTATTTTATTAATCACTACTTATGATAATATGTAAAATAAAAGTAAAAATGTTAGTATGTTAGAATTCAAAAATGTTAAACCTCGAACGTTAACCCCAAAAACTAAACTCTTCGTGTGTGTGTGTGGCAAAGTCCCAAACTCCAAGTTCAGGAATGGTTCTTAAAGTTCAGTTCCGCAAGCCATAAGGTGAAACATGAGCAAGGGCTTCTTCAACAACCACCGTTGTCTGAAGATAAGACTTAGACGTAGAGAAACATAGAGAGAGTAAATACGAAATCCAAATGTTCCACGATGGAACCCCAGCGACACTTCAGTGTTTACTCGGTAGTGACTTCCTCACCCCGAAAAGCATCCGAATCGTGGTCGTCCACACACACAAATACCTGTTTCCTTCTACAGGTCAGCAACAAAGTGAACTCCACCAGATTACTTCCAACTTCCATACATGGATTTCAGTGGCAGACACAGTTATAGTTTCTCATCCATCGATAGAGAAAACTAGCAGGCTGGTGTCTCTCTCCCCTCTCTCTCTCCTTCTTCTTCTAACTTCTTCAACAACGTCATTACATCCTTTATCTTCTATTGACGTAAGCACGCCCCACACACACACACACACTCTCTATCTTAAAGGGACTTTCACTGAGTCCGTAACATCATGCACATGGGTAAGAGGAATCAAAAGGTAGATTATCTTTAATGAAAGACAGATGAGCATGCGTGAGGGAAGTACAGGGGGATCTAGATGCTCTCTTGCATATATCGCAAAAAGTTAGCAGGTAGGTGCTGCAAGTAGTTAAGACGGCAAAAGGCATATTGGGCCCTTATTACAAAAGGGTTGAAGTTTAGAAATGGGGAAGTTTTGTTACAATTGTACAAGGTGCTGGTGAGACCACAACGGAACACAGGACATAGCTTTGGTCCCCTTATCTAAGGAAACTCAGAGTAGCATTGGGATACAGTTCATGAGAGTTCACTAGGCTAATTTCTGGAATGAGAATGATTTTGGTATGTTGTAAATAAGGTGAATGGTCACAGTCATTTTCCCAGGGTAGGGGAGTCCAAAACTAGAGGGCATAAGTTTAAGGTGAGAGAGGAAAGATTTAAAAAGGACCTGCGGGTCAACTTTTTCCACATAGAGGGTGGTCAGTATATGGAACGAGCTGCCAAAGGAAGTGGTAGAGGTGGGTAAAATTACAACATCTAAAAGACGTTTGGACAGGTGCATGGATAGGAAAGGTTTAGGGGGATATGGGCCAAACACAGGCAAATGGGACGAGGTCAGGCAGACAACTTGGTTGACATGGACAAGTTAGGCAAAAGGGCCTGTTTCCGTGCTCTATAACTCTATAATGAGTGAGTTGTCCTAACAAGAGAGGCTAAACAGGTTGGGTCTGTATACTTTGCAGTTTACAAGAATGAGGAGTGATCTTATTGAAACATATAAGATTCTAAGTGGGCATACAGGGTAGGAGTTGAGAAGTGGGAGAATCTTGAATGAATGGACAGTTTCAGGATAAGTAGCTAGTCATTTAAAACCGAGGTACATATACATTTCTTCTTGAAGAGTGTGGTGAATCTGAAATTCTCTGTCCAGAGAATTATGGAGGCCAGATTATTAGAAACTTTTAAAGTGAGGTAGATAATTTTTTGAAAGATCGGGGGATTGAGGGCTATGGGGGATCTGGCGCAGAGAAGGAGTCGAGGCCTGGGGTAGATCAGCCGTGATCACATTGTCTGGCAGGGCAGGCTTGAGGGGCCAGGTGGCTCACTCCTACTCCTGTTATCTTGTGTTCTTGGAGAAATTTCTTCTCATTTCTGTCTGGAATAGCCAAGATTTATTTTCTGACTGTGACCCCTAGTTCTGACACCCAGCCTGGGGAAGCATCTACCCCATGACCCCTTATGAAGTATTTATGTTTTAATGAGATCACCACTCATGTTTATAAACTCAAGAAAGCAGTTTGTTTAATCTCTCTACATCAGACAAACTGTCATCCCAAAAATGAATGTAATGAACTTTTGATGCATTCTCTCTATCAGAAGTATATCCTTCCTTTGATAGGGAAAAAGAGCTGTACATAATGTACCAAGGGCAGTCACGCCAGGGCCCTATAAAACTGCAGTAAGACATCTTTATTCTTGTATTCAAATCCTCTTGCAATAAAGGCAATTGACTACTAGATACTTTATGAGAAGATTTCCTTAACCCATTGCTATTACGATTTATTCTTCCTTGTCTTTTTCATTGGCAGTCCCTTGGGATTGTGATCAATGTATTTCTGTTCTGGTTTATGGTTCTGAGGTAGCGAACAAGACCAATGTGGGAACATCAGACTCTCCCACACTTGGAGAAGTTGGTGTCCTACAGGAGGAGGGGAGGTAGTTGATGAGGTGGTCTGCTCCTTCTGCCACTTACGCTTGCCTCATGTGCCTTCCCAGTTCACGGTGCTAAGCTTCTCAATACTATCCTGAATGCTCCTTCTCCACTTCTCACTTTCATTTATCTTTCACTATCATCTCCTTTCAATCTCCCAACTTCATTCCCCTTTCCTGTTCCAAGGAGAACAGTCCCAGCTTCTCCAAGCTACCAACGTAACTCAAATCTCTCATCCCAGGAATTGCCCGCAAAATGAAAGATGTAATTCATTCAAAAGAGCAAGTAAAATATCAGGATATTGAAGCACATCTTGTGAAGTCAACCTACATGATTTTTATCTTACTGCGACTTGTTTTGTGATGATCTTTTGTTTACAGAGTACATATTATCTCGAAACAACAACTTGTTATCAGTCACCTTTAATAAGGTCAAAGTCGAGTTTACTGTCATCTGCACAAGTCCATGTGTGCACAGGTGCAATGAAAAACTTACTTACAGCAGCATCACAGGCACAAAGCGTCATATAAGCAGCATTCACAAGGAAGAACACAAATAAAAACAAAAAAAACGTCCATTTTAGTGCAAAGTGATCAAAGTGGTCATGGTGTTGCTAAACTGTAGTGATTATTGGTATTGATATTGGTTTATTATTGTCACATGTACTGAGGTACATATAAAAACTTTGTTTTGCATGCCATCCATACAGATCATCTCACTACAACAGTGCATCGAGGTAGTACAAGGAAAAGCAATAACTGAATGCAGAATAAAGTCTTACAGTTACAGAGAAAGTGCAGTGCAGGCAGACAATAAGGTGCAAGGTCATAGCGAAGTAGATTGTGAGGTCAAGAGTCCATCTTATCATACTAGGGAACCATTCAATAGTCTTATAACAGTGGGATAGAAGTTGTCCTTCAGCTTGGTGGTCTGTGCTTTCAGGCTTTTGTATCTTCAGGGGGGAGAAGGGTTGCACCAAACATGTTATGAGGCATTTCACATTAGAAAGAACAAGCTTATCCATGTCAAGACGAAGATTTTATTTACCAACCAAAAACACCTCACTAAAATGGCCATTGGACTAAAGGGCAAATGCCCTCCAAAATGCAAACCACAATCCATGGTGCTACAAGCCCAAACACAGCCAAACCAAATGACAAACTATCCAGAAAAGTGTAAGAACAATAGGGGTATAGTAGTGAGGGATTTGAACTTTCCCGATATTGACTGGGAATGCCTTAGTGCAAGGCACTTAGATGGGGCGGAACTTGTTAAGTGTGCTCAGGAGAGTTTTCTGAGACAAAATGTAGATAGTCCTCCCAGAGACTGGGCTGCACCTGACATTTTAGGAAATGAAACTGGACAGGTGGTGGAAGTGTCAGTGAGTACATTTTGGGAACAGCAACCTTAATTCTGCAAGTTTTTCATGGTAGTTATAGAAAGGGATAAAGTTGGCCATCAAGTTAAGGTCCTACATTGAGGAAAGGCTGATTTTAATAGTGTAAGAGAGGACCTGGTGAAAATAGGTTGGGAGCAGATGCTTGTGGGTAAAACAACATCTGACAAGTGGGAGTAGTTTACAAGAGAGTTACACACACAAAATGCTGGAGGAACTCAGCA
The DNA here is from genome assembly GCF_009764475.1 of Pristis pectinata. NCBI lineage: Eukaryota > Metazoa > Chordata > Chondrichthyes > Rhinopristiformes > Pristidae > Pristis > Pristis pectinata. The sequence goes on from NC_067433.1 coordinate 3,479,827, forward strand.
GGTCAGGCAGCATCTATGGAGCGAAATAAACAGTCAACGTTTCGGGTCGAGATCCTTCATCAATTCCTCCAGCATTTTATGTGCATTGCTCCAGATTCCAGCATCTGCAGAATCTCTTGTGAGAGTTAGTAAGAGTTCAGGGTCTGCATGTTCTAATAAGGGTGAAGGGCAAAGATGGCAAGATTAGAGAATCTTAGGTGACAAAGGATATTGAAGATTTGATCACGGAAAAAGGGATGCACATGACAGATACAGGAAACTGGAACTGAGTTTCTTGAGGAATATAGAAGATAGAGAACTCTTATGAAAGAAATTAGGATGGCGAACAGGGGCTATGAAATATCCATGGCAGGGAAGATTAAGAATCCCATGAGATTCTGTAAGTATACTGGGAGGAAGAGTGTAGCTGAGGAAAGAGTGGGTCACCTTAGGGACCAACACGGTTACATGTGTGTGGAGCCAGGGGATGTGGACAAGGTTCTAAATAAATATTTCTCTTCTGTATTCGTCGAGGAGGAGGAGGTGGAAGATGGTGAGTTCAGGGAGGAGTATGTTGATAGTCTGGTGCATGTCAGTTTTACGAAGGTGGAGGTGTTAGATGTCTTGGAACACTTAAGGGTGGACAAACCCCTGGGGCCTGATGATATATCCCGGGATGCTATGGGAAGCTGGGGCCCCAATGGAGATTTCTGGATCTTCACTAGCTACAGGTGAGATAGTAGGAGACTGGAGGATAGCCAATGTTGTTCCTTTATTTAAGATGGACCGCAGGGATAAGCCAGATAACCATAGGCCAATGAACCTTACATCAATGATAGGGAAATTATTGGAGAGAATTCTAAGGATAAGATTTATATACATCTGGAAAGGCAGGGGCTGATTAGGGATAGTCAGCATGGCTTTGTGTGGGAGAAATACTGTCTTACAATTGAGTTTTTAGAGGAGGGAACCAAAAACATTGATGAAGGCAGGGTGGTGTATGTTGTCCGTATGGATTTTAGATCTTGCCTAGTAGACTGGTCCAGAACGTTAAGGTACATGGAATCCAAGGCAAGCTAGCTAATTGGATCCAAAATTGGCTTGGTGATAGGAGGCAGAGGGTAATGGTGGAAGAATACTTTTCTGATTGGAAGTCTCTGTTTACCACAGGGATCGGTAGTGTACCACAGGGACTGATGCTCGGACCTTTCTCAGTGAGATTATATATTAACGACATGGATGTGAATGTAAGTCATTTTGCGGATGACACAAACATTGTGGTGTTGTGGAAAGAAAGGAAGATTGTCTAAGGCTACAGCAGGACATACTATAGATCAGATGGAAAGTCGGGCGGAGCAATGGCAGATGGAACTTAATCCTTTCAATGCAAGGAGGTGCATTTTTGAAAGTCAGATTGGAGTAAGACATAAACAGTAAACGCTAAAGGGCTAAAAAATTTTGATGATGAGGGACCTTGGTGTTCAAGTTAATAGTTCACTGAGAGGCAACACAGGTCGATAGGGCGGTGAAAGAAGGCACGTGACATCCTTGCCTTCATAGGTCAGGGCATAGAATATAAAAGTTGGGACATTATGTTGCAACTTTACAAAATACTGTTAAGACCACACTTGGAGAAGCATGTGCAGTTCTGGTCACCACACTATAGGAACGATGGAGAGAGTGCAGAGGAAATTCACCAAGATGTTTATTGGTTTATTATTGTCACGTCCTGAAATACAGTGAAAAGCTGTTGTTTTGTGTGCCATCCAGACAGGTCATGCCATATATCGAGGTAGTAAAAAGAAAACAGGAATGCAGAATATAGTGCTGTAGTTACAGAGTAGACAAATAAAGTGTAAGTGCCACGACGAGGTAGATTGGGAGATCAAGACTTCATCTTTTAGTGTACGAGAGGTCCATTCAAGAGTCTGATAACAGTGGGGTAGAAGCTGTCCTTAAGCCTGGTGCTGTGTGCTCTCAAGCTTTTGTATTTTCTGTCCAACAGGAGGGGGGGAGAAGAGAGAATGACCAGGGTGGGAGGGGTCCTTGATTATGTTAGCTGCTGACTGGATTGGAGGAATTTAGTTACGGGGAGAGACTGGACAGGCTGGGCTTCTTTTCCCTGGAGCGAAGGAGGCTGAGGGGTGATCTGATAAAGGTAAAAAAATTAAGAGAGGCATAGATAGGTTCGACAATCAGAATCTTTTTTCCGTAGTTGGGACATCAAAAATAAGGAGGGTGTACATTGAAGGTTAGAGGGAAGAGTTTTAAAGGTGATCTGAGGGAAAAGTTTTACATACAGAGTGTGGTTGATATCTGGAACTCACTGCCAATGGAGGTGGTGAAATCAGATATAATCACTAATCCAAGGGGCATTTAGGCAAATACTTAATAGGCGAGACATGATGTGGTCCTAATGCGATGGGATGAGTGTAGGTGGCAAAAAGGTTGGCATGGATGTGGTGGGCAGAAGGGTCTGCTTCTGGGCTGTACAACTATATGACTATGATAACAAAGAGAAAACAGCATAATGTGCAGCAGGTCGAATTCACACCAAACTAAACCAAACTTCTTACAAATCACTCACGTTCTTACAGATATTGATGCACTCATTCAGCACCTCAGCACTTCCAGCCTTTAATTTTATTATTATTTAAATGGTGAAAGATTGCAGCGTGCTGTTGTGCAGAGGGACTTGGGAGTGCTTGTGCATGAATTGCAAAAGGTTAATTTGCAGGTGCAACAGGTTATCAAGAAGGCAGATGGAATATTGATCTTCATTGCTGGAGGGATTGAATTTAAGAGCAGGGAGTTTATGCTGCAACTGTACAGGATATTGGTGAGACTGCACCTGGAGTACTGCGTGCAGTTCTGGTCTCCTTACTTGAGGAAAGATATACTGGCTTTGGAGGTGGTGCAGAGGAGGTTCACCAGGTTGATTCTGGAGATGAGGGGGTTAGCCTACGAGGAGAGATTGAGTCACCTGGGACTATACTCACTGGAATTCAGAAGCATGAAAGGGGATCTTATAGAAACATAAAATTATGAAAGGGATAGATAAGATAGAGGCAGGAAGGTTGTTTCTACTGGTAGGTGAGACTAGAACTAGGGGACATAGCCTCAAGATTTGGGGGGAGCAGATTTAGGACAGAGATGAGAAGGAACTGCTTTTCCCAGAGAGTAGTGAATCTGTGGAATTCTCTGCCCAAGGAACCATTAGAGGCTACCACATTAGATATATTTAAGACACAGTTAGATAGATTTTTGCACAGTAGGGGAATTAAGGGTTACGGGGAAAAGGCAGGTAGTGGATCTGAGTACACGGCCAGATCAGCCATGGTCTTATTGAACAGCGGAGCAGGCTTGATGGGCCGGATGGCCTCCTCCTGCTCCTATTTCTTATGTTTTCATGTTCTCATTACTACTTCTCCTCCTGTTGCTACAACAGCAAGGACTTGGGAATGCGCAGCAGGGGACTGGAGTACTACTGCACTGAATACAACAGGCATAGATGCCCACTTGTATAGGCAGTGAACCGAAGAACCATATTGCTGAAATAACTGCAGAAAATGAATTAACACTGAAAAAAAGAAACAGAGGCCAAGCCAGGTAAATCGCTGTGCCTTAATAATGTGTTAATGAAGTCCGGGAGGAGGACCTGACCTGTACTCCCACAGAATGAGCCTGGGTATCTCACTCAGAACTCAGCAATAATTTGGCTACAAATGTCATCACCAGAAGGATATTCTCCTACCTCATGCATAGACTGAGAATACCACTGTGCTGCCTCACTCCCTTCCCTGGTATCATAGGAGGTGGCTATTTGGCACATCAAACCCATGCCGGCTCTTTGATAGGCTGACCTAATTAATCCCCTGCATTTCTTCATTACCCTGCAAAAAAGGTTTAATGTAACTTCCATACCCTTGTACCACCTCCCTCTATAGGCCCTACCTAATTCACTGGATGAACTTCAAAAAATGCTGCCGAGTTCCAGACAAGACAGATAAAATAGTAGAGATGTTGTATTTACTCAGAAGTGGTTGAGAGGGAGCCAGAGGACCAGGAGTGTACATGGACTGGACAATCCTGCTATAGACCAGATGCAGTGGAATTGAAATATTGCAGTTTAGGTGGAGCCTTATTCCTCTGTTAATATAGCTCTAGATCCCATATGCTCTCTTAACCTGTCCTGCCTCCTAGATTCCTACACCTAGTTTAAAATTGTACCTTTTAGCTCATCCCTCTCCCTATTTTTGCTTACAACATGCACCCTTCCTTCACATGTCTCTGTCTTACATTTCATGTGGCATGGCTCAGTCTATTTTACTCATCAGTCAAAGTCTTCCTGAAGTCTGTTATCATTCTTCTTATTTAATATAGTTCCAAGCTTTACATCAGAAGTGGACGTTGAAATTATGCTCTGTTACCCTAGCTCATTCATATTAATAAAGAAAAAGCTGCGATCTTCATACTGACCTCTGGGGAAAACTACTGTACACCTCTCTCAGACTAAATGGCCACAATTGTCTTTGTTTTCTTCTGTATCCATGATAACATTGTCCCTTTAATCCCACAAGTTTTAATTCTGCTACATTTACTCAGTGGCACTTTTCCAAATGCCTTTCAAAAGTCTATATATACATCAACCACACTATCTTCAGCAACCATCTCTAATAATTATTCAAAGACCTTGATGGAGATAATCAAACACAATTTGCTTTTAAAAAATCTATGCTGACTTTGATTTAATCAAAACCACTTTACCTTTGACTATCCTTTTATACTTATATCAGTATAAAGACTTTTAGGTTTCCTTTATGTTAGCTGCTAGACCATTCTTGTATTGTAAATCAGCTCTGTACTTCCCACATTCAACTGTGTTGCACTCTGAGCTTATGACTGTCATAAGCCTTTTTATTGCCTCATTTTACCCTCCATTTTTTAATCACCCAGGAAACTCCAGCTTTAATTACCTTTTTCTTTTATGCAAATGTTTGTGAACCATATCCCTTTTAAAGAACTTGCATTGTTCCATTGCCATATTGACTACCAATCTTTGATTCTATTACACCTGGGCACAGTCCTTTCCAATTCACTGAAGTCAGCCCTCTGTCATTAAATATATTAACATGATTATATCAGATCTCTTTCAATAAATATCCTAAATCTGACAAAACTTTGATCATTGCTTCCCAAAGGCTCTCCTGCTGGAACATGTTCCACTTTCTCTGCTTCATCTCCCAGGCACTGATTCTTTCTTCAGTGGGTTGAAAGTACAGATCAAAACAGTTCTCTTACACCCCTCCCATTATGTCCTGTATAACACCCAACATAGCACAGAGCTTAACGACCCCTGCTCTGCCACTGCTATACTCCTCTTGCAACAGCTGAGAAGATAAACCTCAGCCCTGCTCACTCACTGCACACCTTTATGTACATGGCCATCCATGTCCTATTATAGATAGTAAGTCTTGCAGTTAGGTGGCATTTTGTCACGGCAAAATATCTTGCAGATCTTCGATTAACAAATGCTTCTGGTTTGCCAAACTTTGGATTGGCAAGTACAGCAGCAATTTGATAGAAACCACAACAATAACAAAATGACCAACTAGTTAACCCCTCTTTAGTGGTTATAGTTGAGGGTGGAATTCCAACAAAGTAAACAAAAACCTCTGAGTACTGGAATGAAACTTATTACAGTCATTGAAACATTCCTCATACAACCAAGGCCCATTTGGTTGCATGAGGAATGTTTCAATGACTGTAATAAGTAGAGGTAGCACCACTGACAACACAGGGGTGGCATAGTGACACAGCCAGTAGAGCCGCTGCCTCACAGCTCAGGCGACCTGAGTTCGATCCTGGCTTGTGGTGCTGACTCTGCAGAGTTTGCATGTTCTCCCTGTGATGGCATGGATTTCCTCTGAGTGCTCTAGATTCCAAAATTGTGCCTGTTGGTGGGTTAATTGGCCTCTATAAGTTGCTTCTTGTGTGTAAACGAGAGGATGAATCTGGCAAGGAGATGAAGGGAATGTGGGGAGAATAAAATAGGTTTAGTATTAATGTAAAAACAGGTGGCTAATGGTCGGCAAGAGCTCGGTGGGCCGAAAGGCCTGTTTCTGTGCTGTATTGTACCGTTACTCTGTGACTACTGAATTACATGTTTGTGAATTGTCAGCCTATTATATGTCTTCATGTGCTGAAGTGGAACCTGAACTCACAATCTTTTGACCTTAAGGCAAGATAGCTGAGCCAAGAAGTGAAGAGAAACTGATTCTACTTTCGAATATTGTGCAACAGTATATAATCTAAATTGGACGTGTATATGTGCGCACGCAAGATTGTCACGTGGGCCGACCTATTTCGAGCCCACACAGATAAATGGAAGAAGAAATTTACTAATCCAGTGCTTTGAAGACTTAAAGAAGAAAAAGATGCCAAAATTGGTTGAAAAATGAGTGAGTCAGAGGATAAAAGGTTCTCAGCTGGCATCCCCCAGCATTGTTTCATTCAGAGATGGCAAGCCCAGCTGGGTTTCATTACGAAACATTAGGATCTTGTGCAATAAGACCCTGGTAAAAGAAGTTCCTTCACTAACACAGTAGGCTGCACAATGAGCAAGGAGAACCAGACAGAAATTACTTTATCTCAGCTCTTGATTCCAATCCTCCATTAACTCCATTTAGAGATGGAAAACCAGCTGTTGATGGAACACTAACCAGTGCAATAATGAGCTGTAGGTCCCAGCTTCAATTCCTGGCACATGTTAAATTAGCTAATCAGGCAGGTGGCAGAAACTGTGTTTGATGTTGGGCAGTATGGTGGGGAAATGGGTGGTTCTCACTGCCAATCACCTTCCAGTGTGGTTCTTGCCGGTGTGAGTGAGGTTTGGGACAGGATAGAATGTTTAACTGTGATACGCTTTAAATGAATCACCTTGTCAAATTTTCTTCCAGATTGACACCTAAAGAATAGGCAGACCACTGAAGGAGCCTGTATCTGTGGCAGCCAGTGCCTTCATTGGAGGAGAGCAAATAAGCATGATTCACAGGACATGAAGAGAATGAAAATATTTCATATTTCACTTTAAATCTTCCAGTGTTTGACAACACAGAGTTGTAACTGATGTCAGCATGCCAGAACTGTGATTGTTCTTTGCAGATTTACTCAGCTTGTGATTTACTGCAGCAGTCAGGGGTTCAGCTAGTTTTGTACTTCAGTGAGTGGAGCTCAGGTTACTGATGCTTTGCAGAGAGCTGTTCCTCTGGAATGCTAAATGCAGTACAGACCACTGGCCAACCTTCCCAATGAATGGTCAACAGCTGCCTCACCCTGGTCACAGCCTTCCAAAGCAATCCATTAAATTTATCGGCACTCGCCTCCTGCTGAAGTTGCTGGTGTTATATACAGTAGCAGGGCTCCTTTGAAAGCAAGGAAAGCTCACTTGCATTTATTCCAGCCTCACAAATGAACCATTTGGCCCATTAAGTCTGCACTAGATTTCTATACATGATCAGCAGCTAACATTTCAGCTTGCTCTCCACCCCGTTCAATATTTCATTTTTACAAACTATTATCCAATCTCCCTCTTTGAAGAACTCTGTTTGTCGCCACCGTGCTTGTTAGTGACCCACACTCTAACCATCCATTGGCCCACCTCACCTGGACACCTGTACAGCTTCCGAGCCTGGCTGATGTCTCCCTTGCTCAGTCGTGTCCGCTGTCCTATTGGGGGTCGGACGCCGTTCTCATCATACCGAGGAAGGATGGTGTCCAGGAAAATACCCCTAAGTAGAAACACAAACTGTCAGTTAGCACAAACACTTGCATGGAACATATTCCTCCAGATTTAACACAAATAGACAGGAGTGCTCACAACACTGAACAAGGCCAATTTAATCAGAGCATTGATCATTGATATATTGCCATTAGAAACTGCTTTGAGCAACTCTCCAAAGGAAACTGGAGGGAATGAAACTGTTGGATGGAACTTGGACAGAGTAACAAATGGAAGTTAGTAGGAGAGGACTGACTGATGGGAGTTGGTGGGAGGGATTGTGATGAACGAGAGCTACTAAGACAAGATATCTTTATTAGTCACATGTACATCAAAATACACAGTGAAATGCATCTTTTGCATAGAGTGTTCTGGGGCAGCCGACAAGTGTCGCCACGCTTCCGGCGCCAACATAGCACGCCCACAACTTCCTAACCCGTATGTCTTTGGAATGTGGGAGGAAACCGGAGCACCCGGAGGAAACCCACGCAGACACATGGGGAGAACGTACAAACTCCTTACAATCAGTGACCGGAATTGAACCCAGGTCACGGGCGCTGTAATAGTAATACGTTAACCACTACACTTGTGGGGCAGGGATTGGCAGATGAGATTGGGAGAGCAACTGAAGTTTGGAGAGAGAGAAGCTCATTTGATTACAGAGTTCTTCTTCCTGGACAAAGCTGGAAACTAACTGGGTCAACATTTTTCTGAGAATATAGTTCCAAAACTGCCTTTATATTCATAAGGAATCTATGCAGCAGCTCAACTGTCAAAGGAGGCACCAAAGGGGAAACTAGTTCCTTGAAACATTTAAATTCACTCTGCATCTGTAGGAATCACCAACTAATATTCTTGTAAAAGATCAAAAGTGGTGAAAAGTGACTAAACCACAAACTGAAAATCTTCTGATGATAAATATCAATTGTCTACTGGGTGCCCTCAAGTCAATTATATTGGTCATCAATGTGGAATATAATTGCACAAAAGAATGCTCTGTTCACGTTCTGAAACTCTCTTCAGTTTGTGGGACTAAGTCATAGAGAAAGACACTCCCAGGTTTACCTCCTGGTTTGTGCTGTACTAATGTCTTTAAGCTGGGGCTCTACAAGAACTGTTTAACTACCTTCTTGATATTTGGATAATGGAAGTCATGGGAGAGTCAGGCTCCCAGTTGCATATTATTTCGAAGTCCATGGTGCAGGGTTTCTGTGGATCTGTACCCTTGGATAGTTGCCTACTGAGGAGCAAATCCAGGATATTTGTAATAGAGATTGATATAAGCTTGCCAATCTCCAATCATTATTCCTAAATAACCAATGTTATCCTGCCTCTGAATTAGAAGGTTTCAGTCAAATTATGGAGACCAGTGCACCAGACTGGTACAAGGCTGTACACTGAGTGAGGTGGGGTTCAAGTTCAGAATAGCCAGACCATGTTACCGATGGAATTGTAACCACGGATAGATTAATGCTACAAGGTCAGAGGAGACATCTTTTAGATGAGATTTGAACCAAGGACCTGCCTGCTCTCTTAGGTACATGTACAAGATTCTATGGCACTATTCAAAGAGCAGGGAGTTCTCCCCGGTGTCGTGAGCCACAATCATTGAATTTAGAACAGTACATTGTAATTGTACCCACCTCTACCACTACCTCTGGCAGCTCATTCCATCTACCCACCACTCTCTGTTGTAAAACTTGCCCTTCAGGTCCTCTTTTAAGTTTTTCCCCTCTCAGCTGAAATCAATGCCTTCTAGTTTTAGACTCCTATGCCTTGGGAATACAACTGTGACCATACTTTATCTCTGCCCCTTTTTACATAGCTCTATAAGGTCACCCCTCAGCTTCCTACATTCTCTGCTTACCCATCTCTTTAGACAGCACCTTAAATGTAGAAACGTAGAAAATCAGAGCAGGAGAAAGCCTGTTAAAGTCTCTCAAAGAGAGGAGAAAGATGGTGAATGTTAAGGCCCATTCCTGGACCAATTGATGACCTTTTGACAATGTGCTATCTTAGGCCTTTTCAACCATTGTTAAATATTTCTGATAATGAGTCATTTAAAAGTTGAAATAAATTTAAATATAAAAATATTATAACTTAACTACAGATTAACTTAAATATATTCACTTGTAAACACATTTAACTGGCAAATTCATTAAAAATAATAAATTGGTAAATTGGTTTCTTATTGTCACATGTACCGAGGTACAGTGAAAAACTGATTTTGCATACAGATCATTTCATTACATCAGTGTATTGAGGTAGTACAAGGGAAAACAATAACAGAATGCAGAATAACATATTACAGTTACAGACAATGTGCAGTGCAGGCAAACAATAAGGTGCAAGGCCATAATGAGGTAGATTGTGAGGTCAAGAGGACTAGGGGACCATTCAATAGTCTTATAACAGCAGAATGGAAGCTGTTCTTGAACCTGGTGGTACGTGCTTTCAGGCTTTTGTATCTCCTGCCCAATGGGCGGGGGGAAGAAGAGAGAATGTCTGGGGTGAGTGAGGTCCTTGATTATGTTGGCTGCTTTACTGGGGCAGTGAGAAGTGTAGACAGAGTCCATGGAGGGGAGGCTGGTTTCCGTGACGTGCTGAGCTGTGTCCACAAAAGCCCACTTGCCTTTCCTATCCATTCTGTGCACCAGCCGTGGTTGATGTAAACCTGTGGATCCACATACAAAGTGTTCCATTCCCTCAACTGTACACGACTGTGTTCTGCCACTGGACTTGCGTTGAGTCCAGCGGGTGAAGTAGGAGGTCAGATGTGTCGGCATGCAACCTCAATCCACTGCATCTTTCCATGCTGCAATGTGCCTGCACACAAGACAGGAACACAGCGACCCACACAATGACGTCAGCATGCAGCTCTCTTGGAGCCACCAGCTGAAGATGAGCACGATTTACGCCAATGGGTCCCCAGTTGAATAGTGAGTAAGTGCACAGGGCAATTGTGGAATCTGGCAGAGTAACCTGGCCGTGGTTCTCTGTCCACAGCCAAGAAAGCACACCAGTGCCTCTACTTTCTCAGGAGACTAAAGAAATTTGGCATGTCCCTTTTGACCCTCACAATTTTTTACCGATGCACCATAGAAAGCATCCTATCACGGCTTGGTAAGGCAACTGCTCTACCCAGGACCACAAGAAACTGTAGAGAGTTGTGGACACAGCCCAGCGCATCACAGAAACCAGCCTCCCCTCCATGGACTCTGTCTACACTTCTCACTGCCTCGGTAAAGCAGCCAACATAATCAAAGACCCCACCCACCCAGGACATTCTCTCTTCTCCCCCCTCCCAAGAGACAAAAGATACAAAAGCCTGAAAGCACATACCACCAGGCTCAAGGACAGCTTCTATCCCGCTGTTATAAGATTACCGAATGGTCCCCTAGTACGATAAAATGGACTCTTGACCTCACAATCTCCCTCATTATGGCCTTGCACCTTATTGTCTACCTGCACTGCACCTTCCTTGTAATTGTAACACTTCATTCTGCATTCTGTATTGTTTTCCCTTGTACAACCGGAATGCACTGTTGTAATAATTTGTATGGATGGCATGCAAAACAAAGTTTTTCACTGTACTTCGGTACATGTGACAATAATAAACCAATTTACCAGACTGGTCATTGTAACCTAGCTGTGCCAACCACATGGTTCTCAATGGAATCAACCAGGATTGAAATAATTTCTAATAGTTCCACGATTCCAGGTCTGTAACATGAAATAGTGCAATAGGACCAACAACAACACGCCAATAGATCAAACCAATCCAACACAGAGCACAATTCAAACTAATCTGATCATTCTGTTTCCTTTGACACAACAGGTCAAAGGTTAAACAAAGGCGATAATCAAGTTGAGTGGAGGCACAGTAAGAATAAATCCGATGAGTTTAAGTGCTGAGAGGATCGGAACATTTACTGGCATACAACAATTTAGCTGGTATAAACAAATAAGACATGAGAGAGACTTCTTAAGTGTTCTGACTGAATGTCAGCCAGATGTACTGTGTGTGCTTAGCAGCAATCTGACACGTGTCACAGCTGGCAGGAGTGAAGTTTTCTCACAGTCCTGGGGAATCTGCATTATCCTTCAAATCATTTAATGATAAACTCACCTTGGGCTGAAAACAAACTGCAGCACTTGACTCTTTACCTATATTATTTAAATATTGCTACCAGGCAGATCTCTTTGCACAAACACAAGGCACAGAGCACAAGCAAAATTCAAGGCTGAAGCATTTGCAACAATATTCAGCCAGAACTGGATGATCTGTATCAGCTCCCTCCTGAGATCCCCACCATCACAGAAGCCAGTCTTTAGCCAATTTCATTCACTCCACATGACATCCATCAAGCAACAGCTGACAGCACTGGATAAAGCTAAGGTTCTGGGATCCGACAACATCCCAGCTGTAGTACTGAAGACTCATGATGCAGAACTGGCCGTGCCTATAGCCAAGCTGCCACACTGACAGCTACCCGCCAATGTGGAAATTTGCCCCAACACAATCTAAGCATCAGTTACCGTCCAATCACAGGACACAGAACAATACAGCAGAGGAACAGACCCTTAGAACTAATTATACTAATCTTACCTAATCTCTTCTGCCTATACAATCTCCATATCCCTCTATTCTCTGCATATTCATGTGCCCGTCTAAGACCCTCTTAAACGTCTCTATCGTATCTGCCTCCACTACCACCCCTGGCAGCACATTCCAGGCACCCACCACTCTCTGTGTAAAATATTTGCCCCACACATCTCCTTTGAACTTACCCTCTGTCACCATAAGTACATGCCCTCTAGTGTTAGACATTTCGACTTTGGGAAAAAGATACTAGCTGTCTACTCTATCTATGCAAATCTGTCTTAATCATCAGTAAAGTGTTGGAAGATGCCACCCACACCCATAATGTGTACTACCTACAAAATACACAGCAATTACCACACAATCACTTGCTCACCAATGCCAAGTTTGGGTTTAGCCTGCACCACTCAGGTCCACATCTGCTCCCAGCCGTGGTCCAAACTAGTACTAACGGGCTGAATTCTACAGGTGAGGAAGGCGTGATATCAAGGCAGCATTAAACATCTGGAGCCCTGGCTAAACATAAGTCAATAGGCTTTAAGGGGAAAACAGTTCAATGTTTGGAGCCATACGTCACACAAAGGAAGATGGTTCTGGGCTGGAGGTCTTGTATATCTTTAATATTTTCTCATTTTTCCTTAGAACATAGTAGGCTGTTCTAGCCATCATCTATGCCAGCTCTCCAAGCAATCCCATCAGTTCAATTTCCACACTCATTTCCTCATGTGCCCATCCATTTTGCGCTGATTCTCCTGCCACCCATCTATCCCAGGGCTAATTTAGAGCTGCCAATTCATCTACCAACTTGCATGATTTTGGGGTGCAGAAGGAAATCGAAGCATCTGAGTGAAATACATGCAGACACAGGGAGAACATGCAAACTCCACACAGACAGCACCGAAGGTCAGGATCGAACCTGGGTTACTGAAGCTGTGACATCAGCTATCCCAGCTCCAGGACGCTACTGCATGAATTACTCAGGCTGTCTTTTCAATAACTCTCCTTCCATCATAAGGTCAAAAGTGGGGATGATAGTGTGATATTTAATCCCATTCATAACTTCACAACAAACAAAGCAGGCCTTGCCTCTATGCAGCAAGACCTAGACAATATTCAGGCATGGGCTGAGAAGTGACAAGTAACACCGGTGCCCGCAAATACCAAAAAATGACTATCACCTTTGGGATGGACCAATCGCCTACCCTGGACATTCGCCTCCATTACTAATGTTGGATCTCCCACCATCAACATCCTGGGGGTCACCATTGACCAGAAATTCAACTGGACCAGCCACATAGACACTGTGGCTTCTAGAGCAGGTCAGAGACTGGATATCCTGCATGTGACTCACCAACATTTGCAAGGCATAAGTCAAGTGTGTGATGGAATACTCTCCACTTGCATCTCCAGCAGCAGTCAAGGAGCTCAACACAACCCACTACAAAGGAGTCTGCTTGTTTGGCATATTATCCACCACCCATAAGCAACCCCACCCACCCCTAACACTCTCTCTTCTCCCCCCCTCCCATCGAACAGAAGATACAAAAGCCTGAAAGCATGTAGCACCAGGCTTAAGGACAGCTTCTATCCCACTGCTATAAGACTACTGAACAGTTCCCTAGTACAATAAAATGGACTCTTGACCTCACAATCTACCTCATTATGACCTTGCACCTTATTGCCTGCTTGCACTGCACTTTCTCTGTAGCTGTTACACTTTATTCTGCATTCTGTTATTGTTTCACCTTGTACTACCTCGATGCACTGTGTAATGAATTGATCTGTATGAGCGGTATGCAAGACAAGTTTTTCACCATACCTCAGTACATGTAACAATAATAAACCAATTCCAATTCCTTAACATCCACTCCCTCCACCAATGGTGCACAATTGCTGTAATATGTAATATCTAATGCAGTTTCTCGCCTTAGCTGCTCTCATAATGCCTTCCAAACATGCAACGTCTACCACAAAAGTCAAGGGCTTCAGGTGCATAGGAAAGCACCAATAAAATTAACGTCGATCAGATCAGGAGGTCAGGTGGGGGGAGAGTCTTCATTTACAAATCACAGGACATCACTGCAGGAGTCCCAGGTTCATACATCTCCAGCTGTTTCATCAATGACCATGGTGTCAGAAGTGCAAGTGTTCGTATGTGATGTTCAGTTCCATTCACAGTACCTCAGATAATAAACACAACCACATCAAGGTGTGCATCAAGACCGAGCAACATTTAATCATGGGCCAGTAAGTGGCGAATGACATTCCTACTATTTAAGTGGCAAATAAGAACCATCTCTACAAAGAGAGAATCTAATTACCTCCCTTTGGCATTTAATAAAATTACAATCATGGAATTCCCCCACTTTCAAAATCCCGGGGGCACTAATGACCAGAATCTTAAATGAACACATAAATACTCCGGCTACAGAGTACATCAATGGCTCAATATGCTGCGGCGACCAATCACAGCAACCCCATCCTATCTCTTCTGTCCATCAACTACAAGGCACAAGTTCAAGTGTAGTGGATATTCTCCACTTCTCTGGATCAGTGAAGCTCCAGGCCCATTTGAAGACCTCAACACTCTCCAAAGAAAGGATCCCACTTGACTGGCACCCCAACCACCACCTTAAATGCTCATTCCCTTCACCAATGGTACACAGTGGCTGAAATCTGCAGTTGCTACAAGATGCACTGCAGCAATTCCCCTGGGCAACTTCAACAACAGATCCCAAATCAGAAAATCCCTTACTTCCCAGAAGGGGCAAAGTCAGCAGGCACGATGATACTGTCAACAGGTTTCACTCCAAGCTATCAACTGAGGCATTGAGCTCAAGAGTCAGGAAGTTATGCTGCAGCTTTATAAAACTCTGGTTAGGTCACAACTGGAGTATCACATTCAATTCTAGTTGCCCCATTATAGGAAGGATGTGGAGGCTATAGAGAGGGTGCCGAAGAGGTTGACCAGGACGCTGCCTGGATTAGAGGGCATGTGCTATAAGGAGAGGTTGGACAAACTGGGCTTGTTTTCTCTGGAGCGGCAGAGGCTTAGGGGAGACCTGATAGGGGTCTAAGATTATGAGAGGCATAGATAGAGTAGACAGCCGATATCTTTTTCCCGAGGGTTGGAATGTCTAATACTGGAGGGCATAAATTTAAGGTGAGAAGAGGAAAGTTCGAAGGAGATATGCGAGGCAAGTTTTTTTTTTACAGAGGGAGTGGTGGGTGCCTGGAATGCACTGCCAGGGGTGGTGGTGGAGACAAATACAATAGAGATGTTTAAGAAGCTCTTAGATGAATGTGCAGAGAATGGAGGGATATGGACATTGTGTAGGCAGAAGGGATTAGTTTAGTTAGGCATTTAGTTACAAGTTTAATTAATTCGGCACAACATTGTGGGCCGAAGGGCATGTTCCTGTGCTGACTGTTCTATGTTCTACGTACACCATCCTGACTTGCAAATGCATTGCTTTCCCTTCATCATCACTCTGTCAAAATCCTGGAACTCCTTGCCTTACAGCTGGCTGGCGTGTTTGCTGGCAGGTACAATGCACACAAGCCCATGGCTACAGAGAAACAACATGTTCGTCAAACTGATGTGTACTGTGAGTCTGCCAGCAAGTTTTCTTTGAAGAGAAAAAAAGAATGTTAAACAAAAGCTCCTTGGAAATTTCTTGTTCCAAATTGTTTCATCTATTTTATATTCAATTTGCTTTCTAAAACTATGCATAACATGTGGCTGATATGTACTATTCAACAGAAGAGGCCATATAGCAGAGAGGTGAGGATTGAGCCCAGGGGAGGGATTGTGCATGCAAAGACAAAGTCGAAGTTTTCTACAAAGGGGCCCCACACATTCATTTGTTCAATTAATAGTAAAAATGTTAGCAAAGGTCCAAGGCCCAGTGAGCAGGACAGCCCCAGTTTTGTCAGAAAACAAGTTAAAATGATCCAGAGCTTAAGTTTTACTGGCATGAAAATGGAAATATGCAGAGGAAGGCAAGTTCCTAGATTTAAAAAATTCCAGAGGATGAACAACCAGTTTCAACACAGTCAAGGAGGAAGAGGCAGAACAAAGTCCCTCCCTCCACAATTCATGTATGGGCAGAGGTTTCTCACTGCCTTTTTAAGACATTTCTGTCAAGCGTAAAAAAGGAATGAGAAACATAGTGAATATTGAACATTCTAGTTTACCATTTGGTATATTAGAACAACAGTGAAATGTCAACAAAGAAACATCCCAGAAGAAGGAAATAGATGGACTGGATCTAGCCCAGCTTTGACTGACTGTTAGGGTTCTTTTAATGTGTCCCCTGATCTGGATTGTGAAAGTCATTCATTGTCTCATGACCAAGACCCACTGCTGGAGCCAGTGTTAGGGCAGTGCTGATGTAGTGTATTGTGATTGGCAGTAATTATTCCCCAGCTGTGCCAGTCACATGCAGAAAGGAACAGATGAACTTAAGAGAAAGTGGATAGGGTAGTGAAAAGCGCATTTAGTACGCTTGCCTTCATAGGCCAAGGCATTGAGTATAAGAGTTGGTGTGTCACGTTGCAGTTGTACATTGGTTAGACCGCACTTGGAGTATTGTGTACAGTTCTGGTCACCACATTATAGGAAGGATGTGGCAGCAATGGGCAAAGTGCAGAAGTGATTCATCAGGATGTTGCCTGGAATGGAGGGCTGTACTCATCAGGAGAGATTGTATAGGCTGGGTTTATTCTCATTGGAATGTAGGAAACTGAGGGGTGACCTTATAGGGGTTTATAAATTATAAAGGGCATAGATAGGGTAGTGATTCAGAATCTTTTTCCCAGAGCAGGCGAGTCCAGAACTGGAGGGCACAGGTTTAAGGTGAGAGTGGAGAAATCTAAAGGATATCTGAGGGGCAAGTTTTTCACGCAGAGGATGGTGAATATCTGGAATGAGCTGCCAGAGGATGTAGTGGAGGCAATGTTTTAAAGGCGTTTGGACAGGTGCATGGTTAGGAAGGGCATAGAGGGATATGGGCCTAATGCAAGCAAATGGGATTTATGTACATAGGCATCAAGGTCAACATGGACGAGGTGGGCTGAAGGGCCCGTTTCTGTGCTGTACATCTCTTTGATTCCATGATAGAAAGAAGACTGCCCTCTAACCTTTCTTCCAGTTACTTTCTGATACCCCAGATTCTCCTCTTCTGACTCCTAAGTTGCAAGGTCCCCAACTCTCCTTGCTCTTCCCCTCTGCACATTTACTGCGTGAAATCAAGACATATCACAGGGGCTTCCTTCTTTTTAACTCTTCCTTTCACATATACTTGCAACTCATTGCAACCTTCAGTCTTCTCTTTATCACACAAAATGAGAGAACTGCTGTTCTTCATTATAGAGCCTTGGGATCTTTACATCCAACTAGAGGACAGAGAAGCCTCATTTTAAAGTTCAGCACTTCTAACATTACAGCACTCCCTCAGTACGGCACTGAGTGTCAACTGAGGTTACAGTAAGTGCTCAAGTGTCAAAGGCAAGAATGATTTCCTCTAAGCTGCAGCTGAGAAGATTAGACCTTATTCACATCAACCAGAATGGAAAAGATCTAAACTGCAAGATACTTTAAATTGAGCCTTTTTTTTCATAATGGAAAGATTCTTGATTCATATTAAGATTATAATCTTTAACTCCTTTTGCTTTTTTTGCATTGTGGAAATATTTTAACATAAAGGTACAAATGGGACAGAATATAAAGGCAGCGGACAGGGATGTAGAGTCAGTTTGGGTTGAAATCATGAAAAGCAGGGGAAGGAAGACATGGGTGGGAGTGGTCTGTAGACCACCAAAATGTGACCTCTCATTAGGTCAGAGCATAAGTGGGGAAATATCAAGGGCATGTTTGAAGAGAACTGCAATATCATCAGAGATTTTAATTTACCTATTGACTGACAAACCGAACTGGCAAGGATATTGTAGAAAGGTATTTGTGGAATGCATGAGGGATTGCTTTTTACAGCAGTGCATTGCAAAGCCTGCCCAGGGAACAGGCTATTTCAGATCCAGTCTTATTTAACAAGGAAGGATTAATAACAGATCTTGTGGTCAAAGATGCCCTAGGGGTTAGTGCAATTTGAGGAAGAACACCCAACGTCCGTAACCAGTGTCTTCAATTTAAATAAGGTGATTGGCTGTTTTCCAATCTTCAGGTACAAGTATAAGGGAGGAATTGTCTAAGGTGAACTGGGTAAACAAGTTAAAACAGGTCAGCAGAGCCAAAGTGGCAGATATTCAACAGCTGGTCTATAATGCTCAGCAAGAAGGATTCCAAGAGAAAAAGGCACAATCCATGGTTAACAAAGGAAGTCAAAGGTAATGTTAAATAGAAAACTAGGATACACAAGGTAGCAAGGGCTTGTGGTAGACCAGACAACTGGGAAGTTTTTAGGATTCGGCAGCAGAAGACTATAAAAACCTCATAAGAAAATGAATCTTGAGAGAAAACTTACACATGGTATGAAAACAAAGTGTAAAAGTTTCAATGAATATAGATATAGGAAGAGGGCAGCTAAGATAAATGTGGAGCCGCTGGAGAATGAGGCTGGTGAATTAATAAGATCAAAGAAATAGCACATATGTTGAATAAATTATCAGCATGCCTTTACCGTACAAGTCCTGCTAATGCTCTTAAGATATCAGAAGGGTTAATTTTCAAATAACATGGAAGAACTTACAAAAATCCCTAATCGCAAGGAATAAATTGTTGGAGAAAACTCAAGAGCTAAAGGCAGACAAGTCCCCAGGACTAGATGGACTGCAGCCTGGAGTTTTAAAGGAAGTGGCTTCATACATAGTTTTTCATAGCTTGCTCAGTTCTAGGAGGGAACCAGAAGATTGGAAAACAGCGAAAATGACTCCCCTGTTCAAAGAGGGAGAGGGGCAGAAGTTCAGACTGTTACTTTAACCTCTATTACTGGCAAGGTGCTAGAGTCAATAATCAAAGAGGAAATAGCTAATCACAAAGGAAAGCAGAATATAATTAAACCTGGTCAACATGGTTTTATGAAAGGTAGATCATGTTTGACAGATTTGCTCCAATTCTTTGAGGATGTAACAGGGAGAGTTGATAGAGAGGAACCTGTAGATCTAAAACACTACGATGCTGGAGGAACTCAGCAGGCCAGGCAGCATCCATGGAGAAAAGCAGGCGGTCAACATTTCGGGTCAGGACCCTACTGAAGGTAGGAAAAGGGGAAGCCCAATATATAGGAGGGAAAAGCAGAGCAGTGATACGTTGACAAAAGAGGGAAGGCAGGGTGGGCACAAGGTGGTGATAGGTAGATGCAGGTAAGAGATAGTGATAGGCAAGTGCGGGGGAGGGGAGAACAGATCCTCTGGGGGATGGGTCAAAGGTAAGGAAAGAAAGGAAAAAAAGGGTAGAAAACAGAGAGATAGGTTAGGAAAGGGAAGAAAAGAAGCAGCATGGTTGGGGGGGGGGTGTGGGGGGCTGTGTGGGGAAGGGATGTGGGGATTACTTAAAATCTGTAGATGTAGTGTATTTAGATTTCCAAAAGGCAAGGTACCACATAAAAGTCCATGGTATTGGAGTAAGTGTGTTCGAATGGATTGAAAACTAGCCACCTCACAGAAAACAGAGAGTTGGAATAAATGGGTCCTTTTAGGATTGAAAGGAGGTAACTGGTGGATTACTGAGGGATCAGCCCTTGGCCCACAATTGTTCACTATTTACATTAATGGCCTGGATAAAGGAACAGTATGCAAGGTTTCCAAATTTGCCGATAATACAAAAATTAATTGAAAGCCATGTCGTGATTAGGATACTGTGTCTCTGCAATGCCATACAGATGGACTGAGTGAGTGGGGAAAAAGACCAGCAAATGGAGTTTAATGTGGGGAATTGAGAGGTCATACACTTTGGTAAGAGAAATCAAAAGGCAGATTATTATCTAAATCTCAAAAAAATAGCAGGCAGGTCCAACAAGTAGTTGAGAAGGCAAAATGCTTTTTGGCCTTCATTGCAAAGGGGTTGGAGATTAAAAAAAAGAAAGGTTTTGTTACAATTGTACAGGATTTTGGTGAGGCCTCACCTGGAATACTGAGTACAGTTTTGGTCCCCTTTACCTGAAAAAAGATATAGTAACATTGGATGCAGTACAAAGGAGATTCACCAGGCTAATTTCTGGAATGAGTGGGTTGTCCTACCAAGAGAGACTAAACAGTTTGGGTCTGCATTCTCAGAGTTTAGAAGAATGAGATTCAAATATATAAGATTGTAAGGGGGCTTGACAGATTAGATGTTGGGTTGCTATCACTGGTGGGAGCCTTGAACAAGGGGACAAAACTACAAGATAAGGGGCCGGTCATTTAAAACTGAAGTATGTAGAAATTTTTTCTTGCAGAGGGTGGCGAATCTCTGGAATTTTCTGCTCCAGCAGAATCATTGAGTAATACAGTGTGGAAACAGGCCCTTTGGTCCAACTCACCCATACTGACCACCGTGCCCACCAAGTAATCCCATTTGCTTAAATTGCACAGATGCTATGGTGAGATTTGAACTCGCGTCTCCAGATATTCATCCAGTCTGCCAAGTTATCAAGTAGGTAACTTCACCACTGCACCACCAGTGGACTTATGATGGTGATGGTGGAAATTGGATCATGAGAAGTATTTAAAGTGGAGGTGGATAAATATTTGATAGATCAAGGAATAGAGGGGTATGTAGAGATGGCATAGAGGAGGAGTAGAGGCCAGCATAGATCAGCCATGATTGTACTAAATCGTGGGGCAGGGTTGAAGGGCCTGATGGCCTACTCCTGCTCCTATTTTCTTGTGTTCTTGTGAATGAACAGAGTGACATAAATGTAATGCAATCAAAACTTCACATGAGCCAAAACACTGTAGTTTAACCCCACCCGGATGTGGTTCCGTAAATGAAGAACAGGGATCAATAAAGAGAGAAAGGACATGAAGAAACAGACATAAAAAACATCCCTCCTCCCCCACCCATGGGTACTGGAAAAAAAATCTGAAAATACTGACATATGGACAAATGTTCTCCACTCCATACTTTTAGCTCAATACCCAGTTTGCAGTTCTTGACATTTCTGTCCATCATCGGGTGTGGAAAATCACACTTTTCTACATGGACTGGCTCAGAAAGGCTGATGATGAATTAAGGTTCCTGGATAGCTCCTTCAAAAAATGCGCTAAAATCTATTGTGACAGTGAAGTCAAAGTTAAAAGCCACGTTGTGTAGGTTGGTCTCGGTACCGGGTTGAGCCGACTCTTCAATGAAAAACAATATATTATTGCTACAGCTCAGCAAGGAATAGATGGTCAGTTTGGAAATTGCCCCGACATACAAAGACCCTTTGAATATAGAACGGAGGCCATTCTTCAATGTTGCCTTTGATCTCACCTTTTGTCCAGAGATATTGTGAACTCTGCAACAACCCAACATGACTGTGTGCTTATAAAGTGGGACTAGAGGGGAGAGAATGAGGCACAGAGTGTCAAGTGGACAAAAGAAATGAAAACACTTCTCTTTGGATAAATGATTAAGCTAAGACATCAAGGAAGGAAGTGAAGTCTTGGAAGGAGTGCAGGGTAAATTTACATGAATAATGCCTGAATTCCAAGGGGTACGTTAAGAGGAAGAATGACATAGAGTGGGGTTGTACTTCCTGGAATACAGTGGGTTAAGGTTATACTCCAGAACAGAACAGATGGGATAGATAGGAACTACATCCACTGGCTGTGGAGTCTAGGACCGGGGAACACAGTCTAAGTATTAGAGCTGGACACTTTAGGAGAAGTTAGGAAGAGCTTCCAGAATGAAAGAGGGGTAGAATTTTAGAACTTTCTTCTGCAATCAATAATTGATGCTGGTACAATTGCTAATTATAAATGACAGATTGATAGAGTGCAGAGTGACAATGACGTTATATAATGTCCTTGCTCCCTTTATTTAGGGGCAACAAATGCTGCATCCACCCACAAGTGGGTTAGACTTAGGAGAAGGGACCCTCAAATGCCAAACAGGTTTGCTCCCACCATCTTCAACTGAGATCTCAAATGCAAATTGCAATGAATTCTGATTGATGGGGTCACATGCTGGAGAACGGCATAGAATAACCCATGTTACAGAACTGCCCCGGTATCAATACCTAGCTGATCCCAGCCAGTAAACAGCGGGAAATGAATGGATGGAGACAGAGATTTTGATATCAGCATTCAATATCAGCCTTCAGCACACGACCAATCATGCAATCTTCTTTAATCATTCGGTGATGATCACAAAATGATAACAATAGGACCTCTGCCAATAAACCAGAATGCATTTGCTCTCTGGATTCTTAGTTCATCTACGAGAGGCTAAATCTCCAAGGAGTGTAGCAAGTGCTAGGTTTCAGCAGAGCTGTGTACTGACAGCTGTTCTCAGCAGGAGTGTGCAGTAGGGAAGTGAAAATTGTTTACGGTACTCTTGGGGTCTACTTTGTTATCCTTTTGATGTTATCAGAGGTGCTGTCCAATTGCTCTTTGACACTTACAGCCAACAAACTGTTAAAGCACAAGAGCAGAGGGAAAAAAACGCACCTGCAATGGTCGAGTAACCATTCACAACCGGTGAGGGGTAATCAATGTGACCCATTGCCTCTTAAGTGCTGCTCAACATCCTAGTGTGAATTCAACAGGGTAATAAATCTCTAAGCAACCTTTTATGCCAGTCACTAATAACTTGACTGGCTCACAGGTTGCTCCTTCCGACAGAATCCACAAACAAGACTGCCTCTATTGTTTCCTCAGTCACTTCTCTTGTTACTGCAAACTCACAATCAGTCTTCCCACCAAATGCACATTGAGAATCACCAGAGGAGCTAAATAACTGGCAAACAATAATCACAGTAGGCAGCAAAAAAGCATCCTACTCAATGTACTGAATAGATCTTATGATTGCATTTAATGACAATGTCCAGGAACCCAGCCAATATTCCTAGAGTCATAGTGAGAGAGACAGCACAGAAACAGGACCTTCAGAATCAGAATCAGGTTTATTATCACTGACATATGTTGTGAAATTTGTTGTCTTGCGGCAGCAATACAGTGCAAGACATAAAGACTTAAAAATTACTATAAGTTACAAAAATAAATAGCCCGCCAAATCCATGCCAACCTTCAACTCTCCATTTATACTAATACTACGCTAAAAACTTTTTATGTCATTTTTTAAAATCATTTTCTATTCGTTATTTTAAATTAAAGTCACCAGTATAGACAGAAAAATGACACTACAAAGGCAACTGCCTCTGTCCTACACCTACTTTCCATCGCCGTTATGCCACATGATTGTTCAGTAGAGTGTCTGCTCTACATACATAGGAATGTTTGGTGTAATATATGTTAGTCACATAAGAAACAGACATAGAGGAGGCCATTCAGCCCCTTATGCATGTTCAGCCTTTCAATAAGATCATGGCTGATCTTTTGCTTCAGCGCCAGCTTCCCACACTAACACCATATAGAACATAGAACAGTACAGCACAGGAACAGGCCCTTCGGCCCATGATGTTTGTGCCGACCATGATGCCAATCTAAAGTAATTTCATCTGCCTGCACATGGCCCATATCTCTCCAACCCCTGCCTCTTCATGCGCCTATCTAAATGCTTCTTAAACATTGCTACCGTGTCTGCCTCCACTACCTCCCCGGCAGCCTATCTTTAAACTTTCCCCCTCCCACCTTAAACCTATGCCCTCTAGTATTTGACATTTCCACCCTGGGAAAAGACTCTGTCTACCCTATCTATGCCTCCCATAATTTTATAAACTTCTATCAGCTCGCCCCTCTGCCTTCGACACTCCAGCAAAAACAAATCAAGTTTGTCCAACCTCTCGTTGTAGCTAATTCTCTCTAATCCAGCGAACATCCTGGTGAACCTCTTCTGTATCCTTTCCAAAGCCTCCACATCCTTCCTGTAGTGCAGAGACCAGCAATGCACACAATACTCCAAACGTGGCCTAAGTCTTACACAGTTGCAACATAAAACTTGCCAATCTTTATACTCAGTGTCCCAGTCGACGAAGGCAAACATTCCGTATGCCTTCACTACCATGCTATCTACTTGTGCTGCCACTTTCAGGAAGATAAGGACTCGCACCCCAAGATCCCTCCGGACATCATTTTTCCTAAGGGGGCCCTGCCATTTACTGTATTCTTTCTTCTCGCGTTTGACCTCCGAAAACGCACCACCTTACAATTGTCTGGATTAAACTCCATTTGCCATTTTTCCACCCAAAATTTCCAACTGATCTATATCCCGTTGTATTCTTTGACAACCTTCCTCGCCATCTGCAATTCCACCTATTTTTGTGTCGTCTGCAAATTTACCAATTAAACCACCTACATTTTTTTCTAAATCATTTATATACCTCACATCGACAGAGGTCCCAGCACTAATTCTTGCGGAACACCACTTGATTCATTTATTATCCATATATTTATTACTCTGCCTTGAACCCGAGCCCCCACAGACCCCTTGGGTACAGAAGTCCAAGACACTACCCAGGAGAAGAAATTTCACCTCATTTCTGTCCTGAATGATCAACCCCTTATTTTGAGACTATGACTCCTGGTTCTAGACACCCCATCCAGAGGAAACATCATCCCTATATCTACCCTATCATATCTCATAAAAAAAAAATTTCAATGAGATCACCTCTCATTCTTCTAAATTCTAGAGAGTACAGGTTTGGTCTACTTAATCTCTTGTCATAGAACATTGCCCCTAACCCAAGAATTAATCACCCCTCTCTCACAAGTATACTCTTCCTTAGGCAGGGAGACGAAATCTATACCATGCAAAATCGTACCAGGTTTCCAATAACATTCCCAAAGATGTCTTATCTTGCACTCAAATCCACCTTCAATAAAGGCCAAAATACCATTTGCCTTCCTAAATGCTTTCTGTTAACTTTCAATAAATCGTGCACAAGGACCCCGCAAGTCCTTCTGAACCCTTTTCAATAGCTCACCATTTTAAAAATATTTGGCTTTTCTATTTTCCCACCAAAGTGCAAGACTTTCCACATGTTATACCATCTGCTATGTTCTCTCTCATTCACTTAACCTAGCTTGAAGTGCTTGGACATTGAAATACCTCAATACTGGGACACCGATTCCCACCACAAGTTAAAAATTCAAGTCCTGCACATATAGTTCCATGGTACTTCATGATACATTGCCTTTGGATAAAATGCATCCTACAGTTTCAGATGTCAGTCATGGTCTGTGGCTCCAACACTGCCTGAGGGAACGTATTCAACTAACCCAATCAGACCAGAGCCGTGCGACATTAAAACTAGACATTTTCATGCCACTATTAATTGCCATAAAAGAACCACTGAGGAAGGAAATTGTAATGTGGTTTCTTGGTTAATCAAGCTGCTTCTAATTAATGGATATCTAATTTAACCTTGATACACAGTGAAGAAAATATTAAAGAAATTGCCTTGCATTCATATAAATTTCTTTCACAACCTCACAATGTCTATGATCAGTTTGGAACATGATGCCAAATTAAACTAAATCTCTTCTGCCTGCACATGATCCATACCCCTCCATATTCATGTGTCTATCTAACAGCCTCTTGAACACCATTATCATATCTGCTTCCACCACTAACCCTGGCAACACATTCCAGGCACCTATCACTCTCTGTGTAAAAAAAACTTGTGCCACACATCTCCTTTAAACTTTCCTCCCTCACCTTAAGTGCATGTCCTCCAGTATTTCACATTTTTACCCTGGAAAGAAAAATTCTGACTGTCTACCCTATCTATGCTTCTCATAATTTTATAAACTTCTATCAGGTCTCCCCTCAGCCTCCAACAATCCAGAGAAAACAACCTCTCCTTACAGCTCATACCTTCTAATCCAGGCAGCATCCTGGTAAACCTCTTCTGTAACCTTTCTAAAGCCTCCACATCCTTCCTGTGGCAACACACAAAGGAGGTGGAGGAACTCAGCAGGTCAGGCAGTATCTATGGAGGGAAATGGACAGTCAACGTTTCAGGTCAAGACCCTTCATCAGGACTGAGCATCCTCTATCATAGCCTTCCTGTAATGGAGCAACCAGAACTGCACACAATACTCCAAATGTGGCCTCACCAAACCAACATGGCTTCCTTACCCTTATACTCAATGCCCTGACCAATGATGGCAAGCATGCCATACACCTTCTTTGCCACCCTGTCTACTTGCATGGCCAAGTACTTAATGCACAGTAAGATTCCACAAATAGCTGTGCTAAGAATGCCTAAGACACCAGGAGAACTCAGCTGACATACTTCGATCCTTGGTGTGGGATCGTTTATTTCTAGTAAAGAGAGCAGGTGATGGTTCTGTATTTAATAGTCCCAATATTCCAGTCTCACAGATGTGGTGTACTTCATTTCTGCCACTTGAGCTGTAAAATGCTCCCTCACTACAGTCTCCCCAATGATGCAGCGTTCCTGCAGTAGTGTCCCTTTAACAGCAGGGTGCTTCTGATGGTGCAACACTCCCTCACTACCATTGCTCCACTGAACTGTGCTCACTCAGTATGGGTTGACAGACTGTAATGTTCCCTCATCCTGAAATGTAGCCCCAGTCTGGATTAAGTGATCAGCTCAGTTGGGATTTCAGCTCACGACCTTGAGCATTAACCAAGATTTCAATTTAGCTAAGTTTATCTCATCAGAAAAACAGAGCGAGGTCAGGAACAACAGAACTTGTACAGTTGCATTCAAATCCTCCGTGCAGAATAAGGGAAAAATACAAAGAGCCATTCTGTAGTACAGTCTGAGGATAAATCGATAAACTTCTGGTTCCTATGGGAAGCCCTGCATGGTGGACAGAACAGAAGAAGTGAAAGGAATGAGGAGCAGGTATAAGAAGTGGAAGGGGAGGCACGCAGCTTGGAATCTAAGGAAGTGGTCCAATTATAATTCAGAGGGTTCTGAGTTTCCCACAATATTAATCTCTTGATGTACGAATTTTGAGACAGGTGGTGAATCTTTCAACCCTTCACCTCAAATCTGGGAAGCTGATTTGAGTGGTGGGGAGAGGGGGAAGGAGGGAAGGGGGAAATATTTGCTGGATGTAGACTCAACTCTGCAGCAGAGTTTAGCGCAATCATGACCAGCAGCAACTCTGTATAAAGCCGCTCCTCAGGCTGTGGAACACTGAAAACAGCAGCATCACACTGCATCCAGACGAAGGGTCTCAAAACGTCAACTGTCCATCTCCCCCCACAGATGCTGCCTGACCTGCTGAGTTCCTCCAGATTCCAGCATCCGCAGTCTCTCGTGTTTCCTTTCCCTAGTCTCCTCTTCAATGAAATTTGCTTCACTCATATTACGTAACAGTTCAGTTTCTTTTGAGCAGAAAATGGCTTCTGTGCTGTTTAATTCATGTTGTTTCATTTGAATTCATTTGTTGAGCAAAAATTGATTTTGAACAGTGACATCTTGTTCTAATGCCTCCACCCTCCACCCCAGCGACACACCAGTCAGAGGCCAAGTCAGTGTGACACTCATCACAGACTTTGGTCACTGAAGCTGTCATTGGGCAAACAAAAACATACCTTATCTTAGAGCCTATTCATAAAAGGAAAACATAAATGCAAGGGAGATAGAGCTTTTGATGCTTAATGCAAGAGGTCAGAAGTGTCAGAAATTTGACTCAAACCTTGAGAAAGTGTTCCTGGCATAGTGCATGATGCTGTCAAAGTCGTACGTTTCACCGAGCGAGTCCACCTCTTCTGGTTCCATCTTTAGAAAGTTGTATTCTTGCCCTGCGAAGGGTTTTGGTGAGTATCCCAATAGAAAGAGAAAATAAACACAGGTTTATACAGTGAGAAGCATGCAAGGCTGGACGTTTAAGTAAGATTATATGTGTGGCAGAGGAGAGAAGGGGTAGAGGATGTGTGGTGGTAGGATGAAAGTTTGGCACTTTGGCCTTCATCACTGAGTACAGAAGTTGGGACGTTATACTGCAGTTCTACAGGACATTGGTGCAACTGCACTTGGAGTATTATGTACAGTTTTGGTTGTCCTGTTATAGGAAAGACATCATTAAACTGGAAGGAGTGCAGAGGAGATTTACGAGGATGCTGCCAGCGCTCAAGGGCCTGAGTTATAGGGAGAGGTTGGGCAGGCTAGGACTTTATTCCTTGGAACATAAGAGGGGTGACCTTATAGAGGTGCATAAAATCATGAGGGGCATAGATAGAGTGAACGCACACAATCTTTTACCCAGGGAAGGGAAACTAAAAACTAGAGGGCATAGGTTTAAAGTGAGAGGTGGAAGATTTAAAAGGGACCTGAGAGGCAACTTCTTCACGCAGAGGGTGGTGCATATATGGAATGAGCTGCCAGAGGAAGTAGTTGAGGCAGGTACAATAATGACATTCAAAAGACATTTGGATAAGTACATGGATAGGAGGGGTTTAGGGGGATACGGGCCAAACGCGAGCAAATGGGATTAGCTTGGTGGGCACCGTGGTCGGCATGGATGAGTTGGGTCGAAGGGCCTGTTTCCATGCTGTATTACTCTATGACTCCTGATAAGTATTGAATTGTGTCTGGAAGAGCCAGGTGTGTGCGTTCGGACATACAGACCAGCCATGAAGGACAGAGAGAAGTTCTTGGTGTTTCTGATATTTTTTATGCTTGAGATTGGGAGAAAAGAATGACAGATAAGTGATTACACACATGTGGGAATATTAACAAGGCTCAGTGTGTCTCTCCCTCTAACATCTGCTCTCTACCACTGAGAGGGTGGCAGTATTTCCTCACATCGTTTTGTAGACTAATTAATTGAGGTTGATTGATGTGATTACTTAAATAGCTCTGTTATCATTGAGTAATTCAATCAACAGGACGTGAGATGGCAAAATAGATGGGACTTGGTCTGTTTACAACGGGTAAATCTTGTGTTTATATGAAGGGATGACTTTTAATTTTATTGATCCCAATAAAATAGCTTGAAGTTCAAACTTTCAAAGCCTGAGTGAAAGGCTCAGGTAAGTGAAGCAATCATTGATTTTAGCAAATGAGCCAAAGTAAGAGTGGAAAATTCTAAAACATCAATGTAGATTTAAGTGCCACAAATTTGTTCAGCAGCTAAATGATTCTCTTCTCCACATGTTAAAACAAGCTCAAATGTGGTTTTAATTCAGCCTCAGAGATCCAGAGTGAGGGATTATTCAGACAAAGGAGAGAAATGATCAGAGTTTGATAACACAAAGACAAACTTTGGGTTTCACAAACACCTGCCAACCTTACCTGGCTGTATGTTCTCCCTCACGATGGTTACATGATCATCTCGGTCAGGCCGTGTGTGCTCATGCCAGAATCCAATGACGTGTCCCAATTCGTGGACCACAATCCCAAATTTATCACAGTTCTTTCCAATGGAGATAGCCTGTGGTCCTCCCCCTCTTCGACCCACATAAGAGCAACAGCTGGACACAGAAGGAAGGGAAGAGTTTTTATTAAAGGACAATTAGGGTCAACAAGTCTGTCCCATTTAGAATGAACACAGCCCCACCTTATACCCCAACCCATTGCTCTGTGAGTCACTTTTTTAGCAACAGAGAGAAAAATGGGATGAACGATGCGGCCACTTGTTATACATCTCTCCCCATCAACTGACTGCAATAACATTAAGGAGAGAATACAGCAGGCTGCTGGATCAATTTTGCCCAATTAATGTCATTATCTGTTTCCAATTACAGCACTATAGAAATTCCTCCAATTCTCTCTTTCATTCCATTAGTACTGTTTCCCTGGTAACATTTCAGAAGAGACCTTAGTATCTTCAAATATGCTCCAGTTCCAGACACGATTACATGGAACATATTCCCTGCTAAAGCAGGTAATATAGTGTCAACTAATACTTCTTTATATTAAACTAATGATTGCTTCTGGCTAACATGGGGACTAAGAGTTGAAGTAGGTTGATGCAGAGAATCTGATAGGGACAGTGTAAACAAACGAGAGAGGGGGAGAGGGAGGGGGCAGAGGGAGAGGGAGAGGGGGAGGGGGGGAGGGGGGGAGGGGGGGGAGGGGGAGGGGGGGAGGGGGGGGAGGGGGAGGGGGGGGAGGGGGAGGGGGAGGGGGGGGAGGGGGAGGGGGAGGGAGAGGGGGCAGAGGGGGGCAGAGGGAGGGGGGAGAGGGGGAGAGGGAGAGGGAGGGGAGAGAGGGAGAGAGGGAGAGGGGGAGAGGGAGGGGGGGGAGAGGGAGAGGGAGGGGGAGAGGGGGAGAGGGAGAGAGGGAGAGAGGGAGGGGGGAGAGGGAGGGGGGAGAGGGAGGGGGGAGAGGGAGGGGGGAGAGGGAAAGGGGGAGAGGGAGAGGGGGAGAGGGAGAGGGAGAGGAGGGAGGGGGAGGGGGAGAGGAGGGAGGGGGAGGGGGAGAGGAGGGGGGGGAGGGGGAGAGGAGGGGGGGGAGGGGGAGAGGGGGGAGGGGGAGAGGAGGGAGGGGGAGAGGAGGGGGGGAGGGGGAGAGGGGGGAGGGGGGGGAGGGGGAGAGGGGGGAGGGGGGGAGGGGGAGAGGGGGGAGGGGGGGAGGGGGAGAGGGGGGGGAGAGGGGGGGGAGAGGGGAGAAGATGATAAGAAGCATAGATCGAGTGGACAGTCAGAGACTTTTTCCCCAGGGCAAAAATGGCTCACACGCGGGGGCATAATTTTAAGGTGATTGGAGGAAAGTATAGGGCGGATGTCAGAGGCAAGTTTTTTTTTTACACAGAGAGTGGTGGGTGCGTGGAACGCACTGCCGGCAAAGGTGGTGGAGGCAGATACATTAGAGACATTTAAGAGACTCTTAGATAGACACATGAATGATAGAAAAATGGAAGGCAATGTGGGACAGAAGGGTTAGATAGATCTTAGAGCAGGATAAAATGTCAGCAGGACAAAATGTACTGTGCTGTAATGTTCTATATTCTATGTTCTAAATCAGAATATTTCTATGCCCCTGACATGTCAAGATAACTTTCTAAGGATCTCTAATGTAAGATATTACCATGCCCAGACTTGGTCTCTAGTTTGTTGTGTCTCTATGTTACAGAGACTTTTAGTAAAGCTATTACAATTATTGCACAGAATTTACAGCACAGAAGCAGTTGGCCCAGCTAGTCACTGCTGGTATTTAAGTTGTACTTGACCTTCCTCATGCCGAACTTAATCTAACCCCTTATCAGTATTCTGTCCAAATGTATCTTACAACAGAAAGGGTGTCAAGAGAGTTCAGTATTGATGAGAGTATGCAAGGGGAATTATATATTTCACTCATTTTAGCTATCCCTTCCTCCAAAGCACACCAAGATCAGTAAGGTCCCTAATCACTTTTGAACTGAGGAGCTTGCAGTAGAAAGTTACCTACATTACTGTGGGTCTGAAGTCACAACAAAAGGCCAGACCTGGTAAGATTGATTGATTTCCTTCCCTAATGGATTTTATAGTAAAGCAGATGGCTTTTCAATGATAATCCTGAAGTTTCATGGTCCTCTTACTAACAGTTGCTTTTATTCGGATTTAGTAATTAACTGAATTCCACAGCTGCTGTGGTGAGACATGAACATACCTCCAGATCATCGGAAAAGGTCTCTGATTATTAGTCCAGTATTATAACCACTCTGCTGCAGTTCCCTCAACTGTACTGAGCTAACTGACAAAGTGATAGGATTCAGGGCCATTGTTTAAAACTCTGCAACTCTTTCCCTCCATCTTCCCTTTCTCCCACAGGATTGGAAGACAACCACTTCCTTACTGTCTCTGTTCCCAATCTTGGTGGCATCTTGCCTCAGCTCCTGTATCTGGCTTTCACCAGTTTAAGACCATCTTTCAGAAAGAAAATGAAAGGAAAATATATCAAACAATTAATATCTAGGCCTCTCCAACACTAATAAGCTACAGTTGGTTGTATGGGTACATGATAAAAATTTTAAATAAATTTAAAATGTGGGAAAAAGAACAAATTTGAGGCAAGGTAAGAAATTATCCTAAAGCAAAAAAACTACAGCTGCTGTTAGTATGATATTCCAATGCAAGGTCAGTGATCGAGCTGACATAGTAACACTTTCTTTCTCCGTAGATGCTGCCTGACCTGGTGAGTAATTCCAGTATTTTCTGTTTTCATACAAGAGGTAAGCTCTGGTGGGGAAATCCAGAGCACCCAGAAAGATGCTGAGAGGGTGTGCTGCCTCTGGTGAGGGTCACCACATCCAGTCTCTGGACAAGGGTCACCAATTTAAGGCAAAGATCAGGAGGAATTTCTTCCCTTGGAGGACTGTGAATCAGCACATCGATGCAATCAAAAGGAAAACGCACCAACATCTTTACTTTCTTAGGAGGTTCGGCTTGTTCCTGAACACTTCAACAAACTTCTACAGATGTACTGTTGAAAGTATCCTGACTGGTTGCAAATTATGTATAATGTTTGTTTAATTTATATTTTTCTTGTGAATGCTGCTTATATGATACTGTGTGCCTGTGATGCTGCTGCAAGTAAGCTTTTCATTGCACCTGTGCATACATGGACTTGTGCATATGAAAATAAACTCGATTTGACTTAGAATTCTTTACACCAGAGAGCTATGGATGCTATGTCATTCAGTATGTGCAAGGATAGAAAGTTTTTTGGACTATTAGGAGTCAAGGGTTACGAGGAACAGAGAGGAAAGTGGAACAGAGGCTAATGATTAGATCAGCAATGACTTTATTGAATACTGGAACAGAACATGCTTATAGTTCTGCTCCTATATGGAGAAAGGTGGCAGAATCTTATAATTACAGCTAGATCATTGAGGGAAGTAATTCCTCCACACAGGGGTAGTGGAAGTTAAATTGGTCCCCAGGAAGCTGGGGTTCAATTGAAATTTTCATATCAGCTCTTGATAGATTTGTTCATTGGATGTGCAGAGTCAGGGAGCCCTTTCCTATCTCCAATGTGTTTGGTGCCCAGTGAAAATGAACAAAACTGCACATAATTAGTGGAAGTCCTCCACGATTGTGAACTGGGTTAATGTTGGATTCCTGGAGATTCCATACAGATATATGGCAATCGGGGTATCTTCTCAGTTGTGTTCAGTTTTGGTCACCCCGCTATAGGAAAGATGCCATTAAGTTGGAAAGAGTGCAGAGGAGATTTAGGAGGATATTGCCAAGACTCAAGGGACTGAGTTATGGAGAGATGTTGAGGATGTTGGGACTTTTTCACTGCAGCGTAGAAGAATGAGGGATGATCTTACAGAGGTGTATCAAATTATGAGGGACATAGATAGGGTGAATGCATAGTCTTTTCCTAGGATCAGGGAATCAAGAACTAGAGGGCATAGGTTTACGGTGAGAGGGGAGAGATTTAATAGGAATCTGAGGGGTAACTTTTTCACCTAGAGGGTGGTCAGTATATGGAATGAGCTGCCAGATGAAGTGGTTGAGGAAGGTACATAACAACATGTAAAAGGTATTTGGACAGGTACATGGATAGGAAGGATTTAGAGGGATATGGGCCAAATGAGGGGAAATGGGACTAGCTTAGATGGGAATCTTGGTCGGCATGGACCAGTTGGCCTGAAGGGCCTGTTTCCGTGATGTATGACTCTAATGAAATAAGGAGCAGGTTGAGTTGAGGTATTGATCAACCATTATCTGAGTTAAACAAGACAGGCCCAAAGGGTTGAATGTTTTCTATTCATGTGACAAGCCCCAGGCGAGAAGTTTTTTTGCTCCTTGATCACACTCAGTTTGTGTTTACTTGTCAGCAGCTGTGAGGACTAGCAGTTCTGTCTTCATCCAATCATGAGTTGCACTAATGAGAGGGATCTCACACCACATTAAGATGTTGGTGTTTTTCCAATGTAGGGAGTGCATTAACCCTTCGCCCTGGGTAGCAATGACAAACCATGAAGGACTGTTGACTTCTACACAACATTCCACATCTGTTGCTTATGGAAAGGTATTTATCTTACTGCTGGATCCTTTGGGGAATCAGTTTGTGTTTACAATTTAAATACTTTGACCAAGTATCCATGACATCATCTGAAACCTTTAGGCTGGTGTCTCACAGGCACTGTTACCCCAAGAGGAAGCTGTTAAAGCATTAATGGTGACAAATTACTGCACCCCTTCCTCTGGGCTTACCCAATGCAAGTGAAACACCCGAGATTCCCTGACACTGGCAACAAGGAGAACGCGTTGACCTGATGAACCCCAGCAGCTTTACTTCTGGCTCGTAGCCAGCCACACATGATCTGCACCCCTGGGAAATAGCATGACTCATGCAATGTAACGACACTCAAGTCAGCTTCAGAGTTCTAGATCTACTGTAGCAACTGAGGTGAGAGCAGCTGCTGCAGTTTGTTTATACCCAGGCACTGCCTTCACTGCAATAATGCTAGGAATTCACATTGTACTTCCCAGTGTGGTGGATGCAGATTTAATTGTAACTTCACAATTAGAATTGGGTAAAGACCTGAAGGATTTGCAAAAGTACGAGTTACAAACATGGGTGTAGCACACTCAATATGGATTTTTCATTCGGAGATGGTGCACTGTACATATCTAACAATTAAGAAAAGATGCTGCGTCAAAGTCTTCACCATCTCCTGGCTTTATGGATCACGCGAGACACTACCACCCTCAGTTTTGTCTGAGATCAGCATGAACCCAGACCGAGAAACTGCCTTTCAATGGTACAATCAATCCAGTGTATTGAGGGCTCTGTACAATGTCACACAACAGCATTAGGAACCCCAGTATTAGGTTGAAGACATCTACCTTGTAGCTAACCTGTGCTATACCTGCCTGAATAATGCTTGATGGGGCAATTTAGAGGGAGCTTTACTCTCTATCTGACCCATGCTTTTCCTGACCCATTTTCTCTGTGCTGAAGGTGCTGAAACTGCCTGCTTGAAGTGGGAAGTATTTCACTCCCACTGAGAATAATTCTATGACACTTTCACTTTTATGAGCAAAATTTTATTATAATGTTGTTTTGATTGCTAAGTTATTAGATGAGGAGAAAGTGCTTTTCCAGAGTAGTGAATCTGTGGAATTCTCTGCCCAGGGAAGCAGTAGAGGCTACCTCATTAAATATATTTAAGACACAGTTATATAGATTTTTGCACAGTAGGGGAATAAGGGTTATGGAGAAAGGCAGGTAGGTGGAGCTGAGTCCACAGCCAGATCAGCCATGGTCTTATTGAATGGTGGAGCAGGCTCGACGAGCCAGATGGCCAACTCCTGCTCCTATTTCTTATGTCCTTATGTTCTTTTCCTCAATCGATACTGTATGAACCTTTGAGAAAGGATTTTGATTAATTTTTTTAAAAATTAGCTACTACTGCTGAAATGATATAGAACCTGTTTTGTATTTTTCAATACCTGCCTTTTATTATTTAATTAATAAAATGGCTGTCACAAGAGCAGGATTGGCTGCTTGATGTTCCGGGGTTTAGATGTTTCAAAAGGGATAGGGAGGGAGGTAAAAGAGGGGAGAGTGGTATTGTTAATCAGGGATAGTATCACAGCTGCAGAAAGGGAGGATGTTGTGAAGGGATCATCTACTGAGTCAGAGTGGGTGGAAGTCAGAAACAGGAAAGGAGCAAGCATTCTATTGGGACCATTCTATAGGCCCCACCCCCCCCCCCCCACCCCCCCCCCCCCCCCCCCCCCCCGTAGCCACCGGGACAGTGAGGAGCAGATAAGTAGACAGATTTTGGAAAGCTGCAAAAATAACAGAGTTGTTGTCGTGGGAGACTTCAACTTCCCTAATATTAATTGGCACCTCCTTAGTGCAAAAGGCTTAGATGGGGCAGAGTTTGTTAGGTGTGTCCAGGAAGGATTCCTGACACAGTATGTGGACCTGCCGACTAGAGAGGCCATACTGGACCTGGTACTAGGCAATGAACCTGGTCAGGTGACGGACTTCTCAGTGGGCAAGCATTTCGGAGCTAGTGATCACAATTCCCTAACCTTTAACATAGTCATGGACGAGGATAGGAGCAGATGATATGAGGAAGTTTTTAATTGGGGGAGGGCTAATTATGACAGTATCAGGCAAGAACTTGGGAGCGTAAACTGGGAACAGATGATCTCAGGGAAATGCACAGCAGAAATGTGGAGGCCGTTTAGGGACCACTTTTAAGACATCATCTCTTTTTAAGATATCTTTTATTAGTCACATGTACATTGAAACACACAGTGAAATACATCTTTTTGCGTAGTGTGTTCTGGGAGCAGCACACTTCCGGCATCAACATAGCATGCCGACAACTTCCTAACCCGTACGTCTTTGGAATGTGGGAGGAAACCAGAACACCCAGAGGAAATCCACACAGACACGGGGAGAACATACAAACTCCTTACGGACAGCGGCCAGAATTGAACCTGGGTTGCTGGCGCTGTAAGGCGTTATGCTGACTGCTACACTACCATGCCTGCAGTTCTGGATAG
The DNA here is from genome assembly GCF_009764475.1 of Pristis pectinata. Lineage (NCBI taxonomy): Eukaryota > Metazoa > Chordata > Chondrichthyes > Rhinopristiformes > Pristidae > Pristis > Pristis pectinata. The sequence goes on from NC_067433.1 coordinate 3,516,676, forward strand.
GTTTGTCCCACTGAGACTAAGGATGGTAGGGCGAAGGAACAAGAGAGGTGAAACATTTAGTCAAGAGGAAGAAGGAAGCATACTTTAAGGTTTAGGAAGCAAAAAAAAAGTTGCCACACAAGTTAATAGGGTGGTTAAGAAGGCGCATTGTGTGCTGGCCTTCATTAGTCATGGGATTGAGTTTAAGAGCTGTGAGGTAACGTTGCAGCTCTACAAAACTCTGGTTAGAATATTGTGTTTAGTTCTGGTCACCTCATTATAGGAAGGATGTGGAAGCTTTAGAAAGGGTGCAGAGGAGATTTACCAGGATGCTGCCTAGATTAGAGAATGTGTCTTACGATGAAAGGTTGAGCGAGCTAGGGCTTTTCTCTTTCAAGCAACGGAGAATGAGAGGCAACTTGATAGAGGTGTATAAGATTATGAGGGGCATAGATAGAGTGGACAGCCAGCACCTTTTCCCCAGGGCAGCAATGGCCAATACCAGAGGACACCAATTTAAGGTCAGAGGAGGAAAGTTTAGGGCAGATGTCAGAGGTTTTGTTTTACACAGAGTTCTGGTGCCTGGAACGCACTGCTGGGGATGGTGGTAGAGGCTGATGCAACTGGGAGATTTAAAAGATTCTTAGATAGGCACATGGATGTAAGAAAAATGGAGGGTTATAGGCTGTGTAGGAGGGAAGGGTTAGATTGATCATGGAATAGGTGTTTATATAAGTTGGCACAATATCGTGGGCCAAAGGGTCTGTACTGTTCTATCTTCTATGTCCTGGGTTTTGTGTGTTAAGATAAAATGACCTGTGATCCTTTATGTAACAAAATGCACAAAAGAAGGCCATTCAAGCTACTGTGCATTGGGTCTCTGAAAAAGTTACCCAGTGAGTCCCATTTCTTTCCTCTTCCTCCCAAAATCTGCAATTTTTCCTTTTATATTTATTTATTCAATTTGTTTATAAATCTGCCTCCAACATCCTTTCAGACAGTACATTCCAGATCATAACTTGCTAAATGAAAAAAGTTTCACCTCCTCTCCTGGTTGCATTGCCATGGGTTAGACACATCACCTGTGTTGACCTTCACAGCAACTTACCCACAGGGTCTGTAAGTAAAAACAATATAGCTCTCCTCGTCTGTGCGTTCCAGGAATGTGACGCAGGTATGCTTCTCCCAATGTCTCATTGCTTGCCTGAAAATAGCTCTCTGACTCCCTGAAAAAAAACACAGATCCTACTCAGTCACTTCAACCAGAGAAAACAGAGGTGGATAGGGAGTTCCAGCTACTTGCAGAGCAAGCACGTGTATTAAGATCCCACCTAATTGTTAGTTGGTACAGTAGTGTGGAATAGATTCTTTCTGAAGTCGTAGAAAGATACTGCACAGAAACAGGCTCTTCGGCCCATTAAGTCCACACCGACCATCAACCACCATTTACACTAACCTTATATCAATCCCTTTTTTTTATTCCTTGCACATTCTCATCAACTCCCCCAAGAGTATACACGTTAGGGTCAATTTACAGTCACCAATTAACCTTTCAACCCACATATCTTCAGGATGTGGGAGGAAACCAGAGCACCTGGAGAAAGCCCAGACAGTAACAGGGAGAACGTGCAAACTCCACGCACACAGCACCCGAGGTCAGGATTGAACTTGTATCTCTGGCGCTGTGAGGCAGAGTGCTCCACTAGCTGCACCACTGTGCCACCTTTACCCATTTATGCTACTCTTTACACATATTGCATTGTTTCACACCTTGGGAAACTGTTCTCTAAAATTATTGGAAAGGGGCTCAGTGCATTGCAGTCTTTTAGAAGAATAAGTTTGCACATGGACATCTGTAGGTGGAAGCAAGTTGGAGCGGAGGCCACACCAACCTTCCCACAATAATCATCGGAAAAAGAAATGTGAAATATCAGATCAAGGGCAGACACACAGTTCATTCCATAACATTAAGGATGGGTGTTAGTACCCAGCCTAAAATCTTGCACGTGCCCCTGACTTACCTGTCATCAAGGTCACTCTGACAGACGTACTCTGGATATCCACACCCTCCACCTTTGCCTCATCAACTGATCACCTCTCCTTTTATTTGACTTCCTATTCCTACTCCACACAGTTCATACTTCCAGTGTTGGTTACTGTCCCTCCAATATCTTCACTAAAATTACTGAGAGCTCGCTGTCCCTTCAAGTCCTACCACATGCTGTCTCGGTCAGCTGGCCAACAGCAACAATTCCCAAAGGTAAATTGAGTGACTTCCAGAAATGTGGAGATATTGGTTGGTAGAGAACCGGCTGCAGGATATCTGAAACCCAGTGGAGATCAGGATTCTTACTTGGTCCCAGAAGAGATATTCAATTAACTGTGAGGTTTTTGCAAAGCCCTCTGTTGCTCAATAAGCAGGGAATGAAAAGCAAGACTCCTGCCCTCCCCTGTACTGGGAAAACCAAAGAACAAGAGAACTAAAGCAGGTTATAAAACACCAGACTGGAATTTGAGCACAAAATTAATTTTGATCATGTTTAAGATGGGATTAACTGTGTCACCATAAGACACACAGCACGCTGGTCTGATTCCTTTCCCAGCATGTCATGAAAAGTGTACATGTTGCCTATGGGTGGCAAGTTGATTTTCCAATGTCCCTGCTTTTGATCACAGCCCAAGCAAGACACGAGTCCATGCTGCTGTGAATGCTTCATAAAAGTCTCCTCCCAGTTTAATTCATATCACCCTGTCAGCATACCCTCTAAACCTCACTTTCGCATCTAGCTTTTTTATGAATATACATTCCACTATCTCTGAGGTAAAGCAGTCCCCATTCTCAGCTCTGCCTGGATAGGAAGGTTCCTAATTAATTCCCTTTTGGAATAACTAGCGAGAATCTCATATTTATAGCCTTCGGGTTTTGGACTCCCTCACATCTTCCCAACATTACTTCTGCAACTCATCCCTTTGTTGAAGGTCTTTTTGGCAATCCCTGTCTCCTAGAGAAAATAAGCCTGTAGTCTGTCAGCCTTTGCTGAGTGCCACTGTCTCTCATTTCTGTTGTCAACCCCAGGGTCTCCAAACCTTTTGTAAAACCTGGAAGCATCAATTCAGCAGATACATTTGCAATTGCGAGAAAACCTTTGGACTTGACTCCAAGAAGCTGTGAAGAGCTGACTGACTGGGTCAGAATCGTGAACTAACTGAGGTAGGGGCTAACTCACCAGTGAAATTTCCACCAATCACGTAAGGAATCACCCCTTCAGGCCACACACGCTCAGGCCGGGAAGTGGAGGCTCGTCGCACTCTACTCCGAGTATCGTTCTTCCGGAACTTTCTGCCCCTCCGTCGAAAAGCCTTCCTCTTGCCTTTCTGGGCTCGGTTACCTACACGTAGGGGAAAAGGAGTCTGATAACATGGAACCAGTGAATGGAGAGGGGTGGGGGGCGGTGGGAAGGGGCTTCCTAAGTCCCTGCTCCTACAAGGATAGGGAAGGGGAGGAATTCAAAGAGCATCTACTCCAATCTGCCACTTGCTCATTATTTCCGTCATAAATGATCCCAGTGGGAAATGGTTTTCAGCATCCCCAGAAAGCAGTCAGGCATCACTCTCTCTGTCTGCTGCCTTTCCCCAATGGAACATAGAACAGGACAGGAACAGACCCTTTGCCCCACAATGTCTGCCCCAAACACAATGCCAAATTAAACTAATTCTCTTCTGCCTGCACATGATCCATATACCTCCATTCCCTGCATAGCCATTTGCCCAACAGCCTCTTAAATGCCCCTATCATATCTGCTTCCACCACCACCCCTGGCAGCCCGTTCCAGCTACCTCCCATTCTCTGTGCAATAAACTTTCCCCGCACATCTTGTTTAAACTTTCCGTCTCTCACCTTAAATGCGTCCCCTAGTACTTTTTACACCGGGAAATAGATTCTAACTGTCTACCCTATCCATGCCTCTCATAACCTTATAAACTTCTATCAGATCTTCTCTCAGCCTCCGACACTCCAGAGAAAACAACCCAAGTCTGTCCAACCTCACATTATAACTCATACCCTCTAATCCAGGCAGCATCCTGGTGAACCTCTTCTGCACCCTTTCCAAAGCCTCCACACCCTTCCCGTAATGGGGTGACCAGAATTGCGCACAATAAAGGGGACAAGGTTGTAAGTGTTCCCGATGCTCTATTATATTGCACGGATAATTCGTGTCACTGTCAATGACTTACTTAACTTCATTTCCTACCTGTAAGTACCTCTCAGACTAGCCAGCAGAAATGAAACAAGCTACAAAAACAGTCCTTTCAATGACATCGCTTTTTTTCATATAAATTCTAAGTCATGCATCTCATTAGAAACTGAAAATAATAACATATTATTGTGCATTCATTTGTCAGGAGCAGCCTTCATGTATTTCACCAACACTGATTAACTCTGAAGCGGGGTTATGTAGCGGACAGGACAGTTAGTGCAGTCACATTCCACAAATAGCTATGTCAGGAATGACCACAGAATAAATTCACAGACTTCTTATGGCCTAAAGAAAGCTGCTCAGTCCATCAAGTCTACACTAGCTCTCAGTACAGCAATCCTGTCAGTGCCTCTCTCCTATAGCTCAGTAAATTATTCTTTCTCTGGTGCCTAAACATTTCCTCTGAAACTCAAGTGACAGACAAGATGCTGGAGGAACTCAGCAGGTCAGGGAGCATCTGTGGAGGGAAATGGACAGTCGAGGTTTCGGGTCGAGACCCTTCATCTGGACTCATTTGTCCATTTCTCTCCACAGATGCTGCCTGACCCGCTGAGTTCTTCCAGCATCTTGTTTGTTGCTCCAGATTTCAGCATCTGCAGTCTCCTTTGAAACTCAGTTCGATTATTATTTCTGGTCTTGGTTGACAGATGAACCAGAAAACCAGGAAGCTCTTCCTCCATTAAAACTGGGCAATTTTTAACACTAACCTCAACCACTTGAATAAAGGCCAATACCTCCAGTAGTGTATTGTACTGAAGGAACAATATGGATTACTTACTCAACAGTGTGGATGACTTATTCAAGTCTTTCAAGCATGCTCAAACCCTGAATAAGGATAGCCACTAAATGAGTCACAAATCACTGGCTGTCTATTGTCCATCCTGAATTAACTGCCACGCTCAGACATTTCAGAGGGTTTCTATGAGTCAAATTGACTAGTGTCTGTCTGGAGTTACTTTTAGACCAGTGAAGGTTAGGATGGGAGATCCCATTCTCAACCAGATGGAATTTATCAACAGTACAGTACTTTCATGGTTACCATTAACTGTAACTAGCATTCAATTCCAAATATATTTTATTAACTGAATTTAAATTGCCCAGCTGCTAGGGTGGAATTTGGATTCTTGTCTCCGAATCATTAGTTCAGCCTCTGGCTTAATAGTCCTGTAACATAATAACTATGTTCCCATACCCTAAGCTGACATGTTAAAGGTTTTTATGCAGATGTCAATGCAACACTAGACTTTTGAGAAATGCAAGGGAGCCTTTTCCATAAAATAACCTTCTTTGTGTAATTTTTTTTAGTTCCCACCATCTCCCCAATTCCAGCTACAACTTTCACTTCCCAAAGGAGTCACAGAACAGCTATGAGGAGTGAAATTCTGCCTGTTTTCTCCTATTCAGCTAACTCAGCATAGGCTCTGTAGTCCAGCTGTACTAACTGAGAGGGTGTGTGTGCAAGAGTGCAACTCTGTACTACACTCTAACTGCATCAAAACTTTTTCTTTAGAAGGAAAGAAATACGACAAGAGGTGATAGTAACTCCCTTCTCCCAAGCCTTTATATGGTTAAGGTGAACTGGGGTTTTACCTCTCCAGGGATTGCTGCCTGACAAGCTAGCTTGACCGTCCTTTGGGAGGTTTGTTCCATTCCAGTGTGGACCAGTTAATTGACCTGAGGATAAAGAAGATACAATTTATGTTATCCCTCAGCTGATTAAGTATCTCTAAGAGGATTTAAATGAGCTGCTGTCATCTAGAATTGTCTATTCCAGTTGGCCTCATACACTTTAGTTGCAAATAATAAGGCATATAACTGATGGATAAAAACATTTCCCAGTTATTACCTAATTTCAGACCCAGCTTTGTGTGTGTGTGTGGGGGGGGGGACTACATACATTGACAATGCTGTGTGTATGAGTGTTTTTACGCAAGTGTCGGTGTGTTTGTATGCATGTGTACATATATGTACCTGTGAAACTAAATGGGACTAAGTGAGTGCTCACAACACAGTCTCTTCTACAACGGAGAAACCAAATGTAGATTAGGTGACCATTTTTCGGAGCACCCCTGTTCAGTCCTCAGGAGCAACCCTGAGCTTTCAGTTGCCTGTCATTTTAATCTTCCATCTCTCTTTCAGTTTGGCAGATGTCTGTGCCCTCCTGCACTGTTATAACAAGGCTCTATATTAGCTTGAGGAGCAGTGCCTCATCCTCAATAGGACATTCCCTTTGTCCTATATATTCCTCCACCCTCCCAACAACTTTAAACTAACTTGTTTTCTGTTTCCCAATTCTGATGAACCTGAAACGTTAACTCTGTTTCTCTCTCCACAGATGCTGCCTGACCTGCTGGGTGTTTCCAGGATTTTCTGTTTTTGCGTCAGATTTCCAGTAGCTGCAGTATTTTGATTTTCACTCACCATCTAGAGTCTCAGATGAAGAATGGCAGAGAAAGTGGGACTTGTAGAGCTATAACTAACGACGAAGGGTAGGAAGGGGAAAATCCGGGAAGAAACAGACTTCAAAAGCGAGAAAAATGTGGTGCCACAGACTAGATCATAAAGCACAAATTATAGACTCTGCAAAGCTGGTTTGATATTTTAATTTTCCAACAAAACCGCTTCTAAAATAAATCACAATAAACATTGGCAACATGTTCCATCTGTAAAATAGTTAAGTGACCTCTTGGTTATCACAGTAACCTTGGAGGTGCAGAGATATTTGTGTTGGACTCAGTCACCTCTCTATCACAGAATTAGCAATCTGCTGTTACTGCTGTTCAACGCAAGCACTGTTTGTGATATGGCCCAGTTAAATAAGAGAGCTCAACTTGCAATCTTGCGGCATTGGATTTCATTCTGAAAAATGTTTGATTGTAAGCACCACAATCAGGAAATATTTAGGGGAAAGGTTAAAAAACAACCAAGTTTAGAGAGTCAAGTTTGGGTTTTAAAAATGTAGAGAACGAAGGGAAGCACATGGAGCTAATTCGGGCTATCCACTACTTTCTATTTATATTCAAAAGTAAGCTTCCATTGACCTAGGATTAGAAGCCTGGCCTTGTATTCAAAGAAGGTGAGGTTTGACATGTCCAGAGTGAACAAACACCCTTTTTATTACTGGTATTTATATTGAAAACAGCAAGGAATGCCAAGTGCATAAGGAGTGTCCTGCAAATAAAATAAAATCCTCATTATAGCTGTGAGCTGACCACACATAGAAGGAACAGGGGGATTTTAAAATAGTATCTTTTTCTTTTGATTTTATACTCAAGGTGGGAAAAACAGGCTGTTTGACAGATATCAGTACTCAACCAATCAGGTAATAAAGAGCCTGCCTGTCCTCCAATTGGGAAGTGTTACTTAACGATGACAGGCATGTAGCGACCAACGAGGGAGAGCGAGGTGAGAGGTGAGATGAAAGCTCCCAGGGTTGGCATCATTAGATCAAATTTAATTGGCAAATCAGTTTATTATTGTCACATGTACCGAGGAACAGTGAAAAACTTCATTTTGCATGCCATCCATACAGATCATTTCATCACATCAGTGCATTGAGGTAGTACAAGGGAAAAGCAATAGCAGAATGCAGAATAAAGTGTTACAGTTACAGAGAAAGTACAGTGCAGGCAGACAATAAGGAGCAAGGCCAGGATAAGGTAGATTGTGAGGTCAAGAGTCCATCTTATTGTACAAGAGGTCCGTTCAATAGTCTTATAACAGCAGGATAGAAGCTGTCCTTGATCCTGGTGGTGCGTTCCTGGTGGTACAGCAGAGGTTCTCCCGACTTGTTGGAAACCAGTGAGAAAACAACACATAGATGTTGTAAGAAGGGGTCTAAAAAGTTTTTAAAAATCTGCACATCTGTTTGTTGAGAGGTAGGAAATAACATAAAATAGATCGATCAATTTGAGTACAGAACTGGAATGCTGCCGCTCTCAGCAGTACTTTAAAATAGCCCCAAAACAATAAATCTCTGTCTTCATTGCTATTCGGTGCAAAATTGTTTAAACTAGTGCTGCACAACCACAAGGAAGACTTTTTAAAAGTACTAGAGCTTCCAGTCCTCAAAAAATAAAGAGAAAAGAGAATTATGGAACCTCTGTCACCATCCAGATGATATCCACTGAAGTCAAGCATAGAGCCACAGATCACAGAGTCAGTCAGCCAGCCAGCCCATCAGTGAAACAAGGCCACAGCCCCTCAAGGAGGCTCCACCATTCAAAGAGTTCATGGCTGATCCATGATCCAACTCCTTAAACTATGCCCACCTTAAAGTCTTCTGTTAACAAAAAAATCCATTAATCTTTGACTGAAACTTAACAGTTGGCCTGGCATCAACTGTCTTTGCAGAAGACAGGTGGAGTGGACTCTTTGAATGAGTGACTGAATTCACCCCATCTGCTCTTCTTCAACCCTACATTTTTCATTTTATTTTGTTTATCCAATTCCCCTTTAAAAATTATAACTTGCTCCTTAAAATCTCACTCTGTGTTCTCTGGTTACTGAACCTTCTGCCAATGGAAACAATTTTCTCCCATTTACTATTCCTCATTTAAGAAAGGATTTATAAGCTTTGGAAGCAGTCCAGAAGAGGTTCACTCGGCTAACTCCAGTGATGTGAGGGCTGTACTATCAAGAGCAGTTAAAAAATTTAAACCTGTGTTCTTCAGAGTTATGAAGAGTGAGGGGAGATTTTATTGAAATGAATAAGATCTTAAGGAGGGGCGGCAGGGTAGATGTTGAAAAGTTTCCATTCGTGGGAGAGTTTTGTACCAGGGAACATAGTTACAACATAAAGGGGGTGGTCATTTAAAACTGAGGTGTTAGGAATTTCTTCTTACAGAGGGTGGTGAATCTTTGGAATTCTCTGCTCCAGACAGTTGTGGACGGTGGATCATTGGAGAGATGTAAAGAGTAGGTAAATACATTTTTGAAACATTGAGGAATTGGTGACTATGTGGACCTGACACAGAGGAGGTGTTGAGGCCTGGGGCAGATTGAATGGTGGAGCAGATTTGAAAGGTTTACCTATGGTCCTATATTTTTGTGTTTTTATTTTCATTAAAACTCTTGATAATTCTGGACACTTCTATTGAATTGATCTTCCCTGTTCTGAGAACGATCCCCGTTTCCTCATGTGGCTGAGGTCTCAGAAATGGCTTAGTTGGCTGCATCATGCCTTGGTAAGAACTTTGAGGGTTCAGGTCCCTATCCTACAGACTTGCTGCCAAAAGCCAAGGTAGATAATTTGGTACATTACTGAGGGAATGCAGCACTGTCAGAGGTGTCAGTTTTTGGATGAGAGTTTAAACCCACTCACATGGTCTTACAAGACCTCACAGCACTACTAAAGAACAGCTTTCTAGATCCTAGTTTGAAAAATATAAATTCTGGAGATTCCACAATATCAAAGTGTGAGGTGACACTCTTTGGGAGGATAGACCAGGATAAGATTTACACAGTGAATGGTAGGGCACTGAGGTGTGCAGTAGAACAAAGGGACCTGGGAATACAGATCCATAATTCCTTGAAATTACATCACAGGCAGATAGGGTCGTAAAGAGAACTTTTGGCACATTGGCCTTCATAAATCAGGGCATTGAGTACAGGAGTTTGGACGTTATATTGAAGTTGTACAAAACATTGGTGAGGCCAAACTTATTGTGTGCAGTTCTGGTCATCTACTTGCAGGAAAGTTATCAATAAGCTTGAAGGAGTGCAGAGAAAATTTACAAGGATGTTGCCGGGACCTGAGTTACAGGATAGGTTGAACAGGTTAGGACTTCATTTCCTGAAGCGCAGGAGGATGAGGGGAGATCTTATAGAAGCATGAGGGGTTTAGATAGGGTGAATGCAAACAGGCTTTTTCCCCCTCAAGTTGGGTGAGACTAGAACTAGAGGTCATAGGTTTAAGGTGAAAGGTGAAATATTTAATGGGAATCTGAGGGGGAACTACTTCACTCAGAGGGTGGTGCAAGGGTGGAATGAGCTGCAGCGAAAGTGGTGGATGCAACATTTAAGAGAAGTTTGGATAGGTGCATGGATGGGGGGGGGTTTGGAGGGCTATGGTCTGGGTGCAGGTAGATGGGACTAGGCAGAAAACCAGGCCAGCATGGATTAGATGGGTCAAAAGGCCTATTTCTGTGCTGTAGTGCTCTATGACTCAATCATGTGTATCAGTCCAAGTTCCTGGCAAAAGCTACAGTGGGTTGGAGGAGGATCAGGAAGTTAAGCTGATGAATTCATGGGAAAAGATTCAGAGTCAGTGAGTGAGCACCTTGATAACTTGCTGTGTTATGCACAATGGAGATGCAGAAAGAAGGAAGATTCAAGGATGGTACTGGAACCATCACATCTGAAGAATGCACAAAGTAAAGGTACGAATTTCAGTGCTGGTGGTGGGAGTTAGCTGTGTGCCTGGGCAGATAGAAATAAACAATCCTTTCTCAGCCATCACTCTGGTTTCACTACCCTTTCTCACCTTCTTGGACCTAGCCCAGATCTTAGCTTCGTCTCACCTCAAACAATATTACGTTTATCACAACGATAGTTCTCTCCATTCTCCTTCAAGTCTCCCCATTTCTTCGGTGAAGAAACGTCCCCTGCAACCTGGATTCTCTCTCCCATCATTGGATCTGGCATTCCAGGTGAAGTTTGAGCAATCTACATTGGAAATTAATTGAACTTTGTGCATGCTCGAGTCTTCAGAGCTCTTGATGTAGCTGGACCTTCTCTCTGGCCTCTTACACCCTAATAATCTTTTCACTGTGACCTGCCAAAGTGGCATTGACTGCCTTAATTTCACGGCGCTGCTCCCTTCCCCTAAACTCTCTAAAGTTGCATCATGCTGTTTACTCAAATCCAAGTGCAACACTGGGCCTAAACATATTCACCTCTGGCTGGAGCTCTGGAGAGAAGTTAGCATTCTTCTCCCAGGTTAGCCTGCCTTTGACTTCTACACCGACACACTCAAACGTGGAAAACAGAGATGAGCTGTCAGACCCCAGTGTATTAAGGTGCATAAGTCCACAGGGCCTGATGGGATATACCCCAGGTTATTGAGAGAGGCAACAGATGAGATTGCTGGGGCCTTGACCAGTATCTTCATATCCTCTCTAGCCACAGGTGAGGTCCCAGAGGACTGGCAAGTAGCTAACGTTGTTCTATTATTCAAGAAGGGAAACAATGATAATCCTGGTATCTATAGACTGGTGACTCTTGCGTTAATGTTAGGGAAGTTACTGGAGAGGTGTGTTGGCCATCATCTCACAGGTGAACCATCTCATCAGACTCTTGAATGGACCTCTTGTATGATAAAGGTGAACTCTTGATGTCTCAGTCTACCTCATCATGGCCCTTGCACCTTATTTGTCTACCTGCACTGCACTTTCTCTGTAACAGTAACACTATATTCTACATTCTATTATTGCCTTTCCCTTTGTACTACCTCAGTGTACTTATGTATGGAATGATCTCTCTGAATGGCATGCAAACAAAGCTTTTCACTGTATCTTGGTACATGTGATAATAACCGATTAATTTCTTGTGGTTTAAACCAACAGTTTTTTTTTGATTATTTAAATCCATTTGAACTTTTTTTCTCTTTCTAGGCCACCTGAGGCTTAGTCATCAGCCACAGCCTTCATTGTGAGACGGTTGTCACATCCAGGCATGCAAGTTGGCTGATCCCATAGGCAATGCACAGGGAGTGGGTGGCAGACCAGACCAAGCATGATCCAGCCCAAAGGCTTCAAACCTAAGGTTATAGTATTCCTGCTTGTTAAATCGACCTCTACCTTGCAGAGTCTGAATGTTAATAATCCTGAACCACCTCCAAGGAACATGAGCCCACACCAACTAACCATCTCCCCTGCAGATTTTCCATGTCTGATCAGCGCTTCCCCCCCCCCCCCCACCTTCCCTTCCCACATACAAAGCAGCTGCTCCCTCCTCAACACTCTGGTGCACTCCTCAGTCATCAAGCACTCCTCTCTCCCCTCCCTTTAAGACATGCAGAAGATGCAACATCTTCCCATTTCCTCCCTAACACAATCTAGATCCCAAACATTTGCTCTGTTAACATGTGATAATAGTTGCTCATATACAGTACAGTACAGAAGAAAATAGGAGAAAGAATAACCCACCCAGCCCCTCAAGCCTTCCCTGCCATTCAATACACTCATGACCAATCTATCCTGGGCCTCAACTCTTCCTCTATGCCAATTCCCCAGAGCTCAATTTCCCAATCTTTCAAAAACCTATCTACCTCTTCCTTAAATACTTTCAGTGATCTAGCCTCCACAATCCTCCAAGGTAGAAAATTCCAGAGATTCACCACCTTCTGCAAGAAGAAATTCCTACACACCTCAATTTTGAATGATCACCTCTTTATTTTGTAAGTGCACCCCTTCATTCAAGACTCTCCCACTAGTGGAAACATCTCAACATCTTCCTTGTCATGTCCCCTTAGGATCTTACATGTTTCAATAAGATAATGTCTCATTCTTCAAAGCTCCAAAGAACATAGATCCAACCTCTTTAGCCACTGGTGATAGAGAGAACTCTCACATCCAGGAATTAGCTTCGTGAACCTCTTCTAGACTGCCTCCAATGCAAGGATATACTTTCATAAATAAGGGCAACAAACCTGTACATGTGTGGTCTCACCATTATCTTGCATAGTTATAACGATACTTCTCGATACTTATATTGCTAAACTCCGATCCCTTTGTAATATGGGCCAATGCACCATTTACCTTCCAAACTAGTTGCATCACCTGCCAGCTGATATTGCCAAGTCTTCACCCACTCACTTGTTTTATCTATAGTCTGTTGAAGACTACAAACATTCTCATCACAGCATGACCTCCCACCTATTTTTGTGTCATCAGCAAACTTGGAAACTGTGCACTCCACCCCTCCTCCTAGTGATTAATATTCACAAGAAATATCTCAGGGCCAGGAATTGATGTACTTGTGCACATGACACTAAACCCAACAACAGTTGTTACATCCTTCCAGCCTGAAAAAGACCCATTTATTCCGATTGTCTGCCTTCTGTGAATAACCAACCTCAACTCAAGTCGAGTTTATTGACATGTACATAAGTATGGTGAGGTACAGGTACAATGAAAAACTTGCTTGCAGCAGCATCACAGGCACGTAGGTTCAGACAACACACAGAATATAAATTGTACATAAATTGTACAAGACGGTGAAGAAAAAAAGACCATTCAAAAACAAGACACAATCAGAGACAAGTCCATGGTAATGCAAGAGGTGGTCTGTAGTGTTCCGTTGCTGGGGTAGGGTTAGGGTTGTGCAGGTCAGTTCAAGAACCTGATGGTTTTTGGAAAGTATCTGTTCCCGAACCTGGTGGTGAGGGACTTCAGGCTTCTGTACCTCCTGCCTGACGGTAGCAGCGAGAACAGGGCATCACCCAGATGGTGGAGATCCTTGATGATAGATGTTGCCCTTGAGGCAGCACCTCCTGTAGATGCTGTCAGTAGTGGGGAGGAATGTGCCCATGATGGACAGAGCTGTGTCCATTACTCAATCCATGTTAGCTGTGTGCTCTTAACCAATGCAACAGTTTTTTTTTTATATGGCACCTCCTCAAATGCCTTCTGCAAATCCAAATACAACACATCTACAGGTTCCCCCATCAACTCGGCTTGTTACATCCTCAAAGAACTCTATCAAACTGATCAAACATGATTTTACTTACATAAAACGACATTGACTTGGTTTGATTGCATTGTCTCTCTAAATGACCAACTACTTCTGTCTTGATGCAGACTCCTCTGCACAGGGAGACAAATCAGAGGTTGGGTGACTGCTTTCCATTAGCCCTTCAGTCTGCAAGTCTCCCAGTCACTTATCACTTGAATTCTCCATCCTATTCCCACTCTGGCTTCTCCATCCTGACCCCTTACTCTGTGCTAATGCTCAACCTGAGTATGAGGAAAGCAGTATTTATGGCCAGGTACATTACAACCAACGAACAGAATGCTGGAGGAACTCAGCAGGTCCAGCAGCAGCTGTGGAGGGAAAAGAACAGTTGATGTTTCAGATCGAGACCCTTCATCTGGACTGAAAGACAGAGGGGAGATGGTCAGTATAAAAAGGAGAAGGGAAGGGGTGCAGCAAGAGCTTACAAGCAATAGGTGGATCCAGGTGAGGAGGGGTGATAGGCTGCCCATTGGCCACACACTCCTTCTACTGACTCTGCTTCCTCCATTGTTCCCAACAGCCCATATCACCTCTCTTATTTGATTCCAGGCTCCACCTTCCTCTCCTATCAGATCCCATCATCTTCAGTCCTTTGTCACTTCCACCTGTCGCTATTCCCACTCTACCCTCCTCCCTCTGCCTATCTCCCCTCCTCAACTGTATCCATCTGTCACATGCCAGCTCTCGCTTCCCTTCACCTTTTTATACCAGCTATCTTCCCTCTATCTCTCAGTCCAAATGAAGGGTCTCGACCCAAAATGTCGACTGTCCATTTCCCTCCACAGATGCTGCCTGACCCGCTGAGTTCATCCAGTATCTTATGTATTGCTCCAGATTCCAGCATCTGCAGTCTCTTGTGTCTCCACATTATAATAAAGTCAAAGTCGAGTTCATTGTCATCTGCACAAGTCCATGTGTGCACAGGTGCAATGAAAAGCTTACTTGCAGCAGCATCACAGGCTCAGAGCATCATATAAGCAGCATTCACAAGAAAAACATAAACACAATTTTTACAAGAGAAACAAAAACAGATTAGAACAAAAAAAACCGTCCATTTTAGTGCAAAGTGATCAGAGTGGTTGTAGTGTTGCTAAACTGTAGTGGTGATTAGGGTTTTGCCAGCTGGTTCAAGAATCAACTGATTGAAGGGAACGAACCTGCTGGTGTGAGACTTCTGCTTTCTCATTTATACCTCAATTCATTTTTAGTTTCTCTACGCTCCAGGTTCATCCTCCTTTTTCTTTTACCCTTATTCTTTTTGTCATTTAACCTTTCCTGCCTTCCAACCTTCCGACCCCTCTCTGTACCCTCAGCAATCCCACTCTTGCCCTTTGCAGATGCAACCAGATGTGCTAACTACTCATGGCATTTCTGTTCTTATTTTAGATTTGACTTTTCTATGTGGGATTTGAAGTTGAGCTCTAGTTCAAAAAGGATCCCAAGCTTTCACTTGATCTGTTGCAGTCAAAGTGTTGGTAGAGCTGCTACCTCACAGTGCCAGAGACCCGGGTTCAATCCCAACCTCAGGTGCTGCCTGTGTGGAGTTTGCACGTCCTCCCTGTGACCACGTGGGTTTCCTCCCACATCCCAAAGACATGCATTTTGGTAGGTTCATTGGTCACTGTAAATTGCTTTAGTGTGTGAGTGAGTATTAGAATCTGGGTGTGGGTGGTGGGGGGAAGAGTTGATGGGAACATAGGGACAAAAAAAATGGGATTAATGTAGATTTAGTGTAAATGAGTGGTTGATGGTCAGTGTGGACCTGGTAGGCCAAAGGGCCTTTTCCTGTGCAGTATGACTCCATGATGTGCTGAGGTTCAAAAATAATGGCGTCAATTTGATCTTAGAAGAAGAAAAAGGGGGAGGAAGGGATTAGATAGTCTTAGGCGAGGTTTAAAGGTCAGCACAACATTATGGGTTGAAGGGCCTGTATTGTGCTGTACTATGTTCTAAAAGCAAGAATTAATTTGCAAGAGCGAAGATGTAACCTACACGTTCAAACTAATAGTCCAGTCATGGGCCTGACACCAGTTAGTAACAGGCTATGTGCAGCATGAACGTCATTAGATTGGATGAACGTTTTGTTTCTAAGTGAATTCACCAAGGTGACAGATATCAAGAATGGGGTTTTTCTCCACTTTTTCTTGATATTATCAATTTGACACATTCTCAGAGTGGACACAACACAGCTCACATTTAGATCAAATCCCTCCGTGCTCTGTATTAACACAGGGCCGTGGTCCCAAAGACCACCTACCATAAGTGTGGCCTCCTTGATTGTGATGATTCATTAATGGCAAATTTTAGGAGCATATTGTACTTGTATGGAGATCAGTCAAAGCTAAGCACAGTCAGCAGATAAAGGAAATTTTAGGGATGGATTAGAGCTCAGGCACATGTAGTAAAAATTTACAATGCATCTGCAACTACAATCCCTGCCAGCTAAAAACAGAAACTTTACAGTACAATTATACATAACAGACATTACTGCAGGCTGCAATTCGGCAATGGTCATTAAGCCATGATGATAGGTTACAACTACACAAACCCAAATCAGCCAGCCTAATGCTCTATAATTCACTTCAAAATATCCATCAGCCTCCTCGTAAAATGATCTTAACGCAATGCTTATTCATCCTGAGTTAGTCTGAATGTCCATTGATCAATAATTTACTCCCCATCTGGATGGAGATGTCACTTTCCTCATGCTTGGTCTTACCCAGATCCTGACAAGTTGTTATTCTGCACATTAATGGTATTGCACATAATTCTAGTTTATTTCCTGCATACTGGAGAGGAAAAACCAACACCAGAAGGAAGCAAAAAGCCCTAGTTATACACTTCACCTGAAGGAGAGGAAGATCGAGTTAGGGGCAAGGGTAGAATGAGGTGTCAGTGAGGTGACTGATCTGTGACTACAGTTGTCGTTTTTATCCCAGGGAATTATCACCAGGACCAGTCATCTTGTACATCACCACACTGCAGCAAGTAGATAATAGAGTGCATTCTCATATTTCCTTGCAACATAGTAGGCCATTCCACCCATCAAGTCTATGCCAATTTACCAAGCAATCCCATCGATCCCATCTCCACACTCATTTCCCTGTAACCTATTCTGTCTCACATGCCCATCAGCTCCAGGCTGATTCTCTCACCTACACAAGGGGCAATTCACAGTAGCCCAGTCACCCAACCAACCTCATTTTTGGGATGTGGGAAGAAACAGGAGCACCCACAGAGAACTCAAGAAGTTACAAGGAGAACATTCAAATTCCTCACAGACATCCCAGGTCACTGGAACTACCTTCTACCTTACACGGGATACAGAGCTTAATGGACCGGACACAAAAGACAAAAAGATATGTGAACGCTTCACGAAATACTGGTTTGACCTCAGTGTTGTGTCCAAGTTGAAGGGTTTGGAATGAGTACTGAAGGCAATTGATATCATGGTCCCAGGGATGAATAACTTCAGTTACGTACCATAGAAAGCATCGTATCTGTATGTATCACGGCTTGGTATGGCAACTGCTCTGCCCAGGACCGCAAGAAACTGCAGAGAGTTGTGGACACAGTCCAGTGCATCACAGACACCAGCCTCCCCTCCTTGGACTCTGTCTTTACCTCTCGTTGTCTTGGTGAAGCAGCCAGCATAATCAAAGACGCCACCCACCTGGGACATTCTCTCTTCTCTCCTCTTCCATCGGGTAGAAGATACAGGAAACTGAGGGCACGTATCACCAGACTTAAGGACAGCTTCTACCCCACTGTGATACGACTATTGAACGGTTCCCTTATACAATGAATGGACTATGACCTCACAATCTACCTTATTGTGACCTTGCACCTTATTGCACTGCACTTTCTCTGTAGCTGTGACACTTTACTCTGTACTGTAATTGTTTTTACCTGTACTACATCTATGCACTCTGTACTAACTTAATGTAACTGCACTGTGTAATCAATTGACCTGTACGATCGGTTTGCAAGTCAAGTTTTTCACTGTACCTCGGTACAAGTGACAATAATAAACCAATACCAATAAACAGACTTGAGGAGCTCAGAGCAGAGAAAGGTAAGGAAAATTCATACAGAGTTTGAAAACACAGGTATAAGGTCACTGTCAATAGAATCAGAGATTACATGAATGAGTGGCTAGGATTTGGAATGCACTGCTTGGTAGAGCAGCAGAGCCAAATCCAATAGTAGTCCTTACGTGGATAAATACTTGAAGAAAATTTGTAGGGATGTGGTAATGAGCAACTAGCGGAATTATCTGGACTGAGCTGACACAAGACTGAACAAGTCAAATGGAATCCTTCTGTGCTGCACTATTCCATTATTCTATACAATTACATTCTCCTCCCAGACAAAGCATTGCTAGCAAGGGGGCATAGTTAATGAGAGGCAAATCGCCAGAGCCAATTCCCATTATGGGGGTACAGGAAATTATTATGAGAGTGGAGAGATGCCAACTTTAAAGACATACACACCACTGTCCATTTTTACATAAACCTGAACACGTACTCGTACAAGAACATAAGAAATACAAGCAGGAGTAAGCCACTGAGACCTTGGTGCCTGCTCTGTCATTCAATAAGATCACAGCATTTCCCGCAGTATTCCTATTGGTAAATTGGTTTATTATTGTCGCATGTACCGAGGTTCAGTGAAAAATTTGTCTTGCATACCGTTCATACTGATCAATTCATTAAAACAGTGCATTGAGGTAGTACAAGGGAAAACAATAACAGAATGCAAAATAAAGTGTTACAGTTCCAGAGAAAGTGCAGCGCAGGCAGACAATAAGGTGCAAGTAAATAACAAGGTAGATTGTGAGGTCAAGAGTCCATCTTATCGTACTAGGGGTCTGTTCAATAGCCTTATAACAGCGGGATAGAAGCTGTCCTTGAACCTGGTGGTACATGCTTTCAGGCTTTTGTATATTCTGCCCGATGGGAGGGGGGAGAAGAGAGAATGTCCAGTATCCTTTGATTCACATAATATCCAAGATGTTATTGATTTCTGCCTTGAATCTATTCAACACTGAACCATAAAGCTCTCTTGGGTAGAGAATTTCAAAAATTCACATCCCTCCACATGAAGTAAATTTCTTGTCATCTCCAATGCCCAACCTCTTATTCTGAGATCTATACCCTTAACCTAGATATAAGAGGGTAGGTCCTTAAATTAGTAACGTTATCACACCAGATTTTTGAAGTAAATATCTAAATTAATAGTAAATACTTCCTCTAGACTTGGCACTCTAACCCTGTGTCAGCATATAGTGAAAACCATAATCAAAAATACAAATCATTTGATTTGATGCAAGGCCCCGGGAAATACAAAAGTTTTTTTTAAAAATCAAAGTGCATCATATTATAACTAATGTGCCTGTCACAAAGGTAAATTTCTACCCTATACTTAAGAATCCCACTTGCTGGGATTTTCAGAAAAGACCTTATACATAAGCAGAGGAAATCTTCTCACTGACCACTAGGGTTAAAAGGAGTTACAACAAAGCAGCAGTACTTGGTCCTTTGACCCAAAATGTCAACAATTCCTCCCCCCACACCACCCCCCCCCCCCACACACACCGATGCTGCTCAACCCGCTGAGCTCCTCCAGCAGATAATTTGTTGCAACAACTAGTACTTCTTGGAGATCATAGAGTCATACAGCAGAGAAACACATCCTGCAGCCCACCAAGTCTACGCCGGCCATCAAGTGTTCATTCTACACAAATCCAACACTAATCCCTTTTTTCGTCTCTTGTATATCCATCAGCTCCCCCAGATTCTCCCACTCACCTACACACTAGGGGTAATTTATGGTGGCCAATTAACCTACTAACCTACATGTCTTTGGCATGTAGAAGGAAACCAGAACACCCAGCAGAAACCCACGTGGTCACGGGGAGAATGCGAAAATTCCACACAGACAGCACCCGAGCTCAGGATCAAACCTGGGTCACTGAAACTGTGAGGTAGCAGCGTTACGAGCTACACCATTGTGCCACATCTGTTGAAAATAAATTGCCAAGTTATTACTGTATTATGTTCAATCCATTTAGTTTCTCATTGAATAATCCCAATAAGCATCATGTAACAATTCTTTTTTGATGAAATAATTCTTCTACTCTGTCCAGGTTCTATTGCCAGTAGCTACAAGATACCATGCAAGTGCATCAAATGTCGATAGCTCATAATTCCCAGTGGGATCAGGTTTATTGCCTAATACAGCCAATGGAAAAACTTTGGAAGACTGGATTCCAAATTTCAAAGCAATTTCATGTGAGGATCATCCAAGTATTAGCAAATTGTCTAATCGCATTCAGTGAAAGTAAACCAACAGTTAGGTATCTGATAGAGTATGAAGAAAACAAGGAGAGAGGCACAAAGTTACATCTATCATGTCAAACTCAGGTAAACATTTTGCATTGTTAATGCAAGCAATATGCGAGGTTACATCCCACTCACTCACAACTGTCCAGACCCAGAAAAAAAACTCTCTCCCATTAGCCAGGTTTAAATGTTCAGCACGCCTGCAGAGTCAGCCACTGCCACGTTTCACCGACAGTTTCAGCAGCACTGATTAGTAATATGGGAAAAGGATGGCAAGAACCACA
Source organism: Pristis pectinata (assembly GCF_009764475.1). Classification (NCBI taxonomy): domain Eukaryota; kingdom Metazoa; phylum Chordata; class Chondrichthyes; order Rhinopristiformes; family Pristidae; genus Pristis; species Pristis pectinata. The sequence continues at coordinate 3,537,277 of NC_067433.1, forward strand.
AATCTGTGCTGGAAGCAAACTAGTGTAAGTGTATGGAAGGTCAGTGGGTGCCTGGAGAAGAGAAAGAACAGGCTAGAGTTTCAGAACCTCATTAAACAAACTTTCTTGTTTCAGGTGTTGCTGACTCCACTGGGTTTTTGAGGCTGTTTCTGTTTCTATGACAAGCCCAGACAGCTTTGGGTGAAGTGCATGCAGCTGAACTCCATTAAATGTGCTTTTGAGTTGTGCAATGACAGACAGGCAAGAAAACAGCAGCAAAAGGCAACACCCCCACCGTTCTTCCAGTGATTATTCTTACATCAATATGCCTACTGCCGTCAACCCAGGCACGGGATCAAGTGGAGGGCAGTCGAATCTGTTCTGCCATTTAGCTACTTCACAGCTGATCAATGTCTCATCCTCGTCTACTGCCTTATTTTCATATCCCTTTACATCCTTCCTTAATGAATATCCACCAGTCTCGATTTTAAGATTTTTATTTGCTCCTCTGGTGTGAACAGGGAGGATGCTGGAGATTCAGGTAATGTTGGAACCAGATGTCCACTGCTTTCATGTGAAGAAGTGCTTTTTGACAATCCACTGAATAACTTCTCTAATTTAAGATTATGCTTCCTTATTTAAGCATCTCCCACCAGAGGAAATCAATTCTATTGACTTCTTTAATTATTTGACATACCAGTTAGAATATCCAATAGGCAAAATAATAATGGCCAAAAACAAAACCAACTAGAAGATTATCAGAATGTCATGAAAACCCAAGTGGTTTACTAATGCTTTTCAAGAGAATAAACCTGCCGTCCTTACCTGGTCTGGCCTATATGTGACTTCAGGCTCACCGCTGTGGTTGACACTTAAGTGACCTCTGAAATGGCCCAGAAGCTACTCAGATATAGGTAAATTAAGGATAAGAAATTAATGTTGGGCTTGTTGACCAAGATTCACATAGACCATCTCTTAACCTTCGACATTCAAGGGTCTATAAACCCAGTCCATGCAACGCATACTCATAATTTAGTACTTCTAGCCTGAATGTATTCCTAGTTTCTGACCACGTACGGGTGATTGTCAACATCTCAGAGGATCTATCCTGGGCCCAACACATTGATGCAATCACGAAGAAGGCACGCCAGCAGCTCTACTTCATTGGGAGTTTGAGGATATTTGGTATGTCACTAAAAACTCTATAGATTTCTGTAGATGTACAGTGGGAAGCATTCTAATTGGTTACATCACACCTAGTATGGAGGCTCCAATGCACAGGATCGCAAGAGGCTGCAGAGGGTTGAAAACTCAGCCAGCTCCATTATGGGTAAAACCCTCCCGACCATTGAGGACATCTTCAAGAAGCAGTGCCTCAAGAAGGTGGCATCCATCACTAGAGACCCTCACCATCTGGGACATGCCCTCTTCCCATTATTACCATTGGGGAGGTACCAGGAGCCTGAAGACCCACACTCAACGATTCAGAAACAGCTTCTTCCCCTCCGCCATCAGATTTCTGAACAATCTATGAACCCATGTTATTCCTTCCTTTTGCACTAATTATTTATTTTTGTAATTTATAGTAATTTTATATCTTTGCACCGTACTGCTGCTGCAAAACAACAAATTTCACGTCATCTAAGTCAGTGATAATAAATCTGATTCTGATCCAAGTCCAACCGTTTGCAACTCTCTGCTCTGACATTGGATTACCATTCTACTATTGCAGTCTGATCTAACACCCACTCTTCCCTGATTCTTCTGGGAACTACCGCCCCAATAACCACACTGGATCATTGAAGGAAGACCAGTCTCATCAACTGTGTCTTCAAATCTATATCTCCTCCCAGACTGTCCAGTTTCTCCCAGGGTTCTGGAACATTCCGTACAGTTTTGGCCTCCTTACTTACGAATATTCTTGCCTTAAAGGTTGCGCAGAGGAGGTACATTACATAGATTTTAACGAAGAAGTGGTTATCTTATGGAGAAATATTAAACACATTAGGCTTGTACTCTCTGCAGAAGAAAGAGAGGGAATCTTAGTAAACATACAAGACCTTGAAGGGGCAAGACAGAGCAAATGCTGAAAGGATATTTCCTCTGGTGGGGAAGTCTGGAGCTAGAGAGCAAAGTCTCAGGATAAGGGCGGCACATTTAAAAATGAGATGAGAGAGAAGGATTGTGAATCTTTATATTTCTTTATCCCATAAAGCCAAGGACGCTGAGTCACTAATTATATTCAAGGGTAAGGTAGATAAATTTTTATACTTTGGGGAATCAAGAGCTCAGGCAGGAAAGTAGAATTGAGTCTAAAATCAAATCAGCTGTGATCTTATTGAATAGAAGAGGTGGGGAGGAGGTCAAACAACTGTTTAGCTTTCTCCTGCTTCCATATTTTACACTCTTACTCTCCATTAGCGGAAAAACCTCTGTGTGAAGGCCAGTAAAATCTCAAGACGTTGTTCCTGATCTTGTGTCCTCCCTGGATTAATTATCTTTGCTGTCTCCCTCCCACTGCTCCACCCCCACACTGGCTAAAATGTCGCCACCCAAGGCAACAGCTTGGCAGCGCTCCAGTGTTGTGTGTCATTTTCTTTAAAAATCCAGAACACTGCCATTTTTAGAAACCGAGTGCCCTCAACAATCACCGGCAAATGAGGCACAGCATTAAAATTCAGGATTAAAGCTGCCTCTAATTGGTCCCAACATCAAAAGAAGCACCTGCTTTCCACGCCAGGCTCAGAGTTTGGTGGAGTCATGCACTGCACGGACCAGGAATGAGTGAAGCAAACAACCTCCACGTTGCCAAATTTACCATCTGCCCCGGTAGATTTTGAACTCACAAGCTCTGGTTCACTGGTCCAGGGTCATAACAACTAGGCTGCCTTAACTAAAAAAAAATGGGTTTTGGCAGGGTGGTTCGTTCCTTGCTGTACTGCATGAATCAGGAAACCAGCTTTTCCCTTCTGAGTACTCCAGTGAGACTGCTAGCAAAAGAAAGGGCCAAATGGCCTGTCTTCGTGCCAGAATTTGTACCATTCTAAGATTCTTCTTTGAAAACCATATCAGATCTAAGCTGCCTTTTAACAATTCGACCACCTCCCCACATCCTCCTAATGAAGCAGACTCCCGGAAAGAAACAAGGGGTAACCTTAATTGTGCAGAACCTAAAAGCACACTAAACACCTCAAAGGAACTTTATAGCATTGGATTTCTGCGGTAATAACTGGTTGCCAATTCCTTCATTCAAATAACATCCACACTGGTTTAATTAAACACACGTGCAGACTATACGAAATATCAATTACATAGGCAAACCCCTCTCCAAAGAGGCTAGTGCGTTCTTTACTTATTTGGACAAGACTCTAATTGCAGAATTGCTGGCTTGTTGAATAAATGCAGACCTGCTGTGCACTACACAGTCTGTTTGAATGTCAGCACAAGGAGAGAAACAGGCACCCACTGGAGAAAAGCAAGAATCTGTTGAGTGGCTCAGCTACCAAGGGAATGGAACTCCTGATGTGCAATTAATGGGATCAGATGCTGGAGACAACAGAAGTTCTGAATGCAGCCCACAACTGACTCAGGGTCTACAGCCTGTCCCCTGTAGCAAATTCAAAGAGACAAAGTAAACAGCAGACCGATTACAGTGGGAAAGCTATTAAAAGCCGTCTGCTTGTGGCTCATTATTTCTTTCCTTTAGATATCAGCTGGAGAACTTTGTTTTTTTGGCCAGTTCTCTGCCTTTCAATGCCGAAGGCAATGACTCATCTGCGGTGTGTTTCTATGGATCCCAGAGTATTTTTCCCACGAAGCCATTCTTCAGGCAAGTGTTCACAAGGTCACAAGTTAAACTCATACATGGGAGGTCTTTAGCCCATCGTCCAAGAGCATTCAACAGCCACCCCACTGCAGCACCCAACTAATTCTTAACTAATTCTATTCCTGGGTTTGATCCCAACCTTGTGTGAAATACTTTTTGGCAATGAGTCTAAAATTAATTTTTGTTTTACTAATTTGAACCATAAATCCTTCAATGTTTAGTTTATGGGATGATTTGCAACATTACTTCTCACCTTGGGATGTTTAACTACATTAAAAGTACTGTACAGTGTGCTGGTGTTGTTCTTGTAAGCTTTTCTCCTTCAGCGCCTTGCTTGCATTTATTTCTATAAGCACTTTTCACAATTGTAAGGCGCCCAGAAGCATTTTCCAGCCAAAGAAAAGTCATACTGCGCTACACGAAAAACTCTTGGTTCCTTTGTACTTCGACCTCAATTTGTCAAGAGGTTACATTACAGCAAGGAACTTGGAAAAATTAATTAGGCAAAGGTAATATGGTTTTGTGAATGGGGAAACCACATATGACCAATTTACTGCAATTCTTTGAAGAAGCAAGGTGTGCTGTGGATACAGGGGAACCATGCATGTGCTAAAATTTCCAGAAAGCGTTTGATAAATTGGTAACTTGTTTTATTATTGTCACATGTACCGAAGTACAGTGAAAAACTTTGTTTTGCATGCCAGCCATACAGATCATTCATTGCAATAGAGCATTGAGATAGTACAAGTGAAAACAATAACAGAATGCAGAATAAAGTGTTACAGTTATAGAGAAAGTGCAGTGCAGGCAGACAATAAGTTGCAAGATCATAACGAGGTAGATTGTGAGGTCAAGAGTCCATTTTATTGTACTAGAAGCCCGTTCAATAGTCTTGTAACAGCAGAATAAATGCTGTCCTTGAGCCTGGTGGTACGTGCTTTCAGGCTTTTGTATCTTCTGCCCATTGGGAGGGGGGAGAATAGGGAATGTCCGGGATGGTTGGGGTCTATGATTACGCTGGCTGCTTTACCAAGGCAGCAAGGAGTGTAGACATAGTCCATAGAGGGGAGGCTGGTTTCTGTGATGTGTTGGGCTGTGTCCACAACTCTCTGCAGTTTCTTGTAGTCAAGGGCAGAGCAGTTGCTGTACCAAGCTGTGATGCATCCGGATAGGGTGCTTTCTATAGTGCATTGATAAAAATTAGTGATGGTCAAAGGGGACATGCCAGATTTCTTTAGCCTCCTGAGGAAAGTGCTGTATCAAAGGTTATTGTGGAAAATAATAGCTTATGATACATGAGGTAACATATTGCCATGGATAGATTGGCTGACTAACAGAAAACAGAGAGTAGGTGTGACTGGGTCTTTTCTGAATGGCAGGATGTAATGAGTAGTAAGCCAGAGTGATCAGTGCTGGGGTCTCAACATTTTACAGTTTATATAAATGTCCTGGATGAAGGTATCCAAGGCATAGTTGCTAAATTTGCTGCTGATAGGTAGAAAAGGGAGTTTGACAAGGATAATAAGGAGAGTACAAAGGGATATAGGTAGCTTAAGTGACCAATGATCTAGCAAATGAAGTATAAAGTGGGAAAATGTGAAATTGAACATTTTGGTAAGAAAGATAATAAAGAAACCTATTATGTAAGCAAGTTTGCAGAGCTCTGGGCTGCAGAAATGAAACTAGGTATCCTAGTGCATGATTCACAAAAGGCTCATATGTAGGTACAGTGAGTAGTTGGGAAAGCTAACAGAATGTTATCATTTATTGCTAGGGGAACTGAATGCAGAAGTTATGAGGTTATGCTTTAGTTATATAGGACCTTGGTGAGATCACAGCTGGAGGACTGTGCATGGTATTGTTCTCCCTGCCATGGAATGATGTCAATGCATCAGAAGCATTCCAGAGAAGATTTACCAGATTAATATCTGGTTTGGGTAGGCTATCCTACAAAGAAAAGTTGGACAGGCTAGGCTTGTGACTGCTGTAGTTAAAAAGAATGAGAGCAAATTTGAATGAAGCATCCAAGATCCTGAGGGATCTTGTCAGGTTGGATGTGGAGAGCAGTTTAATCTTGTGGGAGAATGTAGAACTAGCGGTCATGGGTTAAAACATAAGGGATCAGCTAAGACAGATCAGGTGAAACTTTTCAGAGGATCATGAGCGTTTGGAATTCTTTCTCTGAAAGGCTGGTGGAAGTAGTCTTTGAAGATTTTTAAGGCAGAGGTAGACTCAGAGGCAGAGGGGTGAAAGTTGCTGCAAGTAGACAGAAAGTGGACTTGAAGTTCCAGTTAGATAATCTGTGATCTTATGAAGTGGTACAGCAAGCTTGAGAGGCCAAGAAGCCTCCTCCTGTTCATAATTTACATGTTCATATGTATGTATATTCTGTCCGTGGCTTCTCTAAGTAGCCTCCAAAGCTAGAATGCCCATGGAGGCTGCTGGAGAGCAGAGTAACCCAAACCAGTTCCAGTTCTTACCCGGAGACCTGCTTTCCAACAGGAATCTATTAGCACATCATTATGGTTTATTAACCTTTTAGAGGTTCATAAAATCATGAGGGGCATAAATAAGGTGAAAAATAGCCCCAGTCTTTTTCCCCCAGTGCAGGGGAGTCTAAAACCAGAGGGCATAGGTTTAAAGTGAGAGGGGAAAAATTTAAAAGGGACCTGAGGGAGCAACTTTTTCCACACAGAGGATGGTGGGTATGTGGAAGTGGTAGAGGTGGGTACAAATATGACAGTTAAAAGACATTTGGACAGGTGCATGGATAAGAAAGGTTTAAGAGGGAAATGGGCCAAATGCAGGCAAATGGGATTAGTTCAGTTAGGCAACTTGGTCGGCATGGATGAGTTGGGCCGAAGGGCCTGTTTTCTGTGCAGTACAGCTCTATGACTCTCATTGCAATTTAAGACCTGGCCCAACTGAACTTGTAATCTGGGACCCACTGGACCCTGAATGCCCCATCATACAGAACAGAATAACGTGAATGGATGTGAGATCTTTCCTCAATTTGATGGAACCATCAGGTCCCCCCTAAAATTCCAACCGAAGTCCTTCCTCACCACACCACTGTAATAAAGCCTCCTCAAAACCTACTTCATGAACCAGGTGCTCGTTCATCTCCCACGACTCTTCCGCCAAATCCAACTGTGAATCCTTTCCATCCCTTTCCAGAAGCCCCACAGAATGTACTGTTGCCATTGACTCCTGTAAATAGCATGAGTAATGAACTGTTTCTCGTGTTTCAGGAAAGCTGGAAGTGGAAAAGAGGCGAAAAGACCATAAGGCAAAGGAGCAGAAGGCGGCCATTCGGCCCATCAAGTCTGCTCCGCCATTCTATCATGAGCTGATCCATTCTCCCATTTAGCCCCACTCCCCCGCCTTCTCACCATGACCTTTGATGCCCTGGCTACTCAGATACCTATCAATCTCTGCCTTAAATATACCCAATGACTTTGCCTCCACAGCCGCCTGTGGCAACCTGCTAATCTGGTGGTCACAGGGCTTCAACAAGACAGTGCAGGCCCGAGAATAATTTAGGAATTCATCTCTTTGAAAAATAACTTCAAAATCACAAGTAATTGCATAACACACCAGGACTGAATTTCTTGCACAAGCAAAATGCTCCCAACATACAGGATCCATTGACTCTCCCTCAAACAGTAAAATCCTTTCATCTGGCACACAGCATGAATAACAGCAAGCTATCTGATCCTAGTCCTCTGTCAATAAAGAAAGTCTTGCACATGTAGTGCCTTTCACAACCTCAGTTCATCCTAAAGCTAACAAAGTACTAAGTGCAGTCACTATTGTAATGCAGCCACTGGTTAGAGGTGGCTCAGAGCTCACTGAAGATGTATATTCCCACTGGCATATTCCAGGCTGCAGGAGTACATGCTGAGGGACGCACTGAAGCTCGGTGCAGCCAATGCTAAGGCTCTGTGGGGAAGGACCACAGTCTGGGCTCCTTCCGCTACCACATGGGGAGGGGCTGAGTCGGGTGGGGAAGCCATTCAAACATTGAAATGGTGTAACACACAAAACGCTGGAGGAACTCAGCAGGTCAGGCAGCATCTATGTAGGACAGTCAACATTTCGAGTTGAGGCCCTTCATCAAGACTGGAAAGAACGAGGGGAGAAGCCAGAATAAGAGGGTGGGGGGACGGGGTGGAGCAAGAGCTGGTGGTGATAGGTAGATCCAGGTGAGGAGGGAAGGTAGGTAGGTGGGGGAGAGGAGAGTGGTAATGATGTAAGAAGCTGAGGGGTGATAGCGGAAGTGACAAAGGGCTGAAGAAGATGGAATCTGATAGGATAGGACAGTGGACCATGGAATAAAGGGAAGGAGGTGAGGAGGGGAACCAGAGGGAGGAATGTGTAGTGATGGGCAGATCGAGAGGGTGGGGAGGGGAAAGAAAAGGGGTGATGGGGCCGGTGGGATAAGGGAAAACAAGTGGGGACAGACGGGAGTGGTTACCAGAAATTAGAGAAATCGATGCTCACGCCGTCAGGTTGGAGACTACCAAGGTGGAATATGAGGTGCTGTTCCTCTAATCTGCATCTAGCCTCAACTTGACAGTGGAGGAGGCCATGGACAGACATGTTGGTGTGGGAATGGGAAGTGGAATTAAACTGGCTGGCCACCGAGAGCCCCTGGCTGTTATGGCAGATGGAGCGAAGGCGCTCGACAAAGCAATTCCCCTAGCGAAATGGTGTATCACCCCAGGAGGCCGTGTAAATGGCAATAGTGCTCTGGCTGTTGAAAAATGAGTTAACACTACTGAATATAATAACCATGAATGTAAAAGTTTTGCACTGTTTCTTCTTTTGTATATATTTTTTTATTATGAATAAAGTTTATTTTTGAAATATAAAAAATATATTCCCATACCTCAGATATTTACTCCCATACCTCATCTTCCCTTACACATTGCACACCTCATCTGATTTATAAACTGCAAATGTTAAACTCTCACTTGCTCCTTTAAGCCTGCTGTGCTTAAATTCATAGAAATTACATCACAGAATGAGGCCACTCGGCCAATTAAGTCAATGCCAGCCAACAAAGAGTTTTCTAGCCTAATTTCAGTTTCCAGTTCTTGACTTGTAGCCTTTGTAGATTACAGCTCATCCAGCTACACTTTAAATATTCAAGTCATAGAGTCATGCAGCACGGAAACAGGCCCTTCAGCCCAACTGGTCTAAGATAGTCCTATTTGTTCACGTTTGGCCCATATCCTTCCACACCTTTCATACCCATGTACCTGTCCAAGTGTCTTTTAAATGTTGTTAGTGTACCTGCCTCAACTACTTCCTCTGGCAGCTCGTTCCATACATATGGACCACCCTCTAGGTGAAAAAGTTGCCCCTCAGTGTCCTATTAAATCTGTCCCCTCCCACCCTAAACTTATGTCCTCTAGCTTTTGATTCCCCAACCCTGAGAAAAAGACTGTGCACATTCACCCTATCTATGCCCCAATTAAATAACTCTGGATAGTTTTTTAATATAAAAAGTGCTGTTATCAGAAATGGTATAATTTAAGGTCCTGCTTCCACCACTCTTTCCAGTGAGTTCAAGACCCTCAATTCAGAGCTGGCCCTTCATGCCCCACATCTTCACTACTGCTGCTGACAGTGCAGCACTCAGTGATAACCCTTCAACAGTGCAACTCTCTCAGTACTGGAGACACAGGAGACTGCTGATGCTGGAATCTGGAGCAACAAAGAATCTGTTGGAGGAACTTAGCGAGTCATGCAGCATCTGTGGAGGGGTGAAGCTAATGTCAGCATTTCAGGTCAAAACCCTGCATCAGGACCCTCAGTCCTGCCAGTTCTCCTTCAGTAATGCCCCTCAAAAATGCAACTCTCTCTCCGTAATGCGGCAGCCAAGAATTCTGTGCACAAGTCTCAATAATGAAGCTTGGATCTTGAGCTAACCGCTACCCAGTGCTCAAGTCTTGGCTGACCTTTCTTCTCAATTTTGTTCCCAGCAGAGAAAGCTTTAGACTCACACTTTTAACATGGAGCCTTTTTCAATGGGGAGGGAGTGGGGTGGGGGTGGGGGGGGGGGTTAAGAAGGGGTTCCTCCTTGTAGCCTTACAACTTAACTTGCCTATAAAGATATTATTCTTATCTCATTCCGATCAATACAAGGTTTGAGTGAGTGTTAAAAGTTCAAAAGATGGAAAGGCATCTACAGCTCAGCATGAAGCTCTTATAATGATCCTACATAAGCAGATTAGCCTTGCCAGAGGCCACTAACAATTCAGCCCATTTTATTGATTCTAACAAAACACGAACAAGTTATTAACGGAATTTTAGTCCACTTTACTCCATTGATACTTAAATTCTCTTTGATGGATATTGACAGAATCATTGTACGTAATGTCAGGCTCCATAAAGAACTGCACAGAACTCCAAATGTCTTTCACACACAGCTTTTCTCCCACCACAATGTGAAATAATGCCAATTCTATCCTGCAACTACCATTTTCTTTAACAGATGAATCCTGCATATCTTGCCGTCACTGCCACAATGAGTCAGCAGCTCTATTATTGCTGTATCATCCACCAGGATAATTGAAGAGAAGTTACATAGTGTTTTGTTTCAAGCTATTTCTCCATTCTGTTATCCCAAATGAAACCTACTGTGCTGCCCTTCAAATTTGAGCACAACATTTCAAATGCTCTTCGCTCCTACAATACCTTCATCACTCATATCAGACACCACGCAGTGGGACTGGAACTTAGCATCTGCTCAGGCTGTTGCTCTGTTTGTACAAAGCCTCATAAATGACCCAAAACATTTCTAAACATGTTATGAATGCATCATTGAGGAACGTGTAGAATTTTGACCCCAGTCACCTTTCTGGAATACCTGGCTTATAGTCAGCGCCCCAGTCTGTGAAAACTCTGTCCATTAATTGCTGCTTTGGCCAGTATAGCCTAGAAACTCAGCCAATGTGTCTTGCCAGCATTCCGTGGGTATACACTCCAGAACGGAAAAAAAATGATGATACTAGAGATAGCTGGGGACACAGCTAGCTCTCTACATACATTGACAGTTCAGATGGCAAGGGTTTATAAGTAGCCTTGACTCCTGGTCTGATAAAGTACAAAAGGAGATTCAGGCTGCTGCTACATTTTGTGTTATCCTGAAATCAGAATGTCAAAAAGATTTTAAAAAAGCAATGTTCAGTTAATTCTACCTCATCTTGAATTTACAAGCACCTACACAACTCAGCTACATTCAGCAGTGCATTTACCAGCTGAGTTTTTGGGGCATTGGCCATATTTTCCTTAATGTTTGAAATAATTGTTGAATTACACAAAACAGAACATAACAACAGTCCACCAGCCCATACCAGAACCCACACTTCCCACCCCTCTTCATATAACACTTTCAGTATAGTTTCTATTCCTTTCTCCCACAAAAGCATGAATTACAGATAGGCGTCTTGATTCACAGCCACAGAATCTCTAGACCAAGACTTCTTCGAAACTCTGAATTACTCAAAATTTCAAATTAGCTGATGCTGTTGAAAACCATGCACTTTTCAGTTAATTCCTCCTGGTCTGGACCAGAAAGATTCTTTCATACCAGACCCATGAACAACAAAATATTCATAAGTGAAGACATCTGTAACAGTGATGTCAACACTGTGACTGCCACCCATAACCCTGTGTTCTTTTCACTCAAAGCTGCAACTCCAAATCCCAACTGTGCAGGTCCTCCCCAGATTACAAATGCTAGACTCAGGAACAGCCCATACATCTGAACAAGCATTTGAGAGTCTGGTGGGATAGATTTGCTGGTTACTGCGGGGCTTCAGGCATCTTCTGTTGTGTGAAAACTCGTTTCGCAAACAAATATGAATAGTGGGGTTAAATACCCTGGTTTAACTACACGTTGCCCTTGGTTGGCCTATGTTTTTATTTAAATACATTGCTGTGCAGCCACAATTCTGATTTACAAACTGTTCGGATTACAAGCAGTTCTCAGGACCGGAAGCCTGCCGTAACCTGGGCAGAACCTGCACATTCATTTTGCTCTCTAATCTAGTCACATCTAATTCAATTTAGAGAGATTGGCTATTGCATACAGTTCTGGAGAGACATATCACTGGAAAAGGTGCAGAGAACATTTACAAGGATGCTGCCAGGGCCAGACAATATTAACTATGAGGACAGAATGTTTAGGCTGGTGTTGTTCTCTTTGGAACAAACGAGGCTGAGGAAAGACTTATCTAAGATATATAAAACTATAAGAAACCAAGGTGGATTAATAGGAAGGGCCTATTTCTTTCAGTTGAGGGATCAAAGACCAGGGGGCATAGATATAAAGTAATCGATAAGAGGGGAGAATCACTTAGTGGCCACGGGTCCAGAACTCACTTCTAGGAAGAAGCCCTCAGCGCATTTAAGGAGTCCCTGGATGCGTACATGAAAAGCCAGAATCTGCTGGGTCTAGGTCAAGTGCTGGAAGGTGGGATTGGTTTAGGGGGTTTTTCTCCTTCCAGCATGGATATGATGGGCCAAATGGCCTCCTTCCATGTTGTATATTTTCTGATTGTGGAGGGAAAGCATGGGAAGGGAATACATGATAAATGGAGCATAAAGAGGCCTCTTGGCATGGTTGTCTGCCTTTGTTGATCAAGGTACAGAATACAAGAGAGGTCATGCTAGAGATATATAAAGCACTAGTTAGACCACAGATAGATTGGTAAATCAGCTTATTATTGTCAAATGTACCAAGGTACAGTGAAAAACTTGTCTTGCACACCCTTCATAAAGATCAATTCATTACAACAGTGCATTGAGGTAGTATAAGATAAAAGAATAACAGAATGCAGAATAAAGTGTTAGTTACAGAGAAAGTGCAGTGCAGGCAGACAGCAAGGTGCAAGGTCATAATGAGGTAGATTGTGAGGTCAAGAGTCCATCTTATCGTACTAAGGGTCTGTTCAATAGTCTTATAACAGCAGGATAGAAGCTGTCCTTGAGCCTGGTGGTACGTGCTTTCAGGCCTTTGTACCTTCTGCCTGATGAGAGGGGGTCCTGTGCCCTGGCAACCACACCACAGGAAGGGCATGAGAGTATTATAGAGGGTGCTGAGCACATTTACAATGAAGATAAGAGACCAAAATTCTGGAACAAGCGCAGAATGCTGGAAGAACTCAGTAGGTCAAGCAGCATGTGGAGGCAAAAGGTTGTATGTCAAATATGTATTTACATCAGATGATGTATTTACAATATTTCCAAGGCTGGAAAATTATAATTACAAAGAAAGGCTGACTAAGCTGGGGTTGTTTTCTTTGAAGCAATGGAGACTGAAGACTGTTTTAACTGAGATGTATGACATTATGAGAAGCCTATAAACTGTTAAACTGTTAAACAGAAAGTACCTATTTTCCTTACCAGAGACAGATGTTTAAGTTAATTGGTAGAGGGATTACAGGGGTGTTGAAAAAACTGCACCACTCAAAAAGTGGTCAGGGTCGGAACCTCCCTGTCTGAGAGGTTGGTAGAGCCAGAAACCATTACCACATTTGAAAAGTGCCTGGATGAACACGTGAAGAGCCATCATCTGTAGGGCCATGGACCAAGGCTTGGGAAGTGGGATTAACCAAAAGTTTGTTTTTAGCCAGCATGGACCTGGATGGACTGAATGGCCTTATTCTGTGCTACAAACTCTATGCTTTAATGAAAATTCTACCTGTTCCACTTCCTACTCTAGTTGCCACATAGCTGACACGCTAATGATTCTTTCACCTCAGATCCTACCCCCTCTCTCATTTAAATCAGCCATCCCTACCTTTCATTTAAACAAAAACTCAACCCCTCCATCCTTGCAAATTACCACCCTACCTACCTCCAACCCTCCTTTACTCTCCAAAGTCCTTGAAAGTATTGTCAGCTCCCAAATCTGTCCTGGTCCTATATGGTCAACACCCTACAAATCTATTCCTGCCACAATCCAGTTCCTATCAAAGTTAGGAAGGGTGGAGTAAAACAGGAGAGAGGAAACTTGGTTTCTCATTCCACAGACACTGCCTGACCTACTGAGTGTTTCCTGCATTACCAGTTTTTATTATTATTAACAGTAGTAATGTAAACTTGCACCTTGTTATATACATCACTTCCCACATTATTCCCATCAAAGTCACAGGCATTGGATGTTGGATGTTTGATTGTATGTGTGCGCATGTGAGTAACACCACGGAAGAAAGAATAGATTTTAAGACTCAAGTGATCATATTTCAACTCTAGAGCAAAAATCAAACTGCTGGAAGAACTCAGCAGGTCAGGCAGCATCTGTGGAAGTAGAGGGATAGTTAATGTTTCGAGACCCTGCATCAACACTGAGAGTGCAAAGAGGAGATAGCCAGTTTAAAGCCCCTCTCTCAGTCCTGATGCAGGGTCTCAACCCAAAACATTGACCATCCCTCTGCCTCCACAGATACTGCCTGCCCCCCGAGTTCCTCCAGCAGTTTGTTTTTTGCCTCAGATTCCAGCACCTGCAGTCTCTTGTATCTCCTATTTCAAATCTATGCTCTCTCAAGTTGCCTGAACCCAAGCATCTCCTACTACCCTCAACATGACCAGTTGACAGGATTCACATACATCACCTACACCAATTAATCACATCACATCATAGGAACTCATAACCCATTGAGCCCATTCCACCTTTCAACAAGATCGTGGCCGATCTGTGATCTAACTCCATATTTTTCAAATATATGCAATCCTAACCCTATTTTAACCAGTCCAGTCACACCAGATGTATGCTATCAAGTTGGAGATCTTCACTGGGCCAGTCACACTAGAAACTGCAATATTATCCAGTTTCATTCCACCTTATCTACAACTGTAATCATACTGGAGTCCCCTTACACTTGTACCTCTCTGCAAGAGGTACCATAAGCATATGTAAGAAAAAAACTGTGCTCCACCAAAATATTTCAAATCATTAGCTGCAAAACGATGCAAAGAACAAAAGGGTCAAGATGGGGCCAAAAATAAAGTACAGGATAAATGTGTCTGGTGATTATTTGTTTAATACAAAAGTGGCTGGCTGATGAAACATTCCAAAAGATACCCCCAGAGACTCAGTTAGGCCAGTCACATTCAGTATGACATTAAATACACCGACCAGGTTGCTATAACTAGTCTTTACATCTTGCGGAAAATAAGTGGGAGAAATCACTGGGTCCTTATTCCTGTTTTCAAAAATTCCAATAAAATCCATAGTCAGTATCAGACAGGAACAGGTTCTTACTTTGGATGTCATTTTTGTTTTAAAATCATTCACGGGATGTGGCATTTGTGAGAAGATCAGTATTTATTGTTCAATTCTTGCCATACCAGGACTGAGAAGCAGTTGAGTGTCAACTACATTGCTCAGTCAGTTATGTTGGGCAGATCACGTTGTCCACACATGCTCAACACCAGACTTCCTAGACAGACACTCCATTCCAATCTCTGACACAGGAAGAGATTACCAGGCAGACACAGAGGAAAACATTCAAGGATGTGCTCAAACCTTCCCTGAAGAAATGCACATTCTCACTGACTCCTGGGAACCTCTGGCTCATGACCACGCAAAGCAAAGGAGGAGCATTTGGGATGGTATTGAGAACCTCGAGTCCCGGCATCAGGAGCACACTGAAGAAATAGTGGAAGAAGTGCACCACCTCATGAACTACCCACCCACTCACCTTGTTAGGCACCCTCTGCCCCATCTGTGGAAGAGTCTGCCGTCCCACACTGGCCTCATCAACCACCTCAGAACTGGTAGAACCAGAGAGGAAGCAAGTCATCCCCAATTCCAACAGACTAAGAACGAAGGAAACACTGTTGTGTCTGGAATCACGTATCAGCCAGACCAAGGAAGGACAGCAAATATAAGGACATCAGTGAAGCAGATAGGTTTTCTTTAACAACAAACCGAAAAATTCATGGTCACTATTACTGATGCCAGTTTCTTTTTTACTACAGATTTTCTTAGCTGATTTGATGTCACATCCACAGTTCATCAGTCCATGCCTCTGGCTTGCTGCTGGTCCAGTAAATGAACCATGATGCCCAGTGCTGAACAGCATTCTGAAACTTTCTGTCAAGGCTCGCACAAGGAAGGCTGACCAGCTGGTTGGGGTATTGGAGGGCTGCCAGTACCAGTATTATTTTGCAGTGCAGAGAAGGCTGCAGCTGAAGGGAAAGCTATTCTCCATGCTTCTATTTTGGATTCTGAGTTGTGTGACACGTTGTAAACAGATTACCCAATACAATGCGATGATTGTTTATAGTCAATGCATTCCCTGAAGAACCTCACTACAAAGCAGGAAAAACTCTTAGCTTGGTCTGATTTTAAAAATCTGATCTTTGCTTAAATATCCTCAGGGACCTACAGTCTGGCACCACAGTGCATGTGAGATAAAGGTCACACTGTGCAGATTAGGTTGGTGCTGAAAATTTGAGATTGTGAGGGGTGCTCTTGAGCATTCCGTGACCAATGAGCTCTGCAGCAATCCTACTGACGGATGGATGTGGGCAGGCTGCAGCTTTTCTTCAAGAAACAAAGGGCAAGCGTGTGTACAGCCTAGCACTGGAAATGGCACAAGAGGAGGTAACAGGTTAAGCATGAGTAATATAGGGGTTTTTTTTAGGTTGTCTCCTATTCTCTTATCATTCATTCACCCTGGTCCAGTGCTAACACTCATGTTCAATCTTTACTCCAGAGAGTGGAGCATGTAATCTAGGCTGATACAGCACTAATGGTGTGCCACAATATGTCTTAGATGAGATGTTAAACCAAGACTCCATCTGTCTCTTCTAATGTGCTTAAAATATCACTCAGCACCACCTGCAGGGGAATTTGCCCCAGTGGCTTAAATAATACTTATGCCATAAACAGCATTACTATAAAAATATGGCTCATTACTGTTTGTTATAGAGTCAGACAGCACAGAAGGTTTTTATGACCTTTTTTTATGCACAAACTCTCTGCACTACAGCAGTGACTAAATGTTGAAAGTATTTAATTGACTATAGAGCAATTGGAATATTGTGAAGTGAAAGACACTATGAAAATGAAAGTTCCTTCTTTTCCCTGTTCGGAGAGGAAGTAATGTCATCTCCACCAATTAAAGAAATCACACAACTTGACTCAGTCACTTCCTTTCTACTCGATGGCACATGGATTGTCTCTTTAATGACCACATGCAATGAATTTTGGAGTTCAGTGTAAAGACAGTAGGCACTTTGGTGCACCTCAAGTCACTGGATCTGCAATGTTCACAGAAAATTTGGTACAGTCTTCAGCCTGCTGCATCGTACATGACTGAAAACAAGTTCAACATAATAACACTGATTTGTGCAAGGAGAAAGCCAGTAATCCCCCTCTATGACCAAGAATCACCCAGACATCAAACAATAAATTTCTCTTTTCCCTTAAGTTTGTGGCTTGGCAGTAAGGAATGTGCAATAACAATGGTTGACACATAGTTAAATCAACTCTCAAAGGCTGGGAACAAGAACAGTTCAAGTAAACACTGAAATAGCTGCGGAAAAAGCTATTATGCTGCTTCAATACAAAGATCAACGCATATGAACATACATACCCCTACACATTCACACACAGTCACACCTATATATACTTACACATGCCCCCATGATGTAACAGGCTCTGCCTCAGTAGGGAGATACAGTGGGGCAGGTAGGAGAACTGCTGCCTCACTGTTTCAGCAACCCGCTGCTATCTGTGTGATTTGCATGTTCTCCCTGTGACCATGACATTAGAAATGTGTATACATGTGACCATGCATGGGTATACATGTGCATATGTGTCTGCCTTTGGACTGAAGCAGTATAATGGCCTTTGTGCAGCTTAATCAGCTAAATGACCCCTGGTGCTTTGAGTTCCTTCTATATCCTGAAGAAGTGTAGGTGTGTTGGTTAATTGGCCACTGTAAGTTGTCCCCAGTATGTAGGTGAGTAGAAGTATCCGAGAGAGAATTTAAGGGAATGTGGGGAGAATAAAATGGGATTAGTTTAGCATTGGTGTAAATGGGTGCTTGACGGTCAGTGTGGACGGTGGGCAGAAAGGCCAGTTTCCATGCTGTCTGACGTAGACTATGACTGAATTTAATAGCCAATTCAGTTTTAAAAAGTTCTCAAGAGAACGTTTGGGCAAATTTGAAATGTTGTCCTCTTTTGGGGTCCCCAAAGGTGAACATAGTACTTCATCTGGGGTCTAATAATGCATTGTATGAATTTAACTGCATTTCCTTGCTTTCATTATCAATGTATATCAAGAAATAAGAAGGATTTTCCCAGTCTTCAGACAAAGGACACTCATTCAGTTGTGATAACAGAACATAAGAAACTGAAGCAGGAAAAGGCCACCCAGCCCCTCGTGTTTGCTGTACTGATCAATAACATCATGGCTGCTCTTTTACCCAAGTCTCACTTTCCTGCATTAACCCCATATCCCCTTGATTCCCTTAATATAGAGAAACCCACCCACCCCTTTGCTGAATGCCCTCAGTGACTGAGCCCTCACAGCTCACTGGGTGAAGAATTCCAAGTATTCATCACCCTTTGGGTAAAGGCATATTTTCATATGACCCCTTATTTTGAGACTGTGACCCCTGTTTCTAGATACCCCAGCCAGGAAAAACATCATCTATTTATCTACCCTATCAAGACCCAGAAGAATTTTGTATGTTTCAAAGATTTGGACAGGTGAGAAGTAATGTCTCAATTATCCTAACTGTCAATCCATTCGCTCTCAGATTTGCCAACATATGCAAGTATAATTGTGGCCATGAATCAATACGTCGACTCTCATTATCTGTACACTTAATATTCTTCATGTCAATCAATTTTTATAACACCTGTAGCCTTGGGGTAAACTTTGCAAATGAGAGAACTCATTCTTCTGAGAGCAGTCAACACTCTGATCTTCCAAAAGACTTTTTGCTTTATTTAAATTAATATCCACACAGCTGCGATTGCAAGACCGCGCTGGCTGCTGTTGGTTATTCAATTACTCGAAAACTTCAATGGGGGATGGGGGTGTAGAGCAGTTTACCAAAATAGTACCAGGGATGAAGGGCTTCAATTATATGGAGAGACCAAAGAAGCTGTAATTAACTTTTGCTGCTCTCAGCAAGACAAAAGAAGATTCAAGAGAGAACTTTAACAGGATGAAAAGTTTTGGTAGAATAAATAAAGAACTGATTCTATTACCAAGAGCAAGAGGACATTAAGTCTTTGCTTAGAGGACCAGTGATAATTTTCTTTGGTTGCAATCCAGAATGTGCTCGCTGAAAGATTTGTAGAAACTGATTCAATGACAGTTGATAAAGGTAAATGCTTACAAGACTATGGAGAAAGGGCAGAGGACTGAGACTAACGGCATAGCTCCTTCAAAGGACTGGTAAGGACAGATTGATCAAGAGGCTTCCTTTTACAGTATATAGTTCTATGAAGGTGTATGGAAATGGTCTTGAAATATTCCTTACAAATGTCTCAACAACTGCAATCTTCATTTTGCCTGAATTTTCTCAGATCATGGTACACTATCTGAAGGAAGAATGACTTTTCATTACTAAATGCATGTCGAATTGTGAACTTATGTCTGAAATACTGTGGTTAATTTCCCAAGACAATTGAAAGCAGATTGGTCAGCTGATTCTGCCAGTCACAGTGAAAGATGTCACTTTCTTGAACTTATTCCTATTTACATTCACACTGTTTCATTTGTGACTATTGTCTGAATTCACACCAGAAAACTCAGGGCCAAATAGCATGTTATTTACTTCACAAGAATAGCCAAGCAATCTGTTTCCATTAGGATAATTATACCAATGGAAAATCTCCATTGGTCATTGGTCATGGTTAAAACAGAGAAAGTTCTGTTTTAGAATGACAATGGCTTTACACCATTGCATTGCATTTTGTTCTTGTCTACCATTGAAGTGAGGCTATGTGTGCCTTTAAAACCACATGGTCTAATTGCTGTACAGTACCACACCCCAAGGAGAATTAGGGGTTTATTTCTTATCTGTGAAAAATGACAACAGTAAGTGACATAATAATTTATTGGGTTGTATACAGGTGGCAAGGTTTAGTGCCTGGTATGCCAGACACAATGTTTTCATTCTTGCAGACCATCGAGTTGTACACAGCTAGTTGAGAGCAAGTGCAGTCATCATATGTGGAGGGACTAGTGGGTATAAGAGAAATGGAGCTTGGCACCAGATAAAATTCAGTAGCAATACACAAAATGCTGGAGGAATTCAGTGGGTCAGGTAGCATCTATGGAGGGAAATGGACAGACAACTTTTTGGGATGAGATCCTTCTTCAGGACTGATGAAGAGTCTCGATTCGAAACGTCGATTGTCCATTTCCCTCCATAGATGCTGCCTGACCTGCTGAGTTCCTCCTGCATTTTGTGTGTTGCTCCAGATTTCCAGCATCTGCAATCTCTCGTATCTCCAGATAAAATTCAGTCTCCATTTTAAGATCACGCTAAATGCAATTATACAGGTTTCTCCATGGAGAGGTGATAGCTGTGACGGTATGAGTTAGTGTCCTCTTGTTCTCAATACTAGAATCAGTCCTCTATTTATTCTACCAAAACTCTTCGTTCTGTTGAACATCTCTTCTGAATCTTCTTTCGTCTTGCTGAGAACAGCGAAAGTTAATTACAGCTTCTTTGTTCTCTCCACGTAATTGAAGCCCTTCATCCCAGCACTATTTGGGTAAACTCCTCTGCACCCCCATCCCCCTTGAAGTTTTAAAGTACTTGAATAACCAACAGCAGCCAACCATGGTGCGGGAACACAGGAAGGTATTGGCAGGGATGAAGGGACTTGTGGGTCTGGTTTTAAGGTCATATTCTCTGGAACATTCTGCGATGGTCCCTTTAAGAATTGTTGCTTTGACCACCGCATCCAACATGAATAGGCGGAGCAATGCCAGCACACACACTGCTGAGGGAAAATTGTGCAGGGACCGAAACAGTGTGTGGCACTAAATCAAACATTTTACTGAGTTGCCCTCTAGTTTGGAATTTAGCTCAAAAACTGAACAATGTAACCCTGTGTAGCCAGAAAGTCCAATGATACTATTTTCATCTGCCTACTTTCCATTGTTCAGTGTGAGTGAGTGGTTTGTGGGGTGACCAAACAAGAACCCTGAACCCCCACCTCTCCCTTTGGATCTTGATATTTGCAAAGACACTAGCTTTCTTTTAGGTTTAAGGGGTCATTTGGCTTGTACAGGCTTCCTCGGGTGTCAGGTTCATTTTCAAAGCCAAGGATAATAGAGTCATAGAGTTACACAGCACAGTAATAGGCCCTTCGGCCCAACATGTCCATGCCAACCAAGGTGACTCCCTGAGCTAGTCCCGTTTGCCTGAATTGGAGAAATATCCCTCTAAACCTTTCCTGTCTGTCCAAATGTCTTTTAAGTGCTGCAATTGCACCCACCTCTACCACTTCCTCTGACAACACGCTCTGTACCCACCACCCTCTGTGTGACAACCCTGCCCCTCAGGTCCCCTTTAAGTCTTTCCCCTCTCACCTAAAACTATGCCCTCTAGTTTTAGACTCCTCTAACCTTATATAATTCTCTATAAGGTTACCCCTCAATCTCCCACACTCCAGGGAAAACTGCCTGAACCCATCAAGTATCTCCCTATAACTCAAGCCCTCCAGTCCCGTCGACATCCTTGTGAACCTTTTCTGCACCCTCTCTAACTTAATCACATCCTTCCTATAGTGTGGAAACCAGAACTGCACACAATATTCCAGGCACAGTCTCACCAACATCTTGTACAACTGCAACATGACATCCCAACTCTTGTACTCAATACCCTGTCCGATGAAGGCAAGCGTACAATGCGCCTTCTTCACCACCTTGTCTACCTGAGTTGCCTATTTCAGGGAATGTTTTTGTACACCAAGGTCTCTGTTCTACAACACTCCCCAGGGCCCTGTCATTCACTGTGTCTGTCCTTCCTGGTCTAAACTCCTAAAATACATCAGTTTGCGTTTGTTTGAGTTAAATTCCATCTGCCATTCCTTCGCCACTTTCCCAGTTGCTCTAGATCCTGATGTAACCTTAGACAACCTTCTTCAATGTCCACCACACCACAAATTTTAGTATCATTGCCAATTTACTAATCGTGCCACCTATATTCTCATCCAAATCGTTAATATAGATGACAAACAACAGAGGACCCAGCACCAATCCCTGTGGCACACCACTGGTCACAGGCCTCCAATCTGAAAAACAACCCATTACCACCCTCTGACTCCTCCCAGCAAGTGAATTTTGCATCCATTTGGCTAGCTCGCCCTGGATCTCATCTGACCTCACCTTCCAGACCAGTCTACCATGTGAGACCTTGTCAAAAGACTCGTAGAGAGTTCTTGCTGCTCTGAGATAGTGTCAACTCCCTCTTTCTGTGGGAACTTCATTAGAGGTGACAAGAGTATGAGAATGGAAGTGTTAATCACAATCCATGCATTTGAACCTACATTCAGAGCTATGCCCACTTGCTGCAAAACAACTACGTTGCAGCTGAGGAGGTAGCAGTTGAGCTGACTCTCATTACTCAGATTAATACTCCAGCTGGACAAGCATTGGGCTCTGCTTGCCAGAAGCAGTGTAGAAAGTCACTGTCACACCGGACTAATTTCTTTTAATGATCTACAATACTTATATTAGATGATGCTGCAATTAAATCTCAATGAAATGTGCCTTCTTACAGAAAATACGATCTCTGTATGATAAAAATATGATACCTATCTTTTGCACTGACTATAGAGGAGAAAGTGTAGGGAGCATGGTGCCATTTAGTCCACAACTGTGGCTCAGGGACAGCACTTGCTTTGAATTAAAAGATTTCAGAGTTCACGTCCCATTTCCTGGACCAGAGTTCCTGGAACTGTGCTGTTTAAACACCAATAGAAATTACATAATTTGACCTCACTGAGATCTGTGATCTGTCACAACCTCAGACGTGTGCCTGGAATGCTGTGCCCTTGGAATCGAAGGTCACAGTCACACTCAGCTTCCTGGATTTAAGATCATTCCAGGACACTGCTGCTGTTCTCTGCCACATCTCACAGTTTACTGCTCACTGTTGCATTCGAGGAGATTACCCCAGCTCCATATTCAAGCAGAGAATCTGCTTTTCCTTCAGCTTACAACAGATGCTCCTCACAAAGCAAGCATTCTGAATGAATCTTTTATACGCTAAAGACGAACCTTTGATCTCTCAATCCACCTCATCATTGCCCTTGTATGTTATTTGTCTACCCGCACCTCTCTGTCCCTGTTACCGTAACACTATATTCTTAATTCTGTTTCTATTCCTTTTGTACTACCTCGATATACTTATGTATGGAATGACCTGTCTGTATGGCATGTAAATAAAAGCTTTTCACTTTTCTCGGTACATGTGACAATAATAAACTAATTACCAATTCACAGTCTAAACTGATGTCTTTACAGAGATCGTCATGGCACTATTATTGCAATACCCATTAATTCAGTATCAACACTTCCCAGTGGCTGGAAGAATGTTGCTTGCATTGTGGTACTTTCCTTTAAGAGCTAGCTACAGAAATGTTCCCCGCTGGTTTATATAGCAACTACTGCAAGAACTCCCAATATTCAGTAGAGAATCAAATAGTCTGATGGACAAACTAAACACCGACAATTCCTTCCCCCCCCCCACTCCTATAGACGTTGCTCGACCCACTGACTACCTCCCGCAGACTGTTGCCCCAGATTCCAGCATCTGCAGTCTCTTGTGTCTCTGTCCAATAGAGAATGTTGCACTGAAACCAGCAGTCAGGTTCACCCCATCATTAAGCAAGGATACCACACAACACTATTCCATAAACCTTGATATTGAATACCTCTATGCTTATACAGTTTTCACAAATAGTGCCAAGGTGACCCACAACGTTGTGTTAACTCCATAACAAGAGAGCAAAGTATTTTCCTGGCACATGTGTGGTCCTTGTGGCAGTAGACCTTGAACTGCTGCCACTTCTGTAAATCTGCAACATCCCTTGTGCTAAGTGTATTGGCACGTCCACTATTGACCTGATATTTTAAAAGGATTTGACACATTATCTTCTAATTGAATGGCAGAACAAGGGCCTCCTCCTCACCCTATGCTCCCAACAACCAACTCAAAATGGATACTGAAAACCCAAAAAAAACTACATATGTTGGAAATCTGAAATAAAAACAGAAAATTCTGTAAAAACTCAAGAGGTCGGGCAGCAGCTGTGGAGAGAGAAAAGAGTTAATGGTCAGGTCTGGGACCCTTCATCAGAACAGAGAAATTGATACTTCTGGGTTGGAAAGTTCAATACCTTTGTGTGTAGGTTAATTGCCTTTGCATGTTTTTCTCTTATACAATGCCAGGATGGCTCCTGTACAATCCTTAGTTTGAACTGAGTAACCAGCAAGATAAAAGACTTCTCATTATTGATGATGAAATTCACTACCACCTGCAGCAAGCCAGCATACCCTTTGTACATCTGAGGAAGAGAGTGTCTGAAGATCAAGACCTCACACTCAGCAAAATGTTCATGCTCTAATGGGAGACTGTGTCCCTCCCCTCCTGAACCCTTCTGAGACTTGGACTATCTACATAGAGTACCTCTAAACATTGGAGAAATAAATGCTGCCTAAGCAAAATCCCACTTCCAGCATAAGCAAGCCAACATCAGCACTGTCTGCCAGGCCAACATTCCCAACCTGAAGCTCTAATTACACTCAGTTGATTAATAATAACATAAGAAATGAAGCAGGATTAGGCTATTTGCCCCTCAAGTTTGCTCCATCATTCAACATGATCACAGTTTATCTTATGACTTGGCATCATTTTCTCACACTAATCCTAAATTCCCTTACTACCTTAAAATCAAATTCCCCTACTACCTTAAAAGGGCAGGCACGGTAGTGTAGCGGTTAGCATAACGCTATTACAGCGCCAGTGACCCGAGTTCAATTCCGGCCGCTGTACGTTCTCTCCGTGTCTGTGTGGGTTTCCTCCGGGTGCTCCGGTTTCCTCCTACATTCCAGAGACATACGGGTTAGGAAGTTGTGGGCATGCTATGTTGGTGCCGGAAGCATGGCAACACTTGCGGGCTGCCCCAAGAACACTCTGTGCAAAAGATGCATTTCACTGTGTGTTTTGATGTACATGTGACTAATAAAGAAAATCTTATCTGATATCTTATCTAATCAAAACAAGATCTATCAACCTCTGTATTGAATGTACTCAGCAACTGAGCACCTACACCCATCTTAGGTGGAGAGTTCCAAAGACTACCACACTCTAGATAAAGAATTTCTTTTCATTTGTCCTGAATGGCTAACCCTTTATTTTGAGCCTGTTATCCTCAGTTCCACACACTTCACCTAGCAGTAACATTATCCTGTTTCTACCCTGTCAAGCCCTTCTAGAATTTTGTTTGTTTCAATGAGATCAGCTCTTATTGTTCTAAGCTACAAGCTGAATCTACCTCACCTCACCGGATAGGATATACCCAATCCCAGGAATGAATCTGGTGGATCTCTGCCACATTTCCTTTGTCGTAAGCAAATCTTCCTTTGGTAAGGGACAACCACAGTATACAATATTCCAGGTATGGTTTCACTAGGGCCTTATATAATTGAGATGTCTCTAATCTTGTGCTCAAATCCTCTTGCAATAAAGACCAACATCATTTGTTTTCCCATTGCTTGCTGTACCTGCATGTTAAGGAGCAGTGATTTACATACAATAGCACCCAGATCCCACAAGAGCATAAGAAATAGAAACCAGCCTGCTCCACCCTGATCACTATCATCTTTCAATCTCTCACCATTTAAAAGATAACTGAGGGGTAGGTCATGTCTATTTTGACAGGCAGGCCATGCCATTCACATGCTGATATCAGGTACTTGGAACAAACATTCTATTCTGAGCTCCATCAAGGTAAGAGATTACCAAGTAGATAGAGGAATGGGATATTCTTAAAGACTCCTTGAATAAATGTAACATCCCTGAATTGTGGGAATCCCTGGCCTATAATTGCTCAAAATGGACAAGGAGCCTTTGGCACGGCATTGAGAACATCGAGCTCGTGCATCAAGAAGGCACAGAAGTCCCGCATAAGCAGCAGAAAGAGTGCATCTCCTTACAGACTACCGACTTGTCCTGCCCTGTCAGTCATCTGCGGCCTCATTGGCCTCACCACCTAAGCAGCATAAGGCCATAAGATACAGGAGCAGAATTTGGCCATTTGACCCATTGAGTCTGCTCCTCCATTCAATCACGGCTGACTTTTTAACCCCCATTTTCACCATAACCCTTAACCCCCTTACCAATCAAACCAGGACCACTGAACTCAAATGGAAGCAAGTCATCTTTGACCCAGAGGGACTCTCTAAGAAGAACTGCAGATCTTGGGAAGAAATGTGACGGATTAACCTAGGTTTCTGCTCCTGCCTGTCCCTAAGGCCAAATAAGAGAACTGGAGTGAGGGACTAGAATGGAATATTCCACTCTGACAAGTTTTGTACTCCAGTGATCCAGCAACATGCAGAGCTTCACTGATCCATGGAGAACTGTTGCAAGGAAAATCTCTTGCTCCAATATCACATACATTGAGCTTATGTTCACCTGACAAAACATGAAAGGGCTGACTCTCTCCTCCAGAGCACTTTTTAAATAGCAACGGGGTTTTGTATATTGACATGTATGTGTATTCACATAGAAATCAAGAGTCCAATGGTTTCAACAGTTCAAACAGAGATGAACGTACCTGAGGAGTGCCCAAATGTTTGGATTTTATGATTGTTTAAGTCTACAATCCTGTCAATCTTGAATGACTTCAGATCATCTTCATCCAGTGCAATATCTCCGAGAAAGGCAGCTGTAATAAGAGAGAACATCCAATGAAAGCAACATTAAAGCAAGCAAATAGCTGGCATTGATTAGCACGACTGTTGGACCAGAGTTACTGTCATAATGAAGGGAAAACAAATTCCAAGACCAAGGCATTAACTTGGATTTGCCAAACTAAATGTTCAGCTTGTACTTTCAGCTGATCCTGGCACAATTTACTCGTACACAACCACATTAAGCCAGTAGCCCTACATTCACCACCCATACAGCCACAAGCTTCAGACCCCCAACGCTCATTGAGTGAATTAATTGTTTCTCATCTTCCCTGCAAACAATTACCTTAAACCTATGCACTCAAGTTAACACACCTAAGGGAAGTAGTCCCTTTCTCATATTCCTGTCACAGCCTCTCATAATTTTATACACATCAATTAAATTCAACTACTCACCCCCTTTAGTCTATTTTCTTCCAAAGAAGAAACCCCAGCCTAATTAATCTTTCTCCATCACTATAATTAGCCTTTGAAACATTCACGCAAAGTCTCTTCTACACCCTCTCTCATCCTTGGGGTGAAGTATGAAGCTGTAGTAATACATCTGCATGAAACCATCCTTCCTGTCGTATGGTAATCAGAACAATATGCAACACTCTAGCTGTGGCCTAATTAACCATTTTATACAGTTCTAGCACGATCTCCTTGCTCTTGTATGCTATGCCTCTATCATTGACTTATCCCATTGGCCTTCACAACTTGCTTGCACATGGAGATTTGTGGACACATCTTCTAAGGTCCTAATGTTCTTCTCCAGTCTTAGAATCCTACCATTTAACACGTATTCCTTTGCTTTGTTTGACCTTTCCAAATGCATTACCTTCAGATCAAATTCCACTTACCATCTTTGTGCCCACCTAACCAATCACTTGATTATCTTCCTGCAGCCCAGAACTTTCGTGCTCAATATAGACCAATTTTATCATCAATGGCAAATTTTCTGATTATGGCCACCTAAATTTAAGACAAAACTATTTGCATAAACCATAAGAAGCAAGAGTCTTGATATTGTACCCTATGTAACCCCACATCATACAACCCTCCAGCCACGATAATTTAAGGCCACACAATGTACTGAATTCAACATCTCAGAGGATCTATCCTAGGCCCAATACATTGATGCAATCATGAAGAAAGCATGGCAGTGGGTCTACTTCGTTAGGACTTTAAGGAGATTTGGTACGTCACCAAAGACTTGCAAATTTCGACAGATGTACGGTGGAGAGCATTCTGACTGGTTGCATCACAGCCTGGTATGGAGGCTCCAATGCACAGGATTGCAAGAGGCTGCAGAGGGTTGTAGACTTAGCCAGCTCCATTATGGAGACAAGCCTCCCCACCAGAAGACATCTTCAAGAGGCGGTGCCTCAAGAAGGCAGCATCCATCACTGAGGATGCTTACCACCTGGGACATGTCCTCTTCTCGTTACTACCATCGGGGAGGAGGTACAGGAGCCTGAGGACCCACACTCGACAATTCAGAAACAGCTTCTTCCTCTCGCCATTAGATTTCTGCACGGTCCATGAACATTACTTCGTTATTTCTTTTTTTGCACTATTTATTTTGTAATTTATCAGAATTTTATGTCTTTGCACTGTATTGCTGCTGCAAAACAACAAAAAAACAATTCAGTGATAATAAACCTGATTCTGATTTTTAACAGCAGTATGCCCTTCACTCAGCAGAGGCACAATTAACATCCTGGAATTCAGCTTAATGACTGTCTTGACTGCAATAACATTGAAATTTCAATTACATATACAATTGTTTCTTAAATTGGTGGTCAGAACATCAGAATGGCCTGAGATTCTGTCTGAGGGTTTGTTCAGATCTACACTTACAGGAACCATTAGCTCAAAGTAATTGGATGGTGGTTAGCCTTACATCATCCAAAGTTGTTTGTCACTCTGCTCTTCAGTTCAAGCTATACATAGTCCACCACCTCCACTAAGCTTTCCAAGTCCTTCCACTGCACCAATCTCCATTCATACATGACTCACCACTGGACACTCATTCAGTGGTCATCTCTCTATCTACCAACATTCCCCGCCTCTCTACCCTCCTCAGAGTCAGAATCAGGTTTATTATCACTGGCATATGTCGTGAAATTTGTTGTTTTATGGCAGCAGTACAGTGCAAGACAAAGACATAAAAATTACTATGTTACAAAAGTAAATAAATAGTGCAAAGCTCTAATTTCCTCCATTATCACCCAACAGATATGAGCCATGTAGAACCCAGGTTCATAATCTGTGCTTCTCCACACAGTGAACTCCTCACCTTGACTGGAGTAAAGTATTCTATAGTAACACTACCCATTTGTATGAAACATCCCAGTTTCCTCTGAGTATCTCCAGCTGGCCAATTATACATCAGTAGCCCAAGATCAAGCAACAGTGTATGGGATCTGCTGAAAGAGCATTACTATCAAAAAGAGATGGGAAAATATATCGACATTAGAGTCTAGAATTTGGCACCTCCAATGGAAGCCAAAGACACTGGAACCCAGCTTACTTTGGACCTTTCACACTGATATAAATGCAGTGACCAGAGGTGAATGAAGTCCCAAGCGAACCCTAAGGTGCTCCTCTAACTTCTCAGCACTGCACCCAAACCCAATCTCTGATATTGATAAGCACTAAATTGCTTACAGTTAACTTGCCATTAGTTGGGGAGGTGATGACCTACCAGGGAAAGCCAAGCAGCCAGGTCTCTGGCACTGTCTGACCCTGTGGCACAGAAGGGAAAGGGGGAGAAGAGAACTGCAGTAGTGATAGGGAATTCATTGGTTAGGGGAACAGATAGGCGATTCTGTGAACGAGAACGAGACTCCCGGATGGCATGTTGTCTCCCAAGTGCCAGGGTCAGAGGCATCTCGAATTGAGTCCATGGTGTGCTAAAGTGGAAGGGAGAGCAGCCAGAAGAACACATTGGTACCAACAACAGAGATAGGAAAAGGAATGAGGTCCTGCAGAGAGAATATAGGGAGTTAGGAAGGAATATGAAAAGCAGGACCTCAAGGCTGGTAATCTCTGGATTGCTGCCTGTGCCACGTGCCAATGAGGGTAAGATAGGAAGGTATGGAAGATGAATGTGTGGTTGAAGAATTGGTGCAAGGGCAAGGTTTCAGATTTGTGGATCACTGGAGTCTCTTCTGGGGAAGGTATAACCTGTACAAAAGGGACGGATCACACCTGAATTCGATGCAGGCAGGTTTAAAGGGAAGGGGTTAAACTAGGTTGGCAGGGGGATGGGAACCAGAGCGTTAGGTCAGATGATGGAGCAGTTGGTGGAACAAACTAACGTGCTGGAGCATGTTGAGGTTAAGAAAGAGGCAGTGTTGGAGCTTCTGAAAAACATTAGGATAGATAAGTCCCCGGGACCAGACAGGATATACCCCAGGTTACTATGGGAAGCGAGGGAAGAGATTGCT